>NW_028093774.1:17857442-18457442 GCF_014824575.4 Sturnira hondurensis
CTCACTGTTATCAGGAGTCTAAACACCAAAATAAACAAGCAAGCAAAATATGACCAATGACACTCAAATAAGGAACAGGCTGACAGGGTCCAGAGGGGAGAGGGGAGAGAATCATAGGGGAAAAGAAGATGGACTCACATGAACAAGTATAAAGGACACATGGACAATAACTAAGGTGGGGGGTGGAAATGGGAGGGAGGTGGGGAGCACTGGGGGGGGCAGGGCTGGAAATATAAGACAGAAAACTGTACTTGAACAAGAATTAAATTAAATTAAATAAAAATTAAAAAATTACATTGCATAAAAGATAAATAGACAGATATAATTAGATAGATAAATATGATAACAGAGTGATATGTTCTCTAATTATTTTTCTACACTTATGTAAACCACATGGCACTTTTTTCGTTACTACAAAGGGCTTTTCACTGTGCAGAAGGCTTACCACTGGGGCCATCTTGCTCCAACAGCTAACTGCATCTCCCACTGCTCATGTTCGCTGTTTTCCATAACGAAATGAGCATGGCCAGAGGAGACTGTGAACAAACCCTGACAGAGCAGCATGATGAAGCAAAGACACCATGCCAGAAGTGGCCTCCAGTCACTCTCAGTTTGCTCCAAGCACAGATGTCTACTCTCAGCTACCAGACACCTGAGGGCAAAGCCTGGTCCCAGATTTACATGTAGGAGGGTTATCCAGGACAGAGTCTGGCACATGGCACCCTTTACTGGAAGGAATTTGATTAATCATTCTCATTACCTTCCAATTCCATGCACCTGAGCTCATTTACCCTCTGCCCAAAACCAGCAGCCAGTGGCTTAAGTGGCACGTGAACACCAAGGTGACCATGATAAGCAGATGGAGATAGGGTTCCCCCAAACCCCTTCTGCAGTGTTCTTTGAGGTCAGAGAGGTCATCCAGACCTTGAAGCACCCCATCAAATCCCTTCATCCAGCTTCATGGGCCCCAGGAGACAATATTTCTACATGTATCCTGAGCACTGTTATCTATAGTAGAATTCTAGGTACAAATTTGAAAAGAGGAGGGGGAATGGGGCCTACTCAGAACTGAGTTTCTCCTTACTAGCAAAAGGGACCAATAACCAAGATTATATGCCAATACAAAATGGATAGCAAGGGTCTGCTAGGCAAGCAATGTCCACCAGTGTTAACAGATGCACAATGGGTCATTTTTTCCCTTGAATCTCCTATCTATTTACATATATTTCAGTATCTTCCAAGGGTTAATTATAACCACAAGACTTTCTAACATGGAGTTGTGACCCTTAAAAACCTAGATCCTACATGGCTCAGTCTTGTTACAATATCACAGTTAAAATGATACATTGGTTAATTTCTTTCCGGAAAGTTTTGGAAAACAAGAAAGGTTCCCCAAACACAGAACAAAATATATCACTGACAAATATCACCTTTTTCTATCTACCTTACATGTGCCGTGGCTGTTCTGGAGTGTTCCTCTCCACCAGTTCACAAATCTGTCCCACCCCAGCTTCCTCAACACTTTTCCCCAGCCCTTTCTCAGCCATCGCCGTGGTTCATCATGTGGATCAGGGGGCACAAAGTTAGTGAATGGACAACATGTTTTCACTGGCCTATGGTAACTTTTTAATTAAATATTTTTGTACTAATGACATATTTACATGCGTGTTGTAAAATATAATATGGAGCAATCCCAAGTATTCTTTACCCAGTTTCCCCCAATGATGAGCTCCTACATTTCACACCAGCATGGATGGATCTGGAGAGCATTATACGAAGTGAAATAATCCAGGCAGTGGAAGACAAATACCATATGATCTCATCTATAAGTGGAACCCAATCAACAAAACAAAGCAAGTAAAATATAACCAGAGACATGGAAATAAAGAACAAACTGACAGTAACCAGAGGGGAGGATGGAGGGGATAATGAGGGAAAAGGGGAGGGGTTGTTAAGGAACCTGTATAAAGGTCTCACGGACAAAGCCGAAGGGGGGTAGGATTAAGGGTGGGAGGTGGGGATGGATGGGGCAGGGGGGCGGGAGTGGTGGGAAGAAAATAGAGATAACTGTACTTGAAAACTTAAAAAAAATAATTAAAAATACCAAAAAAAATTAAAAACCTACAGTATATCACAACCAGAGTATTGACACTGATACAGTCAAGGTCCAGGACGAATCCATCACAAGGATCCTCTTATAGCCACATGCATTGCTTCCTCCCCCTGCCCCTGGCTATCGGAAACTACTAATCTGTTCTCCACTTCTATAATTTTATTGTTTAAAGACTGTTATACACATGGGAGCATAGAGTAAGCAACATTTTGTGATTGGCTTTTTACACTGAGCATAAGTCTCTGGAGATACACCCAGATTATTGCATGTATCAATAGTTGGTTCCTTCTTACTGCTGGAAAATATCCCATGGAATGGCTGTACCACAGTTTACCTAATCACTCATTCATTGAAGGACATGTAGGTTATGTCTAGTTTTGGGCTATTACAAAATAAAATCTATGAACAGACATGTACAGGCTTTTGTGTAAACACGTCTTCCTTTCTCTGAAATGAAGTGGCCAGGACTGCGATTGCTGGGTCATATGGTTGTTGTATGTTTCGTTCTACTGAAGAAATTACCAAAGTGTTTCCTAGAGTGGCTGTATCATTTCACATTATCAACAGTAATACGTGTATCCAGAGGCTCCACCTTTTTGCCAGCATTTGCTGTGTCAGTTTTTGATTTTAGCTACTCTAATAGGTATATAGTGATATCCCTAATGGCTAATGATGGTAAACACATTTTAATGAGTTAACTTGGCATTTGTTGATCCATTCAGTAAAATTTCTCTGCATTGCCAGCCACATATGTGGTTTGCAAGTATTTTCTCCCATTCTTTAGCTTGTCTTTTCAACCCCTTAATAGGGTTTCTCACAGAGCAAAAGCTTTATCTTCATAAAGCTTATTAATTTTTCCCTTTAGGGATTGTGTTTTTAGCATCAAGAAATGTTTGCCTAGCCCTAGATCCTGAAAAAATCCTATTTTTTTCCTAAAAATTTTATACTTTTACATTTCACATTTATGCCATGATCCAATTTGGTCTAGTTTTCATATAAGTTGTGAGACTTAAGGTTTATTTTTTTTCCTGTGGGTATCAGTGGTTCCAGCACCATTTGTTTAAAAGGCTGTCTTGAGTGGAGAGGGGAGGGAATTTCAGGGGAAATAGGGGAGGGATTTAGAGGAACAAATATAAAGGATACATGGACAACAAATGAGAAGGGTGGAAATGGGAGGGAGGGGAGAGCATGGGGGTGGGATTGGGATGGGAGTAATAGACAGAAAACTGTACTTGAAAAATAATTAAATAAATTTTAAAAAAGAAATAGAAAACTTAAAAAAAGGCTGTCTTTTCTCTGTTGAACTGCTTTTGCACTTTTTTGAAAAATCAGTTGTGCATATTTGTGCGGCTCTGTTTCTGGGTTCTCTATTCTGCTCCCCTGATCTGTTCCTCCACCAGTACTACCGTCTAAATTACTGTATCTATATCATGTCTTAACATTGAGTAGGTTCATTTTTCCCATTTTGTTCCTTTTCAGAATCATTTTGGCCATTCCAGTTCTGTTCATTTTCCATCTACATTTTACAATCATTTTGTGTATATCTATAAAAAAAATCTTGCTGAAATTTTGATAGGAATTGTGTTAAATCTGTGCATTAGTTTCTGTGGCTGCTGCATCAAATTACCACGCCCTTCTTGGCTGAAAACAGCAGGAATTTATTCTCAGTTCTGGAGACCAGAAGTCCGAATACAAGGTGTCAGTCAGCAGGCTGGCACTCCCTTTGGGTGCGCTGGTGGGGAGACCCTTCCTTGGCTCAACCAGTTTCTGACACTGGTGGCATTCCTTGGCTTGCGGCTGTATCTCTCTCTGTTCCATCTCCACGTTGCCTTCTCTGTGTCTCTGTTCCCTTCTGTGTGTCTCTTATAAGAAATCCAGGATAATCTCCTGTCAAGATCCTTAAATTAATTACAGCTGCCAGGACTGTTTTTCCAAATCAGGTAATATTTATGGGTTTCAGAAATTAGTATGTCAATACATGTATATCATGGTTGGGAGCTGCCATTCCCCCCACTACAACGTGAATATCAGTTTGGGGAGAACTGACACCTTTGTTCCATGGAGTCTTCCAATGTAACAAATTGGACATATTATGACTGTCCATTTATTTAGATATTTCTCTTATCAGCTTTGTGTAGTTTTCAGCATACAATGCTTTACCAGATTTATACATAAGTATTTCACTCCTTGAGCAATTATATTTTCAATGTGATGTCCATGTGTTCTTGCTAATATATATAAATTCCATTGATATTCCTATGTTTATATTATAGCCTATAACACTGCTGAACTCATTAGTTCTAAGAGGAAGGGTTTTTGTAGAATTCTTGGGATTTTCTACATAGATAATCACATCATTTACAAATAGGAACAGTTTCATTTCTTTCTTTCCAGTTTGCATGTCTTTTATTTCCTTTCCTCCTTTCTTCAGTTGGCTAGCACTACCAGCACCGTGTTAGTATAGCAATGAGATCAGACATCTTTGGCTTGTCCCTGATCTTAGAGAAAGCATGCAGTTATTCATCACTAAAATTTGTTAGCTTTAGGTGTTTGGCAGAAGTTTCCCTCTATTCCTATTTTTCTGATAGTTTTGATCCTGAATGGGAGTTGAATTTCATCGAGTACTTTTTCTGCATCAATTGACATGGTCATGCAATTTTTCATCTTTAGCCTGTTAATATAGTAGATCATACTGATTGATTCTCCAATATTAAATCAGCCTTGCATCCCTTGCTTCATGGTGTATCACTCTTTTTATATATTGCTGAATTGCTAATATTTTGTTTAAGATTTTTGAGTCCATAAAACTCAAAATGGATCGAAGACTTAAATGTAACTTGCAAAACCATAAAATCCTAGAAGAAAATATAGGCAGTAAACCCACAGACATTTCTTATAGCAATACTTTTTTCTGATATATCTATCTCCTTGGGCGAGGGAAACAAAAGAAAACCTAAACAAATGGAACTGCATCAAGCTAAGAAGCGCTGCATAGCAAAGCATCAACAAAATGAAAAGACAACCCAGTGAATGGGAGAACATATTCACCAATGATACATCTAATAAGGGGTTCATTTCCAAAATTTATAAAGAACGTATACAGCTTAACGCCAAGAACACAAACAATTTCCCCTGGCTGGTGTAGTTCAGTGGATTGAGCACAGGCCTGCGAACCAAAGGATAGCGGTTCGATTCCCAGTCAGGGCACATGCCTGGGCTGCAGGCCGGTTCCCAGTGGGGGACCCATGAGAGGCAACCATACATTGATATTTCTCTCCTTCTCTCCTTCCCTTCCCTTCTACGATAAATAAATAAAATCTTTTTAAAAAAGTTTTTAAAAGAACATAAACAATTCAATTAAAAAATTGCCAATATACATTTCTCCAAAGAGGACAAACAAATGGTGAATATACATATGAAAAGATTCTCAATATCACTAATCATCAGAGAAATGTAAATAATAAAAAATATTGATATTAACATAAAATAAATTGGAAAGAGATCGCTACTTCTTTATTTTCTGGAAGAGAATGTGTACAACTGTTGCTGATTCTTCTGTTTGGTAGCTCTCTGCAGTGCAACCACTTAACCCTGAAGATTTTTTTGTGGGGGGAGTTTTCAAATTGTAGACTCAATTTCCTTAATAGTTCTATGTCTACTCAGATTACCTGTTTTATATTGGCTAAATAGTAGTAGTAGATTATGTTTTTTCAGAAAGTGATCAATTTTTTCTAAGTTGTCAAGTTTATGTGTGTAGGGTTAATCTGTAGTAGTCCCTTATTATCTTTTGTTGTCTGTGGTGCCTGTTGGTATCTTCTATTTCATTTTTGATGTTAGGAATTGGTGTCTTCTCTATTTTTTTCTCTATAACCCAAGCTAGAAGTTTGTCAATTTTATTGACCTTTTCAAGGAACCATTTGTTTTTTCAATTGACTTTCTAAACTGCTTTCTTGTTTTTAATTTCACTACTTTTGCTCTCATCTTAATTCTTTCCTTTCTCCTGCTTGTTTTGGATTTCTTTTGCCCTCCACTCTACAGATTCTTGAGGTATGGGTTTAGATTATTAATTTGAGACTTTTCCTCTTTTCTAATGTAGGCATTTAGTTCTGTAAATGTACTTCTCAAGACTGCTTTGTCTGTGTCACACAAATTTTGATACATTGTATTTTTATTTCTAGTCAGTTTAATGTATTACTTGATTTCTTAAAACTTCCTCTCTGAGTCACAGGTTGTTTAGAAGTATTTTGCTTAGTTTACAACTATTTGGAAAATTTCCTGTTACCTTGCTGCTATTGAGTTCTGGTTTGATTCCATTTTGGTTGGAACACACTGTGCATGATTTCAATTCTTTTAAATTTGTTGAGGCTTGTTTCATGGCCCCAGATGTAGTCTATCCTGGGATATGTTCCATGGACAGCTTTCTGCTGTTGTTGGGTGAAGTTTTCTATAAATGTCAATGGGGTCCTGCTAGCTGATAGTACTGAGTTCTTCTATTTTGATATGATATAAATTATGTTCCCTCCTGCAAAATGTATATGTTAAGACTTGAACTTCTAAATGTGACTATATTTGGAAGTAGGGAATTTAAGGTAATTCCATTAATAAAAGTCACAAGAGTAGGCCCCAATCCAATAGGATAAATATCCATCTAAGAGGTGGAAGAGACACTAGTGACATGTGACACACAGAAGGAAGGCTGTGTGCAGACACAATGGGAAGGCAGCCATCTGCAAGGCAAGGAGAGAGGCCTCAAGAGAAACAAAACTGTTGACACCTTGATCTTTGAGTTTCAGCCTCCTGAACTGCAAAAAAATAAATACATTTCTGTTGTTTGAGTCATCAATTCTGTGGTATTTTGTTGTGATAGCCCTAGCAGATTAATATATACATCCTTGCTGATTTCCTGTCAGGTTTCTCTGTTAACTTGCTGAGAAGAATAGATCTTCAACTATAATTGTGGATTTGTGTATTTCTCCTTCTAGTTCTATCAGTTTGTTTGTTGCCCAAATCTTTGTGAATGAAGGCTTTGTCTGTCTTATTCATCATTGTATCCCCACTTTCTGGCACATAATTGGAGTGCTGTAAGCAACCTAAGTGCCCATCAAGGAGGAAGGGAGAATTCCAACAGGAGGAAAACAGAATTTGCCACAGGGCTTGAACCATGTAGATTTAGCTTTCAGGCATGGGAAGGTGGAAAAGCTGTGCACATGGATCCATTAGTAACCTCCTGACACCTCATCCCCACCTCAGAGTTGTGGTGTGTACACATTTAGTATTGCTATTGCCTCTTGGCACATTGACTCTTTTATCATTAAGCAATGTCCCTCTTTGTCTCTGGTAAAGGTCTTCACCCAGAATTCTAGTTTATCTTATGTTATTATAGTCACTCCTACTTTCTTTCTATTAATGCGAGCATGATATATCTTTCATCATCTTTGAACTTTCATTCTGCCTACATTAATATATTGGAAGTGAGTTTCTTATAAATAGTGTATAGTTAGATCATGTTCTTAATCCATCCTGCCAATCTCTGTCTTTTAATTAGTGAATTTGGACAATTTACATTTATTTACATTTAATGTAATTATGGATACATTAAGGCTTGAGCCTATTGTTTTATTATTTATCTCTTGTTACATTTCTCTTTTTCCTATTTCCTGCCTTTATGTCAATGTGAACATTTTTAAAAAATAATATTTTGATTTACCTATAGTGTTTCAGAGTATATTTCTTTATGTAGCTTTTTAAGTAGTTGCTCTGAGGATTACATTATGTATATATACTTATTACAAGCTACTAGTATCATTATTTTAACAGTTCAAGTGAAGTATAGACATTTTTGTGGACACTTTTAATAATGTGCTTTCTGCTGCTAAGGGGTGGAGTTTTCTATAAATGTCCATTAGATCCTGCCAGCTGATGACGTTCAGTTTTTCTGTATTGTTATGAAACAAACTGTGTCCCTTCCAGTTTATTGTATAGTTGTCTTAAATATTTCTGTACTATATGGCCAGAATATAGCAATTACTTATAATAATTTTCTGCCTTACTAGGCTCCCTCTTTCTTATTTGGGGGCCAGATAGAGTATGTTTTTCTTGGGGCTTTTTTTTATTGTCTGTGCCCATTGGTGTTTCCAGCTTTTCAGCTTGTGGTCACCAAGTCTGGAATGTAGAAGGCAAAAAGATAATTCAGATAATTCAGATAATTCAGTATACTAGAGTATACTTCCTTGTGTTCCAACATTCATAGTTAATTTCCTCCTTCCTCTCTATCTTTCAGGGTCTTCTTGTTTTTTTTTTAATCTATAATTTCTAAGGGTTTCTAAGGGTTTTTAGTTATACTTAATGGATAAAATGGGGACAAGTATGTCTACCCTATCTTCCACTATCTTCCTGAAAGTGGAAGTCCCTACGACAGTGTTTTTAAAATTAGAAAATCTATAAAAACAAATCTGTTACTGTTCTGCAGAAATTGGAACATATGGCAATACTGGGTTTGCATCATGCATTCCAGCAGTATTCCTAGCTGAGCAGGATCAGACCTGTTTATGTGGGATATGCCATAATTGGAGCCATGACGCTTCGTGGCTTTACACCCAACCCGCATCGCTAATTTGTGTTATCCTTAGCTTCAGTAGAATTTGACTTTGCTACTTCCAATGATGCCTCCCTGGCTAATCACAGCCATTTCCCTCCTGCCACTCTAATTCTCTCTCTCTTCAGTCTTTCAATTCTGTATCACAAAATTCCAAAGAATTTATTTAGCAGAGATGATATTATCTTTAGGAGAACATGTGCATATGAGTATAAGTATGCACACATACCTATGTGTGCATCAAGGAGGAAGGGAGAATTCCAACAGGAGGAAAACAGAATTTGCCACAGGGCTTGAACCATGTAGATTTAGCTTTCAGGCATGGGAAGGTGGAAAAGCTGTGTACATGGATCCATTAGTAACCTCCTGACACCTCATCCCCACCTCAGAGTTGTCATAATTGCTGTTTCCCCACCTGGAACGTTCTTCCACAAAACTACTTCACATACATTGTGTTGAACTCAGGTCTAGGTCAAATGCCACTTAGATCTTTCCTTTCTGTCTAAAATACCTATCTATCTAAAATAGCCCTTCACTATTGTCAACACTTTCTATCCTTTACTGTATTTTCCTTTACAGCACTTAACTTTACCTAGAAAGACACTACACATTTATCTGTTTACTTGTTTGTTGCCCAAACCTTTGTGAATGAAGGCTTTATCTGTCTTATTCATCATTGTATTCCCACTTTCTGGCACATAATTGGAGTGCTGTAAGCAACCTAAGTGCCCATCAGCAAATGAGTGGATCAAAAAACTATGGTACATTTACACAATGGAACTCTATGCAGCAGAAAGAAAGAAGGAGCTCCTACCCTTTGCGACAGCATAGATGGAACCAGAGAGCATTATGCTAAGTGAAATAAGCCAGTCAGTGAGGGACAAATACCATGTGATCTCACCTTTAACTGGAACAAAATCAACAAAAGAAAAATGCAAAAAATATATAACCAGAGACATTGAAATTAAGAACAATCTAACAGTAGCCAGAGGGGAGAGGAGAGAGAACTGTGGGGAGAAGGGTTTTTAGGAACTACTATAAAGGACACACACAAAAAACAAAGGGGCAGGATGGAAGCAGGGGAAGGAGGTCGGTTTTGTTGGGGGTGGGGATGGGCAGAAAATACAGATAACTGTAATTGAACAACAATAAAGTTAAAAAATGCTAAACAACTTAGTGATCTGAGATAGAAGACATTTAAAGGTGGGATGATCACTTTTTAAAATACTTATGGTTTTTTTATAATGGGAGGAGGGAGTAGATAAATATTCCCCATGGCATTCCAAATGATACCCCTGTAGTTAACTTGCAAAGAGACCAATTAGCTCCCACTGAAAAGAAATACCTAATAACTAGAGATTCTTCAGCAGTGAAATACAGTGGATTCCCAGTCACTGGAGCTGGTTAAGCTGGACTAGATAACCATTTCAAGGGCCAGTTGTAAAAAGAATCCTAATTCTGTGAGGGAATTTTGAATGGGTACCTTCCAAAGTCCCTTCAAACACCACAATTTTAACATATTTTACAGCAAACAGAGCTGGGCTTTCACTTCTCACAGCTCCAGGAATCACCAGACACAGAATCACTGAGGTAGAGCTTAGTTTAAGATGGTTAATTACAGAGAGCTCAGGAAACCATAAATCCATCAAAAAGGTTCAAGTCCCTGCTAGTATGAAATGTGAAACACTTGATTTTTTACTTAAGTGTGTTAAAATTGCAACTCAAGGACAGCTAAATTTCTTTAGAAACCAGAATGGGAAACATTTTATAATTATTTTTAAAATGAAGATATTTTCCCAATATGGTTTTGCATGTTAAATTAGTGTGTTTAAGGCTCTTTCCTCACAGATAGTATGACTTTGATTTGGGCAATTACTAATTGGTGGTGGCTGTGATTATAAAACTTATCTCAAATAAGCATCTTACTGGCTACAGCACATTTTTATAGAAATTATGTTTTAGTCAACATGGATTTTAAAAGCATTAAGATAATTATGAACTGACATGACATATTTTAAAGAACAATATAGACAAGCTTTAAAGAACAAAAAATTCCTAGTTATAATTTGATATGCTCTCAATAACCCTGACTTTTAACAACCACTGATTTATGAAGCTTTCCAATTTTAAGTAATAAACAACCAAACTCATACCAAAGAGTTCCTTGGGGGCAAAGCCCCCTTGGGCACATAAATTTACTTCTGGCTCAGCCTACAGCACTTCAGCAGTTGTTTCTCTAGCCTGATATGTGACCAAAGAACCCGGGATATTGTTACCTAACACTCCCAGTGTTATTTCGTAATTCTAATGCCCACTGTACCTAAACATGAGCCAGTGTGTGGAAAGCCTGAGGACCCATGAAGGATCCATTTTTACCACCCCATTTCCATGCTTACACGCATTTCAAACTGTCCAATCTCTAATTCTCAAACAAACCATAAAAGCTCAACAACTTGACAACCCCATTTCTATCTTCCATATAAGTAGGCATACATTCAAAGCCAATGTTTTAGAAAAGAAAAGTGCACACATTATTCTGGTAGGCCAAGTGAGCCATCTCCTTCAGATCCAGCTAAAATCCTATCACATCCAGGTCCTCTTCCTTCCACACTGATAACACAGTAAGGGTGGGTGCTTAGTTCTCCCATCTTCCTCCTCAATCCCCTTTCAGTGGTTCTGCCAGGCATCCAGGAGGGCTCCATGTCATGCACGGGTGACACTAGTTACACTCTCTCCACCTCCCACCCCTACACATGCTTCCTTTGCTGTTGGATTGCCACATGGAGCAAACAATAGTCATTTTTTAATCTCTGTTCCATCCAGAAGATGCACAATACACATGCTGTCTCTATGAACACCTGTAATTCATAGGCATCACAGAAAAGATACACAGCCATATGGCTTTGTCCCTGGTTTACAGATTTCCAGTGAGTGTTTATATACTTAAAACACAGCTGTTTTGCATTAAGCTATCTCCGTGCACGTGAAATATCTGCTCATCAGAGCAAAAAGAGGATATTAAGGACCAAAACAAGGCCATTTCCTTGGGCCGCTGCTGTAGAGTATGACACCTGCTTCACAGCTCACTGCCTGAGATTGCTGTACCCTCCCCACCTCAGCCGTCCTGCTCCCAACCTACTGACCTCAGAAGAACACGAGTCTCCAATGTGAAAGGCTCCCTTTTCCTTTGGATTTGGCATCCCTGACCTCTGATGCTTAATATACTCAAGATACTTTAAATGTTAAAGTTCATGGTTTAAACAGGACGAGGTTATCTGGGTCTTCAGACTGTGTGCCAGTTTAGACACTTCTTTTGCAGGAAGTTCAGAGCCATGGTAATAAATATTTGATAGAAACTTTGGTGTGTGAACCTAGAATTAATTCATTGTTTTACCTAAGCTTCCTGCCCTAATCATTACAACTGGCCTCTTCTAATGTCTTCTGCATTATGATATACTGCCATTTATTTTTTATAACACTCGTATTTCACCTCATTTCATTCACGGAGATGGGGATCAGAACTGTACATTGGGGAAGAAAACAATTCAAAATAAACACATGAGTGAGTAGCTGTGCACAATGTTTTCAACATACCTTATATCCTTATTTTTTAGATGCACTCCAAGAACTCAACTCAAATAGCATGCACGGCACCAATTTCTGGCAAGTAATAAAACCAGAAACCAAATCCAGGATGGATTCCATAAAATCCATTCTATGGAATCCATCCATAGAATCCAGGCTTTCTTCGCTGCCATGCTCTCTCATATTGTCGTGCAGTTCTGTAGGGTACAGCTGTGTTGCTGTGAGTATGACACAGTGCTGTTCTAGAAACAGCTGGCTCTGAGGCCAGAAGGCCTCGTCATCGTGCCCTATGACTTTAGTCACTCACTGTGTCTCCATTTCCTGTAAAATGGAGGGTGAACACTAGTGCCTATTCTATCTTCCATGGTTTTAGTGAGTGTGTTAACATAATTACAGCTTAGAACAATACCTGACACATACTAAGCACTATGAAAGTATTAGTCATTTTTGTAAATCTGGCTTCCCAGAGAGAGCATAAACTCTTTGAGAATCAAAACAGTCTACTTTCTGTATTCATATTGCTATCAAAAGTGGGTACTCTACAGTTTACTGGATTAATTCTTTTATTGACTGGTGCCCTTTCCTTTCTTCACAACACAATGTAGAAGGAGCTCCATCCTTCAAGACCTTTATCTTCAGGCTTGTAAGCAGAGTTTCCAAAGTTTATAGTTAAGTCTGATCTTAGACAACTATGGATAATTGTGGTAGACCAGTGATTTTCACTCTTCCCATTACTTTCCTCTTCTTGGATGTAGATTCTAGACTTTGAATTTAGTATGGCAACTGATGTTGCTCAAACTATGGGGATGGTGTAAAGTTAAGATTTCTTCATTTCCTAATAATTTGTTTTCCTGGTAATTCATTTCCTCATTTATTAATTCATTCCTGACACACTCTTTAAAAAATTACAGCTATCATAGGTGCTGGGGAAAGTGGAGATGAGTAAAGATTGGTTAAGTGAGTGATTACAATATAATGCAATAAGTGCTATAACAAATGAAATGAAAGTTGTAAGAACCACTTAATTATTTCAGGGAAAGCAGCCCAAGAAGGTAACATTTGATAACATCTTGAAGGATGAGAAAGCAGCTACAAAAAAAGAGGAGTAAAGGAAGAGGGAACATCATGTGCAGTATAGAAAAAAGTGTACTGATAAAATCAGTAAGTTCTCTGTGGCTGGAACCTGGGCTACGTTGGGTGAGTGTCAACAGTTGATACAGGAAAACTAAGTTTAGAGTCCAGATCACTAAGATGGAATGATTGGAGCAAGGAGAAATTAGAGACAAGGAAACTGGTCAGAACCAGAAGAGATGGGAGGGATAATGGCATGATCTCAGCATCGGTGTTGTGGATGGAGAGGTATGACTACCTGCAACAGATCCTCAGAAAGTAGCATGGGCTGGGTTGGTGACACGTGAGCAGTGAGGGGAGGAAAAGATGACCCCAAACACCCTAATCTGCCTTTTTCAGGGATGTGTCTAACATAAGCAGACTCACAGGGTGAACTTTCTTTTTTTAAACTAAGCTAATGATTACATAGAACCCCTCTCCAATTAGTGCTTAACAATTGCTAATTGGAATTATTGAGCCTCATCCTTTTAATGGTGTCTTTGGCTTTTTGCTCTTACATCTTTTTTCTTTGAACTAATCCTATAACACCATCAATTACACTTAACTAAACCCTACAGCAAAGCAGGGCCATCCTCTCTACCAGAAGTTATGCTAGTTTACCAGTGTTGACTGGGCCACACACACACACACACACACACATCTTGGCTTCCCAAACACACACATCTCTGTTCTGGACTCTGAGTCAAAGTACTGCCAATATATAACTGTTAAAATGCAAATGACTCACCTTAGCTGTTTATACACTAACCAACTTCAAGTATCAGAAAAGCAGAGCACAGGCTAGGAGGACCAAATTTGAAGGAACACACAGAATGGGTTCATTACCATGATAAGAACTCCCCAAAACTTCCTAAGGCAGCAAATTCAACAAAGGCCAGGCAAGGTATGAGACAAAGGAAGCTACAAGATAGAAACACCAGACACTGAGAAGCAGGGAACAAAACTCCAGAAGTCAAAGAGGCCATGTATAAAGAAGTCTAGCTTTGCTGGGATTCTGAAGACTGCCTTTACACATATAAAATTATCATTTTCCCTTGCATCAACTTTTACCAACAAAGCATCTGGTAGTTCTGCTACTTAACAGTTGCATGATGTCTGACACATGATTTAACCTCTCTGAAGCTCAGTTTCCATATCTATAAAATATGGATGAAGAGGAAAATTTATCACTTCTATTTCACAGGTAGGCAAATTAAGGACAGAAGAAGATGTGGTTAATTGTGGGGCCCCAGAACCTGCAGAACCAGGCTGGAGCTGGGCTTCTCTGACTCCCAATTCAGTGGCTGTTTCCTATAGTGCTGGTCCAACCTGGGAGACCAGCATGTAACCCCAGGTTAGGAGTAATTTGTAGAACATAGACAAATTATTTCTCTCTGTTACCCTGCCCAGTTTTTAGCTCAACTATGAGGTCTAGAAGTTGAGAATTATCTCTCATGAGCATATCATGAGTCTTTCTTAGGATTCCCTAACGTCTCAGAAATCTACTCTTAGGGTTTTGGAAACTATAACAGTGCAATGTTGTCAAAATTCATAGCAAATGGCCATGCCCACAGCATTTTTACATCTCCAATTTTTTCCTCCGTTTGAAGAAGCACATGAACACATTGAAACAAAGTCCCACAGGGCGTGGGCATTTAACTTCAGACGCATCTAGTTGAAACTGGGACTGGGCTTGCAGGATTTTCACAGGCTGCATCCTGGTCATTGGTTGTTTTTCCTATGTTGTTCTGTGAGTGCTCTTGAATTTCTCCCCATGTAAATAAAACACGTTTCACTTTGCATGCACAATTATAAAATCTTCAAGCAACCTTAATCGGATAAAGGAGAAGGAAAGCCAATCTAATTTAGTGAAAGGACTGAATAACGGTTTTTTAAACAGTCATTTTCTGACTCCCCCATAGCTACAACTGCCAAAGTGCTCGTAAAATTTTGGGAGTCCTAGCCTCAAGAAATAGATAGAGAGGCTTGTAGTTAGAATATCGATTGTTTGTAGGCAATAGGTACTTACAAGAGCTTTTAAAATCATTCCCTAGACTTTTGTTGAAAACCTACTTAGTGGTAGGAATAGGGGAAATATTTGTCTTTAGTGTTAGAGTAAGTACCCATATTTCCCCCCAGCTTTGTTTACAGTTTCAATTTGCATGATCTAATGCTTGGGAAAAAAGCCTTTGAGACATAAAAGTAAACTTGGGCTCAGACAGGGAAAATCCAAATGAAATCAGGATCAGATTCAGAAAAATGTCAAGGAGTTCCAAATGCACATTTGCCAGCTTATTCCCTTTTTATTCAAAAAAGAAAAATCCTTCCCTAACTCAGGTTTGGTTTCACCTTCCCTAAGGTAGCTTTGGTTTCAAGTGAACAATTCCTCTATCATTTGGTCTCTGTTTCTTAAGAGATGATGGTGCATATATGAAAGGACCTGACGTGCAGGCTCAGCACAGAGGAGTTGATGCTGAGATAAATTGTAGGTTGAAGACTGAGAATTGTAAGCATACATTTGGTATCACTGGAGGGTGAGAGGCAGGTGACTACTAGAACATCTTAAGTATGGGGTCTCTTCATTCTTCAAAAGACAGACAGGGGTTGATTTATTGATCAGTTTTATTTAACCCATGGAGGTTAGTAATTTCTGAGACCCAAGGTAGGTCTTAGATGGCCATGGTTATCCATGCTTTATAGCAAGAAAAGGTCAGGAAACCACCCCTGTCTTTGAGAGGTGCATATTGTTGTAAATACAACTTGTTCCATCAACTGTCCAGAAGTACAGGGCAGCAGTAAAAAGAAAAATCCTGGTTAGTATTCAGAGAACAAAACTTTCCGGCATACTTCAAATAAAGGAGATGAAATTGTACAGTGGGAGAGCATAAGGCATGATAACCAGTGTGGCAAGAAGCCCACTGTGGTGAAGAGCTATCCCTCCTGCTACAGAGAACCTCTTCTCTGAAGGACTGGGGAGGGGCGAGGGACACCATTGACTGCGGACCCTGAATTACTGGTGCCAAGCTAAGGATCTCACTCTGTGTCTCTTCCTAAGCTTGAGCCCATATGGCAAAAAGACAGGAAGGAAATATAGCAACATGATAAAAGTGGTATGTATGAACAGGAGGATTATGGGTGATTACCCATAATCTTTGCCATAGTTTCAATATTTCAACAACAGGTAGGCATTATTTTTAAACACACAAAATTTTTTAAATATGCACTTTCATTTTTTTTAAATTAAATATTAGGTACAAGAATGAGCATAAGCTGCTTATAAAAGCAGCTGGGTGACAAAAGGAGAAAGTCCTCTCAGCCATAACTTATTCTGGCAAATCATTAACCCAGGTAACCTGCATGAGCAACAGCATTGTCCTTCCTAATAATTATTTTTTCTTATTTTTATTGGTGATATTAACAGAGTCACCATTTATTAAGAGGTTACTCTGTGTTAGGTCACTACACTAAGTGCTTTCTTTATGTTTATTCTCTTATTTAATTATCAGAACATACTTACATGCTAGGCATTACCATTATCCCACTCAGAAAGGAGGAAACTGAGACTTGATGGGCTATGTAATTTGCTAAAGAACACAAGGCAAGAACGTGATCATCAAGACCAGGATATAAACCCAGATCTGTCTGAGTCCATGGTTCTACACCACTCGGAAAAAATCAAAATAATTTTGTTGAACATCACCTCTCACCTCCTTCTCCACACTGCAATGCTTCTACATGCACTTGAGCCTCTCTTGTTCAGGACATCCTCTCAAATGTCAGCTTCTTAGCAGAAGAAACTTGTGTTGACTGCTACATTCCCAGACCTCCAAACAGTGCCTGGCACATAACAGACACTCCTCAATAAGCATTTGTGGGATTGATGAATACACTCTAGTACATCAAATTCCAAACACACGATTCTATCTTTGTAGTTGACGAGCTCCTACAAGCAAATAGTCTCGATACTTTTAAAACCAAGATTAGTGTAGTTCTACTGGCTAGGAGTTCTACTGTTCTCCAAACAGTTTGCCCCTACATACTGCATTCATACCTAGACAACATTTCCTAGCTTCCCCTGTAGTTGGCAGTGGCTTACAGCTGAGTTTTAGCCAGGAGGATATGGCAGAAGTAATGTTTCCAGTTCTAAACATGACCTATAGAAAGCCCTGGCTGCTGTGGCTCAGTGGGTCGAGCACTGGTCTATGAACCAAAGGGTCATAGGTTCAATACCCAGTTGGGGCACATACCTGGGTTACGGGCCAGTTGCCCAGGGCAGGGCATGCAAGAGGCAATGACACATTAATGTTTCTCTCCCTTTCTTTGTCCACTCATCCCTCTTCCTAAAATAAATAAATAAATAAAATCTTTAAATAAAGTAAAATAAGTATGACCTGTAGAAGCCTAATCTGCCATACTCATATTTTTTTTTTCATTTGCCAGCTGGATGCATGACAGACAGTAGATGAAAGAAGCCAGGGTCTCTGAATATATGCATGGAGTAGACCCTTGCTCTACTCAGCTGACCTACACTGGGCCTAGACATAAGCAGGACATAAACCTTTATTTTATTAAACCAGTAGATCTTGGAGTCATGTTATATAATGATATTGCTTAAAACTGTTTGAGCAAGCAGAAGCATACATAATATATGTATGTATAAGTAATATGTGTATATATGCATATAAAGTTGATGAATTATGTACAAGATCTACACTATATAAATTACAAAACATATGTCAAACTATAAAATTTGAAAAGAATGAGATGCAGATGAAATAAAAATATTTTTAAATTTCTTGCTAATCATTATGGTTCCGGGGTATGACTAGGCAACATTTCCAGGAGGCACACTGGGGCTTTGGAAAAGGTTTGTCATTAACAATGATGGGAACAAATCTACATTTCAAAGGGTCTTCCTGATGATTTTTTTAGTGGCTGACTCAGTGTCAGTCCTGTTTTTCAATTATAACATGGCTGAAAAAGAGCTTAAATTACAAGTAGAGGTGAAAAGTGTGCTCTTTTATTGTTGCTCACTTATAATATCGGTATTATTTTCAATACAAGGTCTCCTTAAAAGAGTCTGTACAAGCCACTTGTCTATTTTGTGAAGGTTGAATTCATAAAAATTAGATCATGGGATCCATAAATCCACATTACCAGACACAAGTAAAATGTGGTATGTCCCAGTCTACCAAGGACAAATGAACATGTAAAGGGACCAATGTCACACTTTCCCTCCCTTCAGGATATGTGACTACTGTATGATGCACGTAGTCGTCTCACATCTGATCCTTTCAGGAGGCTAGCATCAAGCCACATATTCAAAACGTTAACATTTTCCTTTTTCATCATGAAGTAAATCGAAGTTTTAGTACATAGGGACCCTGCAATAGGCACACTCTATTTCTGAGGCCACTGTTCTGTCACAGTGTCTTGGACATCCAAATCCTAGTGGTTTCAATTTTTGAAGCCTATGACCTGCCTCCCAACTATGCCTTGAGTGAGGTGATCGACACCACCCCACCTAAGTTCTCTCCCACTTCAGCCCCAAAGCCAGATTTCTTCTTGTCCATATGGGCTAGAAGCCATGATCTCTTTTCCCAGAAATACTATTAGATATTAGTTAAGCTCCCTTTGACTTCCCCTAAAAAAACCATAGTAGACACCAAATCCTATCTTACTGACTCAAGTAAACACATATGGTTAAAGCAAATGACTGGCTGGCCATGTGATGTGGTGACAAGCTCTGGAGGAGGGGGCACTACGAGTTATAATATCCAGGTTCCACATGACTATCTCCTCGGTGAAGTCAGCATGTACCTTTGCATCTCGGTCTCCTTTCTATGGGACCAGAACAGTTACGCATGTCCTACTCCATAGGGGCTATGAAAGGAGTATAAAAATAATAATGAACTATGGGAAAAGAGACTCCTTATAGCCCTGCCTGAGGGCAACGCAGGACGGTCCCACAGAGAGAAACTTGGCAGGAATTTGAGAAGGGATGTTCTCAAATACAATGGACCTATTACCTGATGCTGTCTTCCAGGAAACTGAGAGTAACTGATGACAATGCAAGACAAGAAAAACCCTAAAACATTTTAGATTTTTATTCCTTCAATCAACAGCCTTGAGAAGATAAGCTTATAGTGAATAAATGTAGGAACAAAGCTTCCTGGACACTCAAAAGTGTAGAACACACAGGCTGAGAGCACCCAGCCAGGGCTGAATAGGCGGGGTGGGGCAGAGCCTCACAGTGGGCTTTGAAGTCGGGGTTGCATTGAAGATGAGGCTCTGACACTGACTAGCTTTGGGGTAATTTAATCAACCTGTAGGTACCTCAGTTTTAGCACAAGTACAAACAATAAGACCTGCTTGTGTCATGCTCATAAAGATTTAATGAAACAGCAGCTGTGCATGATATAATCTAGGACTTGGCACGTAATAGATTCTCAATAAATAGTTATCTGCTTCACAAACATTATCATTCATTCTTCTTGCCCTTGCTTAGCGCGTCCTTAAAAAAAAATAGATGAGGCACAGCTAACATCTGCCAAGTACTTAAGAGAAAGGCTTGGCAAGCCCTTATCAACAGAGGCTAGAGAAGTGTTTCCTGGTGGCTCATGCAGAGTGAATGCTCTTGCCCTGCAAGACCTTGCTGAGAAGTCACGGGTGATGAGCAGTGAAAACCAAGCAACAAACCCTGGCCAGGTTGGAGGCAGGGCAGCAGGTAGGCAGCTGGCAGCCAGTCACAGGAATAACCTTACTGACTCAAGGACACCCTAACTAAAGTGGGTGAAGAGCAAAGAGGAAGACAGAAAGCATGGATGATTTGACAAGCAATTCTTACTTCTTTAACCATTTGGTTGGAGTCAGTACAACCACTCTAACCTTTCTCAGGCAATAGTGATGGCCTCAACCTATACCTGAGCAACCTACCTCTCCATAGCTCACATTTCAATAAACTCTGCCCCTTAAAGAAAGAACCAGAAGCCCTCTCTCAACAGTGCCTCCACTGCCACAATCCCTGTGAATATAGCATATTTTCATCCTTGTAGAGCATCTTGTAAGCTGTTTACCAAGTCCAAAGTCACATGTACAGGTCCCAAAGAGACTCACAAGATTCCATCAACCTTATACCCCAAAAAACAAGACCATAATTCCTACATTTATTTATTTTTTCACAAGAGCACCAAGAAAGATAGGGTAAGTGGATAATTCAGTACATCTCCCTCTCAAGGACTAGACTACTCAAAATTCTTTCCTTCTTAACAGCAAGCCCTGCTCATGCATAATGATATGGAACACATCCGTGTTAAGAACAGGTTGTGTTTGAAGTGCTCTCATGAATGCCCTTTGAAAAGATAGAGTAAATCCTTCTTAGTAAAAGAAGAGGCATTAATTATTTAATTAAAGTAGTTGTTGACTTTTTAAATGCAATAGGCAAATTTTCCATAATGAACAGAGTTTTTATCATATGTGTATCTCTGGTTACTGTTGCTGAAAATAAACTAGCTGAAAATTTAACCCTGGGGGTGGGGGATAGTATTTGAAGGGAGAAATCTATAAGAAGTAATATGCAAACAGAAACTAGAGTCTCTTCCTACAGTTGCTACTTAGACTTTGAAAAGTACCTTGACTTGATTGCTATTATAATACAAACCCTAATTGCTTCACAAATCTCAGGAAGTGGAGGTAAAAGCTACTCCAAATCCATGAAGGATAAAATTTGCAAAATACCTTGGATACATACAAACTATGCCACTTACTCAAGTATTGAAAAGATTCAAATTAATCTTGACTTCACTACAGTTAATACAAAGGTCCCAAGACAATAAATCTTGATATTGATTAATCTACACCACACCCCCCTACACTCAATTCAATTTTTAAGTCCTACAGGTTCCCAGAGGTAGAAGGGGAAGATGTGACAAGAGTGATTTACAAAATCAATACAGCACAAGAGATGTAGAGAAATTAACTACAGAAGAGATGACCCATTAAATCATCCAGCCCATCTCCATCTCCCTCTTGGCCTCTTGTAGGCTTTCCTCTTTCGATATATTTGAGCCACTTTATCCAAGGAAGTTGTGGAGGTCAACAGATATGAGGGCTTAGTCCTTTTCCCAAGAAACTAGTCCTGGTCCCAATGCCCCAATGCTGTATCCCATGTCTTACTCTACATCAATAATTCTCAACTCTGGTAGCACATTGGAGTCACCCAGGGAGCTTTTGAAATACACCAGTGCCAGGCCTCATGCCCAGAGATTTTTATTTAATTGATCTGGGATAGAACCTTGATGCTATTGGTTTGTTTGTTTGTTTCATACCCAAGTGATTCTAATCCTGGATCAGAAAGGGTTGAAAATCAGTTCTTTACAACATTAACAGTCTTATTCCTTCTCCAGCTTTTGAATGCTTTCTTGTTGTCCATACTGAGATTAACTCAATACTACCAGACTAGGAGTGAGATCTTGGATGACAATAAATCAGTAAATCCTGGCTGGCTGAGGAGCTGGCTGAGAAGCCTTGCTGTGAGGAATCATGACTGCTGATGGGAGCATGATATATATCTCAGGTGGACTGGGGCTCCTGATAACAAAACGAAAAAAAATATGGCTGAGGACTATTTAAACTAAAAGAAAAAAAGACAGCTTTCCCAGTCCCAATGCCAGGAGCAATTAAGCAGAGGGAAAGCTGTGAAAGATGTTAACTCATCAGGATTTCCTCTGTTGATCATTTTAACTTTAGCTTTGGGAAGAAATAAAATTTCAATATAAACCTCAAAAAGCATACATACAAAGTCTAAAAGCAAACTTGCATTAAATCCTCAACCATATGCATTTCTAGTGCCTTACATGGATTACACCTAAGCGTCCTTGCAACCCTATGAGGTGAAGACAGAGAGGTGTAACCCCCTGGTAGAGGTGTAACCCCCTGGTAGAGGTGAAGACACTGAGACAGCCAGGAACACACAGACAGTAAGTGACAGAGTTGGAATTCCAGTTTAGTTAGAGTGGCTCCAGGGCTCCTGCTCTTGACCATTCATCTCAACCGCCTTCCAACATTATGTAATTTAGACATAAAGGAAACACCTGAAGTGAGAAACTAAAGGTGGCCACATTAAATCTCAAAAGAGCTAAGACATGGTTTCTTCCATAGATATCTAGAAAGCATTGGTTGCAAACATTAGCATGCACAGAAATCACTTGAAGAGATTTTTTAGAATGATTGCTGGGCCCCCTTCCCCAGATATTCTGATTCAGGAATTTGGGTGGAGCCCATGAACTTAATTTATAATAAGGTAAAAACATCTTTTTTAAAAACTCCTTACCTGAAGATATGTTTATCGATTTTAGAGAGAAAGGAAGGGGATGGGTAGAGAGAGAGAGAGAAAGAGAGTAACATCCATGTGAGAGAGAAATATTGATTGGTTGCCTTCCATTCCCAGCTTGACTGAGGATCAAACCCACAACCTTTTTGGTGTATGGGAAAATGCTCCAACCAACTGGGTCACCTGGACAGGGCTAGAAACATCTTTTTTACACTGTTAAATTTACCAGAGAAGGTCAGGATCATTCAATTTCAGCAAGTGGGAGAGAATTAGCAGCCTTGCAAAAGGTCCTTTCAGGAAGCTGGGGTGGCAGAGGCTAAGCTATGAAGAGTTAAGAAATGGTTCTAAGGTCCTGGAACCAGTGAGTGGTAGCTCCTCTTCCAAAATGCTTTTGGGGTGTACTCCTCTTCCAAAGTACTTCTTGGGGAAGTACTTTGAGGAAAGCTATTTTTAGGAGACAGGAAAGTGCCAGAGGAAAAGGAGAATTAAAAATTCAAAAGAGACTGGAAGAAACTGATGATGGAACAAGGTTCTGGAAAAGGCAGAAGGGTTCACGGCAACTGCAGTGAGTCCTCCTGCCAAAGTTCCATCGTGAGAAAGGGCCTTCCAGAAAGACAGGCTCACGCCAGGCCTCTTGGCACTGTGTCTCCAAGTCCAATGGGCACTTCCCACCCACTGCTGGATAGCAAGGTTAACAACTATCTTAGAAACAGTTTTTCAAAGTCCCACAACAAGAATAAAAGAACTATAGGGTACAACATGTCCATGGCATGTCCCAACCCCCCTGGGGACTAGTGCTATGCTTGATTAACATGGTATTCCTAAGAGGACCATCACTGATACCTATGCAACTTTCTTTTTTGTGGGTTGTTTCCCTAGTTGCCTGGCTGCAGAACTGGCTACATAATTTATGGGACTTGGCACAAAATGAAAATGTGGAAACTTTTGTACAAAAATAATTAAGAATTCCAAGATGGCAATAGCAGAGCATTAAACCAAGTATGGGCCCCTCTGAGCATGGGGTCCTGTATGACTGACTGCATTTTGCCTAACCATGAAGCCAGTCCTGATTGGCTGAACATTAGAATTACCTGGGGGTGTGGGTGGGGCTTTAAAAATGTCAAGGCCTAGGCACCTGAGATCAATTAACACCAGAACTTCTGGGGGTGAGACTCACACATCAGAATTTTTTTAAAGCTCCCCATTGATACCAATGTACAGCCAAGGTTGAGAAGCCACTGCTTGTTTGTCATGGAATCTGATTTAATAGCAGCTTTGAAAATTATTTTTTGAATAAGGAATTCTATATGCAAAAATATGTCATTGTCCCACAAAATGAACTATAGACCTACTTGCACAATATTGAATCAGATTTCTCCACCTACCCACTTCTATAAAGTGGTTTCAAAGTATTACTACAAAAGAAAAGAATGCAAATCTCTTCCTATAATAAATACATGCATTGCCATACAAGCCAAACAAAAATAAAAGGCAACTTGAGCAGTGGAGACCATGTTAAATTCCTTTAAGGACTCTGAATCTTCTTGGCTCTACCAGATGATGTCTTCCAGGGTCTGGGCACTGGCCCAGAACTCATTCACACTTCTGAATAATGTATGATACAAGGTCCTTCTGAGCAACAGTGAGCTTTGGACAGAATGCTCTATTAAGGCAGTAGATTCTGACCTTAGCTTAAGATTTATCCCAAGAGATGGGATCAAATGAGGATGATCATCCAAGTAGCGGAGCTGGGTGGCTCCCAGCCGGATGCATAGTTACCCAAGAGTTCTTAGCAACAAACCCAGCCATCTAAGGAGAAGAGCTCCTTTCAATAGGAATCTGAGACCCTAAGTGGATTAGGGAAGACAATTCCTTCATAGTGCTTCTTTGGGCAAGCAATACGGGCTGAGGCAAATTATAGACACCACCAAGAGTGGCCCCTCAGAATAACAGCAAGCATGGAGGCCTTTCATTCTGACCTATCAGCAAAAAAGTGACAGGGAATGCTTTTAAAGTAAAGGTCATGGGTGAGCATCCTGGCTCCACCACTTTGTAGCTGTGTGACCTCTCTGTGCCTGTTTCCTCACCAGAAAAGTGGAGCTAATGGAGATGAAATAAGATACAACTGCTATGAAGATTAAATAAGATAATCCCTGCACGGGGCTAAGTGGAGGAGAGGGCTTCATGTATGGTAAGCACCCAGTGAACATTAGCTTTGCTACCATCACCATTGCCACCACCACCATGGCACTCCACAAAACACACAGGACTCACTTTTCTCCCACTCCACCCAGACAAAAGTGAGTGACTCCAGGTTCCACAAGCCAATAAGAGTAGAGCCAGGATTGGAACCCATGTTTTCCATCTTAGATTCTCAACTTTTTCATTTCACTGAACTTGAGGACTGAGCAGAGACCCTGTCTGCAGCCTCTCCAGTGTGACATGTGGTACAATCACAATACTGTAAGTGAGGATTGAAGGAGATGATTAGGGAAAGCAGGGACAAGCTGTCTCTCACATCATGGGCACTCACTGCATGTTAGCTATTGTTATGATTGCCATTGTTATCGTACCATTGATGAACTACCAGGAAAATTGCATGTATACTGACTATACCAACTATATTGGAGACTTACTTGAAGGGTAGGCTATCTTAAGAAATCTAATCTCCAACCTTTTGTAAAAACAGAATTCTCCCTGGTAATATGACTAAAATCACCCACTTAAATTATCCCATGCATATGTTGGGAACCTGCTGTATCGGCTATGCTTAAAATAATAGAAGCCATACTTCCAAGCTATCATGAGCAAGGGATAGGACAAAGAAGTAATTTTAGAAAAGAAGTCCAACTTCAAAAATCTGCGGACCCACTGCCAGCGACTGGCCAGCACAGAAATGAAGCTTTAAAGAAGAAGAAACTGTGACCTTCATGTCTTTTTTAGATCCTTCTCTTTGAGAGAAATTTCGTACCACCATGCCAAGCCCAACTCACCTTTTATCATTGATATTCATACTAACACAGTGCTAGGCCTTTCCTGGGGGCCCACAGGCAGCCATGCTGGGGTTGTAACCCTACCATTTAGAAATAACTTCCTGACCAATCAGATGGCACGAAGTAACTGGATTTATTTTTCCACCCAAGTAAGTGTCTCTTCCAGAAAGAAACCTGCCCTATGGCACCAATTTCCCTCTTTTGCTGAGTGGTCCAGAGGAAAAAAATAAAAATTGAAAAAACAACAATGAAGCCATGACAATTAAACTGGCATATAATGAAAGCCACAAATACATAATTACCATGTTCCACTTGGTACAATACACTCCATCGTTGCCAAAAACTGCCCACTCTGATAGCAGTTGCCCTTATGTGGGCCCTGGGCTCTGCAGCTGCATCTCAATGAGCCCTAAGTCTGCTGCCTGGAATGGTTGCCCTGGTAACAGGGTTCTGGCTGAGAGGGACATTGATTACCCCTAGGAATGAGTTTCCACTTGGAAGGAGACTGGGTGAATGCAAAAGCAGGAAAAAATTGGAAAGGGAGGAAGGGTCCAAAGGGGTATGGGAGTCAATGAAGACCTTGGAGGGGTCCCAAGCTTACCTTTCTGAAATAGAGCAAAGTCACATGTAAATTTGGTGCCTTGACCTCTCAGACACTCAAGAAAGGCCTAGAGTAGAAGTATCCCATCCACCCCTGACTCAAATGTTCCTTGTCAGGAGAACTAGACCAGTTGTCAAGAGGCTTGAATTCTAAGGGGATGGGGGTAGATGGAGGTGGAAAAGGGCATAGGGAGGATAAATGACGATGAAAAAACAAATAATAAGAGGCTTGAATTCCAGTGCCACCTCTCTTTTTAATTCACTGGATGACCCTGGATAAATCACATCTAGGTAAAATGAGGGGAGTTAGGACTAAGTAGTTTCTCTGAAGCATAAAAGCTAAGCTAAGGCCATCCAAGAGTACCATATTAACTCAGGACAAAGTGACAGAGAATTTCTATGTTGACAACTGTCCTTTTCTTTAGCATTCCTATTGTTAAATCCTCCTCTCCTGTCTCAAGCCTACTCTCCAGGACTAAGTTCAGATTTCTACTGCCTATTTCCAAGGTTGTCTTTAAGAGAAGGTTACCATCAGATTTGACTGATTCCCATCACAAATGAGACAAATCTGGATGCTATATGAGGATGAAGGTACTCCATTGTTGCCCATCTGAATCACTCACCCTCCTCACCAATCATGCCTTAACAAGTGATGAATGATTAATGATTGATGAATTTCTGGGATGTCAGAGAAGGAGCCAAGGAAAAGCATTCCTGGCAGAGGGAACAGCATATGTAAAAGTTCTGTGGCTAAAGGAAGGGGGTTCATGTGAAGCTTGAAATAAATACCAGTGTAGCCTGAGACCTGAAAACGAGGAGGAGCAGGTTGCCAGACGGGGGTTGGGGGCAGTGAAATAAGCATGAGCTGGATCATGCAAGCCTTGTGAGTGGCCATGTTTGTGGTCTTGTTTCTATCCTAAGAGCTCTGGAGGCTACTAGCAGAGGAGAAAGGTGGAAGTAATGTGACAAAATTTTATTTTGAAAATATTAAGGATGTGAGGAAACCAATTCGGAGGCTACTGCCATAATCCAGCCAAGAAATGTTGTGGCCTGATGGATAATTTTCGAAAAAGGAAAAGTGTTCCTACATGAATGGTGGCCACAGCCCTTCCAGCTGCTTCTAACTGGTTCAGGTCGGCTCTCCTAGTTTATCTGCTTCACCCTACTGGGCGTCATCCCCTGGGACTTAGGTGCTGACTGCTAGCATCTTACTATGGGGGATGGCCTCTCTCTGCCCCTAGGTAGCACTATCTCTATCTGCTTAGTTTACACTGACATCTTCCTCAATCCAAAGCCTCAGCCTCTACAGAGATTCCTAGTCCTTTTTCCCTTATCTCAAAGCAATCACTTGCAATAAGGAGAGAATGTTCAGCAAACACACATCTTTTAGGTGTGGAAAGACTAAAACACAAATGAAACAAGAAAATCCTTCCTTTTTACCACTAGGTACCCAGCGATAGTGTAAGCTGTGCTAGAAACAGGGAAACCTGGTCGTAGAAAAAAGCCTTCGTGTGTTCAAAAGCGCTCCAGCAGCTGAGGAACAATCCCTGCAAAAGTTGTCCTGTGATCATTTGAGACTGTATCTGTCTCGACTGAGTTCTCAGCTGACAGCTGGGTGGGGGACAGAAGAGGCCTGTAAGACTTTTGTAGCCCTCAGGGTAGGTGATTTGGTTGCCATATATTGATTGTGGGACTGGGCAGGAGAGGCCTCGGCAATAACCATCTGGGTTTCGGGTGAAAACATGTAGCGAGGGAACTGCATCAGCCACACATTTTGGGATATTTCTCTTACCGAGAGGCAGGGCCCATGTTCCCTGCCCTTGACTCTGGGCCCTGTGGCTGCTTTAACCAATAGAACACAAGGACACAGTGGGTATGGTGCTGGAACCCTTTCTCTTCCAAGTTGCAGAATTCTACAGAGGCTTCCTCTTTGGAAGATACAGACATAATTAAGTTTGATGATTATACTTATAGCAAATGATGCTTTCCATTTCAGACAGGTTTTCTCCATTTTCTTGGTGAGTATAACTATCAGATGGCATCTGCTGAAATAGAAAAACCTAAAGCTCAAGTGTGAATAGTCCCTAACAAGTTCATCTCAATCACAAATGAAGCTGGAAGACTTTTCAAATAATACTCGAGGTCAAGGGGAATAAAGAAACTACTTTTTTAAGGTCCAATTTACAAATGACCTTTTTAAGGAATATAACAGCAGAGTGAAGTGTACCTCCATCCGTGGCCCCCTAAGGGACTCGAAAGGCTTTTTTTTGTACGAGAAACCAGAAGTTCAAAATTGTTGCAGGTTTATTTTATCCCCCTCGGAATTTCAACCTGTGCCTCCCCTGGGGCCCGTCCCTGAGGGTATTGGAATTGCCCATTTCCAGGTACAAACACCTCCAGAAAGGCCACCTCTCCCTTCATCCCTCAGCAGAGCCTCCCCCACTCTCTCAAGGCCACTAGGGAAAGGGGAACACGCATGAGCCGTTTTGCACAGTTTTTTCCTCCAAATCTTTTTTTCCCCTCTCATCCAGGAGAGTAGCAGAGTGGAAAGTGGACCCAGAGTGGGAACCCAGAGACTGTATTCTCATGCTTCTCCTGCCTTTCCCAGCTCTGTAACCTGGCCCAGCGACCCAACCTCTCACCACTTCACTCTCCTCATCTACAAACACAGAACACGGGATGGATAAGAGCATCTGACAGGTTCCTCTAGTCCTAAAGGTCTGGGGTTGTACTCTTCTGATAGAGGGTGAGATCTGTCCTCCCTGGCCATGACCTTGAGGGAGAAACAGAAACTTGCAGCCTGGTCACATCCTCCTTCCAGCAGCCCAAGCATTTGACTCACTGTGTTAAGAAGAGTCAGTTGCACCCTGACTGGTGTGGCTCAGTGGATTGAGTGCCAGCCTGGAAACCAAATGGTTATGGGTTCATATCCCAGACAGGGCACATGCCTGGGTTGTGGGCCAGGTCCCCAGCAGGGGGAGTATAAGAGGCAAACACACACTGATGTTTCTCTCCTTTTCTTCCTCCCTTCCCTTTCTCTAAAAATAAATAAATAAAATGTCTTTAAAGAAAACAGCCAGAGCTGACTTATAGAAGTTTTGGTCCATGAAAAAAGACTGTGAATATAATTCCATACAGGTTCGAGGAGGCCTAAAGTCCTTCTCTCTCTGAATTCGAGGATGACGATGCCTGGCTGCCGCAGCTTCCCAGAGCCGTGCTGATGACAAGTTCTCCCGGAACCTGTCAACTATCAGCCGTGTGCTCCCAGCTTACAGTTTAGGTCTGAGATGACACGCAGGCCTGCAATGCTGAGACTTTTTCAGATTATGTCCTCACGCACTCACTCTCTCGGCCAAATGCAAATCTCTCCTTTACCTCCAGACTATTTCTGAAATGGTGGAAAAGCCAGGAATTTGCTTTTGGGGCTCTGATTTCACACAAAGCCTGTTGACAGGAGGGCAGATGACAAACAATCCCAAGCACCTCAGCCAGGAGACCAGGTTCTCCCAACAATGGGTCAGTCTCAGGCTTCGCTGGAGCTTTCTAGCCCCACTAGGAGGAGGTCACTTATGCTGGAGGGTAAAGTGATGGATTTTTTAAACACTGTGGTATCTGACCAGGGATAAACACATAGACTGATGGAGAGAAGAGAGAGTCCTCAGAGAGAATAAGATCTATAAATGATCTGTGTGCATAATGAGGGAAGCACTTTAAAGCTGTGGGTAAAGGACAGGATGTGTGTGTGTGTGTGTGTGTGTGTGCCTATTCCTACTGCATCAGAGACCTAATGATCCAAAGCAAAACTTTCATACTATGAGAAGAAAATATAGGGTAATGCCTAACAGCTTTATATTGAAATCAGAAAAAATTGTTTACACAAGGCATAAAAAAATACAACTCACGGAGAACCAAATTAATATATCTGATAACATCAATTTTTGAAAACGTCTTTTTGGCAAAACATACCATAAACAAAGTTAAGGAAACAAGAGAGAAGAAGATATGAGAGAAGATATTATTTATATATAGACACACATACACATATGTATTTGATATCTTATACACATATGTGCATGCATGTATGTATAGATGTATACAGAGAAAGAATTGGTATTCAGAATAAATAAAGAAATCTAACAAATCAATTTAAAGATTGCAACTCAAAGGAAGATGAGCAAAGGGTTTGAACAAGTAACCCCTAGAAAAGGGCCAATAAACATATGAAAACTGACTCAGGCCAATAAGCATATGAAAACTGACTCAGTATCTCCAGTAATCAAAGAAATGTAAAAAAACAATCACCACATCAGGTGCCATACTTTCAAAGGCCCAAAGTTGGAGAAGACATGGGGAAGCAGACTGTCTGCTGTTGGTGGAGTTTAAATTGGTACAACCACACCAGAGAAGCTGTAATATGTGTTATATTTGAAAACGTCTATTTCTTAAGACCAGCAATCCCATTTCCAGTATATATCCTAGAAAGACCCTCATACGTGTGCATAGAAGTCTGAAAAATGTTCACACTAGCTGAAATGTTTGCAAAAGCTAAGAACTGTAAACTCTAAATAGCCACCAATAAGGGAATGAATAATATATATTTATGATATAACATATATGATAACATATATTATATGACATAATACATTCATATGATAGAATACTATGCAGCAGACAAAAATGGATAAACAAGAGTCATATATCAACACTAAGTAAAACAATTTGCAGAAAACCTTGGTAATAATCTCCATAAATGTTATGTCATATTTAAGAATACTTAAATATGAGACTAATGTAGAAAAGCCTGGACAAAAGGATACACACCAGATTCTCAACAATGGTTGCCTTTGGCAGAGCGGTAGTGAATGGGACTAAGCAGACAAACTTTATCTATATTTTTAAAACATTTTCTAATAATAGAAGAGACCTGAAGCAGACATGATAAAATATAAATATTAGTCCATCCTGAGCAGTTGGCACACAGGCATTTATAACATTATTCCCCAGACTCTTCTATTTTCATTTGTTTATAACTAAGGAGAGAAAAGCAAACAGTGCTCTCACATTAAATGTCAACCCTCATACTCTAAACACCTGTAAGTAGGTCTATGTTCTGTCCTCTCCATCTTCCTGCCTTAACTCAGACTCTCATCTCTTCCTCGATGGGCCATTACTGATCTCCCTGCCTCCAGTTTCCGCTTCTATAGTGGTGTCAGGATGTTTTTTACGGAATATAAATCTTATTAAAATACAACACAAAACAAAATCTAACTCTTAGAATGGACCTTTCACCTTCAGAATAAAATCATAGTCTGTGCAAGGTAGACAAAGTCCTCCACACCCCAGCCTGTGCTTCCTTCTCTTGCCCCCAGTGGCACTACCTCTGCCCCTCCACACCCACAAACCCACCCTCGCTCTAGCTGTGCCGCTGTCCCAGGGTCACACCCCTGCACGCCTTTGTGTAGCCCTCCTAAACTGTGCTTTGCCCTGCAGCACTGGCCTCAACCATCACCTTTTACCTGGGAAACTGGGCACTGAACACACCCACACCAAACACCACCCCACAGGAACACTGCAAGCTTCCAGTCTATTGGAACCATGACTCATAAAGCTTTTTCCTTTGTTCTGTAATTAGTGCTCAGTAAGTTTCAGCAGATTAATACATCAAAATGCATAGACAATATGCGTCTGAGCACAAAGTCTCACCCAGAGAGTTGTTTTATTCATTCATTCGACAATGACTAGGAATAACAGTAATAATGACAGCCCTTGATTGAGTGTTTATAATGCACTTCCTAGATCTTGAGGAGAAATGCAAAATAAGGCTTGGACATAAGCCTTCAAGGAGCTTCCAGTCTTGTTGGAGAGATATTAAGATACAAAGCAACCTAATACTTATAATTAGGTAGTATGTGACTGAAGGCTAATGTAATGCCCACTTCCAGGTTTCCCTTAAAGCATTTGAATACAGAGTTGCTGAAAATGAACAAGAAGGAGGAACTGGGAAATAAGAGGAATGGGGGAAGAGAAAGAAAGAACAGCCAGAAAGGTACTGAGGCTCATTCCAAATTCCCCAGCCCCATGCCCTGATAGGAATAGACATTGAAGGCAGGGGTAGGCCTATATCAGGTTAAGGTCCCCATGAATGTCTGCCTAGCAAAGCTATGTGACTATGGGATTAATAATTTAGTGAGGAAGGGGGCTGGCACTGGCTAGCAACTTGGCCAGACAGCCCCAATCCTTGCCCTGTACCAGGGCTCTGCTGTTCAAACCAATATTCGTTAGCAGGCGGAATGAGACTGTTTCCTGCATGTTCTAATTAGACAATGGAGATTATTACAAAACACCTGCAATGTTTGTAATCGTTTAAAATAATGAGAATCAATATTAGCTTCCAAAGACACCATATGGTAAATGCTCTTCCCAGGCATGTGGTCCCTGATAGACTCTCAATGCTTCAAAACTGATCATTAACATTTTTTAATTTGCACGAAGTTGCTCTTGGTTAATGAATTGGCTGCCTGTGTGCCCTCTGCACAGTGACCGCCTCTAAGTGATCATTTAATTGTAACATGGCCTCAGGGCCCACTGGAGCTCGTGGGGTCTGCCACCCATGCATGCTCCAGCGTCAGGCACTTACATGCCAATATCCCACGACCACTGCACACTTCTCAGATGTCTGATTACCAAGCCCCTGAAGTGGTTCTCAGGTCACCCAGGGACCTTGTGAAACACAGAACGATGGGTCCTACCCCCAAGTTTCTGATTCAGCATGTCAAACGTAGCGGCCTAAGAGTCTGCATTTCCAACAAGTTCGAAGGTGATGCTGACGCTGTTGGTCTGTGGACCATGCGTGGAAACGCTACGGATGATATCCAGCCCCCCACTCCAAGCTAACACCTTCCCCAATGGCTCGAGTGGAAATTAAGGGAAAGACCTTGGTGCCTCCCATGTTCCCTGAGCAAACTTCCAGGCCACACCTGGTGAAGTGAGCAGTGGGCTTCACAGAACATGCGTTGAGTCAGCTGCCATGGTAGGTGGTCCCACATCTTGATGAATCCACAGCACAATACCAGGAAAGGGGTGCTCCCACTAAATCTCATAAGAGGAGAAACTGAGGTACAGGCTTGTGAAATGCAGCTTGGCCAAGACATAGAGAATTCAGACTGAAGTAAGGGTTCTGTGTCTCCAAGTCCCATGTTCTATCCATGACAGAGTACTGTCCAAATGACCAGAGTGTGTGCCACTTCATTCCTCACCCAAGACCCTGTTCTCTCATTTCCTGGGCTCTCCGGGCCATTCCAGGCTGCAAGGTGGGGAGGCCCCTCCCCCTAAGCACACAGCTAACATGGGTTTCCAGAGCCCAGGACAGTACTGACCACCTCTCTCTGCACCTGGTCATAAACTCTTCCTTCGCCATAAGCAGAGCACACTAGCCCCTCAGTTGCATTGCTTCCACGGTGCCTCTCAACTTTAACTGCGCTCAGGAATCACCTGGGGATATTGTTAAGTTGTGGTCTCTGAATGCTGGGTCTAGGATGGGCCAAAGGTGCCTTTCTAATGTGTTTCCTGATGTTGCCGCTGTGGAGTAGCTCTGTGTACGCACAGAGGATCTGGTACAGCAGGACACATGCCTGGCCCAACTAGGCCAGACACAACTAGGTTCAAAGTGTCTCCAATGCATTTCCAATGTGTTTTTCCCAGAGCAATTTGCTTAACCTTTCGGAACCTCGGTTTCCTCATCCTGAAGTGTGGATGACACCTGCCCCATAGAACGATGAGATAAATAGTATATAGAAACCACTTAGCATCTCAGCACCCCCTTGTCTGCTTCAAAAAAACCCTCAACGACTTCACCTTCCTTAGCTGTCTCCTTTCTCTCAGTTCTTACCACCCAAGCTATTAGCTGGGTAGGTCTGACGTTCTAAACTGATCTCACAGTGAGAAAATCAAGGGTTACTGATAGACGAAGTCCATTGCCACCCTGCAGCCATCTCAGATACAGCTAGGGGCTCCCGATGCTAAGCTGAACATTCTCACCCACGCTCCAGGGACTGAGGCCCCACCAGTTCCAGTTTAGGTCAGAGAAAACACCAGAACAGTGTCACCATCTGATGGGACTAGCAGAGCCTTGCCAGAGGCCTGAGGAAATGAGTGGCTCCTACTTCCCTGACCTTTTATTATCTTGAAGTGGAGATATTGGGGGTGGGCCAGGCAGGGGCAGATATCTGCACAACAGCTTAGAAAGTGCTAGCTGGAGTTCTGTTCTCATCCAGGGAGTGACTTAGTAAAACCCCTTGGGATAACACACAGGACATATCTTAGCTCTTGGAAGTACGCCTAGAGAAATGTGCAATGTCAGAAGAAGGAAAACAGATAAAAATCATAGGCAGGATTTATAGCAAAGTATGCTCGTGGGCAGGCAAATTCACCATGCTCCTTGAGCTCTTTCTTTCTCTTCTTCCTTTGATGTTTTGAAATACGTAAGACTGCTGTTTGAAATGGTCTCTGTAAGCCCTCGCCGGCTACAGCAGCTGCAATCAGGGATTCTCCCACATCAGCGTTTGTCACCCAGCTTGTAATTCACAGCAATTCATAAACTTTTTCAGAATGCTGTGAACGTAACTTCAGGGGGTTAATAAAACAGCTTTCTACTCCTCAACTTCCTTCCATTGATAACATATGCAAATTGTAATTGCCTGTAATGTGTACCCTGTATCACATTACTGCTCACGCCTGGTGCACTCTCCCACACCATCCATCACCCCCAGCTGTCAGCCAAGTCCTCCTCTGCCCCGCACACAAAAATGTGACTGCTTCTCTTCTCACATCTAGTGGACAAAAGTCCTTGCCCACAGGTCACCCTCCCCCACTCCCTCACACTCATGTCCTAGATGGAGGATCCACTGCCCCTGCCCCTGCCCACTCGGTGGCAAGCGTTTAGTCTCAGGGCTGTGTCCTAACCTTGTGTCTTGTTGGCACAGGTGGCTCTCACAAAGTTCTGGGCATGTGCTGATGGGAGAGTAACAGTGCAAGGCTCCCCTGGGTAAGGTGGAGTGTTGGATGGATCACGGATTTGAAACTCAAAGACCTCCTCTGATCCCAGCTAGACTGTGAATCCCATCTGTGAATGTGGGTAAGACACTTAATCTGTCAGGGCCTGTTTTTTTACCTAGACAGCGGAGTCCCTGATACCTGCCTTCCCTGGAGCACAGAACAAGGGCAACAGGTTCAAGGGGGAAGGAGATGATCTGGGAGGCTGGCTTTGACTCACGGACAGCCTGACACTTCCCTCCAATTTCCCCCCAATGAAAAGAGCAAGTTAGCTTGCGAGTTCTTGAGGTAGGCCTGGGACCAGGTGGACAGGGAGTCATGAAGATGGGATTCATCTTCCAGGAGCAGATAAAAATATTAGAATTAGTTCAGATGCTGGTGTTGGACAGATGGGTACTTGATTCTGGTGGCTCCAAGCTGGCAAAAGCAGAGGTCAAACCTGCAGCTGGAGAGCAACCCGTGGCCCTGGGCCTCCTGGGACAATAATGCCTCAGACCATGCCCCTCTTCCCACTGCCCTGCTTTAGCACTCAGCATTCGTCAGCAGTTCCAGAGCCCTGTTACTGAGGCAGCATCCATAGCCCCTCCTCTTCTGAGCGTCACCTCACAAGCTCCCGGACGTGCCAAAGCCCTTCTCAGGCAAAAATACTGTCACCTTCTCAGAAGTTCCTGGGTGGCACAAGCCACCCCAGGCCCTGCTGAGTTGCAGAATAACCAGGACACTCGGGTCCTGCCTCAGGGACCTCATGACACAGAAAAGTAGCATCTTTGCTCTCCAAGGTTCTTTGAAGACTCAGTATCCTGTCCTCCCTCCTCTTCCAAGCCTTGTTAAAATTCCCAGCAACAAGTGGCAGCAGTAGGTTTTCCCAGCAGGTGCCTGCGTGTAACTGAGAAGAGGGAAGGGAAATCTTAGAGATTGCCAAGAGACCTCCCAGGTCCCCCATCATCTCGTAATGGTTCCTGTTTATAACACGTAGGGGAAACCAGCTGGTTCCCCGCACCCATTGAGGCTGTGAAGTGGCAATAAAAGAGAGGGGGAGGAGTGGAAAAGAGAGTCTCCCTCTAATCCTACAGTTAAGCCTCTGGCCTTTTGCCTGAGCCCCTGGGAGCCCCCAGTCCCTTAGAAAGAGGCAGGTGTAGGCAAATGCTTTTTTTTCTGCAGCTGTTACCACTTACCACAAATCATGGTATTTCATTTTCTTAGCAAGTGCAAAAGTGTATCCAATCCCACTGACTGCTCTCTCAAAATCTTAAGACTTAGCATTCTCTGGTAGGCCTCCTCCTGCACGAGATTGCCTTCCTCCTGCGATTTACATTAGCAGGGAGTCTGTTATTGGCTTGATATTTTATCTCTGACACTGTGAGAAATATTGCTGCCATAAACCTGGTGCCCTTAGTAAAAGCTGAACTACTTGGCAAAAAGCTAATAAAGTTGAGGAACAATGGAAGCAATTGGCTATGACTACCTAAGCAGCAGATGGGACAGCTGCCCCCCAAGGCTGGGCCACAGGTACGTGCACACCCTCGCCAATCAAGTTCACCAGACACTGCCACAGTTCTTTCTGCTCTTGACCTACTGAGCGCCCAACCCAATGTTCTCCAGTCCAAGGCTCTCACATGTTTACTACTAAGAACTGGTGAATCCAGGCTTTCTAAAACAGGCTCATGTTGTTAGTGCAGTGACTCTTAACTTCAAAAAGTCTGGAAGGGCCTGGGACCCTTGCTAAGGATTCAGATTCCCAGTCCCGACCCCCTCCTGAGACTCTGAGATCCTGCGTTTGTAACCAGCAACCCCAGGAGATACAAGGGACCAGACTTGCCTGAGGTTGTATCAGCATGGATGCAGTTGGCAGGATGGCCACCGGGGCCTTGTCCCTGCACCATCACCAAGTGAAGAGTGGACTTCTGAAGAGGCAAGGCTGACTCAGCCTCCATCACAGAAGACTTGGTTATCCATGTTCCCCAAGAGGCCTCAGGTCAAAGCAGCCGCTCCAGAGTGGCAGCTCCCACCACCCTGAAGGCTGTGCTACCCTGGCTTCTAGGAACATGCGGGTGCTGGAGGGAGGCAGGATGCTTCTCAGTTATATTAATGAGCATGTGTTGTCAATCAGTGAACCAGCCCAAAGGAATTTTGATAAATTCAGCATCTCTTCCTCTGGCTTTAGCTACCTATTAAAGAAATTTCGCCCTGCAAGAGAATCCTAAAATGTAGTAGCTAGAGGTAAATGCTGATTGGCATACTTTGCACATGTTGGTTGAGAAACTCCAATGTGCCCAGAGGTAGGAACACTAGGGATGTGGTTCCCAGGATAATCCTCCATCCCCAGCTGTTGCTGGTTGTGAATAGAAAAAAACGCAAAACCACAGCTGGATGAGCATTGAACTGCATTGAACTACGCAGCATGGTTCCACATTTTGCCCAGGGATGAGGCTGGGAGAAGAGGAGGGTATATAGCAAGCCTGCTTGGAGCCAAAGAGATGGAGTGATGCTCTGGTTCTCAACCCTGGCTACATAGTAGAATGATCTGAGGAAGTAAAAATAATGGTAACCACCAACCCTAGAGATCCCAGCTCTGTGATCTTGGAGGGGGCCAGGCACAGGTACTTTTTTAGGGTCCTCAGATGATTCTAATGTGCAGCTGGAGTCAGGCATCACTGCCTAATAGAACTACCAGGGAGTTTAAAGCTGTGTGCTCAATCTTCACTACAATTGAACCTCCTGGGAGCTTTACAATGTAGTGATGCTGGGGTCCCATGCCCAGAGACTCAGAATAATTGATCTAGGGACTTTTAAAATCCCCCCAGGGGATTGCAATGTGCAGCCACAGTGGAGAAGGGCTGCCTGTCCGTTGTCTCTGGTTTTATGCAGAGCGATCTGGTAAGAAGCACTGGAGACTGAATCAGGAGACTGAATTAAGCCTCAGCTTTGCCAAAAACTTGCTGTGGCAACTCGGGCAAGTCATTAACACTCTAGGCCTCAGCTTCCTTGTATTGGGTTGGCCAAAAAGTCCTTTATGTTTTTTCCATATGATGGTTCTAGTAGCGCTTAGACTGCATTGTGACAGCTGTCGTATCAGTGTGCCTTCAAAAAAACTTATCAAAATTAGTGAACTTTTGTTCACTAACTTTTGTTCACTTTTGTAGCTACTTTAATATTGAAGACGGAAGAGCATATGCAACATTTTTGGCATATTATGTTTTATTATTTCAAGAAAGGTAAAAACACAATGGAAACGCTTAAAAAAGATTTGTGCAGTGTATGGAGAAGGTGCTGTGACTGATCGAACGTGTCAAAAGTGGTTTGTGAAGTTTCTTAATACTATTGACATTCTGGCCAAATAATTCCTTGCTGTGGGGCTGTCTGATGCATTGGGGGATGTTTGGCAGCACCCTGGCCTCCATCCACCAGAAGCCAATAGTGGGAGATAGCCGACATACTCAAAATATCCAAATCAATTCAGTTATTGGTGAAAATAAAAAATGTGTTTTTTATTTTACAGAAAAAAAATGTAATGGACTTTTTTGGCCAACCCAATAATTCTATCTTACAGAACTGGTATAAAAATTAAATCAAATAATTTAAAAGTACTCTAAAATAGTGACCTGCTATATAAATATTGTTACACCCTTCCTTTCTTGGCCAAAAATAGGGTTTCTACAGGGTTTATATTCCAGCAGGAAGGGAGAGCATGGGCTATGAGGAAGAGGACCCCATGGACAGATAATAATGACAAAACCATGCTCGAATGTTTAAAATGCATTTTTCCACCATTCCTCAATTTGACTTCACCCTAGATATAACAGTGAAATTATGATGCCACATATCAGGAAACAGGAAACGAAGTCTCAGAAAGTGCATAGGTTGGGGTTGATGAGAACATCTCCGCCCGCCCCCCTCCCCAAATAGCAGAAGCAAAATTCATCTTGGTTGTGCTGATTTGAGGCCCCAAACTCTTTCCTTATATCAGTGGTTCTCAAACCATACTGTGCTGCAGAATATTGGGCCCCACCCCCAGAGTTCCTGATTCAGTAGGTCTAGGACTGGACTCAAGAAATTTGCATTTCTAATAGTTCCCAGGCCTAGTGACACACTTAGAGAACCACTGAACTACAGCAAACTTTCCTGAGTGATAGAGAATTGTCCTGCAGAATGAGACAATTAGGCCCATGGCAAAAAAAGTGGGGAGGAGGAAATGAGTAACGAAATGGACAATCGAAGTGTTCTTAACTGCACACCCCCTTTTTAAGCATATGAGGAAATAGGCTCAGTGAAATTAAATATCCTATCAAAAACACAGTCGTCCCACTATGCCAAGGACGGGGGCCGGGAAAGGGCTCCTGGCACCGAAGACTGTGCTCTATGCTTGCATTACGTGTAACAGTGCCTCCTAGCTAAAGTGCAAGTAAAATAAAACAGATATTCCTTGGAGACTCTTCTAACTGCCTTTGAGTTCACTGGAGATGTGCTGTGTTGTCGTCCCCAAGTCATCATTGTGGGACTTGATCACCTGAGATGCTCAGTGACTTTCTCCCCCACTCTCTCTACCCCGCTTTGCCCAGAAGTGCTGGGGTTTTACCACTGAAAGTTCCACATCCCAGGTAATCTGTCCCTAATCTCTCCATTAGGAGACTTGATCAAGGGTCCGCTCTTTCGCACACCTGAATATCCTTTAGTTAAAATGACTGTTTTCATTATAGGCACAGGCAAGCGTACCCTAAAGGAGGAGAGCAAAGCAAGGAACAGCTGTCCCTACCTTAGACAATAACGTAACTGGCCAGAACCTCATTGTCCCTGTAGCAGTGTCTTCTTCTCCTATTCCCCTTCAAAAAGGATCCAAAATACATCTATTCTGGGATGTAAATGCTGTTTGTTAGTTTAACAGGATTGCTAGTTTAGGGAATTTATATTTCAATAGAGAACCAAGTATTAGTTAAAGACAAAGTAATGATGAGCAGAGAGAGATTTGTACTTAAGGGTGAGAGTGTAGGGCAATCATTTCTGAGTCCCTGAAATCATAGACTTGTAATCCAAGAAACGCAAGTCTTCCCTTCCTTGCACTAAGGATTCTCATTAGAAAAGGGAATGCAATGGAATTACCACACTCAGGGGTCAGCAAATCATGGCCTTCCCTCAGCCAAATCCTGTCCCGCCCTCCCCGGACAGCAATGTAAATGAGGTGGAACCCAGCCATGCCCTTTTGACTACCTATTGTCTGTGGCTGCTTTCCTGATAGGACACCAGAGCTGAATAGTTGCAACTGAGACTATCTTAGACCTAAATTTGTATCTCATCTGCTTACTAGCTTTGAAACATTAGGAAAGATGAAATTTTTTCCTGACCCTCAGTTTCCTCATCTGGTAAGATATGGAAACCATATCTGCTTCCCACATGACAATATATTTTAAAGATCAAGTTCAGGACCTAGAATGGGGTAAAGATTCAAAAATAACATTCCCCTCTCCCCTTTAACTTCTACAGCTAGAGTGTCACATGGCTTAGTGGAACCAAAGACTCCCAATTCGTCTATTTGCCTTTGGCCAATCGTACCATAATCTTTCCTCTTCTTTGAGAGGCAGGAGAGTCCATCCCCAAAAAACAAAGAATGGACATCAATATCTCAAGCATGGAATGTTCTCATCTCTAAAATAAGAGAAATTAAAACCACCACAAAAGACCCCTTCGAGTGTTCGAATGTGAAATCCAAGATTTTAACCTAAAAGTCCCAATCACTGTATTTTTCCGGGCCCAGATTCTGCTTCCATTTCTTTTTAAGTCTAATTTTCCCTGAGTGTATTAGTCCTCTAGCTTCCATGATGGCTCATTTCATCCATTTCTGGAGCTCCAACATGTTCCGTGTGGCCTCTAAATCACTCAGCTAGACTCCTGTGCTGGCCATCAGGTGGCCCAGGGGTCTGGCGACCACCCAGGTCCATTGAAAAGGAAGGACAAACTTCCCCACCTGCAAACACAGGCCTAAGGAAGGGAGTCCTAGTCCCCCAAGGACTTTGAAGCAACTCTGCCAAGTAGGAATCTCTGTGATGATGGAAATGAAATACGATTCTGCACTGTTCTTTACATTAACCACTAGCTGTATGTGGCTATAGGCACTTGAAATGAAACTAGTGAAAATGGGGAACTGAGTTTAAATCATACTTCATATTAAGTAATTGAAATATAAATAGCCATAGGTAGCTAGTGGATACTATATGGCATGATGCCAATTTAAGGGAAAGGTTATAGAGAAGCAGCTTAAAGGGCAGAGCTAGTGAGAGTCACAAGTAGATCTGCAGACGTTTACTCTGCTGGGAATGATTTGTTCTTTGGTGGTAGAAAGGTCTGGCTCACTCTTAGCAATAGCAACCTGATAATCACCAAGGGGAGGAGAGGAATATACAAAACTTACCCCCACACTCCATCCACCCACCCCACCCCACATATTCACCTGTCTACCCACCTTCCCACCAGGGACTCTGGAATCACAAGCTTCAGGGGAGCCAAGCTGGGTCAGAAATAACCCTCAGGGTCTTAGACTTTGACTATGAGCCCATCTTCCTACAAACTTCATTGCCCAAAATATTCCTTATTCATCTATTCAACTCTGGATACTCTGGACAAAGGAAGTTAAAAAATAAAGCCCCCAAACTCCTTGGATAATAATACCAATACTACACATCACATACCGAGGCCTTTCCAGGGCTCCAGGAGTGTAGAATAAATTAGGATGCTTGAAAGAGTGCAATTTTGTTTGTATCTTATGACTTTAGAGAAGATTCCCAGGGCTCTGCCTAAGACACAGGGTTGGACAACCTTTGCAAGCCCAGGGCCAGCCTTTGTACAGAAGCACACAGCTACCAGTGGGCCAAGGGCGATCTGACTCCCTCCAGATGACACAGGCAGAAAGCTGTCCCTAAAACCAGGTCAGCACTGACTTTCATCATCCCCAAAGCTGCTTTGCCTTCCCTCTGTTCCTGCTTTCCCCATTACCTTTCCTTTCTCTACCAGGGGTGTCAAACTCATTTTTACCAGGGGCCTCATCAGCTTCAAGTTTGCCTTCAAAGGGCCAAATATAACTTTAGGACTGTATAAATGTAACTACTCCTTAACAGTTAAGTGAGAGCTTGCTGCCACCAGCTAGAAACAAGGTATTGGGCTATATCTGACCTGCAGGCCTTGTGCTCGCCACCTGTGCTCTAAACCCTCATAACTTTCTCCACTACCTATCATTGGTTCTTAGAACCCAACAAGAGCCACACCTAGAACAAGGGACTGGCATGTTGGCCCAGGACACCAGGATTTAGAGGGTATGAAAAGGGGTGATACCCCCAAGCTCTAGGTCAAAGACAGGGAGATCATGTACCCCCCTCTATACAATCAAGGGACCTACCATCTCCCTCTTCCATTCGGGCTTTTGCTTCCTGCTCCAAAATGTGTCCACTGTCATGAAGGCATATTTAATACCTGCCCCCAGTAGTGAAAATTATAGCAAGCTCCAACTTTTCATTTTAAGATACCACTGAGGCAGATACCACGTGGACACAAGTCAGGGCTTGTGTCCTGGAACTGAAAGGACACACTGCCTGCTGTACCTCTATTACAAATTCACCTGAGATAAATCATTCCACCTCTCCAGGCTCTTCCTTTCCTTCTCACCTATAAAATGAGGAGCAGAAAACCTCTCTGCACAAGTGCCAAGCCCACACTGGCTAACTTGACGCCCTGAGATTGTCTTACAGCTTCAGGGAAGGGACTCCTGTGCCCAGGAATATAGACCCAGAGCCCCCTAGAACGGAAGCTTCCAGAGAACAGGGTCTTGGTGTTATTCACCCCCATTTACTTCAAGTGGCCAGAAAAGCATCTGGAACGAAGCAGATGTTCAGTAAACACTGAATAAATGAATGCATTTAAATCTCTTTTCTTCCTTCTAAAATACCAGGGAAAGTAGGCACAGCTTAAAGTCAACTAAGGACCCAGCCTGCATGAGAAAATGCAGCTACTGGCAAAGGGGTAATTAACATATCAAAGACAATCAAACCAATTCAGAGAACCCAGGCCCAAGCCTCACTCAGGACTCCAAGTAAAAGCGTGGTAATTCTTTAAAATGTGGTCTCTAGAACCACCCCCATGTGTTTATTTATATCAGTCAGTACAAGCACTGTACTAAATGCAGATCCCAGGGCCCCCACAACAGACCTATTGAACTGGACTCTCTGGGTGAGGGGGCCCAGGAAACCAAACTCTGGGTTTTGAAGACCATAGCTCCAAAGCACATTTCTCCTGAGTCTACTTTGTGGAGTCCCTTTTTAAAAATAGAAAGCTATTAGGATTTTTGTGAACCCAGGCAAAACCTTCAGAGCTGGGGTTCTGGTTACCTTAGCAACGCTCCCGCTGGACTCACACTCTTGCCCACTAGCCTGAGCTTTCCCCAAGGTCCCCAGATTTACATTCCATGGAGCTGGAGCCAGGGTTCTCCTTGGAGAGAGGCTTCAGTCTCTGCAATCATTTGCCATGATCCAGAGACCTCAGTAGACCCGAGGAGCCTCAGGCAATGCTTCCCATTTATACTCAGCAAACTAAAGGTGGTGGGGAGGGTAAACAAGCTAGATATGCCTTCTTTTTGGCCCCTTTTATAAATGGTTTAATTAATGCTCTCATTTTATTTTATTTCATTTTATTGGTGATCTGAGGCTTTTGAGCTAATAATATTAGTAATCAATCAATAAGTCATTATTAAAGACTCACAGGTGCAAAGGACTAAAAGGTGAGAGGCAGAGAGAGGCTGAAATACCTTAGGCATAGTCCTTACCCCTAAGGTTTTCACAGTCTAGTTGGAAAAATAAGATATCAACTAATGAAGAGATAACTGATGATATAAAAGAACTGACAAGGTGCCTGAGGACCACAGGCAATGGGTAAAATTGAGGCTTTCCTCTAAAAGCCTAAAAGAACAGGAAAAAGATTTTTAAAATGCAATAGTCTTTTTGCCCCCAGGAGAGCCACTGCCCACCATTTGGTATTGCCTGATTACTTTTATCATTTCAAGTGAAGACTCAAAAATACAAGAATGTTTTCTGAAACTCAGAAGGAATTTGGAGAGAAAAAAGTTGAATTGTTTCAAATCAGGAATTCCATGGGGGTGATGGTGGTAGAGAAAACAGGGGTCTTTAGATAAGAACCTAGAAGGATACCTTCCGCAGTGTGTGTACAGGCTATCTGGTGGACCTGGGGGATGCAACCTGAGAAGGCTCCCAACATATGACCCCCATCAACCTGGCTCCTTTCCTGTTTCTTCAAGGGGAGTGAGTCTGTGGTTCAGCCTCCCAGGTTTGCCCTAAAGGTAAATGTCCCTTGCCCTGTCTAACCCTAGTAGGTTGCTTCAACCCGAGTTCGTGGAATCTGAATGTCCCCTTAAAAGGGGGGTAGCGTCTATAATAGGAAAGCTGGTTGTCCACCTCACTCCAACAGGGACAAAGAAACAGACCTCCCTTATTCCTATCTGTCCCCATTAGAGGCTCTGAATGAACAAACGTTTCCTTTCTCCTTCTTCCAGGCTGTAAGCTTGTAAAATTTCTCACCTTCTCAGTTCAAAGTTTTTAAACACACATGCTCAATAAATGTACATTTATTTCATAAATGATAATCACATAGTATGTTATTAAACACACACACATCCGTACACAAAAATATAGTTAAGACAAGATCGAAGATACATGTAAGTTCTGGCGTGTGCTTCCTCACATCCCACTGGATCCTCATGTGCCCTCCCCATCCTCAGAGCAGGCGCTCCACTCTGAAGACACCTGGATCCAACCAGGGACAAGCCTCAGACAGGAGGACAAAGTAGCAGTCAGCTGTGGCTAGCGGCTACACCCAAATCCACTCTAGGGAAACGTGAGTTCTGTCAAAGGGAGGAAAATCTCACTAAAAAAAAAGTGATTCTTACAAATGGCCTGGCTTTACTGGTGTCTGTATGCTGATGTCATTCCAATTCAGCTCTCCAGCCCAATCCTCTCTGCTGAGCTTCAACCTCAAATCCAATCACCTCCTTGATGTCTCCCCTTGGATGTCAAAGCCAAACTTTGACATCTCAGATGTAACATGACTCAACTAGGCTCCAGCTCTTTCCCCCTAACTCGTCTCTTCTCCTGGTTTTCCGGTCTTGGTCCAGGGCAATGCCTTCCTTCCTGTTGCTCAGGACAAATGTCAGTGGTCACTTGTCCCTCTCTTCTCAAACCCCACATCCAATCCAACAGCAAACCCTGTTGGCTCTACCTTCTAAGTAAAGCCAGAATGTGGCCGCCCTCATCAATTTCACTGCTGCTACCTGTGGCAGGTGGACCAACCCCTCTCATGTGTCTCCTGTTTCCCACAGGAGCCTCCTCTTGGGTCCCCTATTTCCATCCTTGCCCAATACAGTCCAGTCTGAAGGATCCTTTTAAAATGTAAGTGAGATTCTCTGCTTAAAATCTTCAATTGACTCCCCATTTCTCTAAAAGGAAAAGCCAAAGTTCCCACAATGGCCATAAAGGCCTATAAGGTGTGTCCTCCAATCTACTTCCTAATTTATCTCCTATTTCTCTCCCTCTTGTTTACACGGCTTCAGGCATGTGGGCTTCAGAATGTTCCTACGAGTGTTGGGAAGGCTTTTCCCTCAGAGCCCTTGCCAAGGTGTTCCCTCTACCTTGACCACCCTCCACCCCAAGTCCTGGTCTGTATGTTCACCCTTACATAGTTTTCATTCAGATATCATGTTTGGTGAGTTCATATAATATATATATTATATATATATATATATAATATTTATTGTGATTATTCTTTGTTGTACTGCCCCTCCCCTTTGTGGTACTGCCTCAATAGGCAGGAATATTTTGTTGGTTTTATTGTCTGACACATCTCCAATGCCTAAAACAGTGCCTGGCACATAGCAGACACTTAATAAAGCTCTGTTTAAAGTTGAACTTGGAAGTCACTGTGCAAATCCCTCAAGGCACTGATCTCAGGAGCTTTTCTACCACGTGCTCCCCAACAATTCCTTTCCCCTGTATCTAGTTCAATGACCAGCTCCACTCCAGGGCTGCGAATTTGCCAGAATCCAAACCCCTGCCAATCTAAATATGCCTAACAATCCAGGGAGAAATAGTCCCATCTTAGGTTTGGATGTTCTCCAGCAACAACTAAATTAGCACTTGCAAATGTATCCAAGGACCAAATCGAGAAGCACGATCCCTGGAAAGGCCCAGCACAGTAGATTTCCTAACAAGGCTGCATATAAGCTGGCCGGCACACAGGCCACTGGCATGGAAACCGTAACTTATCCCCACTTCTGATTAAAGCCGTCCTTGGGAGCCCTCCACTCCACAGCCAGGTTGGCTTTACAAGTAGGTAGATGAAGACCTACTCTGATGAAGAAAAGGGGGGGAAGTGTTCATAAAATTGTAACTTGTGACATCAAGATGGGACTGGCCCCAGACGAAACTGACTCCTATCCCAGGAAGCCAGAAACCAGAAATTCCACAGTTAGTGATTCATTCCTTTAGGCTGCAATGAGTTTTTAATCCTACAAAGTTGCCTGTGAAAGGTTCCCCATTTTATGTTTAGGATAGAGGATTCTTGAAGCCTCTGTCAGCCAGCTCCACAGAAGAGGTGGTGTGACAGCAAGCTGTGAGCACAGCACTGAGAAAATGTGGCCAAGGCGAGGGGCCTAAGGAAGAGGGGAGAACCAGGGGAGGAGGAGGAAGGGAATCAAAAGGAAATGGAAGGAAACCATGTACTGAGGGCCTATCTTGTGTCAGGCGTTCCATCCACTAACTCATTACTTCTAAAGCACAGTGGTGATGCCCTCATTATTACCCCACTTTAGAAGAGGGAACTAAGGCTCAGAGAGGTTGAATGACTTCGCCAGTCACACAACTGATAAGAATGGAGTCAGGGTTCTGACTGCAGGTCAGCTTAGCTCCAAAGTTCATGGTCATTCCTCAACATCAAACTCCAGAGTTAGTGGACACTTAGCTCTTCCACAGTTTCCTTCTAATTACCCGTTATTCAAGTGGCCCTGTTTTAAGGTGGCCTGTGGTATCATATACTGATGGATGAGCAGCACAGTGACACTCTGGGTCTCAGGATAAAATTATTTTTATGTGGAGTAATCAAGCGCTCACTCATATTCAGATACATCAGACAATAACAGTTGGTCTTCCGCACGCTCTCCATCTCCGGCTGCCAGTCACCCCTTTCAGGTTCCTTCCCTCTGCAGCCATTTCCCTGCAACTGAACACGTCCTGCTCCTCCGCCCACAAATCCAGGAAGTCTGAACTACCTGTTCCAGGAAATAGCCTTAAAGCATAATTTTCTGGATTGCATTCAACTGTAATTGGCCCTTGCTGGGAATAAAGCTTTTTCAAAGATTTGGTAAACACTCTGCCTTCTTTTTTTTTTTTTTTTTTTTTTGTAGTGCAGACTAGGGTACCCTATGCAGCCTTCTCTCTCTATCCCCAGAGTGTTTTGTATCTTGGGATCTTTATATGTGTTTTAAATACTGGCAAAGTCAACCTTTTAATTTTTAAAACATTTTTTTTCAAAACAGTTCTTTTAAAGTGGGAAAAGGGGGACTGATCACCCCAGGGGCTTTAAATCTCAAATCCAGCCAGGCTTTCCCAAACTTTAGTGAAGGTTTAAGATTTAATTACCCTCATGTGAAGTCTACAGGATCCACTCTCAAAGTCAACTTATACATTTTGGTGACCTTTCTCAAACTGGGCTTTGTAAATCCTTGTGGTTATGATTTGACATTATGGGCTTGTGACGAACCAAATACCCTGAATAAAATACAGGAGCCAGAGCCCTGACCCTTTAGAATTTGCATGTTCAATCACAAAAGCAAACAGATGCTGGATCCAATGTTTAAAATACATGAGAAACATAAAACTGAGGAATGTTAGGAGATTTACCAACCTTTTCTATTTAATAAGGGGAAATGGGTCTGTACTTGTGAGGCAAGGAAGAACTGCTAGCAAATGAGTATACGCTCTCATTTTATCTGCAAATGTATTGATAACACTAACATCCATATTAAGAACACAATAAAAACATCTAATTGCAATGATTTTAATAATTAGTTTATATAAAGACTTTAAACCTTGATTCTACGTAACAGCCCATTAAAATGTTGGCTGATCTTCACTCCCTCCTGTGAAGCACAACACATGTAACAAACTCAAACAAAATACAAATATGTCATTATGTGATGATGGCTTTACTCACACAGAGCATCTTATTCAGAGTGGATAAATTATGCTGTGGAAAGAGCAGAGATTTGAAAATGTAAAACCTGAGTTTTCAACCAGCTCTGAAACTAATGTAATATAATGGAGGAAATTTTGTTCACTCTAAGTGGTCTGAGAAAGATTTAAATTTGTTTGGAAAGGGGATTGGAGAAGAAGAGTCAGCTGAGAACACCTAAAACTGTGTGTGCTCATTCTATGTGAAATGGGAAGAAACATTTTCTAGGTGTTTGGGGAGAAGGAAGGATCAGAAAGGAAAAGGGAAGAGGATGGGGGAGGGAATCTAGAGTCTAATTCTTATAAGGCCAGTATTTTGTGGGGGGCTCTTGTAAAGCTTAATCAAATGTCCCAGGGTCATAGTGGCCCCAGCTAACATCTGGGTTATACTTAGCAGTTACTTAATCTCTCTCAACTTCATAAAAATGGGAAAGCGGGTTGAGTTACTTATCTCCAAGCTTACTTCAAGCTCTAAGATTCTAAAATACCATGTGTTTAGCTGTGATACTAGGAGCACAGAGACCAGCCTCTTTTATCAAGAAATCAAATTCTGCAATCATTCACCACTACCGGGCCTTCCATTTACATGGTGGGCAGCACACCAACAATAGCTCAATGGGCATCATTTGTTTTGATTCTCAGAACAAGAGCAATTAATCAATGTATGTGTGTTTGGAGCAAGGCTGATGAACTCTTATTATAAGTATGCCTTCTTGTGAGTCTTCTGCAAGTCTTATTTACAACTCTCAACTTCTGAAATATGAGAAAACAAAAGAGCTTCTCGTTCTCTTCCTTTGCTCCATTTTGCCAACCAAGAGGCATTTAAAAGAGAGTGGATAGATAACACTCATAGAATTCTAGGTGCTGATCCCAACTTCTCTAAAGAACCTCAAGGACAGAAGTAGGTAGATGTTGTGTTTGGATACTTCTCACTCATTTCCACTGGCTTTTCCCCTCTTCTTTTTGGCTTAATGCACAAAACTGTCAGTAGATGAGAGTCATTTGGCAGAGACTGCAAGAAACAACTGTGCATTTTATAACAGTCCATTAGTGCAAAGCGCTTAATGAAAATGAAAGCCATTAATGAAGCCAAAAGGGAGTGGAAGACTCCATTCTGGAGAGGGCAATTAGACAAGAGCATGAGGGAGGAAAATAAATACAAATCTAAAACAAGGTACTCTGTGATCAAGCATCACACAGGATGCAGTCATGACAAATCAGCCAATTTATTTTCTACTTTTTTTAAAGAGACATATACAAACATTGAAAACTGTCATCATCCTGGCACCAACACTCTTCCCCGGACTTAGGTTGCCAAGTGATTCAATCTCAAAATTCTGAATCCATTGACACAAAATACAAACAGCAAGTGGTATTTTAACTCCAAGAAGTGTTCTCGGTAGAGTGCCATGATTTAGAGCAAAGTGAGTCATAAAAGTGAGCTCTGTAATTACTGTATTATTTTTCTAATTCCTCTGAATCAGAAACTCTCTGACTCTAACACACTACAGACAAAGGCAAAGACTGCAGGAGAGCGGGCCTCCACCAAACATACTATTTCGGGGTAGGATATTTCCGGTGAAAAGGCAAGTCTCTAGAAGCCATCACGCTTCTGAGACGAGCACAGGAACATCCGTGGTTCTCAAAGCTGTGCACGGCCGTGTGGTGGAGCCTTCTCCCAACCCCCACCCCAACTACCTGCTCCACATCCTCTGTAGCCCACATTTGTAGTTATCACCCAGCACCTTGCCTTGTGTACATGTTGACTCTTCCACTAGACCACGAGCAATTTGAGAGTAAACGTGGCATCGTATATGCAGAAACTATGCTTCTCAAAACCCTTTGAGCTTTACCCAGATAGGCTCCCACACATCCTGCTGGTGGCATTTCCACACCCAGGCGTACTTCTACTTGCACAGGATTAAAATTACATGTCTGGGAAATTCTTGATATCAGGGTCCATTTTGGTAGATCTTGTGTTTCGAACAGCAAAATGTCAACCAATGCTTACCAAAGGTATGCATCACCTCCATACTTAGCCCATTAATGTGCCTGTGCTGAGCACACATTATTCGTAGGAGGAATCAATAAATAAATGACCAAACTTAACTGGATGGTTGTCTCCATACTTGCATTAGCTTTAAAAAAATTCCCCAAAGCCAAGCTCTTATTTAATTTTTTATTTCTATTGCATAGAATAATTGCGTCAGTCAAATTCTGTTGTATCAAATAGCTAAAATTCATGCTGTGGTTAATGATGATTGATGCAACTAAAGCCTTCCACTCCAGGGAACATGAATCAAATCTCCTTTCTATTAGTTACCATCTGGGTACTTGGTAACGGCTGGGAAACCAAAGGGACCTCACCCTGAGAGATAGCTTTAATGGAAGAGTAATTGTCTATTAGGCAAACAGTCAAGAAAGTCTCATGAGGACGTTTTTCTAGATTTCCTAGTAGCCCTCGTTCACCCATTCCATGTGGTGGCTTCATAATATGTCACCTTGAGTAGGCTAAGCTAGGTTCCCCAGAACTCCCTTTCTTGTACATTTACCCTCAGAGTGGACCTCAAGGGAGATTTTCAGGATGGAAGAAAGGTAATAAACACTTCGTAGCCCATATACAGTGTTAGTGCTGCTGAATGGCCTCATCGGTATTAAGCAACGTTGAATTGGCAACGGTCCAACTTTTATATCTCCATCTCCAGCTGGTTCTGCTCCTCTGGTTGAACCCTGATAGATACACCCTGCTTCCTCTCTGGTATCATCACCTACTGCCCTCCCTTTACGCATTTGCTTCCGGCTTGTTGGCATCCTTGATTTTCACCAAACACACCAACATAGGCCCATCCTACAGATAAGGAAACTAAGGCACAGAAAGTTTTTATAACTTTTCCAAAGCAGCACAGTTAGAAATTAAACCCATGCTTTTCATAACTACACATACTGCCCATCTCCTCCACTAAAACAAAGACAGGATGATAATCATTTTTATGTGCTCCCCATTCCTAGAACAAATCACGACACAGAGTAAGAAGGTGTGAGATAAATATTTGCTAAATTAAATGTATAACTTCAGAGCAGCTTGCCTCCATTCACATTCCTCTTTGGATGCCTGGCCTCATCTAGCTCTCTCCTCCTGGGTGTCCTAGCTACCACCGCTCACACTGTGTGCACACCTGTGTACCCTGCCTCATGCTCAGTCTTCTGTTCTTTTGTTTCTTCTTATCAACTACTTCCCCTAACCTGTCAATCATTTGGATGCCTCCCTCGCAGTACCCTTCAATCTGTCACCTTTCTGGTCCCTGAAGAATCCCCAGGTGAACACGTTATTCCACATGGAGCTCTGGAAAACAAGAAACTTCTCTTGTCAGTTCTCTCTTTCCACAGAAGATCCTTGCAGTTATTTGAGCCTGTGAAGCAGTATCCTTCTAAGACTTACGGTGAAGTAAGTCTTACTGAATAAGACTTACTGCCCTTGTCATGGCACACATGACCAGGCTGAAAGCAGGCAAGAAGCACCCTGAGTAAAACTATTAAGGGGAGCTGGGTCAGTGTACAGGTGAAGAGTGTCACCTCCGTGGCAACACTTCCCCCTGATAATCCAGCTTTGATCAACCCACTCCTGCTACGGACTGCGTGTGTGTGCCCCACCCTCCAAACCATATGTGGAGGCCCTAACCCCCAGTGCAAGAGTATTTGGAGACAAGGCCTTTGGGAAGTAACTAGATTATGAGGGTGGGGCTGCTATTTGAAGAAATAAGAGAAATGATCTCTCTCTCCACCATGTGAAGACACAGCAAGAAGGCAGCCATCTGTAAACCAAGAAGAGAGTCCTCACCAGGAATTGAATTGACCTGCGTCTTAATCTTAGATCTCCTAGTGTCCAGAATGTGAAAAATAAATTTCTATTGTTTAAGCTACCCAGTCTGTGATATTTTATGATAACAGCCAAAATTAAGATAACTCCCACAAAAAAATGTTGGATGGCTTCCCAAGGATGGTTTCCATGAGCTCAGCAGAACTATTCAGTCCTTGCAGATGTGTTTTTGGAGTGCCATGTCACATTCCTAAAATTTGGCAATCGTAGGCAGGCTGACCAACTGTCCCGGTTTGTCCAGGACTACAGAGGGTTCCTGGGATGCAGGACTTTCAGTGTTAAAAGGGCATAAATCAGTCAACTTACGCTTGGGTGGCAATGGCTGGTAGAGAATAGGACTGTAGAGTGATATGTGCTAGGAGATACACTCCAAAGCTGACAACTTGAATAACACAAATTTCAACTCACACTGGGGGTTTTTTTATAGACACAAGAACTTTTTGAGCTAGGAGGACCCCAGAGGTAATTACGTTCAGCCCCAGATGTTTGTAAATGTGGAAACAGGATCAAAGAGGTAAGCGACTCCTTCAGGGTCACCTGTAACAGAGGTTAAATCCGGACCCTCTCGCCTTATGCTCTTTTTATTCTGTCAGTAGTTTTCAAACAATGTTCTCTGAATGTCTCTTCTGCTACTTTAACCAGAAAGGCCACTATCAGTTGGAGCTGGTATATTACACCACAGAGACAGATCATGCACACGGGCCAATAGTGATATGGTGATGATGATGAAAATAAGGATGATAATAATAGGTAATAGGTATCGAGCACTTACCTATCAGGCATGGTGCTGGCCCATTTCATTTATCTAGTCCTCGTAAACCCCCTAAAGTAAGTACTATTATTTTCCCATTCCACGGTTTAAATGATAAAGCCAGGATACAGATGTCCATAGTATGTCACAGGAACCCTCGTCTCAAGTAGGCTGAACATCAGAGTAGTTCTGCCTCTAAGACTGTCACATCAAAGAGGGAAGAAGGAACTCAGTCTGACAAGAGCATGGCTGCGAAAAGCCCACCATGGCTCAGGTCCTCTCCTGTTCCCCCAAACATACCCCCTGGTCACTCCCAACGTTCAGCTCAGATCACGGAAGGTTAAACCCTTGGGCAACCTTGAACATCTGTCTCTCACTCCTGCCATGATGCAACTAAATACATGTTTGTTAATGTTTGCAGATTATCCTCAAGGATATTTTTCCTTGCCTGCATCCTCCCTGCATTGTTCCTGCCTTCATGGCCATGGCCTCCTGACCTTGACTGCTGTCCCCTTATTCTGTGCTTCCTGCCATGAGCCATCATGGTGACACCTCCCAATTTAGCATCATGTATGAATGTCATTACCAGGAGCTTAGCTGTTTTTTTCAGGTCACTAAGTGATGAAGGCTAAATTGAGTCTTCTCACCTGACCCCATTACCCCTCAAGAGCTGTGGTCATTTGTCATCACGCCCTTTACTCCCATCCCCCAGCCAGTTCTCACTCTGAGTGGCAGGGCTTCCACCCTGGCCAATTTGAATTAATTTCTCAGGCAAGATTTCAGGCTATTTCTCCTTCGAGTGATTTTACTAAAATCTGGATATATTACATCCACTGCATACTTCTCACCTTCTAGCACTGTGAGTTGCTTTTTTATATTGGTCAAAACGTCCTGAAATGATTTGTTCTTTTATAAAGGCACTCTCTTTGCTTTTTTCTATTCAACTCTTTGTAAATTTCCCACATTGCTTAATCTTGTAACTTGATCCCGTTATTTATACTTGGGAAGGGAGGTGGATTTAAAGGGCAATGACTTCCCATTAACACAACTTCTCCCTTTCTGAAAATAACATTGTTCTTGGATGGCTGCATTTTTTTATTCCCTTCCCACTTTCCAGCAGCTTCATCTACTAACAGGTTGCGACTAGGATGTACCTTAGTGTGAGCATATGCCTTGGCTATTCTGTTCCCCACTGAATCCCAGCACCCAAAGCAATGCTGGGCATGTGGTAGGTGCTCAGTGAATGCCTGTACAAACCGGGTACACTTTCCAGTGCACGCGGTCCTCCCATCTCCATTCTCTCTCCAGGTCCTCACACCCCGTGTGGTGAACAGGGTAGATAGAATCCCCATGCTACAGATGAGGAGACTGAGGTCCTGTGAGGGTGAAGGCAGCAGAACACTGTGGCTAAGGGCCCGGGACTGACAGGGGCCTGAGTTCCAATCCCATCTCCCGTATCTTACTAATCAGTTACCTGGAGCTAGTCTGTTAACGTGCCTGAACCTGTTTCCCAGGAACAAGGCGAGTAGGAAAGTAACAGGAGCACCCAGCTCATAGTGATGTTGTGAGGCTGAAGTACGACTGTGGCCTCAAAGCACTCAATCTCTGGCACTTGATAGGCTGAATTTCCAAAAAGTGTTCACGGCTGGGAAGTACAGAGCACAGACTACAACCCAGGTTTTCTGCTAGTTCTAAAGCTCATACTGACACCCCACAACCTGTTACAGTAAACATCGTGACTGGCACCTTTTAGCATCCTAGGAGTGGCCTCCCACTTCCAACTGTCCCCAGCAAGGTCAGGGACCAAACACCTTCCCCAGGCCTGGGGGAGGCACTTCTCTGACCTGAGAACTTTTGCACAGAGGCGGCATGACCATGGGGCCTGCAGGATACGACCACAGGCTCCTTCCGGTCTGTTCCCTTCTATCCTGTCACAACAGACCTGTCCATCGATCTATCCCCTGGCACAGTGTGGCTGTGGGCGGATTCAGATGGTAAATGATGATGCCGTTTATAGTAACAACACTCTTTTCCATTCACATTGCACTTTACAGTTTACAAATTGCTTTCATTTGATCTCGCAATAGATCGAAGGCAGGCAAGCCAGGCTCCTATTTTTTTTTTCAATAGACAAGGATCCAGGTGCACTGCGACATATCCAAGCTACACATTCGAAAACACAATCGGGACTTAAACCCATGGCTCCTCGGTCCAGACAGGGGTTCTTCGATTTCAGCTCTGTCCTCATTCCTCTATAATTCACCACCTTCTGCCTTACTCTTCACCCCACTCTCAGTTCCTGTATCTCCAAAACTGTGCTACCTCATCCTCCACAAAAAAGGAACTACTACTTGTATTATGGTTGTAGCTTGAGATTTGGGAAGACATATAAAATTTTAAATTCACATTTAATTCCTCATTCTCTCCATACATTCCCATTCTCTGGCCATGTGGTTCTGTCCAGCACTGTAAGAAGCTCTGTGCAACACAAATTGGATACAGCCATCCACCACCCTATAGCCACCAAGCATTTATCTGCAGAGGCATCACAATGGCCATCTCACAAGGAGGAGAAAGTGGGGTCCTTAAACTCTAAGTTTATAGACTGTTGGGGAGACAAGAAGAAAGAGACAGAAATGATAGGAGGGGACAACACAAGGTAAGTGGCAGGTCAAGGGTACCAGAGTACTATGTCATTCTAAAGAGCTGAGAAGGTCAGGCAAAGGATGCCAGAGGGAGAAGAACTTGAATTAAACTTCAACAGGTGGCTAGAGATAGAGAGAAAACAGTGAAGGGGAGCAGAATAAGCAGAGCCCCCGAGATAAGAGTACACCTGGCACACTGGACAGAGGGTCACGAGTGAGCAGGGCCTGGTTCTGGCAAAGGGTTCATTAAAGGGGAGAGGAGCTGAGGCTGGGCCAAAATGTGGCACACTGAATGCCAGGCTAAGAGCCTGGATGTCAGCTACCCTGCAGGGATACCCTATTAAGGGGAGGGAAGAGGAGATCAAAGTGTTTCAAAGGGTGACATATGGAGTACAGAGTTTAGGGAAGATTTATTTGTCTTCGGTCCTACAAAAGAGAGGACATCAAGGCAGGCAACGGGACAGAGACAAGCACAGAGCAAAGAGAAATTTAATAAGACTGCACAACATAATATAATGCAGCTGCTGGAGGGCATGGGCCCCAGAGTCCGTTTTCATGGAGCAGCCAGAGCAAGAGTAGGACACGCGAGAGGCGTGTTCGAACAGAGGGGAAGCGAGGAGAAATGATCGCTCCTCTCCAGATAGCCCGGGAGTGTAAGCCCGCTGCTTCTCCAGTGCACTCTGTGCTGCTTTCCCCTGACATCCAGGGCTCCCGCAATTACACGTCTGACAGCTGTCTTCCCCAAAGGATTGCAGGCGTTCAGAAGTGAGGATTGAGTCTATCTCATTCATGCTATGCACCCGGCTCCTCATAACCCAGAGAGGCTCAATGGAGTTTTCCAGGCTGCATTAAAGTGAACTTCAGGAGCCAGTTAAAAGTGCAGCAGGGCTGCTCTATGGATTGGAGTAGTGTGGTCGAGAGGAGTGAGAGAAGAGACAGGAGTGTGGAAGAGACAGGAGTTTGAACTTCAGTTCACTGAAGAAAGTGAACAGCCGAATGCAGAAAGCATGGCCTTCGCAGGTGTAGCTCAGTTGGCTGGAGTGTCATCCTGTAAACCGAAAGGTCATAGGCTTGATTCCCAGTCAGGGCACTGGGTATGGAAGAGGGATGGTTTGAAGTCCATGGAAACCACGAAGACCCAAAGCATACCTCTGTCTACAATAGTTCAAGGACCTGGAAATTTCAAAACCATGGAGAAAAGAAGTATGGGGGCTCCTCCTCCCCATTCTCTACCATGGAACCAGGGGCCTGCACTGATAACTGAACGCAGAAGTGTACAAAGCACCTAGACTTACTACCATGCCGTGCTCTAGGCAACTGTCTCAGAAGTGTTTTGGCAAGAAGAATAAGCTAAATCTAACAGAGAGCCTGAGGGGGGTGATTTTTAATAAAATGCACTGCTTTCACCAAAAAGCAGGGGACAGGAAGAGAAAGAAAGGAAAACAGAGTTTTTTATGCATACAAATATTTACAAACCCAGAAAGAAACAGAGCCAGGACAGGAGGTGTGAAGGAAGACATGCTTCTGTATGGGGAGTGGGTTTTGTTCTGTTTTTACTGGTGATTGTTCCCTGTTCCCCCACCCCACCCCAAGCTATTTGCTTATCCCTCTTTACCCTTGGAAAAGTTTTTAAATGTTTTATTATATCTGCTACCTTGGGGAAGTAGAAAGAATGCAAGATAGGGGTGTGATAACACACTGGATTTAAATCCCAGCAAGGACCATTCAGAGCCAGGCAACCTTAGGGAAGATGCTGAAGCTCTAAACCTCAAGTTAGCCACCAACGGAAGGGGAACGGTAGACACTCCCTCACCAGATTACAGTGCAGAACCGATGGTTGGTGCACATTCAGCAGGAGCACATTACATTACACATTACCACCCCTTGTCCCGGGATATCCTTGCCTCCTGGATATCACGACCCCTTGTGTAATATCCAGGAGACCACCAGTGTGAGTTGGCCCTTGCCTGCTTTCCCCTCTCCCTTCAGACCTACTGAGAAAGTATGGGATTAAAAGAAATCACACACATAAGCACTTCTGACTCCTCTGACCACGGGCCAGATAAACGTTCACATTCTTCTTATGAACATCAAGGTAAGGGTCTTATTTGGATTATTCTTAAGGCAAATTAGTTGAAGCTGAGGTGTCTGGCCAGGAGCAGATAAGGTCAGATCTCGTACACACAACCTCAAGCCTGTTCAGAGGCTCCTGTGTGAAGGAGATTTAACAGCCACTCCATGTGTCTGGGACCCCTGTGACGAAATAAATAATTCACTTCCATCCATGTTTCTGCTCCTGCTGCCTAAATGCAGATTTAAGTTTCAAACACTTGCATTTGTAACTATAATAACAACCAAAGTCCCAGCGAGGACTCCCCCTCCCAAGTAGCGTGTGCGCTCGCTGACTCTCCGGCTACTGAATTAGTCCCCCAGGAAGCCTGAAGACCCACACTTTCACCTTTCTCAGAGCAGAATGAAAAACTAGCTCTGCTTACAGCTGTTTACGCAGCATCCCTGAAGGCACCAGGTAAACACCTGAACCCAGGCAACTACCAGCTGGAACCTGGAGCCAAGCTTCATCATAAATCCATTAGCCAACACACATGCAGGCAACCAGTGGTGACATAAGAGCCTCCTGAGTCACTTTTGTTCCTCTGGCACCCTTCCCAAGCCTTTTCCCTCCTCCTTTAGTACAGTAAAGTCAACCAGACAGTTAAATATCCTGCTTTGTTATATCATCAGATGATGTTTCTTAAGCATTTTCTCCTTCCGGTTTTTGCTTATATCTGATTCCTCCTAGAAAATTACACAGACAGGAAATAGGGTGAGATCAAACAAGACTGAACAGAAGACAGGGGAGGCCAGACCGACACTGCATTTGTGGAATGAACTTGATTGAGGTCATCCCCAGAGGACAGCCTACAGCCCATGTTGGTGGGAACATACACTGTCGTCACCACCTCAGGTCTCCCAGACCTACAGTAACCACTCCTGTGGAATCAGGAGCTCTTAGGAATTTGGGCAAGGGGGTAGGGCTTGGGGCTTGGACACAGATGTTGCTCTTACCTGTTGATAATGACAATCAGCATCAAAAGAGAATTTATGAGTTGAGTGGACCCTCAGAAATGTGTCCAGGAGGTGGCTTGTTACAGGATTTTTTTAGAAGCAGGAAGTAGGTCTGGTGGAGACTGAACTACATACTATTCCCGTGTTTCTCTCTCTGTGGGAGTGATGAAACAGCACTTGTGTACCATCACAAGTGCCGCGGCTGAATGTTCCCGAGGCTCGTGAGAAGTACTCCAAGGTCATCGTATCCCACACAAATACAGAAACAGGCGGAGACTACCATCCCACCCCTATCAACCAAGAAGGATGAAAAGACGAGCTCCACCAGGCACCTGCTTCATTGCCCAAAGGTAACAACCGGTTCCTAGGAATTGAAGTCCCAATTCCCCCATCCACTTACTTCCAAAGGCGTGCTTCTGTCTTCCTTTGCATCCTGACTGATTCAAGAACCAGATGGCCTCGCTTGCAAGATCATTCTAGGTGACAGACAGCCTAAAGTCCTGCTCCTCTGAAGCTCACCACCAGCAGCATCATGGGCATCCCCTAGAAGCTCATTAGGAATGCGGCATCCTGGCTGCACCCCAGGCCAACCCTCCCCAGTCAAAATCTGCATTTTAACAACCGTCTAGGTAATGCATGTGTGTGCTAAATTGTGAAAAGCGCTGGCCTAGAAAGCAGCTCAAAAAAGGTCAAATGCAACCTTGTCGCTGAAGGGCAGCAGCCCATTAGAGAAGGGGCTTTGCCCTCATAGTGCTTGCTTTGGAAGCCATAATAACCACATCCTTCCAGCCACTGCACTTTAAGGCTCCATCTGTTGTGCCTGCTACACTCAGGTGTGAGGCAGGTGATGAGTACAGTGGCCACAGGTCGGAGTGGAGCTAACATCAGCAGTGACAGAGGGGAGGCACCGCCTTAAAAGCCTAGACAAAACGTATGGCTGAGAATTAGGTCAGTGTGCTAAGGGGCAGCAGCTGATCAAGCAACAGCTAAAAACAAAGACTGTGAATAAGGCAAGGCATTTGAGAAAGCGATGTTTACTGAGAGCAACTCTTTAAAAACGCACTTAAGACGAAAGGGCCACCTCACTCAGCTATCCATTACCAGCAATCCACAGCAGATGATCTAGGCAGAGGCCTGAGATCCAGGCAAAAGGAGACGACTCTGTCGGAACAGTTTTTACCTACAGCTAGCTGGACCCGGCATTCACTCCACTTCCGTGGATTTTTCCCTGCCTCTGTTCACATCAGTGAACTAAGGTCCCAAGATGCTGACTCCTCAATCACACTGACACAGGAATAACTGGGGCCTCCCCTCCCAGCTCTCTGCTTCCAAATGGAGCCTCTACTGGTGCCCTGTTCACATCCTCGCCTTATGGAACAGGACGACCTGACTGCCAGCTGGTGAGAGTGAAAGAGAAACACCCAAAGTTTCCTGATTCCTGATGAAGAACATAGTTGGATTTGGCTTCAGATTATTGAAATTCTACTCAGATGTTATTGGCATTTGCCACTTGGTATCTGTCCCCTGTTCCCAAAAATTGGGGTCAAATATCCAGCCTCCCCCTGATTCCCCTTGCTGCAGGAAAGGCCAACTCTTTCCTCTAATCCTGAAATTTGGGCATATTTCCACTAGGCCTAAGCTACCAGCAAACCCCACCCCTCTGATTATTATCAGAGATGAACATGGGGCTTAAACTGGTCCGATTAATTTGAAGCCCCAGGATTTTTGTGGAATTGCCGGGGAAGAAAACCATACTTCTTTAGTTAACCTGAACCAAAAAGCAAATGGAATGGCCTACGAATGGCCATTCACTATCTCAGGATCGTAAGGGAGGTGGGTAGCCTGCCAAGAAGAAAGGCAACACCAAGCAAGCGAAGCCAAGAGATGGGTGAAGCGAGGCACTGGGTCTTGGTCACATCATTTGAGTTACTAGACTTTTCAGGAACTGAGCCCATAAATTCCCTTTGTTGTTTAAGGCACTTGAGCTGAAAATTCTATTATTTGCAGCTGAAAAGCATCCTGACTGACATATCAGATTAATAAATCTTCCCCTGCTGGGAAGAAAGATAATGTCTCACCAAAATTCTCTTAGCCTGGCTCTATATTAGACACTCCCAGCTCTCGTCTTCCCCCAAAATAAATTGTCAGCCCCCCCCCATCCTGCATTCCCAGCTCTCTAAAACAATAACCCCAAATCAGTTCAGGTTCTCAATTCCTCTTTCTTTCACCAGGAGTTTCTTCTTTCACTCCATCTAGAGATTTAATTATCAGAAGCAAATTGTCTACCCCCCCCCAAGTTCTGCACTCCCTCCTTCACCATATTTAGAGAGGGTTGAAGGAGCCTTTATTTTAACCCCAGTGCAATTCTCCCAGCTCTTTCCTAATCCCTCCACCTGTGAGATAATTGCTGGCATTTAGGGAAAAACTCAATAGTAATCACAGACTTGCACACAAAGACACAAAAAGAAGCAGATAAAAAAGGAGAAAGGAAAAAAATCCCAAGCCCAGAATTATCCACACTCTGACATCCATTCCTGAAACACAATGGGGCCAGCGGCTCGCTTACAGGAAACAAAGGCACAGCTTTACAGGGAGGGGGTGCATTTCAAAATATTGTCGTTTTTACGCTTCCTATACATAGATTAAGCTAAAACAAATCAAGAAACTAAAGTGGGTTGTCATCATTTAACTTCACAAGTCAAGTACAAAACATGAGGCGGTCTATCAAACATGAATTCCTATTTCTTGTCTTAATGCAACTAGAAAATTCTCTTCATCAAGGGTGTCCCTTGTTAGGTCATGAAATGGGAAAAACTGTTGCAGCCATCAGAATAAAACAAAATCCTACTGAGTCAGGCATCTGGCCTCACTCCATCAGCTCAGGCTAAGATCCCAGTCGTGCTTCTAGCTTTTGGGTTATGGATGGGAGACAGAGATTAAAGCTCTGAGAACAAAAAACACATCAAATTCATATGGAAAAACTACATTTAGAAACTAAGGGAAATGCCACACTTACCTTAAACTATATAAAATTCAACAAAAATACCTTTAGGAGAGCCTTATACACTTCCTGTTTGATTTGTTCTATTCCTTGTCTCAAACTCACTGGATCCTCAGAGATCGTCAGAGTCACTGAGACCTGCATATTCTAAAAGCCTTTTGTTTTCCACGTTCTTATGAGTTTGAGAAACATTACTGCACCTCTGTGGGACTTTGTTTAAATGTAAATACACATACACATGTGTGTATTATAGAAAGAGGAATGGGCAGGGGTGCTCTATGTCACAAAAGCCACAGAGCATTCTCGTTTGAACAGAGGCCCGCTGAAGACTAACAGGCATGACAACAAGGTGACGGGCAGAATACAACTCATCCCATGGGACAGACTGCCACTGCGTCCACCAAACCCCTTTCCCTTTCCTCCTGGACACACAGCTGAATTACAGTCCCTTGCAATTACATGGGATCACGTGACTAAGTTCTGGCCAATAGCAAGTGGCACACACTCTAATCAATCCCCATGAGCGATTAGATCTCCCTCCCTCTCCCTCCGTCCGTCCCTCTTTCCTTCTCTCTTCCCCCAGCCCACCAGCCCCAACCCCTGCCAACTGAATGCAGTCTAGGTCTAGGTTCTAGAAAATGACAAAGCCACAGATGGAAGGTGCCCGAATGCCATCGTGGAGAAGAGACTCCCCCACCCCACCGATCCGCACTGCAAGCTGCGATGTGAGTGAGAAACTTTTGTGAGCATGAAGCTGCTGGCATCTGGGAATTGTTTGCCAAAGCAGTGAGCCTCCGCCTCTGTTTCCTCCCGTTTCCCAACCTCCTCTCTCAGCTGCGGGGTCAAGTAAACACAGACTGGGTGGGAAACACACCACGAGTAGCTGCCGCAGCAGCATCAGTGTCATACCTCTGCCCCACAGGAAGCTACTTGTCTCCAGAAAAAAGGCTCTCCCGTGCTTAGTAGCATCTGGTACAGACAAAGCCCAACGCAAGAAAAAAACTATATAAATAGCTTTTTGAATTCTTTATATAGGTGTTTTTGTCCTCCTGTAGTGTGAGCTCTGCTTAAGAAAAAACCCCAATTTTTATTCATTTTGTGTATCCTTTATGCTCAGTGCTTATTAAATTCAATTATACTTTATTGTTAGTGCTAAGAGTGAAGGGAAGATATTATTTCCTAAAATTGTAGCAGCAGCTAGACATATTGTTATGCACTTAACATGTGTTAGTTCATTTACTTCTCAATTTTACCAAAATAAACTAACATATTACTTATATTATATGTAATATTATCCGAATGTCTTATTAAGAATATACTATAATAATGTATTACTACCCATTTGATAGAAGAGAAAACTGAGGTTCAGTAAAATTGACTGAAGAGATGATATGTCTCGTAGAATCAGTGTAGGCTTTGCGGTCAGGCCAAACTAAGTTGATCTTGGTTCTGCTACTAGTTCTATAACTAGTTCTGGAAACTTGAACTTCTGTTTTCTTGTCTGCAAAAATGGGGAGGAAGCCACGTAATCATTCAGCAATTTCTTTGAAATGATATAGGAGATAAAGATTAAAACACCTTTGATCTTTTCTTTAGGCAGAAGAGGAATTGGGAAAGAAATTGAAGGATCGCTTCAGACAAAACAAACCATTTCCCAGAAAGAGGAGGTGCTGGTGCTCAGCTCCCCAGCACACCGCCCAGCGCGGGCCGGCAGAAGAGCCGGGGAACAGAGAAGCATCAGCTCCTCTCCAGGGAGAGCGGTGCTGTCTCCATCCACTAAATGGATGAAACGAAAATTCATGAAAGGCTTCCAGCTACCCAGTTGGCCAGAAAGGGCACAAAGGATGCAAGAGTGAGTGAGCCTGTGAATCCTCAAATGTATTTTTTTTCCTATTACTTTTGGAGGGAAGCCGACAAAAACAGGAAGGGATCTGGAAAGTTGACAAAAATCATTATTCTCCACAAATTACTTTAACCTTGCCTACGCAACGACCTTCACACTACCACTGGCTTAATGGCATTTATTTCAACAGTAGCTGATCTCACTATTACACAGGGATGCAGAGCACAAGATAATACAACTAAATCACTCTTGTAAATATTTAATATCATTGCCTTTCTTTTTTTTCCCCTTTTAACAAATCACTATCAAAAGCTGAGCACATAGTAGAAAATACACTTTCTTCTACCCTGGAAAGAAAGCTTAGTGTAATGCCTTTATCTATCTAGTTCTCCAAATAACTTTGACACTTGAGAGCCCTTGTGATCAAAACGGTCTGAAGGAAGGCTATTTTGCAACAATTTAAGAACTGATTTTATGACGCATCAGCATCTTCCAAAAGTGCCCCAACCAATGAAAGGGCATGAAACTTAAACCATCAGACCCATGGTGAACCCTGAAAGAGTAAGTTTACTTTTAAAAGTCAACAAAAAACAACAACATTGGCTTAAAGATAAACATATTCTTACTTGAGAAAAAAGCAAAGTTTCCTTTTTAGTTATAAATATTATAAACAAAATAACTAAGCTATTTTTAAAGGAAGTGCAAAAACTATTCAGCAACAGTTTGACAACCAGTCCCAAGTGAATTTCTCCACAGGCAGCCACTCTGTTATAAACTGTCAACATGGGACGGTAAGGAGGAAAAAATGGGCGTGAAAGCTTTTTTAAGTCAACAGGTGTCACCGCCTTATGCCATCCAAGACCACGCCGCCAACAGGAAGTCCAGACATGATGGAAAGCATTATAAAACCCTGAAAGTCAGAGCAACTCACTCACAACTTCAAAAGCTGGGGCTGGATCAGTTTCTCAGGACAGCCAAGTTGTTTAAGAGACAACCTTGTTTAAAACGCTTAAACTCTGATACTTGCAGAATCTCTCTTACACGGCATTATTGATAATGATCTCAGCAGCCTGTGGATGACCTACAACAAATGGTACTCTCTCAGTGAAGATGACTAAGACAACTTGGTTCACCCTAGAGGCAACCTGGTGGGAGAGGAAAGAAAATAGCACTGGGAGCCAGAGGGCCTGGGTCCAATACCAACATCGCTACGAATTATCAGCGTAGCTATAAACACAGCACTTACGCCCTCTCAGCGTGTTTAATCACCCACAAAATCATAATGGGATGAACTAAAGGAATTCTAAGTTCCCTTTGAGCTCGAAATTATATGCTTCTAAGGTCTGGAAGAGCAAATCAGCATTTTTAAAAAAGTAACTCTTAGTTCAATATTTTTGCTGTCTGCATGGTTCAAATCGTTTCATCAGATAATATAAGGAAATCCCACACAAGGAGAGCAAAGACATCCATTAAAGACGTAAAGAACAAACAGGTTTTAGCAGGATTACTTTTTGCGGTTGCCGGAGGCCTTCTAAGAAAGGGGCCAATCGTTCCCTCTCGTAATGGAGGTGCCCAAACACTTTCCACTGAGAGTCTAACGGGATCTGGGGGAGGCCAGGGTGGTCAGTGTTACTGAACTCTGCTAAGAGTTATTAGTTCCGCGATTCCTAGTGCCCATTCAATGAGAATTGGCTGAGTCATTTCCACTCTGAGGCAGGCACTGATACAGGCACTGGGGAGACCATGGTGAGTAACACGGATATCGCCCCTGGTTTTATGGCACTTGTATTCTCATGGACCGCTGACTCCTTAGTGTTGTACAGTGCCATTTTAATCTGCACAGCACATTCACCACCGTGATACCATCAACACCCAGAACAAACCCACCATGTAGACGTTTTACGGGCAAAGACATAGAAAGGCAAAAAGATTAATTTTTCCAAAGTTCCCAGATCTCTGATGATGTATACATAGATACAAGATGTATCTATGATGATAATAATTCATGTTTATTGTTCATGTGGATGATAACTTCTGTTTGTTTGTATTCTCTTCAAGCACTAACATAAGCCTTTTATATGCATTGCCTCGAAGCTTCCCTCAGCAGCCCTAAAAAGTGGGTAGTACTGTTACCAGTAAACTGTCAGAGCCCTGGGGTGTCCCCCTCATCGGCCAAGATGGTAGCAGGGAAGGTTCTTACACTGATCATACTAAATGCTCGCAAGATAATTGGGTAGGAAAAAAGCCACTGAAGTCAAAATGGCAGTGGGAGGTGCTGGACCAAAGAGGCCTGTCAGTCTAGCCTGGGGAAGGAAGGGATTGGTTGGGAGGTGGACCCGCCCAAAGTGCAATGGGGAAGCTGGTTGGGCATGTTGAGAAAGTTCCCAGTCTATCCCACACCCAAGCTAAAATAATCCCAGGGGTACAAAGAAGTTCTTGTGGCTGGTGACCTAGACTTGCATAGTGTGCTTGCCTGTTCTCTCCATGGGCTTCAGGAGGGAGCCTCTCTCTTGCATTCCCGTGTCAACCTGGTAATGCTCTCACCTGTACGTTCGTATGGTCTCTCACCCAGGAGCACGTGACCATGCAGCCCTGGATGCCTCATGGCCCATGGCCATGTGGTCTCTACACACAGGTTCCAGGAGGACGCCTGAAATGGACAGCAGCTGGGACCAAGATAAGCTACCTACATGGGGACTAAGATTGCTCAGCAGCCATCTGTGGACTTCGAAGGACTGCTCTTTAAAATGGAGCAGGACCTCTGGACACTGGCTCTTGTCTTGGTCTTGCTGGGGACAGACACAGTTGGAATTTTTCCATGGCAGAAAGAGAAGATGAGCTTTGAGATGAGAGTCCATGATTCTCCCAGGCTGCACAGCACGTGAATGCATCTTCTTTCCTTTTGCACCAGCATCTGCCTCATAAATTTGGTTTTGATGGCGGCAGGCAGCCAAAGTTCCATTTTTGTTCAATCACAGCATTACTGTTCCCACTTTACTTATTGGGATCATGAGACTTAACAAGGTTATTTAGCTTGCAAGTGTCAAGCACTAACACCAGTGCTCTCACCTACCATGCACCCCGAATTACGTCTTCTGGCATTTAGCTCAGCACTCTTACTATTCCACCAGGCTGACCCCACATTAGAATATTTCACACCTGGATATCTCGTTTTCCAGGCTCAGTTGCCACATGGATCCATTAGTTTAGAGCTGGGAACCTCACCGTAACAATTCTGGCTGGGGCATTTGTAAATGACCAATATTGGTCACTAGGGAAAATAAAGGAGAGTATGGCTGGATCAGCAAACTACATCGCCACAGACCAGATTAATAGCCCCAGGCAAATGGTCTCCTACAGATGGATCAATGGCCACCACTTTAAACTGAACGAACAGCGCATAAATAGGACAAAAGTCCCCAGCCTTGTAAAGAGAGAGCCCACAAAATGCTTAGCTGAGCCGATGATTTCTAAACAAAGCACAAGTAAGTCTTACCAGGAAGAGTTTATTTCACCTACATGTTCACTGTCTGGAAAAAAAAAGCTCTTGGTAGCCAAATTCCCAGAGTGACAGACGAAACACCCTTTAGATGTACAGTGGAGAAACAACCACAGGGGCTATTAACCTACTCCACATTTCAAGGCAAATAAAACAAAGTTCCGAGTACTTTTCTCATATTATGCTGAGATCAGCTGAGATCAGCTCTTCCCAGAGTCGAGGCCATTTTCAGAAGCATTGTTGACACACGCTATGCGGATATCCATTTAAGGATTAGGTAATACACACTGAAGTGTTTTAACAAGACTAGTGCCTTTAAAACTGCAGTTCTTCTAACATCTGTGTTAGTCATTTTACCAGGAAGCGGTAATTTCCTTATTGAAACTAACCCATCTAAAAAAATGATTCCCAATCAAGACAGAAGATGTACTTAAAAGGATTCTTGAGCGAAGCCAATCCAAAAGCCTCTTTCAAATTTTACAAGCATTATAACTTATATTAAACTTGGAAAAGACTTTAGAATTATCTTGTCCAAAATTTTTCATCTGAACACTAAATTCTAGCTATTCTCATCTCAGATGTAAATTCCAGAAAAAAAAAATTCACGTCAAATAAACTTGGGTAACTTTAAAACTACAATTTCTTTTTTAGAGATTCATAATTTGCATGGCCATAACAAAGGCTCTGAGAAGTCCTATGCTAAAAAAAAAACCTGTTTCATTTTGCTGTAAACCTATGTTTCGAGAACTTACATTTCCCAGTAGTTTTTTTCTTGAAACATTATTAGTATTTCTCAAAATTCTTTCATAAGATGGTGATCTGGCTGAATATGCTATATATTGTAATATCAAATTCCAAAGGATGGCAAACTTTCACTAAATCCACACTCCCTTATGTTTTTCCTTGGGGCTACTTCAAAACCAGGTGATACATTAGTTTCAAAGAAATGTAACCTGTAAAACCTCCCCAGCTCCTCCAGACTTAAACAACAAGCAAAGGGTGAGTATCTAACTTCCGGTGCTCCCATCAACTGTGTACGAACACACAAGATGTGCTGCTGGTCTACAAAACTATTATCTAGTTCATGCTCAGCGATATCACCAATAATTACAGAATGTGGTTTTTCATTGCATATTTTAAGCCTTTTAGCAACTCTTAACAGCAACACTGAAGAGCAACTGATCATAATAGCATACTAGGTTTGTTTCAAGAAAATGGGTGGAGAGCTTTTCCTACCTTTGTGGTTTGATACACATTTTATTTTATTCTGTGTTGGGAGAAGCGTGACACACACGCACACGCACACACTAGTATTTGAGGTTGGCAATTTATTTGGGGGTAGTAGTCTATCAAGCCAAAGTACTGACTCTCATTTCAGTAATGGATCTGCAGGCATTTGCAAGGCACAGTCATTAGCTTATCTTTAAGTAAATATTTTGACTGTCAGACAGCTCATCACAAACAAGGTTCTTTTCCAAGCACTCACTCCTGATGCAGTCAAGCCCACTTGCGCATCACTCGTCTGATAATGCGTGTCTGAGCTAACATATAAAAACCATCTTAAGGAAGTCAAAGTACAGGGTGGGGGGAAAAAGCACATTTTGCAGACTCTCACTTAAAAGGGCTCCAGAACATGGGGGACCTGGTTCTCTAGCAGCGCTCTGGTCTCTACTCTGCTACATTACCATAAAGCCTAGGAAATGAGCAATTACACACCATCATCCCTCCTAACCGCCATCCCAGAAAATCACACACTCACAAAACAGCATTAATTGTCAGAATTAGCAACCATTTCAAAGGCAGCTGTTCTTTCACTCTTAAATAGCCTCCGAATTTCAAATCATCTCCCTGTCCCGATCAATTGCTCTTACACGCACATGTGCACGCACACACGTGATCCTTAGCCAGACAAATTTAAATTTTTTTTCTGTGTTCAAAGAATCTTAAAAGGAAAAAAACAGTGTTTATTAAGCAACATTTTCCACCCCGATGCTTGCTGTCATTGTCACAATCATCTGGAAAGCTTCCAACCTGCACAGAAGCACTTGTCACAGTTCCCGGTGAAAAGGGCTCTGTGTTTCTGTGGCAAGGGGGAAAAAAGAGCAGTATCTCTTTAAGAGTCAACAGTAAATTAACTTGCCCAAAAGAGTGAAATAATTAGCAGTTAGTAGCTTATTAAAAGGATGGCAAAGGCCAAGCTGCCATCTGGGATCTCCGGTTTCTTGTGATTGTTATTATGTCAAGATGTGGAAGTTGCATTAGCTTTCATGTGCCTGCCCTTCCTTTACATGTAAATTTTGATGAAAGATGCAGCACTTTTAGAATCCAACGTCTATCAAAAAGTGTTACTAGTCTGGCTTTTTACAAAGCATACGGTCTTTTCTACCTCTGCTGTTCTACTTGCCACCAAATGCCTTAGGAAAAAAAAAGAGAGGAAAAACCCAGTGATATCCATTAAATATTCTCTTTGTGCAGAGGGAAACCTGAGCTGCTTCAAAAACCGGGCCAAGCTGAACCTCACCAAAGGGCTATGTGTCTGCCTCTATTTACACACAATGAAAGCCACAATGCATCCTTCTCTCTTGAGGTTAATTCCACCTAATGAAAATTAAAGTCATCTAGAGCCTGCCCACTGATTACTGCAACCATTCACACAGTTTTGGAGGGAGTGGGGAGAATAAATGTATTTATTAAAAATAAATGGCAGAGAGAGACGTGACAGAACCTGAGGGAGGTGGTGGATATATGTGTGTTTATAGGCTAAAAATATTTAAGCTACATGCTTAAGAGTGTGGGTTTTATATACTCTACATGATGTGTGCTTTTCCTCAATAAAGAAATGAATAAATGAACAAATAAATGAAAATTTCCCCATGAGTTCACACAAAAAGCATACTCACTTTTCTGATTTTGAGAATTTGAACAGTAGAGATTTGATTAACTGAATTATTACCTGATAGTTTCCCTTTAAAATAAATAAATAAAATTAATTTTTAAATAAAATTAATTTTAAAACTGCATGGGTACCAATAAGTTGAAAACGGAGTTTATTTAAGACTTTAGAAGGAGAGGCGGTTTGTGCGTTTGAAAGCCACTTTCAGACTCCTGTGGACGGTCAGCAAGGTGTCGGAAGGCCAGTCCCATAACTGCTTGGTCAACCCTCTGTCCTGAACACCTAGCATGCGACTCTCTGTTAATATTTGTTGAAAGCCGAATAAACACTGCTTTCCTGTGTTAAAGCCAACAATCTGCTAAATTCAGATGTATATCACCCTGGAATGTATTATATTCAGTACACTACAGAAGGAAGCCACCTGTGAAAACATACTCAACCAGTATAAACCTATTAATATGTATTTGGACAAATTGTAACTATACCCAGATACACATACACTGCCCTGCATGCCTGAGAGATGGACCATAAGATATATAAGCCTAAGCACATAAGGAAATTCACTCTGCTGTTCTCTTAATAAATACTTTTCCATTACACCACTGTTTTGAATTCTTTATAAATGAGATGTGTCATAAAGATAATACAATTTAATTGAAAACATCTTTTACCCATAGGCGCTATCAAAATGTATATGTGTACACAGAAATCTACAGTTGAAATCATATATCCTCTAAGAGTATGTATAAGTAGATCACTATTCACCTTCAAGAAGAACGTGTTCTATGATATTGATATATATACACATGAAAATCTGTGCATAATCAATACATCTAAATGATAATTGAGTTGAAAATAAATATGGTACTTAGGAATATGGGAAATATTTTTCTTTATATATTGTCAGTTTAAATTTAATTGAAACATCCCATTGATCCACAGTACATTTTACTAATAAATATACTGTTCACATTCACACATTCTTTAAAAATGTTCCAAGAAACAACTGTTCTAAAAAAAAATGTCTTCGGTGTCCCATAAAAATTTCTAAACAAGGAAAAGGAAAAAGAACAATTTCATATTTTTAAAGCACCATTTTAGAGACATCACTGTCAAAAACACAGAGTTGCTAAAATCAGGCAATTATACTTATGTTTAAAATAAATCTATTTTCTCCCTGCAGACTTTCAAAACATTAGAAGAGAAAGAAAACATGGAAAACAGGCTTCTTTTAAAAACCAAGTGATTTTATTCATTGTCAAGAGGACAAATCAGGGGTGGATGAGAAACAGATGAGGCAAGAGATGGAAATGTAATATTGTTACTATTTTATTATAATTAGATATTTATAGAGCACAGATGAGTTTATTTTCATAATTAGGAGCTGGCATTGCATTTACTAATTTGCATAAACAGTTGGCTATCAAAGCAGTAACTTATTTGCAGGGCTCCCGAGTCCTCACAGGGACAAGAGGGGGCTCAACTCCTCAAATCAGCTTTTTAAAATGTCATTACCAGCAAAATACAATCTGCATGAAATCACGTTCAAGTTCATGTAGTTTGATTATCTCTTCCCACTATGGCCCATGTTGACTAGTTCAGTATTAGACAGCCAATGGTCAAATCTACTAGAGAAGAACTACATATAAATAAATCTGAAGGAGTTTCTAAATTCTGGAGGATTAAAGTAGATCTCAGGTTCAACACTAACTAGCCCAGTAAATAAAGAGTTCTGTAGAGCAAAAGGGAAAAAATGAACTAAATGCTCCCAGCCACCCTTTCTATTAAAAATTGTGCCAGTTCTTGGCAAATTGTTGAAAGCGTCAGTTACCCTCTCAGTCATTCCCAACATTTTCACACTCTCCCCTACTTTTCAAAACCAGCTTCACACAACACATGGATCAGGCTCCCTGGCACCAATGCCGAAGGCAGGGCATGTTCCTGGGACCCTGACCATTGCTAGGAGCAAAGAGAAAATTAATCAAGCATGCTACCAGTTACAACACCCACTCTTGACACTCAGCAAGAAATCTTGGAGGAATATCTTCTCCTCTCTCTATAAGCCAAAGGTCAAAAACTTGTGTTCGTGGGCCAAACCATGTGCTGGGGGTGGGGACAGAGTATATATTTACACTCAGATAGGGAGACAGAAAGATGCTGTGAGCCAACATTCTTTTTAAATCCACTTCTGGCCTATCTTGAGGCCTCTCAATGGGCATGCATTCTTGCATGGAACCAATTAGCTGGAGCAGAGTAGAGGCTGCCACCCTTGACAGGATTTGTGTTCTGTACTTTGCCACAGTTTTCACCACTCCCTATTGCTTATCTTACACTAGGATTTTTCTTAAGATGGGATCTACTGTGGACAAAGTACTGAGCTAAGCTCAGCGTGTGCAACAGAGACAGCCAAGACACATCCTCTGTCTTACTGGGGGGTGGGGGTGACTGAAACACATCAGTAAACCTGTTTCAAGACAGGTTGACATAGGTACTTTGTAAAGGAAGCACAAAGTCTGGTGAACCTAAGAGGCTTGGGTCTTAAAGGATAAAAGGGGAAAGAAGCATGATCCAAGGACACTCAAGAAAGAGGGTGGAGCTTGAACAAAAGACAGAAAGCAGGAAACCATATTGTGGGTTCAGCAGAGAGAGCTGTTGACTTTAGGAGATGGAGTGCAGGCAGAGGTGACAGAGCTGAGTGGGCTGTGGCACTGAAGAAAATAAAGCAAGAAGGCACATTGACAATCACACAAGGAGAATCCATCAAAAGCTTTTGAACAGATGAGCTACACAATCTGATTTCACTTTATTTTGCTTTATTTTCACTTTAAGGCAAAGATGATTGACAGCAGGATAAGAAGGATTCGAGATTTTGAGTCCCTTCTACATGTAACCTACTATGCTGGCTACATCTGGACGTTAACAAATAAATATGTTTGCCTTCTCACCATCTAGTAGAGGGGAGTGGCCCAATTCCCAAAAAAACTTGAATAGAAGCTACATGGAGGGAGAGCTCCTCTCTGAATGGAGCATTCAACATAGCACCAACTAGGAAATGAAATCTACGCATGATTTCATAGGGTGGAAAAAGGGGGAAGGGGAGTTGTTATAAGAGAGAAGCAGAATACATAAATCTAGGAGATAACAAAAGGTCCAGTAAGATTATCGGACATCCTCTTTGGCAGCAATTTTGCATCTCAGATTAACAGAGGAGAAGGTTAAAGGTAGACTGGGCCGTATCAGGGATAGCTTTGAAAGTCAGATAGCTAGTCCCATTCTCCATCTGGCAGATGGCGGAGTTTAAGCAGTTCTCAGTTACTGGACCGACTAGAAGAGAATAGACACAGGAGACTAATTAACAAGGGCAATAATCTAAGAAAGGCTAGCTGGAACCTGAACTAGTGTGTTGATAGAGATGCAAGAGACAGCCATGTGAGAATCTCAACAGCTCTGTCAACCAGTCACAGGGGAATGGGAAAGTTCAGGAAGGCGAAGGACAGAAAGCAATTCTTGGGTTTCAGCTCAAGTGATAAGGAGGATGAGGGCACCACTAAAAAATAGGGAAGCCAGTCTGTGGCCAGATAGTGAGAAGGTTTACTTGAGACATACTGAGGTGACAGTGCTGGTGGGACATTTATATGGACCTATGGTACCAAACAAAGTACAGGCTGGAACTTGAGATGAGTCAGTGCCACTGACACCCTCCTTGGATCCAAGGGAGGCTGTATAGGGTGGTGGTTAGGGACTCAGACTCTGAGTTTCATTTCCACTTAGTCGTCATCTGATTTCAGTTACCAAACTCTCTCCGCCTTGTTTCACTTATCCATGAAACAAGGTTAATGCCATCACCTATTGCATACAACAGGTGTGAGGGCCCCGGTGTGATAAGCATCCCCAGCACATGGCACAATGAAAGGCGCATGAGAAATAATCGATGGGAGCAGTGGTCAGTAAAGGAAAATAAGATACTGAAGTACTAAACCTCTGAACACTAAGCCCACCTATCTTAGGGGATGTTTTCGGTGATTAGGGAAATACAAAGAGAGAGATGAGGTGAGCAGGGGAGAAAAAAAGGGAGACTGACTCTAATGTTCTCTCATGGAAGCCAGCGGGAGGAGGGGCAGGTGACACAATGCCACATGCTTCAGAAAGGTTGAGTCCTGGACCAAAATTGGTGGCTTTGCCTAGGAGGAGATCCCGGCAGTCTCTGGTTGAGTAGAATAAGAACAGAAGTGGTCATTACAGCCAGATGCACACTTTCGATCACTATTGCTCTTCCTCATTCCCTTTCCCAGCTCCTTTCAAAAGGTACCAAGCTCATAACGGGAGAAGGGTCCCCACGGCCGATTTCTGAGAATGAACTCACCTGTGATTAGCATAAAAGGGACAGGTAATCAACCAACCCCTAAAGAGAAAGGACTGAACTGCTTCCAAGGTAACCTCACATAACATTTTTAAAAACCACAAAAGCATGAAACTCAAATGAGAGATGGCCAGTTCACAGACTAGTCATCAAATCGGCATTTCCAGTAACTTGTCAGTCCAGTGCAGATACGTACTTATAATGCATCAGTTAACTTCCCCCTTCACTCCTGAACTGCTAATCCAATCGGAGCTGGTGGGCCAGGTGCTCTGGGCTCAGGTCTCCGACAGCTTTGATTAGGAATGGATGCGTGAGCTGTGCTGCCCACAGATGAGAAGCACTGGAAGGCACATCAGAGCCCTGAAGCAGCCCGCCTGCTCAGCGCTTCTCCTTTTCCCCCCGACTCCCTGGCAAAGGTGGACTTTGTAAGTTCAAATCCAGCATTATCTCTTTCTCCACTTTCTCCTTACAATGTAATGCACCTCCAGTCCTACCATTCTTGACCCCCACCATCCAAAAATTCCCACTCCCCAAAATATAGGCACAAAATAAATATTCCCCAAATTTCATATTAAATAAAAGGTCAAGCAATTCACCAATCCTCTTCCCTTTCTCATTGATCATCCTTCCCTCACTAATGTTAGCCCCAAGTAATAGAAACAATAGTATGTCATTTCACATCCCCCTGTTCCCTCCACACACTTATTGGGAGGGGTTTGTAGCACACCCTGCATTAGGTAAAATGTGTCTTGCCCACACTGCAAAGCCACTGTCAGAGTCCCCATCCCTTCTAGAAACAGCACACCATAATGGACACAGCTCCTCCCGGATTTAGCAGGAGGTGGGCAAATTCAGAGCCATCCCCAACCATCCAACGTGAAGTGCACTGAAGGGGAATGATAGCATTGGCTTGTTATTTACTGTTTTCAGTTGTTCTTAAAAGCACTAAGTTATCATCTGGACTGTATTCATCAGAATCAACAATTCCCCTTGGACACATGGATATTTCAGGAGGCAGATTGATTGTTATAATAATAAAAATAAAATGATCACTACCTTTACTTCTACCTACAGAAATGAAGTGGAAGGTCCAGTTAAGTAGAGGAAACAGGGTGTCCACCATGGAGGCGGCGAGAAAAAGAGAGAAAGAGAGAGTAGGGAAAGTAAAACATCAGGACACTGCAGACGCACAAAGAAATGTAACAAATAACTAAAACCCACAACAGCACTACAATATCTTGAGAAGGCAGCACAAAAACAAATTCACTATGTGAAGCTTAAACAAGCCATAAACAGCGTGACCTGCTTCCACCTATGTCATGTTTAAGCTTTCTCCCATTGATTTCTCCTGTTCCGTCCTTAGAAACATGTCCAAGTCTGCATGCACAAGCATTGCACAGCCACATGTATGTGAAATTGCACGCACTTAACGAATCCAAAATTAGTTAGGGAACGTCTCAGGGAAGCCAAGTTCTCCTGTATTTCCCCAACATTAATATGAGTCATGAGGGCCAAGGCTGTAACATAGATGAATAGGGGGTACACACACAACATACATCAGTATTTCCACACATATTTATATACATCAAAAACAAATTCTGGAGGTTCAGTGGGAACCAGACAGAAATCTCTTCCTTTCGTGTGGAAAGAGCAAGGAGAAGGAAAGGAGTTTTGGGGGGAAGTAGAGTTGGTTTTTCGGGTGATCATCACAAAGGTGAGAACAGACAAGGGCTGGGAAATAAGAAGAGGAATGCAGTTGAAGGACCTTCTTAGAAACAGATTAAACTGCCAAGTTGCAACCTAAAATCTCAGTGGCATTGACCACCTAGAAAAATTCTGCATCCTTTCCTGGAAACCTCTCTAAAGAGTGATTCACAATATTCATGTCTGTCACCGTGTTATTGCCTAAAGCCTCAGAAAATACCTGACTTAACCCCCAGAGTGTGTGTATGTGGGTGTGCCTGGGTTCTCTACTCACGTACACACCAATCTGGGTGCACAAGAGGAATTTAGTAGTAAATGGAAAATGGGGCATGGTATACATTGGAGGTTCTCCACATGCTTTCCATATCATCGTTAGGATTTAGCCCTCCAAAACACCTGTGCTGCATCAGTAGGTCTGAAATAAGTCTAATTAAGATCAAAGAAGTTCCCACCAGCCTATTGCATCTGCCTGGACCCCATTCTATGACATCGGCCATATGATGCACTCAGACATCCAAGCCACTATACAAGCTGGGAGGAGCCCTGCAGGGCAGCTAGGATCACAGGTAAGAGAATATAGAAGAGGGCCTTCTCATCAGGACTCTGAGGGCCTGCTTTTCCTCGTGTAACTTACTAACAAAGTTGGGCCAGCAAATTCCAGCACTTCACAGAGCTCAGGTCCACCCACGTTGGAGAGTCAGGCTTGATTTTCTCACACTACCTGGCTACTAGGTCAACACCAATGTGTTGTCCCCTACTCATACCCACTTCATAGTTATCTGTGATAGGCAGATACTTCACCGGCAAGAAGAATAGGGAGGCCTCATTCCAGCTTGTTCCAGAGCTCCATCTCACACTGGAAAATATGCTGACATCCTCCCTCCAGCTCTATCCTTTGACATCTGCTCTATACCAGATAGTTGAAATGTCTGGAGTCCACATGGTGGATCTTGACTCAGGTCTAGAGGATACACTTCTATCAGAAAAGTGTGCTTCCTTCTTACCCTGCCTTATCAAATTAGGATGCCCTCCACTGTCCACCTCCACAGCTACCTGGATGTCATAAACAAATTTCTCTCAGCCCTAGGTGTTTCCTTAATCTGATCATACTTCTGTTTGTGGGAACACTATCTGTTAGATCCAATGTAAGGGTGTAGGGGGGAGTGGGGGAGCCTTTCAATGCTGCCTCACCTCTCTCAAAAGAGAAAACAGGGAACTACCTTTCCTTCCCCTTTTTTTTGGTCCTCCAAAAGAGGCACTGAGTCCTGTGTGTACTTTGAGAAAAAAATAAGAAAACAGACAAGAGAAATTAAAGTACATCCTTTCATGTCCAGGCAAGGCAGGTAGCCCAATCTTGCAATCATCCCAAAGCTCAGAAGGAACACAATAGTAGCGATTGAACAGTGAAGGAAAAGACAATTTTAAGTAGGCTTCATTCTCAAATCCTGATTTAGGCTGATAATGTGGAAAATTTTTATTTAGAAGAAAAAAGCTTCATTCACAGCCCACCCAGTGCTTAGCTGAGCTGAATTTCCTGCACAGTTCATTCCCCGCATATTTGAATATTTTAGGTTGCAGATGCTGAATTTACAGATCTTTATATGCCGTTTTCTTCAGGGTGTATAATGAGTTAGAATCCTGCCACGAGGACATTAGCATGTTCTCTTGGTGGTTTTTGCTTTTCTACAAAACTGAAAACAGTCAGCCCCCAAGGGCTTCCATTCACCACCAGGGACTGAAAGTCATCACAAAGGGCAGTGGGGAGGGAGGGGAAGGCGAAAAGCAAACCATACTCAGAGTGACATCCAAGGAGAAGCCCAGCTCCTCTCCCTCAACCCCAGCACGGGGTGTGGGGAGGAGCAGGAGGAAGTTAACCACTCTATTGCTCTGCAATGAGCTTCATTCACCCCCATTATCGACACTGTCATGCCTTGTTTCATGCTTCCCTCTTGGAGACAGCCCTGCAGGGCCAGCGCCCTGATGACAAATGGCACGGAATGGAAAAGCCAAGGAGAGGATGGGGGTGGGAAACCAGGATGCCTTGGGACTGGCGCCCCCACCACGGAGTGGCTCTGCTGTCAGCCTCCACCACGACAGGAGGAACAGGCAGCAAATGGCCTGCCAGCGATGATAAGGGTCTGAGCCACCAGCCATAGACACGAAGGCAAGCAACTTGGGCAGCTGGAGCACCACAAGCAAAACGCACCTACCTTGTTCACTCATCATGAGGTGGGAGAGGCCTTGAGGAAGGAAAGGGGGAGGAGGAAGGGGGAAGGAGAAGAGAAAAAGAAAGAAGACAAAGTTAGAATTCTGAATGCAATGCCATCTTCTCTACATTTTGAGTGGAAGGAGGGGTGGCAGAACACACATGCACTCAGGACCATGCGGAAGCACTGCCACCTGCCTTTCTGCTGGGCACAGAAAGGACAACTCTCAAGTAAATCTAGGGCAGGGTTTTGTTTGCTGACCTGCTCTGGGCCTCAGTGTGAGAACTTCCACCCTGTTCTCTGCCATAGGTAAGACTTGAGGCAAATCTATTACCAGTGAGGCCCCTTGGGAAAGAGAATCAAAGTGCCAGGCAAAATAGGTTTCTTTCTCTTTTTTTTATTGCTTTGAATAGTAATACATGATCACTGTAGAAACTTTGGAAAATTCAGAGAGGAAAAAAATTAGTTGTAATCTCACCATCCACAGATAACCATCCAGCTTTTAGTTTTTCTTCGAGCTGCAGTACTCTCCCACAAAGAGTGAATGCCACTGAACACACCAGATGGGCTCCTGAGGCCTGAGTTACACAGACAATGTGAAACTATTTCCTCTATTGCCCTCTTCTTAACTCAGTGACAACTACACCTGTACCCTCTTTTCAATCACCCTCTTTTCCTAGAGAATCCCACACCCTTGATGAGGGAGGCCCAGCCCAGCACTGAATAGGTTAAAGAAAAAAACCACAATGCCAATAAACAAAAGCACAACCTCTGGCTATGTTCTTATGGAAATCAAACAAGGTTATTAGGAGCTCATTACTTCAAGGGAAGTATAAGCCCTGATAACTCTATCAAAAGAAAAGATCTCCAACCGGTAACCAAGTGCACCAGTCATTTGCCCTTCCATTGCTTTTATTATTACAGGGGATATTTGAGAAAATCCAGATCACCCTAGAGAACCTTTACCCAGAGTGAAATTTAGGGATACAAGGGATTAATACAGGAGAAAAATCTCTAAAGTATGGAAATCTCTAAATGTTTTTGGAGATTACTAGTGATTTAGAAAAGTAATCAGAGGCAAAATATGGGTCAAGCAACTGACTTTTAAAGGGTCAATGATATACTAAATATGTAGATAGACACATATGCCATATATGTCACAGAACCTATTTTTTAAACAAATTTTATTAAACTATAATTATATTTTAAATGTATATTTCTGGCATTCATTTCTCAAAGCCTAGTATTAATACTGATGGAAGAATGGGTTCATGCCAAAGCAAGTCATTCTCGTGATTTATTTTGTTAAAAAATTAACTTTTGGTCGTCATTTTTTTTGAGAGGGCACAGTAGAGGGAGAGAACAATGAGCCCTAGAACAATGAGCCCTTCGTGTCTATGGCTATTTGACTAAGAGAAACGTCGGCAGAGGTCGCTCTTTCAAAAGTGCCGGATATTCCTGGGCTACCCATAGCCTTCAGCATCCAGGTGAAGCGCGCTAAGGGGCAGGGTCTGCGGCGGATGGGTGCCGTCCGTGTAAACATAAACTGGAACAGAATAGGTGTGTGAATTCAGGAGGTGACTAGCCACAAGAGGGTTTAAAACATTAAGAAATGAGAATAAATAAGATCCAAAAACATACCTACGAGTGAAACAGAGGGCTAGAAATGTAAGGAGAATAATATTTTATTACATACTTGGAACCTGCTAAGAGAGCGGCTCTTCAATGTTCTCACCACAAAAAGAAATCCTAATTACAGGATGGGATGGAGGCGTTGGCTAATGACGTGGTGGTAATCATTGTGCTATATATAGATGTATAAAGTCAATACATTGTATACCTTAAACGTATATAGTGGTATATGTCCCTTATGTCTCAATAAAACTGGGGGGATTTAAATTTATTTAATTTAAAAATTAACGTACACACATTTTGCACCTGTGATTAAAGCCGTTTGGCAGCTGGGAGAAGGAGTGAGTAGAAGCAGTGTGGATTAGTCTTCATCTGACCCAAATAGATGTTTCAAAAATTTACCCAATGGCCAGTACGCAGGATACTTGGGAGTCAGAGGGTATTCAAAGCCCTGGGTAATACCCCTTCATGAGCTATAAATGTGTTCCTTTAAAGCAGTATTTCTCAGAGTGTATTTTACTGACTGTCTATATCAGCCACATGAGGGTGCTTATTGACCATGACGGGCCTCACCCCAAATCTAATGAACTGGAACCTTAGGGACAAGTTGGGGGAAAGATCTGGGTTTGAAACAAGTTGCCTATGTGATTCCCATGTTTACGAGAACTTGAGAGCTACCCTTCAGAGTGGTGGATAAATCAAATTTTGGTAAAGTAAACTGTATGATAAATGCAGTAAGATGTATTGGATATTTAATGGAACCCTGAAGTGGGTCTTTCTGTAAAAGGAAGAATACTTTTAAAATGCAAATAACCCACCACCTGTGTCTTTAAAATTCAAATATGTACTTAGCAGGTTTTATTAAGCTACATATGTAGCTGCAGCATTGCAACTCAAATAAAATGTTTGTATTATTCAACTTATAAAATCCTACATAGAAATTTTAGGCCAAGAATGCAGATCTGAGATCCTGATGTTAAAACCTTGGTGTTGTAGGCAATAAAGCAAAAAAAAAAGACATGAACGGTAATATGCAAAAAAAAAAAAAAAACCCCATCATGAAGGAGCGGAGAAACTAAGTAAACATAATAAGGCTTGAGTTTTTTATTTTGCTTTTTGAGAAGGGAATTTTATTCCACTTTCAAGAGCTTTTACATCAGGATCTTCTCTTGTACAAATGTATTCTCACAGCCTGCAGAGTTAAGAACTGGAAACCAAGAATTCCAGAGACTCCAGACCTTTTCCAAAATTCTACTGCTAGGCCCCTTATACCTCAAAACACCCCTACTGGCTGCTAAAAATCTGAGGCCCCAAAAGTGAATGCAAACACAACAATCAATCAACCAAAAGATTCAAACAGCTACTAAATGCAAAGACTGGGCCAAGTAGTAGGGATACAAGCTAGTATGGTACATGGTCACTGACCTTTAGGGCTTTAGAGCCTCGATGGGAGGGCGTGTGTGTTTATATTTATACAAACGTGCACCAGATATATATCCTGCTACATGAGAGTAAAGTGCAAGAGTTAAAATCCAGGACTTACAGAGCCAGATTTGAATCCCATCTTTATTACTTTCCAGCTTTGGACACTAGGGAAATTGTTAAACATCTCTGTGCCCTGATTTCTCTCTCTGTAAAATTTGGATAATAATAATGCCAAATTCATAGGTTGTTTTGAGGGTTAAATCAATGAATATATTCAAAGCCTGCACATAAGAAAAGGTCTCTGGAGGAAAGTGAAATTGTAGTAGGGTTTGAATAATGGTTTAGGCTTTGGATAGATGGAAAATTATTCCCAAGACCACAAAGTACACTTGTAAGAACTGTCCTGTCCAACTTTCCAGAAGCACCTAGGATACTGCCAGGCACATAGTAGGTATGAACACATATAAATAGTTCATATAAGAAAGAAGTAAGCCCTGGCTGGTGTGGCTCAGTGAATTGTGAAAAGGGTGAACCAAAGGGTCACCAGTTCGATTCCCAGTCAGGGCACATGTGTGGGTTGCAGGCCAGGTCCCCAGTTGGGGTACACGAGAGACAACCACACAGTGATGTTTCTGTCCCTCTCTTTATCCCTTCCCCTCTATCTAAAACTAAATAAATAGTTTACTCACCTTTTACTTCTTTAAAAAGTAAAGAAGTAAAAGGTGAGAGAGAATAGAGGGATCCATTGTATAGACATCTTAAGTTTTAAGGCTAAGGAAAATGGACTTGATCTTGTAGCTGATGGGAGACACTGAGGGTTCATGAGCAGAAGAATGACCCAGGGAAAATGATGCTGGGGAAGATTGTTTGGGCAATGGTGTGGACAGGAGGAATTCGAGGGAAAGGAGAAGGAGGCAGAAAGATCACTCACAGACAAAGGCCTAAATTAATATTATGGCAGACAAAGGCCTAAATTAATATTACGGCAGCAGATGGAAAAGGGAAAAAGATGATTCAACAAGCTTTGTGTGACAGAGGAGATACTTTAGGGGAGGAGCAAATGGGAGACTAAGTGAAGAACTGTAGAAAATGGGAAGGTAGAGTGGTATAGGGAGATGGATTGGGGGTGAGGGCAATAATGACTTCTGTGTCTTAGACATGATGAGTTGAAGAAACAGAGGAATCACTCAAGCAAAAATATCTAGGGTACATTTAACAGCATAGGGCTGAGATTTGTGAGAAAGTCAGGACAGTATAAGGGAAGAGATATCTGTGCCCATGTAAGGAAATGAATCCTCAAAGAATAAGGGGCTGGAGCATTGGGTCTTAGTCTGGCAGGGCTGAGGAATATGAAGATATCCTGGGGGGGAGGGTTAAAGCATATTCAACATTAAAACAAATTTTTACGTTAAAAAGAAACTATGTGTTTTTTCAAAATAGATACAGAAAACAGTGTTCAAAAAATCTTGATGGAGAAGGCCATAATTAGTAAGAAGAACAAGGAATCTAGGTTGCTGTGTTATGTATGTGGCTGATGAGGAAGGGGAAAAGAAGCTAGGCCTTCTCATCAGTGTCAGAAAGACACTGCATATCAGCAGCCGACCCCAGGCCACAGAAGCAGCCCCAGGACCAGTGCCCTGGCTGGGTTTGAAGTCTAGCATTTATTTGGGGCCTGATGTTCAAGGACTGCTGAAAGACAAGACACTGACTGGAATGGGGGCTCAGGGAAGCAAAGGGGACCACAACTTTCCAAAACAATCCCACTGTGGGCTCTGGGTTTGCACATATTCTCAACTAACACTCAGAAGCCAGATCCATAAAAGTTTACCCAATAGTGGGTAGGAAACAGGAGGTGGGCTTGGATGACTCTTTGATATGCAGGACATTAAAAATTGCCAACACAGGGGGGAAGGGTTTTCAGGAACAACTACAAAGGACGCATGGACAAAACCAAGGGGTGGGGGTAGAAGCAAGGGAGTGAGGTGGGTTTGGCTGGGGTGGCGATAAATGCAGATAACTGTAATTGAACAATAATAACATAATTTTTTTAAATGCCAACACAGAATGCTATGGAACTACAATGCCTTTTTAAAACATAATTATAAAAAACTGGAAAGCAACAGACGTGTCACCAGTCTAGATGTCACACTCCACCCTGACACAGTGCTGCCCTAGCTGGATCCAGGGACCCTTCTAGATTCCAAGATGTCTGCTATTTTTTGCCCTTCTCTTCACTCTTTCCACAGCTATCTCCCGCCCTTCTTCTTGTGCCTGTCTATGTGTGTGGTGCACAGGTTCTCGGGGTACATACAAGAACAGGAAGAGAAAAAGATCACCAGTAGATAAGACATTCAGAGTTGAAATTGCCTTAGAACAGACTGCAAATCATATGTAAATTTCATGCAAAATATACGTATGGCTCTCTAAACTGCATTACATCCTTTGGGCAAATCCCCATGGAGATAGTTGCTTTTGCAGCTTGGGAGAACGAAAATGGCTATGAAAGCAAAGTCATTTGTGAGCGACTGTGGCCATCATGAAGCCTGTTGTGAGAATGGCTAACACAGAGAACAGGAACCATTAAGTCAAACAGGCAAGAGGAAGGTGCAATGTTCAGGGACCAGGCCTGAAGTTGAAGGCCTCCATCATTTAACATAATACTGCGTCCCTCTCAAACCTCTAATATCCCACCCACCTCAGATGGTTTTCAATCCATCTTTCTTTCCTTCACTCTGTCTGGGTGATTGAGGAAAGTATGGGAGGAAGGAAGTCACTCGGGGGAGGGGGCGGGGAAACGATTCACAGTGAAAAAAAAAAGCAAGTTATCTCTGCCAAGGCTTTCCTTCCTTCATTCTCAGGGTAACTTTTATCGCAATGTAAAAGCTACATATATCATCTTTTTCCATACTGAGGCAGGGAAATGAAATGTCAGTAATTGCAGCAAGTGCCAACGTTGAATTCTTATGAAGCCACAAGGACTTTTGAAAAGGGTAATTATGTAAAATTGGAAGATAATGAAAGCATTCATCTGAGGTTCCCAGAGGAACTAAGGAGCTAGTGAAGGTGGTAGAGGGTGAGGCCTGAGGAAGAGAGTAGCCATAAGTGACCACTTCTATAAGATGACCAGGAATTTGGAAAAGAGAGAAAGGGGAAAAGGAAACACCCATCCTAGCATTTTCAGCACTTAATAGAGAGAAAATTCAGTTAACTTGGCAAGAAGACAGAACTGTAACAGTAGCTAACATTTGTTGACTGTTACCTATAGGCAAGTCATGGCTATGTGTCATCTTATTAAATATAGCTCTATGGGATAGGCATTGCTATAATTTCTATTTTACGGATAAAGAAAGCAAGGTCGAGAGCCAAAGTCACACTACGGGTGAAGTGAGGATTCTAAGCCAACAGATGGGCTCTCTAGGCTGCGATGGTAACCATGACACTAGCTATTCTGTCTAATTCAGTGCTGGTAGAGAAGGAAAGACACATACTTTGGAGAACTCAGGAGCAGAAAATAGTTCCTGGACGTTAATTCAACTTCCTCCCTGAGCTGGCCGCACATGAAAGAAGGAGCACTAGGGGAATGCCACCATCTCCCCCGCTCAATTTCCATCCCCAGATTCTACTAAAACATGAAGCCTTTCCTTGCCTAGGTCATTTCCTGAGGGTGTTAAGCCATTTTCCTCATTAAACTCAAATCCGAACACAAGACACACTCAGGCTCCTCGGCCACTGACACTGTACTGTCAATGAGACCATGAGGAAGCCCAAAGAAAGATCTTTCTTCAGTGATGGGGTAGCACAGGGACATGTGAGTAAAGGAAGGACACAGACATGCAGTCACAGGTATAAGAAGTCAACCACTGTGGGCAGGAGGGAGGGTCCAGAGGATGGGGTGAGACTGGAGAGAAGAATGGGTAAAGGGGAGAGGCGAGGTCTGGAGAAAACCTCCACCTGCTTTTACAATTTAGCCTCAGACCAGCCCTTCCCCGACCAGCAGTTCCTCAGCCTTCAGTGTGGACTTTGCTTCCTCGTTCCATCAGGGGTTCACCAGTAACCAGCAGAAGAGCCTGAGCTTGCTCAACATTTTGATCAATGACTTGGCTGAAAACACTCATAGCATACAGTCTGGTTGTTGTGATAAAGCTTAGAGGAATACCTATTTGGTTAGCTATCAGAATCAGGGTCCAAAAGGATGCCAACAGGCAAAAGTAAAATTAAATTTTAAGGGACAAATGTAAACTCTGGCACTTAATCAAAACTCCTCCAAATCCTCCCAAATAAAAAAAAGAAATCAATAGCCCCATCTCTTCTCAGCACTGACTATATCAAACCTAGGGTTTGGGTTCAGAAAATAGTGCTATATATTAGGATTGGGTGTGACCAGGTGGGGCACATCCAAGGAATAATCAGAAGGGCAAGGACCTCGAAGCGTGTCACATAAAGAATGGCTAAAGGAAGTGCTACATTCAGACCAAGAGAGAGCTAGATAAAGGCATGAGCGCTACCGTCAAACATTTTAAAAGTTGCACCTGCAAGACAACGGAGCAGGCATAGTCCACGGGAACAGACATCCCACAGAAGAGGTCTAGAGTGGGGTTTTTGAAGATAACTACTAAAAATCCAACCCAACTCAAAGATTCTATGCTTCTATGAGCTAAGATGATCTCCAAAGAGGCCAAACAGCTGTTGGGTTGAATCATATGAAACTCCTGATATTTGGCTGGTTTTGACCTACAGAATGACAATTTTAAGTGGTTTGAGCTAATTCCACCCATTTAAAGGTAGAAACTAAAGAAAGCTTCAGTGACGCACCTACTAAATAGCCTTGTGAGCTCACACTCAGGAAGATCACCAGTTTACATACATGAGTTTGGCACTTCTGCAAGCCTTGCGCAGTACTGGGGATGAATTACATAGTTGGGCTGATGATGATGGTTTTCCAAAAAGAGCCTCTTGCTAATTTTCCAAGTAGGTGCCACCCAGGTCCCAGCCTCTGGGTGCGCCCTTCCACAATGCTACCATGTTCCATCCTCACCATGAAGCTCCCTGTAAGATGTCCAACTTAGCTCTAACAGCCTGGTGGCTGAACTAAACAGAAAGTGTTTTTTCAAATGTTACTCATGAATCACCAACAGCTTCTGAATGGCAAAACCATAGGGTAGAGGAAAGAATGTTGGCAGCACCTTCCCAATCTATTCCACCTCTTTAGGGGGAAGGAGTAGGGTTTTCTCGTGTGGGAATCACACGGAAGGAAGAGAGATGAAGTCAATCATGCTATTCACTCTCAGGATTAAAGGATCAGCAATTACGACTTTTAGCAAAATCTTCCCAAAGAACAAGAAGTCTTTGCTCTCCAACTGTCATGAACTTCTCTAAAATAGCTCTTCATTCACAAATGACATGAAGCAGGAAGGGACACCTGATGTGCTGGATGAAAGAATTATATCCTAATAGATCGTGGTGTGCTGGATTTTAAAAAATTCAGGGCACGATTGAACAAAATCAAAGAATGGTCCCAAGCCTAAGTCAAACGAATCATTACACAGTGCAGGAACGGAGAGAGAAGGGCTGAGCAGCAGTGCACACAAAACATTAAAGATCTTCAGTCCTTCTAAGTTCAACGTCATACTAATCATTAAAAAAAATGTGAAGGTGCTTGATGTCGTCATTAATAGATGTAAGGAGTCTAGAAAAAAGGGAGTAATGGGACCACTCTGTCATGAACTGGTTGTGATATATCCATGCCACCATAAGGGATGTGGCCATCCTTGTTAGGAAAGGATGTAAAAACTAACAACAAAAAGTCATTCTTCAGAGAACAATGACCCAGATGAAAAAAAAAAAAGCTTTCAAAACCGCTGTATAGAATACCCAAAGAAACGGGAGATGCTTTAGTCTCCAGTAAAGAAATCCTTAAAGACAGAAAGCACTGTCTTCAAACACTGGAAGTGTAATTAGATCTATTCTGTGAGTCTCCACGGGCTGGAAGCAATACAGGTGGTGAGAGCTATCGTGACTCAGAGGAAGGGCTTGCGAACATTCAGTGCTGTTATAATGGGACAGAATGGCTAAAGGAGCAATGTGTTCCCCCCTCACTGCAGGGGTCCAAGCCAAGTCTGAATAAACTCGCATGGGAGAGACTCAAAAATTAGGTGCACCGAGATCCTTGACTTGATCCCTTCTAGTCCTGAGATGGTGATTCTAACAACAAAGTGTGATAAGCACATGTAATGTAGCAGGCACTGGGGATGTAGACATGGATAAGTTTTCAAAGAGTAAGATACTCCCCTTCCTTTAACAGCCCACAGGGTGCAACAAGGCACGTGTGGAGGACAATACACCGCTGATTATAGTGTATTAGGGTGATGGCTCTACCAGCCCATGCCTTCAGGTGCCATGGGAGCTCAGACAAGATCATTTACCCTAACCTCCCTCCATGAAGGTGGGGTATAAGATAGTGGTTAATGCTGAAACGTTCCAGTCCTTCCACCTTCCAGCTCACTCTTCTTTGAAACAGTAGTTCTCAAACTCTGGTCATATCAGAATCCGCTGGATCCCAGTCATTAGCCCTTCAGGTGCTCTGGGTGCTCACCAGTCTGCAAAAACAAGGCTCTGCAACATAAGCCCTGGATTCGAATCCTGTATCTGTCTCTTATTACCTAGGATTCCAAGCAAATTAACCTTCCCATGCCTCTTTCCTATAAAACATCTGCCTCCCATTTGTAAGATACCATCTCAGAATCACTATGACAATCACCAGCAATCACGTACGGAAAGCACTGAGCACAGTTCATGGCACATGAAAGGACTTTTGCTGTCATTGTTTAGGAGCCTGGAGTGTCTAGGCCCTCTCTCCGCCCCACCCCTCATCTCCTGCCAACACCATTTCTCCAGTAAACAGGCAGCACTAGCAGCCTGCCTGCCAGGAATCCTCAGATGCCTCCCACCATGGTCCCAGTCAGCTAAGTTACCCCACCAGAAGCCCACTGTCCTTGGCTCCCAGCTGTGTTCCATCCCTTCACTCCTCCTGACGCCTAGCCCCACCAACTGACTAGCTTATCCCATCCCTTTTCCAGGCCTCCCTAGGCAGGTCTACAGACTGGGAGGGGCTCGCTGGCTGCCATAAACAAGCTGTGTGACTTAGCTGGGTTATATGGAAGTTCTATGGCCTCAGTTTCCCCTCCTATACAGGGAAGAAATTGATCTAGAACAGTTTCTCTTTGGTCTCACCAGTGGCATTGTGAGCAATACAGATCTTTGAGTGAGACCCTCCTACACATGACAGCACATACAGCATTCATTGCCCCTTCCTCCTAAAAGCCACCAACACCCCCTCGTTATTGGAGCAACAAATACATTCCCCACACATTTGACACTGAGACTACAGGATAATTCTAATGACTTTTCTCCAGCTCTGACTCTGCCCTTGGCCTCTGAAACTGAGAAACAAAATGGGGGGACCATAACCAGCACCCCAGTGAGTCTGCCTTGCCGGGGCCGTAAAAAGGGGGAGGTGTTAAAAGACCCTAGAAAAAGGCACCAAGGCCCAGCTCTCTGCTCCCTTCAGTTAGCCAAAGCTGGAGGCAGGCTGGGGAGCAGCTCGTTATTCGCACTTACTCATCAAGAACTGCTATGGGAGCCAAGGGGGTCTTCCTGGGCCCCAGCCGGGAAATTGGCTGGAAGCTGAGCATTGGGAGCCCAGCCCAGGGCCCCTTTCCCATCCAATGACGCACAGCAGTGGTGGATTTCCCTACAGCCTGCAGCCCCCACTGAGCCAAGCCTAAGATGGGCACTGAGTAAAGACTGTTTTAATTCCTTGCTATCTCCAGGTGAACCCAAGTAAAAGGCAGCCTTGCTTTCAGAGGTTTGGGGTAAAACTAAGAGCTGAGTCCTGAGCACTGTTTATTCATTGAGCAAGTATTTATCCTGCACCTATAGCATACTGACTCTTTTCTAGGCACAGTTCATATAGTAGTGAATAGGAGTAGACATAGGGTAGACATCCAGGTGGAATTCCCTAGATGTCTCCAGGGCCAGACACACCAGGCTGGGCACTCTGCTCCACCACCTTTCACTGGGCTGATGAGTTACTGTCTCGGAGCCTCGCTTCATTCCAGGGTGAAATGGTCTAATGACAGAATCTACCTCCTGGGGATGTCAAAGGAAGTAAATGATGCACACAAAAACTTAGTAGTTCAGTGCCAGGCTCAAAATACAAGCTGAATTAACATCAGGTGTTTTTCCTAAAAAGTAAGGGAGAAAGGCAAGTGGGACTATTGCCCAAAAGAATAGGGGAAAATAAGACAATTTATTTCAGATACTACTGAAGCTGTGAGCTGTAAGTCTTAAGTAATGAAGAAGAAGGCATTTTCCTGATTGCCACTCCTCGGGGAATCCCAGTCAGATGGCCCAATCATAGACCTCAGAAGCCTGAGAGGCTATATAATTCAAACTCAGCACCCTAAAGAAAAGTAGCTTGAGCCCCAGAGAGGTTACATGACTTGGCCAAGGCCACACAGCTCCTGGGCAAAGTGGCAGATGCACAAGGAGGCAGAACCACAGAGCAGAGATCCCAGATCCACATTTAAATCTTGACACCTGCTTGTAACCGGGGCAAAGGATTTAACATTCTCGGAGCCCCCAGTTCTTCCACTGTGACGTGCTAGTTGCCTGGCACACAGGGTTCTCTACAAATGTCATCCCCTTTCTCAGTTACTGGGATTCCTGGGCCTTGCTTGAGACACTAGTGGCCAGGATCTAAGTTTGAGGGACCTTTTCACTGTAAACATAAAGATCGGGGTGAATGGGAGAGAATGTGCTCAAGGAAAGGACAGCAAGTAGGTTAAGTGGGCTTGATGCTCGGCAGTGAGAGATGGCTCAGAATTAGGGAGACCATGACACAGGCTAAAGAATGTGTGGTTTTGTTCTTAAGTCTCTCTGAGCCTAAGTGTCTTCATCTCTACAATGGGAAACATGCATGAAAAGGATTGAACAAGATAACTTATGAAAATAGAGAATTCATACACTGCTTACTATGTGCCAGGCACTTGTTCTAAAGACTTGACATGCATGAGCTCACTTACTCTGCACAGCAGCCCCTTGAGGTAGGTGCCTGCTCTCCCCATCTTACAGATGAGACACCAAGGAAAGTAGGGACACAAAGGAAAGGTAACGTGAACAGGTCATACTGCCGTGCTGGGATAGAGCCAGGATGTCAACCCAGGCACCCTGCTCCGAGTCCGTGCTCTACAAACTATTTCCATAAAGGGCTGGATGTTCAATCTTTCAGGCGCTGCAGGCCATAGGGGGTCTGTCGCAGCCACTGCACTTGACCTTTGCAAAGCAGCCATAGACAATGCAGAGATAAACAGGTCTGCCTTCGTTCCCGCAAAGCCTTATTTAAAAACACTGGAATCCAAATTTTATACAGTGTTTGCGTCACAAATTATCCTTTTGATTGCTTTCAACTATTTAAGAAATGAAAAACCATCCTTAGCTGGGAGGCCACATGAAACGAGTTAGTGGGGCTAGATTTGGCCTGGGAGCTTCCGTGTGCAGAGCCCTGCCTTATCCTAAGCTATGTCACCCCTCATTCCATAAACTGTTATATGGAAAGTGCCTGAACAGTGAGTGACTGGCACAGATTATGTGGTCAACAAATGTTCATTCCTTTTCCCTTCCCTAATCTTTCTCCCTCTTAACTCCTATCAGCCCAGAAGGTGGCTATTTCATGCTGTGCCCAGCAGAGCAAAAAACTGGGCTTGAGCAAGGTGGACTGCACTCTCCTCAGTTAACAGCCCTGTCAGTTCCAAAGCAGAGGAGAGTCTGGGAGTTTTAGGTCAGTGTGTCTCAAACTTGAACGAGAGTATAGCCTGGGGTCTGTCTGGGGTGAGGCCTGAGATTCTTGCCTTTCTAACAAGCTCCTGGGGGAGTCCCACGCTGCTGGTGGGCTGGGTCACCTCTAAGCAGCCAGATTCTAGGGCAAATTCTTTCTCTCTATGAACACAAGTGAGACAAGTCAGACACTGCATCCTGACTTTGGGTTAGAAGTGACCTCAGGCTGGACTGAGTGACCCCCCTGGAGACAGGGTAGGGGTGAGGACAAATAATGAGGTCCCCTCTCCAAGGACAGCCTGCAATGACTTAAACTGAAGGGGGCAGAGATCAAGAGCAGGCAGAAGGAGGATGGACCCGAGGCCGTCAGCAGCCTTCAGCAAGAGCAGACCTCCTTTGGGCGCTGGCAGACAGGAGCCCCTCCTCCCACACTTGCCAGGACTCTGATGGACTGAAGCAAGAGGCCTATTTCCTCATCGGGCCTCTGAATAACTAGGGCACTTCCACAAGGTCACAGTTATTCATTTAAATTCTAGCTCTAATCAGCAGGCAGAGCCTGAAAAATTATTCCTTCTGAGGAGAGAGGCTGTCATTGGACCGTCATAAACAGCCCCTTCTGGCTGGAGAGAGAAGCTGGGGGGTGGGGGAGGGGAAAGAAGGGGTCTCATAGCCCCAGGCCCAGAGCTAGCCTCCAATTTCCTCCTCTAACCACCCACTCCACCCCCACCTCCAAAAGGCTTGTTCTCTTGGCTGAGAGTTGTGGAACACACTGGAAGAGGGCTGAAGGCTTGACACTATAGCAGGGCTGGGACTGTCCCCTACTCCCCTACGGCAGCCCAGGAGGCCAATGACAAATCCCAGTGAGCCAGGAGCATGAGATAAGTGCCAGACAGTAGTCCCCTCCAGGCCACAAATGGGTTCCATGGCCTTGGAGCCGTCTCTTCCCCTCCCTGGGCCTCAGTTTCCTCCTCTGAAAAGTCATAGAGTTGCAACTCTTGGACTGAATACCCACAGAGTCCCAACATGTCTTGAGACCCTGAAGACTCACAATGTTCCTGGTGCTTGTGGTCAAACTTTCTGCTCAACCGACATGTCTGAGGTCCTACCATGTGCTGTGTACCATGTAAGCAAATGGGCAAAATGCACCCACAGCTCTTCCCTGGAAACACTAGGATTTCAAAGTAAAACAGCAGAGGCTGTGGAAGCAAACAAGCTTGAGGTCCTGCTCTTACGCCAACAGCTGAGGATAGCAGGCAGGTCCTGACCCTCTTTGAGATTCCTTTTCCTCATCTGTAGAGGGGAGGGCAATACCTGCCCCCCAAAATGTCAGATCAGAGGATGTGCGAGAGGTGTCAAGTCTAAGTGCCCCTCTCATCCTGCAAGGCAGCGCTCTGAACCTCCTTCCCAAAATCTAGAAAGAGGGGCTATGGATTTTCCCACATGGAAGTCCAGTGACATTTTGCCTGCCTCTTGTATCCTGGGTGTCCAGGACACTCTCTCCGAGTCCCCGGCCAATCTCCCAGACCTTGGGAAAGGGCGCTGCCTGCCAGGCCCCATGTCTGACTGTGTCTTACAGTAGCATTACTCCTAACCAATCTCTTCAACACGTAAAATTAATCAATTAATCAATCATTCCCTTACAGTCCTCCCCAGTGGCCCCTGGGTAAGCAGTTGCATTGGCTCATGAAACCCCCAATCTGTCTTCCTGAGCAGAAGGAAGAAAACATCAGAGAGCCACCAAACTCTTCTTACTTCAGAGCCAGAGCCCAGCTGGCTCCGGTTGCCTGGCCAGGAGCTCAGAGAGGTGGGAGGCTGCCTGCTAACCTCCACCAGGCCAGGCAACTCCGGCTGCCTCCTGCCATATTCAGGGCCTTGGGAAAGGCTCTGAATTCATTATTTGCTTCAGGCTTAGAAACCACGAAAAAGTAAGGGTTCAGTGGAGTGACAGGATTGGCAATCGACTTTTGACATCTCCAGGGCAGAAGGAAAAATGTAAGATTTAGAATTAGACTGGAATCCCCTCTTGGCCCTGCCACTCAGTCGCATCAGTGACATCAGCACATCACTTAACCTTCTGGCCTCAACTTCCTCAGCAGAAAAATAGAGCGCAGGTGACATACCTCAGAGGGTTATTAAGAGGATAAAATGAGATAATGGCCGTGAAATTGGAATGGTGCTAGTTGTAGATGCTGTCATCTAAGGCAGGCTCACCCCCTGACCTCTCCCCCTTTGAAGAGATGGAGGAGAACCCATGGTCCACTGCACTTCACCCACCACGCTGTTGCTCGCACTCAGGACCAATATGGCACCTTTGGGGGAGATTAGGAAAAGGTGCGCCATGGTCAGAGGCAACCCCATGAGCACAGGCTCGGCAAGGGGAATGCAGGCTGGGTGTTAGCCCCCACTCGTTTGGTTGGCTAGGAGCAGCTACCCAGGGCACAGTGCGCACAAGTCTACAAGGGGACCCTGCCTCACATCCATGCTGGCAACGAAGAAGAGAAAGGGCTAAGCCAAGTGGCACCTTTACAAACCAAACTTGAAATGCCTTCCTCCCTTACCTCCTTGCTGCATCCCAGAAAACATCACCTTAGCAGACAGGCCTTCTCTGACCACCCTCTGTAAATTAGCAACTTCATGTTTACCTCCTTCATTTTCCTCCACAGCCCTTATTACACACCACCTGGTACAATACATGTGTGATGTAGATACATAATATACATAACATGTACGTGTATGTATATATGTATATGAAAATATATACACATACGGGGTAGGGCAAAAGTAGGTGAATTGTTGGTATGAAAATAATACAATAATTAATAAATAATAATACAAGAATAAACTCTATGTTTCTCATATTCACAACTCTATACCTACTTTTGCCCCACCCTGTATGAATATAGTTTCTTAGTTCACTGTCTGTCCCTATCTAGAATAAAAGACCCTTGAGGACAGGGAATGTTCTCTTTGTTTACTCTTTTATGCATAGTGCCTAGAAGAGTGCCTGGTACATAGTAGGTTCTCAATAAATATTTGTTGAGTGACAGACTAACTAAAATATTATCAGATAGAAAGAGTGAATTTAATGTCATCTTCCTGGGAAATGCTGTCTTGTGCTTTGATTCAAACACTTATTTTCAAAGGGACAGGGAGTAGATAGACATGAGGTGGAGAAACCCTGTGGATTAGCTAGGGATAATTGTATTACTTTCCTATGTTTTACAACAGCTCATATAGGTTAATGACCAGAAACTCTTCCTAAAGTTAGTTAATTATTTTAGATATTCAAAAATAAATTTTAAAAATTTACTTGGAAAGAAGTCTGCTGATTGATTATGTCACACTGCTTCTAAGCAAAAATAAACAATAGACCCATTGGGAAATACTTACCAGATCTTCGATCACTGAGAATTTTCAGTGTGTCCCAGTGAACGATGCATGGGCTTTGGAGTGTGCAAGTCCTAAGTTCAAATCACATTGCTACCACCAAGGAGCCCTATTACCTTGGGCAAACTGTTTAACCTGCTGGGCCCTAAGTTTCCCTCACATTAAAATGGATATAAACATACTTATATTGATGTTATAAGAATTAACTGTTGAAAGGACTAAATAAGAAAACATATGGAAATATCTAAAAAGAGATGATACTCCCTTCTTATTTGATGGAGTTATTCTTCTAAACTCAAAGTTCTAGCCAGTTCAGAATGATCTCCGAACCAGTCTAAATCATGTGATGCTTCTTATCTATAAATGGTTGTATCCTCTCATATGAGTCTCTCTGTGTGTGCATATATATGTGTCTAGACACATACAACACTTCAAATTGGGACTCTGCCTGAGTATGCACTAAGAAAAAAGAACACACAATTGTCATAAGGATGGTTCTTCCATTTGTTCATTGATTTAAAAAAATAGTTTATTGTTTACAGTGAGCATGTATTAGTTACATAACCAAGAAAAAACATTGCTAATTTCATTGTGGAAAAGCCACTTCTTAGAATAAAAAGAAAGAAACTTTCATTTACCCACATCATATTTTCCATGCTGAGTATGTCATATCTTAAACTTTCAATCACACGAAGCTATAGAAGGTAAATAGATTTATGAAGGACAAAGCAAAATGTGCATTAAATGGGAAAATACATATCTGAAGAACATCTGTTAAAAATATATTTAAAAAAATGTCCACTTTCCACTCTGTGATTCACCCAGAAATATTCATCAGAAGGAAGTGAGAATATAAGCATGGGAACTGCATTTGTTTGGTTTTAAAATGATTCTTCAAAACCAATACAAATCCATCAATTCAAGGCATTTCTCCTAACCTTAAGTCAATAAAAATGCAGTGTATTTAGATTTTGGTTGTGTTTACAGTCCCTAGGAAAAGGTCTCACTCAGAGTCAAACATGCACAATCTAGCAGAGAGGAAAGTTACAGGGCAGCTGTACAGACACAAAGACTCACCTGGACCTTGACTGACATCTGTGGCAGCATTTTCAAGAAGGGGGAAAGGGAGAGGGGAGAAAGGGAGAGAAAAAGGAAGAAGAGTGTTAGCAGCACACACACACACAATGCAATGTGCGCTTGCATGACTATCAAGTTTATGCAAGGCCCCAAAAGTGATCAGCTGCTGAGCACTTAGTTCTACCTTCACCCAAAACCACCCATGCAAGCTGAGGGGCCAAGTGCCCTGTTCACTGTGCATGTAGCAAGAGAGGTGAGCTTCACATCTGTCCGGAAAGACAACATCCTGGAATCAGATAGGGCTCCAAAGGGTGGAGCAGACTGGAATCCTGCAAGAATATCAATTAAAATATTCTGATTGATTTCTGCATACCAACGCCCAAGCAAATCCCCCTCCCCACCAGATATAGAACACTGGACATGGAGTCAAGGAAAGTTTCCCAGTAGAGAGAAAAAAATAATAAATCACTCTGTTGAGGAACAAAGAAAAAGAGGCATAAGAATTAAGAGCGAGTTGCAGCATTGTTCATCACATAGGACTGAAGGACACAAATCACAGAACATTCATAATTCTCTCCCTCCTGATATTCCCAATGACCTTTCTTCATCACAGACAGCAGTGTATGCACATGGGATTGAGTGTGAGTAGATCATTTGCCTGACATTGAAATTCTACCTGCTCCTTTAATTTCTCTCCTTGCTTTCACTCCATTATTAATGACAGGAATTGCCATTTGAAATCACTTTTGATATCTGCAAATAAACACTCAGCCATGGGAAGGTGGATCTTTGAATTAAGCCAATGAACTTTCAAAAATGAAAAACAGTTCACTCCCGTCATCTCCATGAGCACATCTCCTCCTTCTCCACTCAAATGTAAAGCAGAATCATGCTAGAGAAGCCAAACTAAGAGCAGCCCAAAGCACTGTTAAAACCCCTGGACCCAATCTTGAGGTTATGCTACAGCCAAGGAGAAAGAACAAGATTATTTCAGGAAACCACTGGCCATTTGGGTGATCCTGGGTAACTCACTTAGAATTATTGAATGGTAAGTTTGGGATGTCTGTAAACATTATCTACTTTACTCTTTTTTGTTAAGATGGAGGATGAAAGAGGTTGAGAAACATGGCTAAGGTCGCACAACTAGTTCAGAGACAGAGCCTAGAAAAGACCCTAGATGTTTTGAATCCCACCCAGCTCAACATTCATTCAACTGAAACCCAAGTCACTCAGGGGAATATGAAAACCAAATTCAATTTGCAAGCCAAAACAACACCCTGAAGCCATAAGGGAGCTGGGTGAATGCCCACCAGCTACCTCTTGAGTGGGCCATGGGTTATCTTCTGAGCCTCTAATTTGCTGCCACTAGATTTGTCAAATTCCAGGATGTTCCTTAGGGTTCTTGCTCCAGAAAAATCTAGGCACTGACCTAAGAGAGTTGTGCCTCGGCATCTGGGAGGAGCATATTCATAGTAACAGCTGAGCATTTCTCCAACCTACACCCTATGTCCCCTAGAAGCAGTATCTGCCCAAAGAGACTTCTAGAGAGCGCTGAATCATTCCTCAGCCACATCCCCTTTCAAGTTTTCTGATGAGTTATTAGATTTAGGAGTGGAATGGCAGAGGGGAGGAAGAAAAGAGGCAAAATAGAAGAGATGGAAAGAGAAAACCTTCAGCATAAATAACTAAGCAGGGCCATTAACCATGTCTGATGGCTTGCCTGGGATAGCAGTTGTTAAAATACCCCTTCATTAAACAGGGTATCAAATTATTTATGTGTGGTAGAGTCCAGTGGTAGGAGTGTCAACACCATCATTCACTGAAACATGTTCTTTGGGGGCACCAAGACCCAAGGGAGACAGTCTGCCTCAGAACCCCCAAATTCTCCCAATACTAAGTTGTCCATTTGGGCACTGTGGTTACAATCCTAAATTTCAGAGACAGACAGGTCTGGGTTCAACTTCCAGCCTGCTCAATGGCCTTGAGTCAATCACTGAACCCTCTCTGAGTCCTTTCCTCAGCTTAAAACAGACAGAAAACAGAGCCTCCCTCATGGCAGTGTTATGAGAATTAAATGAGATTAAATACTTGTAAAGCACTTAACTCTGTACAAGGCAAACACTGTATAAATGGCAGTTGCTCTGATTATTATCATTTTGAATTACCACAGACAGAATTACCAAAAAATGTTGACCAGATGGCTCCCTGGAAATGCCAGGAGACCACAGGAATTAAACTGTATTTCTTTTGATGATTTAGGTTCGACTCTTCTATTTGTGAGTGAAAACCTCTCGGCTTCCCTTCCTCTGGGCTGTCTCTCCTCCCTCCCCTTTCCTCAGGAGGAAGTGGGGCCAGAGGGAGCTAACAAGTTCTGGGTGAACATTAGCAGGAGACAAAACAAATCCCAATCCTATACCTTGTATTCTCCTTCTTCAAACTATAATTTGGCCCAGTTCTAGTCCTATGCATTAAAAAAAAAAAAAAAAACCAGCATCTCTTCTTACCAAAAATGACTACCAAGAAACCCCCACTTTAGCGAGGGGTCAGGGTCCAAATTCAGCTCCAGCTGTGGCATCAACCTAGAGGTAGTTTTGAGGGTTGTCCAGTTTGAGGAACAGAGAGACACTATACCATCTGATTTACATGAATCTCTGCATTCAGTTCTGATCAGCAGAAAGAAATGACAAAGGTAGGAGTGGAATGGGCAGGGGGATGGGCAGTGGGGTGGGCACAGGGTGGGGATCAGAACTTCAACAGTATCCATCTACTGTATTGTCTGACAAGCATCATTGTCTCCTTTTTATAGCAAGCCCCAGTTGTCTTCTTGGGACCTCCTATTCCTACCCTTAATCCATATGGCTTGGTAGAGATGACCCCTACCCCCACCTTAGCTCCAAAGACAGGCATGGGACACAAGACCAGGTCATGAGAATCCAGCGCTGGTGCAGTTTCCTTATCCATAAAGCGGTGTGATAATAGTTCCTACCTTCCAAGGTTGTTGTAGGAGCTTAGAAGAGTACCTAGCCTGCACAAAGCCCTCTGTCAACATTCGCTGGTAATTTGGTTACTTTCATATAGGAGGGGACAAGAATATCTTTAAAAAACAAACCCACCCCATGCCTTTCGATGGCCACACAGCAAGGCAGTCTGTCCTAGAATGCAGCTGGGGTGGTTTTGACTCCATGCCTTGCTGTCTTCTGTTTCCAAGGGAATCACCCCTAGAGTGCCCTCTGTCTGTAGTTGCTGTTGATATACAGCCTGAGGTCTGTGTTTGAGAGAGCAACACTGGGCCCCAGAACTGGCAAGAGAAAATATGTGTGTGTGTGTGTGTGTGTGTGTGTACATAAATTTTTAAATAGATTAGAAAGTGGGGGGAAATTGCAGAAGCAAAGGCAGTTGACAACCAGATGTGACTGATTCAGGGGAGATGGCATCCTCAGCCCTGCCAGCCCTTCCCTGCTCCCTCCTGCTGTTTGATTTTCTCACACTGCTGGGCCTGTAGCTTTCCAGAGTGCCACAGCATGTAAATCTATATTCTATTTTCTCTCCTAGAAAATAGGTCAGACCCAAGGCAGAGTTCACCGGGTGGGGTCCCGGAAGGTTTGGCTGGGCCTTGCCTGCAGGAGGCAGCCTGCTCCATGCTTCCCAAAGCTCCTCCAGGGGTTTGGGGGAATCTCAGGCTCCTGCCTCTTGAGAGGATCGAGTCCAAATGAAGGGTGACGGGAAGGCTCCCCAGGCTAAGCTATACTCTGCAAGTGCAACATCGGCAGATGGAGGGTCCTCCCCCCACCAAACCCAACTCCCAGACTGCAGTTAGAAAAAGCAGATCTCCCCAAACTGCAGGAAATTGTTCCTTTGAACTTTAAAATAACCATGCTGATCATCCGCACTTGTGGTTGAAGTTGTTGAAGATGCTGTGTCTGTGGGATACTAAGTGGAGGTAGGAATGTAGGAAGGCCCCAATTTACTTATTCCTGGTCGTGAAGGCAGAAAGAGTGGGCCAAGGGTGGTGGCAGCTTTCAAATCCTTTTCAAATCCTTTTCTAGGTTGCTTCCCTGCCCCGGGTCTGAGCATGACATTCCTAAGGAGAGTTGGCTGCAGTCTGGGCCAGGATTTGTTTTCATCGGGATTTTTCCCCCTAGGTTTTGTTGTTTTTTGTTTTTCTTTGAGTACCTGCTATCCACCCAGGTCAGTGTAAATGCCAAACCTAGAAGGATGGGAGAGGAAAGATGCCTGTTACGTGAGCCAGTCCTCAGTCCTGCTCTGATGGCAGTAGAAGCAATAACACTAATTGAGCAGGTCCTGCCTAGAGCCTGTGCCTTTGCTATTGCCCTGCCTGAACAGTCTTTGTCAGGCATATGTAAAACTGTTCTTCACTTTCTTCAGGCATCAGCTCAGATACAACTTCCCCAGAAAGGCCTCTTCAACCACCTCTTTTAAAATAGGGACCCTCCTCCACCCCTTACTCTGTTTTTCCTTTCATCATGGCACTGATCATTATTTGACATTATATGCTGGGTCCATGTTTTTATTTTATTATATCCCCCATTAAATCACAAGTTTTATGAGAAAAGAAGTATTGTCTGTTTTATTAAACACTTGTATGCCCAGAGTTTAAGCAGGGTCTGGCTTCTAACAGGTGTTCGGCAATATATATTGAATAGTGACTAGTTCATCTCAATTGATACAATTCACTGAGATAGATTCCCTTAGTATCCCCATTTTCACATGAGACAACCGATGCTCAGAGAGGTTAAGGTACATCCCTGTGCACGCAGGGGCAGAGCTGGGACTGGACTCCGGGTCTAGCTTCACCCCCTTACTAAGTGGAGAAACCCTGTTTTCATTGCTTTTGGCCTCGTTATCATGTGGACTGTCTCCGCGGGGCAACGAAGACGAAACCTGGCAGCTCTAGAGAAAAGAGAACAGCCTATTTCCTGATCATTCCGGAAAAATTTCTAGGGAAATCTCCCTCAGTTTGGCTGAGGTCACATGTCTAGTCCTGAGCCAACTGCTGTGTCCAGCAGCACACATCAGAGGCTGAATGTGAGAGCAAAATGGGGTAATGTCTGTGTGTCCCTGGCACAAAGTCACACTAATCCTGACAAAGCTCACACTTGTTGAGCATTTTCTGTGTGCTGGGCACTATAGCAAGTGCTTTATAGTTAATTTTATTTAATTCTTTATATTACACGTTATTTAATTCCCACCCCACCCCAAAAGGTAAGAACACTATTCAGCCCATTTCACAGGCCAGGAAACTAAGACCCAGAGGCTCTATCATTATTACTACCTCTCATACTCCGAGTAGCAGCACATCAGATAAGGGTCAAGCTATATTCTGGAATAGAAGAAATTGTCTCAAACTAGAACAGGTACCCATTGAGCTATTACACATTAGGAATTAGAATGCTGGCCATCTCCCAGAAGTAAGAAAAAGGCACAGCTTAGGATAGAAGGAAAAGGTCAGATGTAGTACGACCATGGGCCTGGACACTGGAGCTACCTGCTCTGGGCTACCTGCTTCATAGATGAGCCTGTTCTTTGCCCTTCTGCAGCCACAGCCCGCCCCAGGAAGAGAGGGGTCCATGGGGCCAAATGGATGTTCCCACCCAGAACCAGCAGCACCTGCTGTGGTCCCCATGTAGAGGACACTCCCGTGCTCAGGACTTCTTGCCCAAATGGGCGCCATCCACATGGACTTCAACCTCTTCCCTGGGCACTCTCCCCAAAGCAGCCCAACCCACTGGTGTATGTATTCTAGAGCAGGAGTCTCCGACCCATGGTCCGGCCTGTGAGGAACCAGGCAGCCCAGCAGGAGGTAAACCTCTTGAATATAATCTGCTTGAATCATCCTGAAACTATCCCCACCACCCTGGTCTGTGGAAAAATTGTCTTCCACAAAATTGGTCCTTTGTGCCAAAAAGGTTAGAGACCACTGCTCTAGAGTCAAGAAATGGCCAAGGAGGGGAGGCTGTTTGCAGGATCCGCAGACTTTTGCAGGCTAGGCGTGCACACATATGTAGGCCTTTGTGCTGCTAGAGGTAGAGAGAAGGGAGGCTGCCTGGTGGCCTTGTGTATGTTCCTGCCCCAGGCCCATAAATGTCAGGGCAGGCCATGCACCCAGGATCACACCCATTAGGGAAAAATAAGTAAATAAAAGCAAAGCCTGCATGTCCAAAGGAGCCTAACTTTCTTATCCCTAATGGGGAGAATGAGCACAGGTTTCTTCCCTTTCCTTCAGGAACAAACACAGAAATGATTTTTTTTAGTTGGGAGCTAAAGCAAACTTGCAGCAGCAAAGAGGCTGGTTTTCCTGCATCCGGGGTTCTTTCCAGCTGTTGGTGTCTGAGCTCTTCAAACACAGGAAGAGTTGTCTCTCCACAAAAGGCCAGGTGGTGCTAGCTTCATCCCTGACACAGAGCCCATTTATCCACCTTTGTGAAGACTGAGCCCCGCCCCACCCCCAAGCCCTGGTGCTGTTTGCTTTTGTTCCTTCATGCTAATAACTCCAGATTACAAACTAGAGAGGAAGGGTAGCTGCTGTGTCAGGCACCAGCCGGCCAAGGAAGGCAGTGGCAGGGAAAGAAGCAGGATGAGAGGCAGGAAAGAATGAGGACAGCACTGTGGGCCAGGTCACTGCTGTGCCCCAATACCTGAGGGGCTCTCACATACACGCAGTGACTCTGGCTTGAGGAATTAGAGGTTGACTGGCAGGCAGGTGGAGAGAGAGAGAGTCTACCTGCTACAGACAAAATCAGAGATCAGTGCAGACGGCACTATTTTTTTATGCCTTCGGGATTCTGAGCACAGATGTGGGGCTAAGGCAACCTTGGGTTTGAATCGTGGTTTGCCACTTGTGATTAAAAATGCTTTTGTCAAATTCTTAGCTTCACTTTCTTCTTCAGTTGCATGGGAATAATTGGTAGTAGAGTCAGTTCTGCTAGCAAGGTACTCAGAGCTCCTATGCATTTCTAAAAGTCACTGTGCTATGCAAAATCGCATGGTGAAAAGCACAGGGCTTATTAGGAAAAATGGGGTTGGGGCCCCAACCCCCCAAAACATCATCAGTGACACATAATAAAGAGAGTGGCAACTTTTGCAGTTGTCATTCTCAATTTTTCCTATGTTTGTGTCTCTAAGAGCAACGATTGTGTTGTACTTTGATGTTTTATTGTGTCCTTTAGCAAGTTGATTCACGCTGCTGTTTGACAGAATGACAGACTACAAGTTTAAAAATCCTCAGAATTTCATATGTGTATCATGGAAATGATACCAAAAGAACTGAGTGCTTACTGTTCAATGCTTTCTGTGTATTAACTCATTTTATCCTCAAAACAGCCCTATGAGGTCATGTACATTATTGCCCCATAAAAATATTAAATAACAATAAAAGACAGGAACCCATTTTATATACGTTACATGGCAAAGAAACATGTAATTACAACAAGAAGTGTGGCACTAGAAAAGGATGTGAAGTTTGCATGTGAAAGTGGGGAGCTTGTGAGTTGTGCTGTAGTGAGGGGAGGGTCACTGGAAGTCAGGCGGGTGTGGCTCATCACACACAGGGTGACCAAAGCAGCTACCATGTCTCGAGGTGTGTGCACTTTGGGTGTCCTTGCACAGCTGGAGTCAGCCGGCTGCAGCTTTCTGCCTTCACCTAGTGTTTCTTACGGATGAAGTCATGCATAATCAGAAGCGGAATTATTATGCTCATATAGTTCCCTAATATATCAATCGCATTGGGACAAATTTGCATTTTTGAAACACACATTACAGCAGAACTGACTGTACCTGACTTATATGACTGTTAGGATCAAATGAGATGATCCATACAAAGTGCTTAGCACAGTGCCAGGCAGAGAGTAAACATTCAACAAAAACTTACTGAAACTGTTAATATTAGTGTCCCTGCTGGCTCGTTGACATATCCCTTATAAACTGAAAGTGCCGAGTTGAGCTTCTATTGAGCTGTTTAAGCCTTGCAAACAAAAGTCATCTCTAACTAAATAATACTTCCCAGCCTTAGGTCATGAGGTTGGCACCTACAAAAGGCTCCCAACCCAACAGGATGAGGGCTTTAAAAAGTCCTCACAGCAGATGCACACTGCCAGGGTTCAGGGACCAAATGCCATCTTCCTAGGTAAAGAAATAGATGCTGACCTCCTTAAATGAGCATGACCCTCCAGGAAGAGAGGTACATACCTGCAGCACAGAGAATACAAGGAAATCAAGAGAGAAACTGACCTAAATGATCTGAATCAGAGGATGTCCCATCATCTAGCAGGACAGAGAATACATCCTCAGGTTGCAGAAACAGCCTAGATGCAGACATCTTCAATTTCCCAGCACCCCGCAGACAGCACAGAGTTCTGGAGTCAGAAACACTTGGATAAAAATCCTGGCTCTAATAAATACCATATATTTGATCTTGGACATGTTAACTCTCTGAGCCTTTATTTCCCCATCTGTAAAATGGAGATAATCTACATACCTCGTAGAACTGGTGTAAGGGTTAGAAGGAACTAATTCAAAAGTACCAAGATGGAGTCTGGCACAGACAAAGTACTGATCAATGTTGGCAAATCATAATTACTGCATTACTCGACCCAAGTGATTTCCTTGAGAAAGAAGATCTGTCCTTTTTCTAAGATTTCTTTCTCTCTGAAGAGACCAACCCCTCAGGGCACATGCCAATTGGAATTATCATCTAGAAGACACAGGTGGGTCTCTCGGGGTTCCAGTGGAGGTGAGTTCTGCAAATTCTGCAATTCAGTACAAAAAGAGCCTTGGAAGAAGATGCCCACCGAAGCTCTTCTGTAGGGGGCACTGCTATGGATAGCAGGAAAAAGCCCTGGGTTTTGGGGTCAGAAGCCAGGGGTTCTGTTTCCCTAATTTTTTATGGTGGGAAACTAATAACCTAACATAAAATTTACTATTTGCTCATTTTCAGTGTGTAGTTCAGGGGCATAAAGTGCATTCAGATTGTTGTGCAGCCACCGCCACGATCCGTTTCCAGAACTCTTTTCAGCTTGCAAAACTGAACCTCCGTACCCATTAAACAGTATCTCCCCATGCCTCCTGGCACCACCGTTCTATTTCCTGTATCTATTAATGTTATTACTCTAGGAACCTCAGTGAGTGGCATCATACAGCATTTGTCCTTTTGCATCTGGCTCATTTCACTTAGCATAATATCCTCAAGGTTCATTTGTGTTAGAGCTTATGTCAGAATTCCCTTTATTTTAAGGGCTGAACACAGTGTGTATATGCCACATTCTGCTCACAGAAACCCGGTTTAGAGGCCTAACTTTTCATCCCAGTACTAGCTGAGACCTTGGGCAACTCACTCAGCCTCTCTGAGACTCAGTTTTCACACCCATACTTGTGGGAACAATGACACTGGTTACATGTCCAGGTTGCAGTGAGGATTAAATGAGACCATAAACATGGAAGCATTTTGTAAACAGTAAAGTGCTATGTCATTCATCTATTCACTCCAGAAACCTGAACTGAGTGGCATTTCCTTACTAGCCACTACACTTGATCCAATATATATATATATATTGTATGTATGTATGTATGTATATATATATGTATGTATGTATATATATGTATATATATATTGTATGTATGTATATATATGTATGTATATATATATGTATGTATATATATTGTATGTATGTATATATATATGTATGTATATATATATATACATACATACATACATATATATATACACATATATATATTGAGTAGGGTCCCTATTCACAATAATATTATAAAAGAAAGTCAAAAATATGACCAGAAGACAAGGGCAAGGATCATTGTTCATTACCATCGCTGCTATTTACTGAAGACTTCTATGTCTCAGCTGACCACGGAAGCCTCTTGTGCATGTGTATTTAACCCTGATGTGGACGACTGTTGTCCTCATTTAACAGATAAGAAAACCAAGGCTCCGAGAAGTTAATATCCCCAAGTCCCTTCAACTCACAAGTAAGAGCCAGGACTTAAACTCCGTTTCTCTGAATCCAAAGCCCTTTCCTCCCTGCAGCTCCCTATTTACTCTTCCCTCACTGGTCTAATCACCCAAATCTATCTCCCTATGGGATATAAAGGCAAATCTCAAAAACCAGTGTAGAAAACTGAGGGAAAGAATTGATGGTCATAAAGCATTTTCGAGTGACCATGACATCTGCTGCTGGGCGGGACCCTGGGGTCTGTATTTCAGAGAAAGAACTATAAGCTGGGGCGACATATCCACAACTGAACTCCACGAAAATAAAACACCCAGCAAGAAGTAAATAGGAGTTCCTTGCCACCGCCCCCCCCCCTCCAAGAAATATTTTGTGGTCAAATAAATTTAGAAAACAGCGAGTTAAACAAAGGTAATCAAGCGTCTCTATGGCAAGACTCCAGAAAGCCTCACCTGCATTAAGACACAGTGTGAAATACTCAGTTTTCCCGGAGGTCTGAAATATGGGACACCTCCCTCTCTGTAAAACACCTAGTGGCATCTCACTGAACACTTTGAGAAAGGCTGGCTGTAAGGTTCCCAGAACAGCTGGGAAGGCTCTTTTTTCACAAGCCTTTATCCTCACCCTTTTTTGTTCCCAGAGCGAGCCTTTGTGTCTGGTTGAATTCAAAAGAGCTACCATTTACTGACCACTTACTGCATGCCAGACACTGACTTAGGCACTGGAGACTCAAAATAACTGTGGGCGATGTAGTTAGTCAATCCAATAAGCCAAGAAAGGACATAAACATGGTAGGGCAGCTGTATCTGGTCATCTTTTATCACACTTAGCACTGATGGGGGATTCAGAGTTGACAGAGAATGCTTCTAAATCTTTGCTGAAGAAACCTTGAAGCGGCCCTCAGAGGATGGACAGCAACAATTAAGTGGAGAGAAATCTTATAAGAACACGTCGCCATAGCTGGCCAGTGGTCAGATTGACACCCCTGAGGGTTGGGCATATGGTGTACCCGAAAGACCATAAACTTGGAGCTCAAATACCAGCTTTCCTATTTATTATGTGACCTTGGTTAAGTTACTTAAACTTCATCTGGAAAATAGGGATCATATCAATTTGAGATTTGTGAAGATAATAAAGAAACAAATGCATATAAAATGCCTAACAATCTGCCTGGCACCACCCTCAGCACATGTTAGTCCATTTTCTTTCATTTGTGACACCCTGGAGTAATGTGTTAAGAAAGAGTCTGAGGCTTCATGTGGGCCTGGAAGAAAGAGGAGGTCATGATTGATTAGCAGTGCCTGCCATGGGTCACATACTGGCTCAGGTTACTTGGGGACTTTCAACTGAATGCCTCTACAAAAGCCCTCATCTCTGAGAACAGGAGTCTTTTAGAGACCTGGGAACCCTCGGAGAAAGCAAGTAGGCCTAACTGAAGGCTCTCTCACTACTAAGCCCGTCAGCTTTTCTGCTTTCCGTCACCCTCTTCCCTTCCTTCCATTTTCAGAAAATGAGCAAGATTGGTTCCTTCCCTTTGTAAAGTTTTCTTGGTGTGGAATTAGTACAGTGTTTGCCCTGGACCTAAAGAAAATCTTTGGAGTCTGAGGACCATGCATGTAGCCCCCTAATCATCACCAGTCCCCTCCTGAAGTCGTCAACAGGACTCCATAGGCCTTTCCAGAGGCAACCTGGGGACCCAGACCATGAGGTGGTCCACAGCCAGGAATGACAGAGATCAAGCAAGAAGATGGGAAAGGAACTCCACATATTATGTATTGAAAACATGCTTTTAAGTTGTAAATATTATTAATTACCATTTTTATGTTGTAACTTCTGTGGTACTATAGTTAAAAACAGTAGAAACATAAAAATGGGGGGGTTGTCATGGGACTGTTTCAAGGAGAACAGAGTAGAGGACACACAGAGAATTTCAGAAGTTCAATTGCAGGAGGTCAAGCAGACTCACCCCTTTCATTATACAACCCATTGACACATATTCGTTATACAGATTCATGCCACTGGACTGTGCTGGGTGCTGGGGCAATGACAGATGAGTGAGACAGACATGAGTCCTGCACTCTTGGAACTTCAAGCCTAGCTGGGCAGATGAGCCTCAAACAACTAGACAATTGGTTATTTAATTATAACTGTGACCAATGCCATAAAGTCATGCAGGATCCATTGAGGCTCAGATAGAGAAACAGACCCAAGACAGGGGAATTGACATGTCTACCCAGCTGGACAGTGTTCAAGCTGAAACCTGAACTCCAGTCACCTATGTGTCAGTTCACTACTGTCCCTGCTGGGCCACAGTCAGGGCACCAATGCCTTGACAGGAGTCTAAGAGAAGAAACCAGCGCAAAGACTACAGTGGTGGCCCCTTCTCTGCAGCTTCCATAGAGCAACAGGAACATGAACTTGAAGACTTCACTGTCTTCCTGGATACTCGCTCACACATTACAGAGGTGAAAAGTGGTTTCAGCCACCTTACGGTGGGGGTCTAAACATGAGAGCCTTCAACAACCAGGACAACAAGGAAGGAGGAGGAGGACCTCCCCTAGCGCCGGTTGGAAAGAACAGGGAATGTGTGGTGTAGACAGACCGCACAGGCTGAGCTCTAATCTATCTGCTGTACTTTGCTTGAGAATTAATCACACAAATCCCTGGATAAATCTGAAGCTGTTATTAGGCAACACTAATATCCCCCTTAGAGTAATCCAGACAAATGCACTGGGATGGGGGGAGTCCCAAGTCGCTGGGACACAGACCGCTTTCACATTCTCACACAACCACACTTGAACATGTACGTGGGTACTGCCTGCCCCCAACCCCAAATGTCTGTTCCCAGGAACCCCCTTGGCCTCTGCCCTGGTTGCTTCCAGCGAGGAGGGTAAACTGAAGGATGGGCAAATAAGGCCTGATTCCCTCTCCTCCCCAACTCTGCCAGTGACCTAATTCTTCACAAGAGGGGATTTTTTTCCCTTGCTGGCCTGGCTTGTTTGTAAATCAAGCCCAGTGCACACACATTCTAAAGTGGGCTCAGCCAGGGAGCGAGGAGATGCCAGTAGGCTTCGAACTTCGGCCCCAGCTGCTGTTTCTTAGGGTGGCAGTTCAATGGGAATTCTGTTAGGCTCTACAGAGCAGTTGAGGGGTGAAGGGTGGGAGGAGGCAGGCACATCAGCAAGATCATCCCAATTTCACATTCTTGTTTGCCCTTCTCTGAACTAGAGGAGCTGTGTAGTCTAAACTGACCCAGCAGAACTCTGCTGCTAACTTTATCTATGGCCTTGGGCCAGTTTCTTAATCCTGGACCACTGGTCTCTGTTAATGACACAGGATATTTTGACCCTGATGCCATGACCCCTCATGTATGTTTTTTAAAAAAACAACTCAGGGAAGAGACTGGCTTTAGTTGTAGGAAGTGGTTCTTCAAACTGCAAAAACTAACCCAGGGAAAAAAATCAGACCTGTCAGGGAAAAAAAAATCAACACAAAGTGGAAGTGGCAGCAGCTAAAAACGCACTTGGTGAAATTTGTTATTGACTGAAAAATTGAAGGAAGAATCAAACATCCACAACAAAATTTAGACCAGCAAATGTGACATGAGAAAATTGGATGTGGTAGGAATAATGACCACAAAAGAACGTCCACAATGCTAGAAGCTATAAGGGCAAAATTTGATAGACACACAAAAAAACAACTGATCGATGAATCAAATCTTCACTGTGGAAGATGCATGGAGCAGAATTGATCTTGTTAAAAAGAACTTCGTAAACTATAAATGAATTGGAAAAATAAGAAATGGTTTAACTATGCTGAGGAGAAAATGAGTTGAAGAATTATGAGCCTTACATTGTTTGCTTTTGAAAAATACTCCCTCGATAAAAAATGTTTTAGTGTTTGTATAATTCTGATTATGCCAAAGTAGAGTTGAAAGTTCTCAGGGTCAAAATGTGCAATCAAAACATCTTGGTAAATGCTAAAGATAAATAAATTATATGATCTCAGAGGTCCTGTCCAGTGGCAATTTTTTCTGATAAAAGTTCAGAATAGAAAGTGAGTAAAATTGTACAAATACCCTACTCCCAGTAAGAACATAGCATAGAAACCAGCTATTGCTTTCAACAGTAGTTCTCAAACTAATAGATTTTATTTACCTGTAACACATTTAAAGCAATTTTGGAAACTAACATAGAACAATTATCTTTTTATTTTGCCAAGAAAGAATAAAGTCTCCCAACTGAGACTTTGTATTACCATATTTTCTTAAAAATAAAAGGCATATTAAGAATTCCCAAATGAAAGGGTATAATCTCAGAATTTTTTTAAAATGTGACTTTACAATAACTTTCCTGCACTATGGTTATTTTTCTTGTTTTCCTGGGGAATGGTAAAACTATATTCTAGCCCCTTTGTGTGTATCCCACTAGGTCCTGAGGGTAGACAGGGGAGTGCCTCTCTGCTTCAGGCTCTTCATCTAAAATGAAGATACCAGGTAAATCTACTTACAATGTGCCTGGAACACAAAAGTGTTAAAAATATGTTAGGCCATTTTGAGTCAAGTTGACACCAAGCCTCAGATTGTACCCCTGTTGCTCCAAGTTGAGAGGCTTTTAGACATCCTGGTAGATAAATGTCCTGGTAACAAGAGCTAAAGAGCATGGATTGGTCAAGACAACCCCTATTCTACTTCACATAGCAAAGAAACACCCTGTGGCAGCCAGCAAGGGCAGGTCCTAGCGAGTTGGTCAGTGCTAGGAAGAAAGGGTAGCTCTTCAGAAATGCTCAAGCTGATTTCTGGGCTTCACAGCTATGTGAGGAGCAAGCCTCTGTCAGCTGGCATCAAAGGATAGTCACTGTGGTTTTCTTGTTTCAGCAGCTTTTCATCTTCACCTGCTCTACAGTTTCCTCTAGAGAGAAATTTCACCCCCAAGTCTCCATGTCTCCAGAGCTGAACTCCAGATGGAGGGGCTCACGCATGAGACCAGACCAGCTGTCCTCATCCCATCACACTGACAGACTCTCTCTCCCCATCACCAGTCCCTTATCCATCCCTCCCTCCATCCATCCGCATTGCTCAGTAACCATATCCCAAACAAATATGTAAAAGTAAGAGACATATTTCCTGTCATGGACATTAGTCAGAGGAGTCAACCTCGCCCTTAGGCCAAGCAAGTGACAAAGAACATATACAGCCCCTCTCCATCACTTTTCCCCTGTTCCTTCTCCTCTGTATGGGTCACCTCCTCAGAGGAACCTTCCTAGCCACCCTTTTGTCTCATTAGGTCATCCTTCACCCCATTCTTTCTACCAAGGGAGCACTCATCACAACTGTAAATACACATTTATTGGTTTTCCATAGCTATATTTTCTTCTAATTTTTCAGGGCCATGAAGACAAGCACCAAAGCTGTTTTGATCACTACAAATTATGCTTGGTAATCAATGTTCTTTTTTAAAATTTATTATTATTTTTTTAATCCTCACCTGAGGATAATTTTTCATTGCTTTTTTTTAAAGAGAGAGAGAGAGAGAAACATTGATCGGTTGCCTCCCTTAGGCTCCCAGACCAGAGATGGTACTCACCCCAAGGGGGGATCAAATCTGGAAACTAGGTATGTGCCCTGACCAGGAATCAAACCCTCACCCTTTCAGTTATAGGGTGACACTCTAACCAAGTGAGCCCAACCAGGGCTCCATGTTCTTTTGAATCAATCAACTCTCTTGAGCCACATATTTTTTTCTCAGTGTGATATAGGGAACAGATGCCAGACTGAGAATTAGAATACCTGGTCTCTAGTCCCAGTTCCCTGGCCAATTTCTAGCTGAGTGGACAACTGTAAGTTACCTTGCCTCTCTAGGTCATAGTTTCATAAAAGGAGGTGAGCAGGCTGAGCTCAAGAGAAGGGAAGGGTAATAAAATGTATGCGTCGGGGGCAGATACATAAATCAAAACAATATTAATTTTATAACTTAATACAAGCAAAAGATTTCTATCAAAGCTTAACAAAAGATCTTTCAGTTAGTGATATTAAGCTGACAACAGACAACAACAACAAAACTGGGAAAATATGAGAGTCTAGATCACGTAGTCCATGGTTCAATAGAATAGCCCCTGGGATCAAATAAGACACCAAGAATGAAAAGTAGGCTGTCCATTGTAGGAGACCACTCAGCATGGCATGGGCCTAGCCGCCCCCACCACCATGGCAAACATTTACTGCAAAGTAACTTCCTAAAATCCATGCTAAATATTCCAAGAACAAGTGTAACAGTCCAACCACTTTTGCCTTTTCATTTGCAAATATCCCTCTTCTGTGATGTGATTAGCAGCATTGGCTCCTTTGTTTTCTGTAAAAGGTAACCACCTAAAGCAACCTGTGGGTAGTAAATGAAGATCATCTTGCAATGTGGCCAGAAACCCAATAAAGGCCGGTCATGGCAAGAACCACGGCTTTTGCTCCCCTTGAGAGAAAAAGCCATGTGGTCCCTCTTCCTACACCAGACTCAGTAGTCTGTGTGACTGTCTCATTTCATCCATAACAATGTGGACACTGCAGGCCAGTGTCCGCATCAGTCCAGGACAGCTCATGTATTTCTCTTGGCAACATGTGTCTGAATCAGGATCAAAATCAGTCATGTGCAGGGCTGGACAAGTCAGAATGAAGAGAAGAAAGGTGGTACCCTACATGCTAGAGGCACCCGCACTGGGCCAACAGAGAACAGGGTCGGGTCATGACGGCCTCAGGAACCACTGTTTGAAGTCAGATTGAAGGTGGAGCAGAGTGAGAGCCCCGTCCCCAGATCAATCTCCTGGACCCGTTTTTTAGGCAAACAGATTGCTTTCTCCCTTCAACTTCAGTTCCCTCCTCTATAAAATCAGGAAAACAATGGTAGAATCTCCTGGTAGCAGTGGTTGGGAGAATTAAAGGAAGTCACATTTAAAAGCACTTACTCCAGTGCCTGGCATGTAGAAATCACTTTATAAGAATTAGTTCATCATCATCATGATTGTTAAATGTAGTCAATCAAAATAAGCAGGTGATAAATCTTAAGATCTCCATGAAATTAAGATGGCATTTTTGAGGCTATACTCAATATGACTAGAGGTGGGCACTAAGCTACACTCAGCCCTAAGTACACCAGCTCTAACAGTGACCCTCGGCCAGCAAACTCAGCCTGGGAGACCTGCCTGAAAACTGGGTCCAATAACAGCCCTGGAACTCTGTGGTTCCTTGGAACCCTATGACACCTTGCAGTGTCTTAATCACATTCCTGAACTTCACAGAGTCTTCACCCTGTTAGGTATGAAGAGGCCACTGTTAGGCCACTCCTCCCCTTTCAAAGCATCCATCACTTAGTAATTGTGTGATTAATTAAGCATGAAGACCTACCTGTCTTGTCCATTACTCCACATGCAGTGCTTGTGCCACACAGTGGGCCCTCAGTAAGTGTTTGCTGCTATTGTAGAAGGAGGAACAAGGTACTTTTTGGAAAACACGAGTAAGAGATTTCATATGAGCATGCATGCTCACGTAGGCTCCATTTCTTGCTTCCCATCACACACCAGCTGGGCCCCTAACACCTCAATTTCTTCGGCTTAGAAAAAACGTTTGAAGGCATTTCCCTTCCCCCCTAGGCTCCCCATTCTGACTTGCGCTAGATAAGCAACTTCAGATTGCTGAACAGCAATACACAACACAGCTGGGTAAAAATCCCTGTGTCCTAAAATTCCTGGAAAACTGTAATGCACAGCAAGCACTTGAAACACACCCCGCCCCCATCTCCAGGCCCGGGAGAGTCAAAAACAGAAGGAAAGCAGGAAGCAGGCAAGCAGAGCCGAAACTTGACTTCCTTAAGAAAGTATTTTGCTTCCTTTCCAAGCACCTCATCCCTGGGCAGGGATAGAGAAACCACAAGAGAATTCATTATTAGCACTTATATCACAAGCCCCTGGCCCGGTGGGCTGCTGAGCCAGAGGCTTGTGTTCCCCCACTCCAGGGCATCTGTCTCTTTCAGCTCACAAGGAGCAGAGTCAGAGGACTCTCTCCCCCAACACCAGGAGAAGGTGTGGCCCTGAGCTGAGCATCAGTACTGGTACCCAACTCCAAGAAAAATGTAGCCAAGGCATTTCATGTTTAACATGCACAGTCTCAAGGAGAAGCAAAGTGCAAATCCGAATGCCAACTTGCTGATCTCGGGCAAGTCACCTCATTTCTCTGGGTTGGTTTCTTTCGGATTGCTGAGTCCCTGATTCCTGTTGGAGTGTGATACTCTAGGAGCTAGAACCCCTATCAGATGGAGAACATCCAAAATCCGCAGGTTCATCATTGATACATGAGTCCTAAGTTTCTATTTGCAGACGTTCTCTCAAATTTCTACTTGTAGAAAATTTCTCAATTCCCTCACTAAATTAAAGGTAGAAGAAAGGCCAATGTGAATAATCTTTGAAACTAAAATATGTAATTTCTGATGCCATTTTATTGCATTGAAATGCAAGCCCCAACTTCAACCAGGTTAAGAAGGCATACCCTGCCATTGTTTGACCAGTGGAGAATTTTAAGGAACTTTCTTTAGCTCCTAGTTCCCTGCTACATCTCTGGTCATCTGCTTTAATCCATCTCATGGATTCCTTTTCCGCTACCATACTAAATGTTAAGGTTCCCAAAGGTTTCAAAGTTAGCCTTCTTCACCTTCCAATCATACTCCTTGCCTGGACAACCTCGTCTGTGTGCAAACCTTCCCTCACCCCCTAAGGCAGCCATTGCTCCTACCTGCCTCTGCCCATCTCCCTGCAGGTGTCCCACAGGTTCTGAAGAGAAGTGGGATGTAGACACACCAAAATGTATTATTACCTTTCTTCTACCTTCACCCAAAATACGCTCCTCCCCCCTGACCTTCTATCCTAGTTATATCTACAACAAGAATAACATGTTATCAAAACTCCTCCTCCCCTTTTTCAATAACAATTGGTAATCTGTAATGATTTTTAATAATGGCTAATATCCACCAAATGCTTACTATGTGCCAAATGTTGTTCTAGCCATTCTCTGTGCACTAATTCATGTGAACCTCATAGCAATTCTAAATGGTGGACACTATTATCCCCATTTCACAGATGGTGCTATTAAAACACAGAAAAGTTAAGTTGTTTGCCCAAGTTTGCACAGCCTATGTGTGTGTGTGTGTCAGAGCCAGGCAGCCTGAGCCCCCAAACACTCAAAGTCACTGCCTTTCCAATTATTAAGTTTCTCTCCCTTACATCTCTATAGTCAGCCACTTCTGCCATCACTCCCCTCCTCACCCTGTGTAGGCTCTTCTCTCTCACCAGAACCACACCACAGCCCCTTCTCGCCTCCCTAGTCACCAGCCAATCCACTGTGCAAGATGCCTCTAGAGCCCTCTTTCTAAAATTCCAATCTGACCACCACTACCCAACTGGAAAACTCTGACTGCTCCCAACTGTAGAAAGAAAGAATGTCTAAAATCCTTACATAGTGTCTAAGACCCACCTGCCTAGCTGCTTCTTTATTATTCTCCATGGGCCTCAGTCCTTCAAACAGGCTACATTAACCACTGCAAACCATGGGGAATAGCATCCTGCTGGTTCATAGGGCTGCCCTGAATGCCCCTGCCTCCTGGGCTGCTAAATATGGCTCCCCAGTCCCACCCAAGTTTCCACTGTGAGATTTCCTCCAAACTGGCCCCCACCCCAAGCAGGGTAGGATGCTCCCTTTTGAGCTACTCTACAAACATTCTCCCTAGCATACGAGCAGCTCCAATGTGTTTCACACCTGTTTGCCTGACAGGCTTCTCAAGTAGACCATAAGCTCCTCAAGGGCAAGGACCACACAGTACATAAGAGGCACTCGCTCCATGAATATGAGAAGGATGAACTTATTCCAGTAAACAGATGGCCCGTCCCTACAAATAGATGATTATGCATCACTGAATGCTTTGCTAATGCTTCCAGATACTCCAAAGACTTCGGTCCCTTACACATTCCAAAGTTGTCCTAGCAAATACCATGACTTTGAAAGTAGCTCTGATATAGTAGGCCCAATAAATCCATGCTAAGTTGAAAATATCAAAAGCTGAAAATGCATTTAACACAGATAGCCTACCAAATATCATAGCTTAGCCCAGGCTACCTTGAACGTGTCAAGCCTGGACTTGGGAAAAATCATTAAACACAACGAACACTCTGGCAAGGGTGTCCAACCTGCAGGCCTTACGAGGCCCAGGATGGCTATGAATGCAGCCCAACACAAAATCGTAAATTTACTTAAACCCTTTTTTGTGCCCATCACTTTTCATGTTTTCATGTATTTAATGTGTGGCCCAAGACAACTCTTCTTTTTCCAGTGTGGCCCAAGAGGCCAAAAGTTTGGACACCCCTGAGAGTACTGGCCATTTACAGTTGTGATTGTAGGGCTGACTGAGGCCGTGGCTCACCGTCAATGCCCAGCATTACAAGAGAGAATTGCACCTCATACTGCTAGCCCAGGAAAAGACCAAAACTCCAGATTGAAGAATGGTTTTTACTGAATGCTATCACTTTGGCAACATTGTAAAGACCAAAAAATCATAAATGGAACCGCTGTCAGTCAGGGGCCATCTGTAGAAGTAATTCCAAACACTGAGGCTTTGGAACAAGGGAGGTGTGACTGCAGTATCTTCACATGGGGCCCCCCAAAATCACCTGGCCAAGTCAATGACCACACCACACCACACCCACGGCTGAAGACAGCACCGAAGAGCCAACACACACCAGGGCACCAGGAGCACTCTTGATGCCAGCCTCCACCTGAAAGCCGCAAGCCCCAGGGGTGAGGGACCTCAACAGAAAGCCGAGAGTGATTGTAACTGACTAAAGAGAGAGAAATGTCCACTAAAGTGGCCTCCAAACCTTTCTGACCAAACTCCCCATTAGAAAATAATAATTTTACTATGTTTTTCCAATAGATGAATATTTATTTACAAATGATTTGCATGTCAGTTAACCATACATTTTGTTGTTTCCTTACCAAATTCCCCTAAAATGGTCTTACATGTGCCCCCTTTTCAAGGCCACTGAGCTAGAGAGTAGTCTTCCCATGCCCTGAAAGGCCGGGGATATATATGATCAAACATAGGGTGGATCTGGCTGCTGAGAGCTCCAGATTCATGGAGTCCTGGACTTGGAGGCACATACACACAAGTACACACTCCTGACAGGTGTCACTCCAGCACCTGCTGTACCCCTTCCTGTGACTGGGCTTGGTAAAGCTATGTATTTCATGGCCCAACAGCTCTACGCATCAAAAGTCTTCCTTTGTAGCTCCGATCCCTTCAAGTCTCCTGCCCTGTATCCACTCCCCCCTCTACACGGCGGCTCCTCCGCTATCTGAGGACAATTATCCCGTCCCCGGGAAGCCTCGTCTTCTCCAGGGAATCCACAGAAGCTAATGCGGCCTCTCCATCTCCAGTGACAACAACGTGCCTGTCTCAAACAGCCATTCCACATGCATTTACAGGGTCCCAGGCTGGCTGCTGCCTATAATTGTTACAGGAAACCACTGGTTTGTAAACAACCACAAAAACCGTCCCTCTGGTCTGTCTCAAGTAGATCAAACCAAGTGGACTGTGTATGTGCTTGACCCAGATTCAACAAAAACTTTCCTCCAGCAAACACACCAGGTTTCCCATTGAAAAAGAGAAAGCATTTCCAATGGTGGCCCAGGATGCTCTGGTCCAAGTCATATCTGACCTCACTGATTAAATCATTCAACAGCCATCATTGAGCTCTCATTCCCGGGGCCCTGCAACCATCCATCACTCATTAGTGAGCACATACACACATGCATGAACACAGATGTGTGTGCATGCAAAATATGAATACACACTCACACATGCACACACACACAATGTGCTTTATTAAGACAACAAACCTTTTTTGAGCACTTGCTTCTTGTCATATACCAGAAACGTGGCATTTACCACGCAAGCCTGTGTGTCCAGTAATTAACGAAGGGCAATAGAATTGCACCTTTATTTCTCATCTTATAGTTCTCAAAGAGATGACCTCTTCAGGTACATTTGTACAACAGGAATTAGGAAACCCAGTTGAGCTACTGCAACTTGTATTAAGGATGTGGAAGCCAAAGGGAGCCAAGAGACACATTAAAATGTAGCCACTGGTTATATATTCTACTAGGGGGAAAAATAGCCGCACTCTGCATTAACACAAGGCTGAAAACTCAACATCAGGAAAAACAAACAGCAAAGTCTCTCCAGCAACTAAAACGGAACCATCTTCTTCACACGTGGCCATTACCACTTGACTGTGAGACAGTCAGACCCAAGTCCCAGCACATGCTTGGAGTCCATGGAGCCTCTCTGGACAGTGGGACCTCAGAGTCGAAGCCAGTGGCTCTGGGTACATTTCAATGCTTGGACTCAAAATTATGCCTGTGGGCCTTGCTCTTAAAAGTAACCTATTTTAAACCACAGCATTATAACACGGGTCTCTTCTCTTAGCTGCAGTGTCAGCAAGGTGACTGGCAATGGGGAGCTGGCTGAGAGCCAAGACTAACCTCACCCCCTTGGGGGTGCAGGAGGGAATTCCAGTCTATGCCAATGTGGGAATGACACCCCCTGGCCTCACCTAATCCCTCTCCCCAGGAGACTTCTGCCCAGCAGTGCCAACAACATGGGACACCCAGAGCAACCTGGCAGCGTAGGAAGCCTTCTCGGATGGAGCACAGGCTTCCAAGGCCAGTTTCTAAGAGCAGCTTCCCTATGCTGCTCCATCTCAGGCCCTTATCTTTTATTGTAAGCTTCCTGTTAGACTTTTTAGCAAAATCTTGATATCTTTTGGGGTGTCTGACTCTGGCTGCCAGGATGGACTTGCCCAGGAAGTCCAATCCAATTCCATTTTCCTCTGTTCCATGGCATTTTAGAACTTCTCATCTTATTGCTGAGCCATTAGAGATTTCCAGGGGCTCCTTGGAAATTCAGATGCTGAAAGCTAGCTGTGTATGGGGGACGATGGGACATCTTAGGGGATGAAATGAGGCACAGATAATAAAGCCAGAGATGGGACGACATGAATTTTTCAGAGTGCAAGCTCCCCGGGAACAGAATGAGTGGAGCATGAATCACCTGCTTACATCAGACTCTCTTCCCACACCAATGCCTCCCCCATTGTTTAAGATTAATCACAAGCAGTTAATTCTAAATAACTCAGTGGTGTGTGCACCACTAGTGCTATATTACAGAATCCCTTATGAATTTTACCTTGACACAGGGTTATTTCCTGCAAAGCATCATCCAGAAATGTTGTGGCCCACCCCTCACCCACAAGGCCCATTGCAAAGGTCAGATTGCTTTTATTAGAATGAGGACCAGTGCCGAAGTGGCCGGGAAGCTGACTTTGGCCTGATACAGGAAGAACCAGCTTCCTGATAGCAGTGATCATAGATGCATTAAGCTGCCTTGAAAAGCACTGAGCCCCCATCACTGCAGTTGACTGGAGGTAGCAGAGGGTGGGTGGAACAAATGTACAGTGGAAAAGAGGATGGGAATTGAGTAGTTCATCCCAATGACCCTTAAAATCCCCTCCGAACTTATTTCATGATTCCCCACCATGTGCCCTGGTTTCCAACGTACTACATAGGGCAAAGCCTTGACCAGGAGGTCATATAAATGCCACACCATCTTCTACACGGGTCGTGGGATCCCTGTGTGCTTCATCTGTACAGAAGGGGAAGCCTGAGAGGGACTCATGGAACATCACCTCAGCCTGAACTTCAGCCCCATCTTTCCTGACCCAGATCAAGCAAATACACTATAGAGTGACTCGTCTTTTAAGACTCCCATGGGTAAGAGGCTTAACACCCTTGGAGCTCACTCTTCCCCATTCCCAGGGCCATGCAAGAGACAGGACCCCTCCTGGAAGGAAAGAAGCCTAAGAGAATGAGGAGGAAGAATGGGACCATGAGTGTCTGATGACTTCCCAGCTTTGCCCGTCCTCTTCCATGGTTTGGATCACAGGTAAGTGACTTCAGTCATTCCTCTTTGTGTGTGTGTGTTTTTTTTTAATTCTTACTGGAGGATATGTTTATTGGTTTCAGAGAGAGAGGAAAAGAGAGAGAGAAACATTGATTGGTCGCCTCCTGTGTGTGCCAGAACAGGGGACTGAACTTGCAACCTAGGTGTATGTCGTGACAGGCAATCAAATCTGCTGAGTTTTGGTGCACGGAATGATGCTCCAACCAAATGCCCGACCCAGCCAGGGCACTTGTTTTTATTTGAAAGCAACTTAATAAGTAAGTAAGCTGTACTCTCACCCTACAGTGTCTCTGTTCTGCAGGGGCTATGGCAGCACACTGTGACCACCCCTGGAGGAGAGGCTACGGAGCTGTTTGGAAAGCACTGCCTGCCCCACTGGAGGAACCAGCCCTGGGACACCAACAACCACTGGGCAGCTAGACTCTGTCCTCTGAGGACTTCGCACAGGCAAGCGGACCACTGCAGGAGAGCCAGGTCGGCAGGCGAGAGGATCGGATGCATAGTTTCGTGGAGAAACTTGAAGGCAAATCTCCCCAGAGTCATTTTCTCAGCTACATGGAAACCATATTTAAATAAAAACCTCAATAAAACCAAAAGGATCCTAAATGCACTTCACAGCTTAAGCCAGGAGCTTCAAGTTGCTTATAGCTCATGCAACTGCCTTTCTTTCATCTCCACATCTTCGAGACCTCGCATACCCTTCAAGAATATAACGCTCACCCCCCGCACCCTTCCCAGAATCAGCTGAAAGCATTCACAGTCTCGAGGACCACATACAAAGTCAGTTTTATCAGAGTGGCACTGGGTGGTTTGGCTAGATGACTATGAGATCAATTTGTTTCTAAAAGCTGCTGGAACTGGTTCTTGGCTTAAAATTTTTTTTAACTTTGGAAAATACATTAGTTAGAAACAGTGTGGACATCATCAGAGGTCTGAGAGCAGATATAGAGAATGATACATTTAAAGGGAGCCCCGTATTGCTTTTAAATAGGTCATCCAAACACATCAATTTCTGGAGAACAACAGCCGTAATGACAACCCACTGGCACTGTCAGTTCCCAAATAGATCACGGAGACAGGCCTGCAGAGAGCACGCTGCCTGACTCTCCTCCGTCAGCCACAGCCTGTCACCTGTAACACAGCCCCCCTCCGAGCCGAGGCAAACCAAACATCCCAGCTTCACCTGGGGAAATCTCAGGAGGGCGACAAGGGTTTTTCCTCTGTTTAAACACCAACTCGTTCCTCCAAATCTACGGCAAACATTTCCAAACACTTCCTCCCTTTACCAATGGATCTCCTAGATGTCTCCTCCTCCCTGCACAGCCCCCCAAACCATATTTCTACATGCCCTCATCCACTCCCTGTGGCTGTTCCAGCCCTGTTGGTTATGAAGTGAAGGAAAAGTCGTCTGTGATGAAAGGTCATAGGTCATCAGGGAATCTCACACACACACACCCAGAGCCATATTGCTGTCACCAGACAGCAACACATCTTTTTGACAGAGGCGGATGCACAGAGCCAAGGCTGGGAACGTGTGATACTGAGGACTCCTTAAGAAAAGAGTTATAAATGCAGAATGAGGTGCAGGGCCTTGGAAGGGGCCCACGTGAGTGAGGATATGTAACAACTTCAGTTGCATGATGAATCCGCCTCTGTAATAATGCCCCCTCCCACACACACAATGGAAAAGAGAACAAACAGAGAAAGGGAGTTTGGTTTTGTTATCTGTGGAGAGAGTCAGAAGGCAGCAGGATAGCCAGAAGGAGTCTGGCCAAGTCATCCAGGAGCTCCGTCTTTTACCGCCAACCCTGTGTGGGGTGCTGTGTGCTTCCAGGCACCTGGGAAACCAAAGGTAAGTCTGCAGAGGTCACGCTGTCCAGTGATGCTCCAGCATCGTGTAGTTTGCTCCAACTGCCGCCAGACCCATGGGTCCAATCCCAGTCACTTGATTTCAAACCAGGGTCTTGATAGAGTGAGAATCGAATGCTGCGAATCATTCATTTCATTCTCTCCCCTGCTCTCATATTCTTTCTTTCTCCTCTGACTGGGACAAGCAGGTCCCTGGAGACTGGCCTAGCTGATAACCTCCTACACCAGGAGGTTGACATTTTGCTTATCGTCGGCATCCAGAAAGGCAATGCTCCATTTCACCATGGAGACACAGGCCATTTGCGCTAATTGAGGAGGGAGTCGAAGAACAAAACAAAACCGCCATGGTGAGGATCTGGGCTCTCAAGTCCCAGAGACACCTGCCCTCACACGCGCAAGAGGCTCAAAGGCACCTCGGGTGTGGTCTGCTCACCTTTTCAGTGGGATGGTAAGGTCTGCCTACCCGCTCCACCTGCCCCATCAGGTTGCGGTAGGGCCAGAACGCCACATTTGCCAACAGAAAGCTGGGCACACAGTCCAAAAGGCACAACCTATGCTCAGTGACCCTCTTGGGCAGGGGCAAATCGCCATGAAATTGGATTCTATACCCTTTGTAACTCCCCCCCCCCCTTTTATCTCTGCCACTTCTCAAACCGGGGTGAAGAAAAATGGCAGAGCTGGGGGGAACTCAAAGGAAAGCTCCAAACCTGTGAAACCAACTTGATGCACAGTTTCTTCTTATATATATCAGGAAACCAACAGCCCAGAGTCAGAACTTGTTCTTTTGCAGAGTCTATGCTTATACCTTTATAGGTTTTGTCTCATTTCATGCTCTCAGCTATCCCATAAAGTATGATTTCTTATTATCCTTGCTTTGCCGTAAGGCAGGATGGCACAGTAGTTAAGTGTAGGCTCTGAAGCCACACTGCCTATATACAAACCCCAGCTTTGCTTCATATTAGCTGTGCAACCTCGGGTAAGTCACTTATTAACCTCTTGATTCTTTTCTACAAAGTGTCAATAACAATAAAGTGTGTCAAGAGTGGTCATGAGGGTTACAAGAGCTGATATAAGCAAAGCAGTTAAGACAGTACAGGCATAGAGTGGGTGCTCTATGATTATTAGCTGCCATTATTATTATTATTATTATTATTGATTAGGATACTGAAGTTTCCAAAACCTTCTCCAAAGACATATGACTTATAAGTGGACAAGCCCAGATTTAAATTCAAATCTTTTTCACTCCAGAAGCCATGCTCTTAACCACTACACTAAACTTCATTCAAGTCCCAAATTTCTCTGCTTCTCCATTTCCTCATCTATAAAGTGGGGCAAGTTAATGATATCAACAACACAGGAGTGTTGTGAGGGTTAGATGAGACGACTCATAGAAGGCACCCAGGATGTCAGGCATATGATGGTATTTAATAATAGTAGCAGTAGTAGTAATATCACCACTATTTTTTGTCCGGGGAAGGTACCTGTCTCTGTCCAGAGCCTCTCTCACTCTAGATCCATGTCTGGGACCTCACTGCTCTGGACACATGCTACAGAGCCAGTGACTGCAGGGCAATAGGAGTCCTAAGGGTTGGGTATGTTAGTCCCATCCCCCAAGCACAGCCCACCCCCCCACCCCTTCTGTCCTGTGAAGGAGAGAGGGGACCCAGCTGATGGGCAGCTGCCCCAGGACCTGGAAACCATCTTTCCAGGGCAGCCTGCAAAGGGAGATAGGGGACTTGAAGATAATTAGCCCCCAGCACTGGGCCTGTGGTGTCTCATTACCAAATGCAAATGCAAATGCAAGTTCACATGCCACTCAAGGCCCCTGGCAAAATGCATGCCGACCCTCAACAGTGCTGAATCTGGGCTGAAGCATCACCCCAGGCCCACCCCCTCTGCCGCCTGCAGCTGGTGTGCAGGCTCTGCAAAGGACGATGGCTGCTCTCACCCTACTGAAGGGAACAAGGAAGAAGGGTCTTATTTCTCTGAAGGAGGCAGAGATGCTATTTGGCATTTGGCGGGGATGGGGGTGGGGGGTGGTGGGGGGTGGCATTTTAAAAAAAAAAAAAGCTACTCTTCTCTCAACAGTTAAAAGAGGGATTATTGGAGCAAGTGGCAGGCGGCTCCTCCACCATTTAGCATACAGCACACCCAGGCAATTGCATTCCGTAATCAGGAGGAGAGGAGGGAAAAAGAGCAATCAGACCCCTATTCAGGCTCCGTTTAGCGACAGCCCCTGCTGGCTGGGCCGGTCCCACCTAGCCTGAATGCGGGTGGGGCACCCGCGTCTCAGAAGCAGCAGTCCTCCTTTGTGTGTGTTTCAAGGCTCTGCTTCTGTGCTCGGGGCTCCATCCTGGGGAGGAGGATGCTGAAAGGAGTTAGCCTTTACCCTCTGACTACTCACAACTCCCTCCAGCCCCCACCACCCAGACCCTTTTAGGGCGGACACAGACTAGGGACAAAGCTCATTACAGTTCTGGCAGGTTGTGCCCTCGGAAGGGGGAGGGAAAATGATTGTGTTTCTACACAAGTGCCCAGAACAGGAGGATCCAGCTGTGGCAATCACTGGTACCCAGCTCCAGCATCTGATGTCTTGTGCCCTTGGTAAATGCTCAGGTAAGCCCCTCCTCTTGGAAAACCATCCCATCTTAGTTCTGGCTTTGAGAAATGGAGGAAGAGTCACAAAATTCTCAATAAAAAGAAAAGGGATTGAAATTAACTTTCAGGAAGGCATCCCAAGGCCACCCAGTGGTGTTGAGCATCAATCAAATTAACCACAGGAGTATGTCAGCTTCAGGCAGTAGGAGAGATGGGACTGGCAGGCACCACACAACAGTGTGTTTGTGTTGTAATAAGGGCCTAGCCCCTGTCATCAACGCCTACCACTGTACTCCACTGCAGGTTCCCAACACCTGAAAACTTTACAGGTGAGACTCAAGACAAGCAGCCTGTGGTTTGTGCACCTGCCTACTTCAGTGGGAATAGATGGCTGGCCCATAATAATGAGATTTGTGACTAGAGGTCAGCCAGCGAGGCCTTCTCCATCTTTCCCTGGCCCCACCCTACCAGGCCCCAATAGGCTGACACCATGCTAAATGAACTCTTCAGGGAGACTAGTACTGCAATACATATATCTCGGATATGAATCAATTCTTCATGACCAGAAGATTGTTGAGAAATTCAATACATGCACATTCATAACTAAGAATGGATTAAAAATGAGCAATCAAGTTTAAACTCATTTCCAGATAATGACAAACTCTCAGTGATACATGAGGGACCTGCTCTCTGAAGGGAGCTCAGCATACCTCCTCATGGCCCAGTGAGCTTCAAGGCTGCCCATAACAAGAACATGCTAAGCAAACACCAGGTGAATTTGCTGTACCATAGCTGAATGAAATTCCAAAGCAGATATCTATACATAAGTGTAGATATAGAGGATAGATATAGATATAGATATAGATACAGATATAGATACAATTTCAGAATCATTTTGAATCACCTGGACTTCTGTCCTCCAAAAACATGACTGAAAAGGCCAGACTAAATGGCAACATGAACAAACCTGAAGTTAAGCACCAAAACATTTTACTCATAAACATAACACTTAGAAGTGAAAATCTGGGTGGCTTCTCCCTCCATGGTGCCAAAATGTTCAATGTGACCATTAACTGCACTGGGAGTCTTGGAATGAAGAACAAAGTCTTCCTGTCTAGGCTGTGGGGAGCCAAGTCTGTAGGCAGAGCTAAGAGCCGTTCACCACACAAAGGAGAAGACATTGTGTCCAGGACCTCTTACCCCTAGACTCAGCTTTCCCACAGCAACTATCTCTGGTGTCCTCTGGGTCTTACCCAGGGCATAAAAATAGGCCAAAGCCCATAGGAGAGATGGGCCCTCTGTGCATTCTTCCTGAGGTGCAATATGGAGACATTTGGGAGCCAACAGGGTGTAGAAAGCCAGACAGTCCAAGCAAACATCAACACTGCCAGCATGCTAGGAACTAATGGACCACAGAGAGCGCCTCCAACAGGCCCTGGCCACATCCATTCAAAGCTGCAGGAGCCCGCTCAGCTCTTTCTGCTCTTGAACTGCTGAAGCATGAAACACAAAACGAGTCTTCCACACCGAATGCAAACCCTCATGCAGTCAAATGGTAGGGCCCATCCCGCAAACGGGGACAATCAGATGTCTGGTACACAGGACTGACTGCTGGGAATAAGTCCCCTGGTTTCAGTTTGTGACCTGTGCAATTTAAAGGAGGATGGGGGTGGGGAAGGAAATAGATGTCTCCTCACTACCTGCTATCTTCAGGAAAATGGACAGGCATTTGTCTGGCTATTTATCTTGTTCTATTCAGATCTATTTGACACTTAGCAGCTGCTGTGATTTTCCCCCCTTGATATGTTACAGGTGAGTTTTTCCTATTTACTCTAAAAATTATCATGTGTAGGGAGAACAGGTATTTTTTAAAAGCCTGTGGTGCATTTTTGTGATTGATTAGACATGATGACAATTACCAGGATCAACAGGCTCCAAGTTCTCAACAGTAAATTCTGGCATTTCCCCAATAGCTGCCCTCACATCAGCCTTTGTACTGTTCTGTTCCAAGCTGACCAGTGTTCCTCTTACTACACCATTTATTTTTTTCCTATTTACATAGAGGAGAATCAATGAGCTAAGCTGTGTGTTTGCCTTCTACAGATAGAAGTATCAATCGATAGCCGCGAGATCTGAACCCTGTAAAAAGAAGTATTATTAAAACACACACATTGCATTTAGCTATTAAAAATGTATCTTAAATGTGCTTCGGAGAAATTCTGCTGCAGACCACACACATACAAAAAAGAGAGAGAAGACAAATTGTATACACATACAGTATAGAGAGTCTTCCTGCAGAAAAGTGCTGATCCAGACCTGCCCAGAGGAAATGGGTTCTTTTTAAACACAAAAAATGCAATCAGGGATAATCAGCAAGTTAACAACACACTTGCAGACACCCTGGTCTCTAGAAAGGAAGAATGCCAGCTTTCAATACTCATTCTGAGTACTGAACAGATCCTTTGGGCGAATGAAAAACAAGTGATCGTGTCAGCGTCTTCAGGCAGAACTTTCTCCAAAGCCAAGAAGCGTTGGAACAGCAGTCAGCTCCAGAAGGCACCTGCTTGTGAGAAGCGCTTCGATAACAACATTCCTGAAGTGGCTTTGTGGATTGGGGTTGGTTTGGCCCCACCTCCCCACCCCTTTCTCTAATGGGTTCAATGGCAGAAAAAAACAAGCCAGAAAAGGATGACAGGCAGCTCCTGCATCTGTCTTTCCTGTAGCCCATCCAAAGGAAGGAAGGTGCGATGCCCAACCCAGTACAGGAAAGAAGCAGCAGAGACCCAGGGATGGTCCTGTGATTGCCCACACATGCCCTACACGAGGCCTCCAAAAAGACGTGGAAGGTGTCCTAGTCTCCAGCATGTTTCACCTGTGAAATGAACTTAGTTTTTATTAAAAAAAATTTTAATGGCTACTATTAACTATGGTTCTTACCAACTACAACCAGTTTAAGGGGTTCAGCTGTTCTAGGAAAGTTTGAGGAATACCTGCAGACGTTATGTCTCATTACAAATTTCAAGGCAGTGGGGCCTCACCTCAATGAGGAGATCCTAGGAGTCGGGGCTAAGATATTTACTGGGCCCCACCTATGTGATCTCCTTTGACCTGTTGGTTCTCAGTCTTGGCTGCACAATAGAATCACCTGGGGAGCCTCAATCATATACAGAGGCTTGGATCCTACCTCCCCTAGCTTCTGAATAAACTGGTCTGTGCTATGGCCTGAGAGTCGTTAAACTCGTCCAGGTGACCCTAATGTGCAGCCAAGGCTGAGAATCACTATTCTGCTCTATACCATCCCACTGCCACCACGAAAACACCAGCATGAGATGGCAACACAGGTGTGTCTAGAAGAATCCAGGGCTTCACTCAAAAAGGATAAGAGAAAATGTACCTTCTTTGCTTCTTCCTCATCCCACCTCCCTACATATACCCACATGACCAGTTCTCACATACCTGGTCTCTTCAATGGTCCTTCCTACTGAAATCTAGGCATTGAGTGAGTCCAGCAGTCCAGGAATCTCGATTTTAGGTAAAATCTGGGCCACATCTCAGATCTAATCCCAAACAGTTGGAATTTGGTGAATAAGGTGAGGGCAACCTACATCCTTAGGCACAAACCCCTTCTTCCCTCTACCTGGGAAGTTGTTGTTGAACTTGGAACTTTCTCCAAGGCTATGCTGAGTACTGCTGGCTCCTTCAGTGGCTTGGCTGGACAAGGGTTGTCATCTTCTGTGCTTTCCTGTACCATTCTCAAACACGGAGAGGAGAGGACATGAAAGAAGAACTCCATATGAAAAATCCTAGTGCTAGAATGGAGAAGAGAGATGGCCCATCCCCAGATGCCTCCTCCACCCTCGATAGGCCTCCCAGCAGATGTGGGAACAACTGAAGGGCTGGTTTTACAGTGGGGTCAAGCATGGACCTGCACTCCATCCATCCTAGTTCTTCTTTGCATAGGCATTCCTTCTGCTGGGGATTATAAGAAGGAAGTAATTGGGAGCTTCCCATCCCTCCCCAAGGGTCCAATTCTCAAGGGATCTGGAGGGGCAGAGATAACCACTTTGCCCATTTCTATCTGGTTTCTTGCCTTGCATTGATCCTGCTAGGCTGTGCTGCGATGGAAGGAGTGAGCTGGGCTGGGCACAGATAATGCAGTCGCTCCACCAAGGCCTTTGAGTAAGAAGCCCATGACTGAGTAGCCAGGATTCTCTATCTGCTGAGATCTGATGGACTTTCCATTGAGAGCAAGAAAAGGACCCCATTATCTACCATGCAGTTAAAGGTGCACATTAAAGATACAGCTGGTTTCTATCAGAGCTCTTGCTCTTCACCCAACCCAGTAGGTAGGTTCTAAGAACAGAGGAATAGGGAAGAGGGTCTTACCTTCTGAGCAGAGCTTGCCACCATAGCCAGTGGTAGAACAGTCACAGGTGGGATGGCCATCCAGGAGAAAGCAGATCCCACCATTTTCACAGGGACGGTCACCGCATGGTCCCTCAGCATCCAACTGGACACCCTGGCTCCCCAGAAGCCGAGGCTCTGAGTTGCCATACTTGAGATCCAGGATTAATCCCTTGAATCCAGGCATGGCCTGTACTCCCTCTAGGGTCAGGGCAGAAGGTCGTATGTCTGCAGGGACTCCACCCAGAAACAAGTCACTGACCACATCCATGTAGGGCCGCTGAGTCTGTAGCTCCCCAGCCTGGCCCTCACCATCCAGCACCAGCAGTGTGCGCAGGTGGTCACGGCTCACCATGAGGAAGTGCCAGCTGCTGTCATTCACCTGTTTGTTGGACAGCACAGTAGTCTCAGCACAGTCCATGCTGAGGCGCAGCTGCACGCGGCCATCCACCAGGGAGAGGCAGAGGAAGTCGCAGACGCCACCATCGTCCAGGTAGAGGAGCAGCCCTGTGGAGACGTTGGTCTTGAACTGGAAGCTCAGGTCACTGCGCGTGCTGGCATCCCAGCGGAGGTAGCGGGCCCACTGGTTGGGGAGGCCCATGAATTCAAGGCCCAGGCAGATCCCCAGCAGGGACCCCAGCAGCACGCTCACCTTCAAGGTGAAAAACACTGAGTGCATGGTGAAACTCATCGTGGCTGCCAGGACCGAGCCTCGAAGATCAGACAGCTGGGGACAGCCCTCAGGGAATGACCCCTCTTTTCAGAGAAGGGAGAGGGGCAGAGGAGATAGGTGGGGGGACAGAGAGCACACAGGAGGAAGAAGTTGCAAGCACAACTATTGAGAGGGTGAGGAAGAAGGAAAGTAAAGAGGACAGCCCCAGACGGTCACACAAGCAAGAAATTCACAAAAGAGGCAGAGGGAAAAGACAGGGCAGCAGAAGAGGAGGAAAATCAGGTGGGTCAGTGAGGACCTGGAGTGAGGAGCCCAGTGCCTTTCTCCAAGAAAAGATCTCAGCTATCCATGTGGATCCGGAGGCCTTGATTCAAAGAGGAGAAGGTGCCCAGTGGATGAAAGGCTTCAGCAGTGCACTCCTCCTGTCAGACCCCAAAACACCCCAGCCAAGGAGGCCAGGGACAGGGCTGGGGTCCAGGGTACCGTGATGGAGGAGGAGCGAGCAGTGAGGTGAGCCAGGTGAAAGGTAGAAATGGGTCCAGTACCAGTCCTGGAGTTCTACCCCCTAGCAGCAGGGCGCTGCGTAGAGAAGGGCAGCTGGAAGCAGAGTGCTCACGCAGAGCAGGGCCCAGGGCAGAGCGGAAGCAGACTCAGGCTTCATGGTGTGCGCCAGAGGCCGTCCTGCCCATTACCTGCTTCCCAGGATTCCAGAAAAAGACCTGCGGGAAGACTGGGGATGGGGAGGAAGGAGAGAAGGAGAGGAAGATTAAGGCCTGTGTCAGGAAAACACTGCATCCTATTTCACAAACATTGATGGAGTATGGACTGTGAGCCAGGCTATTCTAGTGATTCCCACAGCACTTGGTGCTTCCAACAGGACGGAGGCCCAAGGTTCTTCCAGGGCCACTGCAGGACCCGGAGCTCAGCTCCTGATGATGTACTCAGTTTTCACATATGCAAAAATGGCAGAACCCACCCCGCAAAGCCTTATCTGCACATTTTTACCATATTCATATCACAGGATCACATAGCCAAAGTTATTTTTAAGATAAGTGCTAACATTTTATACATTCGAATACACATAATTTTAACTTATTTACCTATTAAGAGACATGGAAATGACTAAGATATTTTTAGACTCTTTAAAATTAGATTATGCTTGCACGTAGGTGGCCTAAGACAGATTCCCACCTTTAATTTTTGAAAGAAATATTTGTAAAAATCAGTGAAAATAAATTAGAAGGCGAATAATGAGCAAAGAATCCTCATCTCTTACTAAATGTTAGAGGAAAGGTTGGAATATGTGCTTTAGGGCTGAGTTTGAATACTTGTTCTTGTATGTGGAAATTTAAGCACATTTTTTAAAACTATTTAAGCTTCTATTTCCTCATGCATAAAGTAGAGAAAATAGTAATCTCTTTCCAAGGAAGATCCTAGCATGAGGCTATACACATAGTAGGTGCTCAGTGAACAGTAGATCCCTTCCTTTCTTATTTCTGGAGAGGAAGGAATGAGAAGAACAGTCATTGATGTATGACAATGTGTGAGTGTGTGTATGTCTGGGGAGGTGGGGACAGTACATTAAAACACAAATACCTTTTAGAAAGTCATGGAAACTGCAGAATGGACAACGAATGAATAGTTTAGGAATGTTACAGGTATAGGGCATATCACGTGCATTCTATACTGGATGGAAAGGCATCAGCATCCAGTCAAGTGTGTGATCTGGTTTCTGAAGGCAGACCCAATCCCCCCTAGCTATGTGGAGACTCTTCTGTTCGCACGAGAGCAATGAGTGTAACTGCCGAGAGCTGTGCAAGTTGCTGCTTGTTAATTGACGTATTTGATAATTCACCCTGCTCTCTATCAAACCATTACTGTTCACTATTTTTATGATGACCACATTAGCAAAGCTAGTCATTACCTCTGCTATAAAGAGGAAAATGCCGTTCCTTCACCTATCTCCACTGCATTAAAAAAGCCAATCACCAACAGACTGACTGAACCCATCATAAGGAAAGGCTTTGTTCTGTAAAAGGTCTTGTCCCACACATTGTATCCCAAAACATGGTATGGGCACCCCCAGTGGGGCAACAGATGCTTAACTTGAACATAGATGCAGTGATATGGAAGTGCCACTCATGTGGGCTGGTGAGAACCAGCTGTTAAAATTTCAGAAATGTTTGAGCTGGTTGATGTCACTTTGGTAACATGAAACCAACAATGCTAGGAGTATTCACACCATGGAAGTAGGCAAACACCATAAATCAAAGTCTTTGGGAAGGTTTGCTTTAAAGAAAGCCTTGAAAGTGGGTGAGGGAATTAGTCGTGTAAATATTGATGAAGAATGTTCCAGAAGTAATACTCCAGGCAAAGGTCTTAAGACCAGAGCGGGCTGGTATGTTGAAGACCAGTGCTGTTGGAATGGAGTGAGTGAAAGACCAGAGGTGAATGTCAGGAGGCCAGATGATAACACAGGACCCAGTCTCTAAGAATGTGCTCATTGTGTGATGGGAGGTATGCAACCAAGGCAAAAGGCAACATCCCAGGGGAGAGAAATCCTTGTCCTGAAAAGAGGGCTCCTTCTGGTCTCCATAACTGCTACATCTACATATTTCCTTAAACAGAATTATTGAAAAAGGTCCACTTTTGGAAAATGTGTTCAGAGGACAGCTCCTCTCCTTTCTCCTCTTCCAAGTCATGCATTTAATTTAGACCAGGGGGAAGCAAGGCCGGTGTGAGCAGAAAGAACATGCCTCTTGCAAGGGGTACCCCAAGCCTGGAATTACTGATAAGCCAGGGATGTAAAAATCACGTGGTATATAACAGAGCCCAGGGTGTGTGAGAAAGTGTTTGCACTTTCTGGGAAAGTGACCACAGTGACACTATCCTGGCTGCTCCACGTCCCTCTCCATCCTGCCCATCTAGACCAGAGTCCTCTGGCTGACAGGCAAAGCCCAGGCTCAGATGGCTAAAGCCAGTGGGACCCTCAGGGGGAAGCAAGGACATTCAGACAGAGGGCCCAGTATTACGGATGAGCAGGGACGTGGGAGATGCTCTAAATGAACAGTTCCAGAAACTTTCTGAGACTGCTGTATACTATCAACTCACCTCTAGGCCTCTGAAAGTCACTTATTTATCTGCATAAATTAAATGCCATGCTGGATTCAATATGTCTATGGAGCTCTGATTCTTTGCAGCCACTGCTGTATCAAAGGAGAGTAAGAAACCATTCTCATCCTTAAGGGCATCAGAAAGGAGTGGGGCAAGTGTACTTCAGAGACACACAGCACAGTAATGAGGAGCCCCAGCTTGGGAAGCTTGATGGGGGGATCCTGGGCAGGGTCTGCTTCACCACGGTGCTTGCCACAGGACCTTGGCATGGAGTGGGAGCTCAGGAAATCCGTGTACATAGAGAGCATAAAAACAGAAGCCCAAGTGCATTCCTGTGGATCACTTGACTTCTGTTTCATGCAGTGGCCTCACCCTGCTTTACACAGGGGCAGCAATCCTGAGCCCCCAAGCTTCTCTAGATGCCAACCTTAGATGACCCCAAAGGGCAAAGTAGCACAAGCCTAGCAATCTGTTAAAAAATTAAGCTGCCCAGGAACACCGTCCTGTGTGGAGAATTGTGGGAATTTACCCAGCCTGCTCTGGGGCAACTGTGCTATGCTGCCTGCTGAGCCTCTCTTGTCAAATTCACAGTCCTTCCCTTCAGCCCATGCCAGCACTTGAGATACCAATGTTCCCCTGTCTGCACTGTGGGCCAGGCAGAATCTGATTTTAAAACTAGTGACATCAGAATTGGTTTTATCTGGACTTGATAGTCTAGGGCCTACCCACATTATCTCCTAAAGCCCTTCCATTTATTTCTTGGTTTTTGGACATTCCTGTAGCCTCTGGGAAATTGCCAAAGCGGCCAAAAGCTGAAGATCACCTTATATTAAATATTACAGGCTCAAGCTAATGGCCCCAGGCATTTATCCTTTAGCCTTCTTTGGTCCTCTAATGGGCACACTAAGGCTCAAGACATGAAAAAATGGGAACCAGGGAACCTTCCCCACTCAGTCAGCCAACTGCTACCCTCTCCTGAGCCACAGAATGGCCCAGGCAGCTGCAGGTATAGGTGTTTGCCCCGGAGCCTGCACAGAGTGTCCAAGCTGGAGCAGACACTCAAAAACAGTTATCTGTGGTGTGGAAATCTAGCAGGAGAGGAAAAGTGAGTGACATTATCTAATTGCCAGCTAATTTACATAATTATTGAACGGCATGCTTTTTATGCGGGGTTAACATCTTTGCAAATGTCTCACTCTCCGGCTGCTTAGGAGACGGGGGCGGGGCCAAACAGGACTCTGACATGTGGTCTATGTACCAAGGCATGGCCCCCTCACTCCAGTTCCTCTCCTCCCTTGACACAGACCCTGGAGACAGTCAGGCCTGTGTCTAGAACCAGGGTAGGTGCTGAAGGCATGATGGCGACTCTCCTCATGCCTAGCTTTTGCTGGTATGCTACCATCCCCCGACTGCACTGGCCAGCTTTTCCTCTAGAACTTGGCAGTAGCCCCCTTTTCGCCACACTCCTTGCTCTACTAAGAAAGTAAAACGATTTTCACCAGAAACCACAGTCCAGGTCATTCAGGTGGGGTACATCCCAAACCCAGATCCTACAACCCAGTTTAGCTACCAACATGATTACTTTAGGAATGGGCCAATCACCCAAACTGAGTCACATTACAGTTAACTCTGAAACTTTTGCTGGAATTATAAAGAGAAAGGGCCTCTCTGCTTAGCCTGTTGTCAAACTATTATAATTCCAGAGTTCATGACCATTATTATTATGCAGGATGACTTTGTTTAAGAATGAAGTCAAACAAGAAAACAGAGCCAAGAGATAGAGAGAAAGAGAGAGATGTTTTAGCACCTATATGCAGCCTGGCCTGAAGCCCAGTGGATACTGGGACTTTCATTACATGGACTATTTTTTTCTTTCTTTCTCTCTCTCTCTCCTTTTTTTTTTTTTTTTGCTTAAGCAAGTTTGAGTTGGGTTGTGCCAAAAGTCCTGACTGATACTAGATCTTCAAAAACATTGTCATTGACACATCAACAGAAGCTTTCCTCTTACATAACCACCCATACCTACAGAACTTCCTGGCACCTAAAACATGCCAGATGCCTCACCCACACCACAAATGCTCCATACCCCCAGTGTTTATGTCCTAGGGCAAAGGCACAGGATGTGGGCATGCTCTTTCTCTAGGTGCTTTGGAGGGAGATGTAGGTTTGTTCTTGCACAGCAGCCTCAAAGATTTATTCCATCAACTAAACTCTGGTTCTTCTAATACTACACCAATAGTGCAGCCTCCCGTATTCAGTCTTCTCTACTTTAATCCAACAGAAAGGGTTCTACTGCGGGCAGTGAGGGAGGTGAAGGCATGAATTCTCTCCAGGAGATGAAAGCAGCTTAGAGTAATGATGAAGAGCATCTGTGAACAGTGCTGATCACAGATAAGTACCAAGGAAACTAGAGCCACCACAGTTGCTACTGTTGCTACTGTTGACCTTGATGTCCTAGCAGCATGGCTAAAGTTGGTGTCTTACCTGGCCTGCTCAGGGAGAGTAACCTGGCTAGTTGAACATCTTTTAAATGCCATCCCAATTACACAGACAATGTTGAGAGTCACACCTATGTCTTCTTATATGAGAAACCTTTAGAGGCACCAGTGTGTTTGGGCTTGTGGAGGCAACTCAGCAGCAGCACAAGTAGTCACTGCAGGGGTCTGGAAGAGAGATACCACCGGTTCTCCATGGCCCTCAAGGAGGGAATATGTCTAGTACATGAGAGGTCTAAGAGGAGTATTTATGTCTGTCTCTTGCATGAAAAACACCTCCAGATGAAGCAGGCATGCCCCTCACTGGTGACAGCCTTTGTACTAAATAGGTCTATGCATGGAATGCAACAGAGTCCAGCAGAATAAGAGATGACTGCCCCATGTGGTCAGGGAAGATTTCTCAGAGGAGGGGGGCCTACATGCAAACTTGAAGGATAAATAGGACATAGGGAACTAGGAAAGAGAAGTCTGGTGTAGGGGATAGACTACTGGACTGGGAGTCAGAACTGGGTTCTCACAAGTGACCTTATGGGAAACTCTGTAGTCTACTAAAGTTTTAATTCTTCTCTTATAAATTGGGGAGAACAATAAATACAATGTTGTGAGTACCTGAGCAAGTAAAAGACTGTACAGTATAAGGTAATAATCATGCCTTTTTACCATGAATGACAATCCTTTAAGATAGTTATCAAAAGCAACTCTCATGACATTAGTCTCTTTCCTGCCTACCACTTGTACTCTATCCCCAAGGGAGCCCTGAGTTGTCTAGTGGGCAAAATCCAAAAACAACAAACTCTTCCCTGAAGACCATAGGACTCAGGCTTTTCAAGGTACTGACCAGCTTTTCAGCATCCCAGGTGTAGCCAGGAACCCAAGAGGCTGTAGTTATTTGCCATTCAGCTTCCTCCCCTTTCCCATCCCCTCTTCTCCCAGCCAGCAGGCAGCCCCAGCCCAGAGTTCCAAGCCACGGGTTGGGAAGCCATCTGGCTGCTGGGAGAGTTAATAATTTATAATGAAGATAATCACCCTTCAAGATCCTAGCCTCTTGGGACTATTAAAAAGGTTTCAATTGAGAGTCAGTGAGTTCTTTACATGAGGGGATGCTGGGGAGAAGGGGAGAGGGGGGTTGCGGGGAGAGAGAAAATGTGGAAGAGAAAGGGAGGGTAAAACCAACTAGCTGCTCGGCAGATCTCCCACCCCCAAAGGAGGAAAGAGGAGAGGGAAATTATCCAGTCCATGAAGACAATCTTATCCAGCTTTCACAGCACCAGCCCAGCAAGAGTGTAATTTACGGGTCTTTTCTCCCAGCCAACTCTCTCTACACAAAGAGAAAAAAATCAAACACATACAAGAGATGGGAGGGAGGCGCAGACAAGAGAAAATAAGCCTGCCCAGCAATCATGTCTGGGACTGTGGGATGGCTCTTTCTGTTCTCTTTCCAGAGCACAGTAGGCCCCCACTGTGCTAATTATTCCCATTACTTGACAAATTCCCTATTAACGAAGCAAGTGGTGCCAGAGCTGGTAGGGAGAGAGCAAAATGGAATGGCAGAGGTTCTGGACAGACTTGAGATTGTACACCCAGACTAGACAGCCTCCAGCTTCACCACAGGGTAAATGCAGGGTCTGGCACAGCCCCATCTGTGGGGTGCACCTTGGAGGTATATGGTGCAGAGCATGGTTCCTGTAGTGTAATGTGATGGCTGAGGATATGGAAGATGAAGGCAGGGAGCAGACACAGGGAAGACTGTCTTCAGGAAGGACTACTTTGGTGATAAGGGCTGAAGTTGGTGTCTGGGGCCTGGGGTCCCAGGGGTAGTCTAAGTGCAGCCTTTCAGAAGGAGGTAGAGCCAATCAGTGCACTCACGACCAAGGTCAGTGGCAGTGATTTTTGGAAAGCCACTGCTAAGGCTATTTACACAGTTATTACAACACATATTCTTAAAACAATAACAGCAGCAGCCATAGCAAGCATTCGATCACATTCTGTGCAAGGCACTACTCTAAGCATCTTACACCTGAAGACACTAAATCTTTGCAAAAACTCTAAGAAGTAGCAACTATTACACATGAATAAACTGAGGTCCCCTAGAGAGAAATAATTTCCCCAAAGTCACACAATTAATCAGAGGCAGAACTAGGTCCGGCTTCAAAGTCCATGCCATGCCCTACCACTCACCACCCCACAGCCTGCTATCTCCCCTCTGCACTGCAGGTTCTCCAGTTTTCCCTGACTCTTTGGCAGGATATTCCAGGCTTGACCCAGCAACCCAAGACGTCATAGGGGTGAATGTTGGCTACATTCTGATCCATTTAACTACACAGTATTTCTCCCTACCCTGGACCTCATACTAGCATCCTAACAGGTCTTCTCGTTTCCACCTTTGTCCCTTATGGATATTTTCTACACAGAAAAGTTATTAGTCCCATAGTCATAACTCTTCCATGATTTCTGTACACACTCAGAATGAAATCCGAAATCCACCCTGGGGTCTGCGAGATCTGTGGTCCACACAGTCTGGCCCCTAGCTCTCTCTCCAATCTCATGTACTACTTCTCATCTCCTTGTCACTGGGCCCCAGGCATGCCACTCCTTCAGCGTTTTTAGAACTTGCCACATGCAGTCAGCCTCAGAGCCTTTGCACTTGCTGTTCCACTGCCTAGAATGTCTTCCCCCAAACTTTCTCATGGTTTATACCCTCTCTCTCCAGGGTCTTCCCCATCTAAAATAGCTTTGGGGTACCAGTTAGCACTCTCTAGTCTTCTCTACTTTGTGCAGAAAATGTGTCTGTCTACATCTTCACAGTCTTATATGTTACCTAAGACCTGAGAATAGAAGATACAGGTACTGCCACCAAACAATCAAAACTTAGCTCTGATGTCGGCTCAGAAAATCACCACCTGGAAGAGCAAGGTGGCCAGAGGAAAGAGATATAAATTAGAAAATTCCTTTGATCAGATGGCCATCCCTGTCAGTAGCTGAGGAAGGCTGGGCAGGGCACAACGACCCAATTGCCACACCTGTTGCAACACCTCCAGATCCCCATTTGCTCCCACTGCCAGCCATGCAGAGTAAAGATTTTTATCAACCCTCACACTCTGTCCTACAGAAAGGCATAAACACATGAGACAAAAAAAGAAGAAAGGAAGCTGGTGGCAAGATGACAACTAGAGGAAGCTCTTGGGACCCTTCCGGACCAGGGCAAGTATTAGTAGCTCACGCACTTTGAAGGAAGGTGGGTATGATCCCTGGCACAGAATCAGTCACAGGGACTGAACTAAGGTGAGGGAGCATATGGAAATTCAAAAAATTTAAGGGAGAGACTTCTGGGTCAAATCATTGACTGACCAGTTCTTGAATGTCATTCCTGACAGTGTAACTGATGGGTGAGCTGCCCTCCTGAAGGTAGAGACTAACAGAGACAAAGACAGGGAAGACTACCTATTCAAACCCCTCATTCCACAGATGAGGGAGAAAGGACGAACCCTGGGGACTGTCAAGCAAATGTCCAAGATTGCACGACTGGGCAGTGGCAGAACTAACCCTATATACTGGGTCCCTTTACCAAGGATCTTTTCATAAGAAAAATCGTTTTCCTTTCTTAGGCTGCTGAGACCCTTATTTCCTCAAAAAAAAAAAAAAAAAGAAATCATGCACCAAACCCAAAAATATAACAGTTAAAAGCAAAAAATGTCCTGAATAAGTAGGAGGTGACATCCCTCTTGTCTCCCCACCTTAATATCTACAATAGTTCTTGAGATTTTTATCACCAAAAACTCTACAGCCCCAAAGAACACAGCTTCAAAACCACTGCACCATACCAACCAACATGCGAGGGACTATCCCTAAAATCTCCCACTTCCTCCTCAAAAACCCACAAAGGAACTGCCACTTACACAAACTTTTCTTGGGCAGATTTGACTTTTCACTCATACTAGCTCAGAACTGAGTCTTATAACCACTGCATCTCTCACAGGTCCTAGCATCAGTAAATACCCATGGTAGGCACATATTCCTTGAGTCTAGCACCCTTTGCAAGAAATGGGGTTTCAAAATATTTGTATTAAGTTGTTCCCCAATAAGTTTCAAGGAGTGTCCCTGCCCCCAGGTTCTGGCATTTGGTGAAGAGCTACGGAGGCCTCAGTTCTTGTCCCAGCTCCTCCACTTACAAGCTGTCACCTTTGGCAGTTACGAAACCCCTCCGAGCCTCAGTGTTCCCATTTGTAAAATAGGAGGGGAAATACTAGTGCTTACAGCAAAGGCTTGTTGTGAGGGTTCAAGGAGGGGGAAGTACATGGAGAGCCCCTGACAATTATTAATGTTTGATACATGTTAGCCATTACCGTCTCCACCATTGCTGTTTCTCTGTTCTCCTGTCCACACCATGATCCTAGAGATTACTCCCATCATGGCGTACAGAGTTTGAGAGTATCGGTTCACCGCTCCCCATCTCTATGCCCTTTGCAGTCTAACATGGCTGTACCCAGATGTGTGACTTTTGCTGGCCAAGTGAGATGTTAGCAAAAATGACACCAGTACAGGTTTGGAAACTACTTTTACATTTTCTCCTTGCTCACTCTGCTTCCTTTGCCATGAGAGCATGAACATGCCTGAGCACGCCTCCTAAAGGGAGAGACATGTAGAACAGAACTGAGTCTGCCCATTTATCCTGGTCAAGGCTTAGCTTTAGGAGGCCCTTGAGCCCCAATCCTGGGGCAGCTAAGGGGAAGAAAGTCTAAGTCCTTAGCTTCAGATTTACTATGAGCACTTCACATGGAACTCCCAAGCCTATGAACCCCATGACGTGGTCCAACCTCATCAGTTTCAGTATAACTGCCTGTTCTAGAGGATATCACTGCAGAGAACTAGAAAGGTGGGACCCTGGCGAGAGCCCGGGGTACTGTGCATGGTGAAGAAAGAATGTGAAACAGGCAATTCTCATTGAAACTGTCACAAATCACATGCACAGAGCTAACAGGTACTAAATCCATACAGCAATGACCCCATAAGCCTCATTAAAAACAGTAGGCATTCATGTGTGCAGAGTACTTCAGAGTTGATAAAATACCCTCTTATCTAACCTTCATAACAACAAGCAAGGTGTCCATTTTTTTTCAATTCTTTTACATACAAAAAAACTGGAGCTCAGAGAGAGAACATGGTTTGTTCAGGGTCACAGAACCAGTAAGTGATGTGAGTGAACCTTAATTCAGTCATTTGAACAATAAGTTCCATATTTCTAACATTAGGTCACACTGATTCACATTCCATGACTATTTCTGGGGTCTGTTAGGTAAGGACAACAAATACATGAGTCTTCCCAACATCCATTAAGTATAACAGGCATATAAAATGAAGTCTATGGGCTCATCTTGCAGTAATTAAATGTATTTGTATGGCACACAATGGACCCACCTATGCCAGACTCTGCCCTGTAACAAACAATGAGTTATTGCATAACAATTCTTTTCTACTAGGGCTGCTAATCCAGAATTTGCAATCATTCAAATGCAGTTTTCATTATCCTCAAAGGATAGAAAGTTCCAATTATATCTTTCTCTAAAAAGTTCTTGGTTTTACTTAACAGTAAAAATATTTTGAAGTTTTTTAAATTAAAAATCAGTATCTTTTTCAAACTCAAATCTGAAAAAATTAAGTATCATATCAACATGTCTTCAACTTCAGGGCTCAGTGAATAAATTTTGGAATGTTTATGGTCTTTTGTTTATGATATATTATTACATAATCAGGACTAATCCAACCTGTAATTTTACATTAATTTTCCTATTTACTTATTAGTACCTATTTATATCTTAGCTTTTTAAAATGTGCTGTGCTTGAAAGGTAACAAAACTACATCTTTTTTTCCCAAAGAAGTGTCTTTACTTGTTTATAGGGCTTAGAGAAGGAAAAAAACTCTAGAAAAATGAAATTTCAAAATAGGCTTCAATGAGGGCTCATCCCGTGAATGGTTCCGTGGAGTCCAGGGAGGGCCGTTTGTTCTCGCTGGTGGTTAGTTTCAGGTCAATGGTTCCGTGGAGTCCAGGGAGGGCCGTTTGTTCTCGCTGGTGGTTAGTTTCAGGTCATAAGAACAGTTCTCCCCAAATCTCTCAATTGTCCCCCCTTGGATCCTAGCAACTGGCCCAAATGACTTCTCAGCTCTTGGTCAGCCCCATCACCCTGTGCCATACATCTTTTTTTAAACATACCTTATTACTCCATCTATCTGTCAAGCCATGCTTGGCTTTTGTTATTGTGCACCAGGGAATTCTTTTTATACATACAGAAAAGCGAGTGCCTGAGAGAGGGGGTCCAGAGAAAGCCGAGAGGTCACCATCTCCATTTTATTACTCTGACTCTCAGTCATTCACTCAACAAACCTCCAATAAACACCTGCTACTTACCAGGCACCAGATAAGGCCCTGGAGTCTCAGAGATCCTAGACAAAGGTCAGGGAGGGAGGGCAAATAGACACACCAGCAACAATCAGAAGGGGAAGTGATGGCAGGTACTTGAATAAAGACATATACAAGTGTTATGTGAGCACTAAAGCTGAAGCAACAACAAGTGGAGAGAGAGAAGAAGGCTTCTGAGCTGCACTTTGAAGAATGAGTGGTTTTGCTGGACCCAGCCATGGGAGAGCTATGCCAGCAGAGAGAAAGGCATGAACACAGGCAGAGAGATGTGAAAGATCATGGGGTGTTCAGGAAGGAATAAGAAATTCCATCTGGACAGAACGCAGGGTGGGTGGGAGGGGAAAATGAGTGGAAAGAGTGAAGCTAAAAATTCAAGTTTGGGGGGAAATCAGTTCCAAAGATCCTGGAGGCTAAGCTAAGGAGGTCTTGGGAGCCACTGAGAGATTCTACACGGAGGGAGTAATAAGATAAAGTCTGTATTTTAGATGGTGCAGGAACTGGTTTGGAAGGGACTTCAACAGGACACAGAGAGACCAATTAGGAGGCCATTGATCTTATCTAGAGGAGATATGAGAGGAACCTGAACTTGATCCCTATGTCTAGTTCTGAACTATCCTGGCCATGCCTCATACATCTAAACCCAATACCTGAGAGCATGTCCCATCCATGTAAATAGCCCAAAAGGGGAGAAAGTAGCTAATAGGTCTTGTTCAAGGTAAAGCAGTGCCTTACCTTGAAACATTCTGATTTTTAGAATTTCTAATTCTACCCTGTGTTGACATATCCAGACCTCTCGACCTCTGGCTACATCCCCATATAACCCAGTCCCTTTGTCCCAAGCTTCCAGAGAGACAGTTACACTGAATGCCTCAAACCCTCCCTGGGATTCAGGGTGCTCAGGTATGAGCCAGGGTTACGCTAGGAATCATAGACCAAAATAGAGACTTAACGGGTCTGACCTAATCCTGAATCCTGAAACCTGAAATTCCACTTCCAACATCAATCAGGAAAAGGATAACTAGATGTCTGAACCCACTGGGTACTCAAAACAGCCAGCCCCATTCTGAGCACAGGGTAAAAAACACACTATCAAGTTTGGTGCAAGTACATCTATGAAGGTGGGATGGGGATGACCTTCAGAAGAAATTCTACAATAAGATTTGATTCTGACTTTGGGTCAAGATGGCAGCGTAGATAAACAAGGCTCATCTCCTCATACAACCACATCAAAATTACAACTAAATTATAAAACAATCAATTATTCAGAATAGTCAGAGATTGAGCTGAATGGAAGTCTGATAACTACAGAATTAAAGAAGCCACATCCATCCAGACTGGTGGGGCAGAGACAGGGAACAGGTTGGTCATACACCCACATGTGGTGGATAAAAATTAAGGATTATCTCAGGGGTGAGGAGTCCCAGCCCCACACCAGGCCCACAGCCCATGGTTCCAGTGCCATGAAGATAAGTCCCCACAACTTCTGGCTGCAAAAACCAGCAGGGACAGAGTCAGTGAGAGAAACTTCTGGAGTCCCAAACAGTATCTCTTACAGAAGTCACACATGGACTCACCCACTCAGACTTACTTTCTCTGAGCTCCAGCAACAGGGTAGCAGCTTGAAAGGCACCAGTGGCATACAGGGAGAAAGTGAAGGGTCTGGCATGAAATCAAGGACAGAGCGGATGGACAGCTTTCTCTCAGATAGAAAGGCAATTGTCTCTATTTTTAACACACCCTCACATAGCTACAGAGCCCGAAGGCTCTGAGACTCCACCAACCAGGCTAAAGCACTATTTGCCTGGTCCTGGAGATCCTCTGAGACTCTGTTCCACCCAAATTATGGGCCCACCCAAGCTCTTAACAAGACTTTTCCATATCAATGGCTGATCTCGGTTCGTGCTTCACAACCTCCTAAATCCTCTCAAACAAGCAACAGTCCCTATCTCTTGCTAAGTGGCCTCAGGCATGGTACTGGCAGTAGCCAGCCTAGATTCACAATTTGGCTTTGCCTAGGAATCACCAAGCCTAGCACAAGTAGATTGCTTTATAACTTAGGCAGGATGGCCCCAAATAAAACAGGCGGGGGCTAACCTTGACCTGCACCACCCAGGAAACTCCAGAGCCTGTGTACCTAGTGGGCAGCTACAGACCACGTCCAAGCTGCCCCTGCACAGCTAATCCTCCACAGAGGGCACAGGTTGGTGGTCAGTGGTCACAGCCAGTCCTTGCAGCTGACTGCCCTGAGTAAATTCCTCCCACTGACCTGCCAACAGCAATCAAGGCTCAACTATAAGAGGAGCGTATACTCAGCCCACACAAAGGGCACACCTCAAGTACCCAGCTTGGGTGATAGGGGAGGTTGTACCACTGGACCCTACAGGACACCTACTACATTAGGCTATGCTACCAAGACAGGGAGTCATAGCAGCTCTACCCGAAACATAGAAACAAACACAGGAAGGCTGCCAAAATGAGGAGACAAAGAAACATGGCCCAAATGAAAGAACAGCTCATATATCCAGAAAAATTACTAAAAGAATGAATATAAGCAATCTATGAAATGCAGAGTTAAAAACATGGTTATAATGATGCTGAAGGAGCTTAGTGAGGACCTCAACAGCATAAAAAATGATCCAGTAAGAAATGAAAGATTCACTAATTGAAATAAAGAACAATTCACAGGCAAACAACAGTAGAGTGAATGACGCTGAAAATCAAATCAATGATTTAGAACACAAACAACCTATCAGAGCAACAAAAAAAAGAATTTTTTAAAAAACCAAGGATATTATAAGCAGCCTATGGGACAACTTCAAGAGTTCCAACTTTGCATCATAGGGGTGTCAGAAGAGGAAGAGAAAGAGCAAGAAATTGGAAATCTATTTTAAAAAATAGTGAAAGAACATTTCCCTAATTTAGTGAAGGAAATAGACATGAAAGTCTAGGAAGCACAGAGAGTCCCAAACAAGATGAATATAAAGAGTCCCACCCTCAGATACATCATCATTAAAATGCCAAAGGTTAGAGATGAAGAGAGAATCTTAAAAGCAGCAAGAGAAAAGAAGTTAGTTGTCTACAGGGGAGTTCCTATAAGACTGTCAGCTGATTTCTCAAAAGAAACTTTGCAGGCTAGAAGGGATTGACAGGAAATATTCAATGTTGTGAAAAGCAAGGACCTACAAACAAGACTGCTTTACCCAGCAAAGCTATCGTTTAGAATCAGAGGACAGATAAAGAGCTGCCCAGACAAGAAAAAAACTAAAGGAATTCATTATCACCAAACCATTATTATATGAACTGTTAAAGGGACTTATTTAAGAAAAAGATCAGCCCTGGCTGGTATATGACTCAGTGGATTGAGTGCCAGCCTGTAAACCAAAGGGTCACTGGTTTGATTCCCAGTCTAGGGCACCTGCCTGGGTTGTGGGCCATGTTTCCAGTAGGGGGACATGTGAGAGGCAACTACACACGGGTGTTTCTTTCCCTCTATTTCTCTCTCCGTTCCCCTTCCTAATAATAAATAAATAAATAAACTCTTAAAAAAAAAAGTCTTGCCCTGGCTGGCATAACTCAGTGGATTGAGCATGGGCCTGTGAATCAGAGGGTCACCAGTTTGATTCCTAGTCTAGGGCACATGCCTGGGTTGCAGGCCAGGTCCCCAGTAGGGGGATACATGAGAGACAACCACACATTGATGTTTCTATTCCTCTCTTGCTCCTTCCCTTCCCTTCTCTCTAAAAATAAATAAATAAAATCTTTGAAAATATATATAAAAAAGATCAAAACTGCGAGCAATGAAATGGCAATAAATAGATATAAACAATTGAATCTAAAAAAACAAACTAAGCAAATGAGAATAAAAGAGACAGAATCATGGATATGGATACAGTTTTGATGGTTGCCAGATGGGAGGGGGGTGCGGAGGCATCGGTGAGGAGGGGAGGGGATTAAGAAGTACAAGTAGTTACAGAATAGCCAGGAGGACATGAGGTACAGTATAGGAGATGGAATAGCCAAAGAACTTAAACACATGACCCACAGACAGGAACAATGATGGGGAGATGGTCTGATGGAGTGGGGAGTGTTGGGTGAAGGCAGACAAAGGAGAGAAAATGGGACAACTATAATAGCATAATCAATAAAATATAATTTTTAAAAAATTAATCCCCTGGAATTAGCCTAAACCCACATTTCCTAAAGTGTGTTCCTTAGAAAGCTAGTCTCTCAGGATGCTCTTAAACACACACACACACACACAGAGGAAAGAAAAGTCTTCATGGCCAAGTAACTTTCAGAAATATTGCTATTGACAGAGCATTTGCCAACAGTAAAATGCATATGTTGAAGCCTGATCCCCAGTGGGCTCGGATTAGGAGGTAGGGCCTTCAGGAGGTGATTGGGACCTGAAGATGAAGCCCTCATGAATGGGATTAGGGCTTTGTAGTGAGAGACACAAGAGACTGGCTTCTTCCTCTCTCTGGTCTCTACTATGTGAGGATACAAGACAATAGCCACCTGCACACCAGGAAGTGGTTCCTCACCAGACACCAGGTCTGCCAACACCTTGACTTTATACTTCCCTGCCTCCAGATCTGAGAGAAACAAACTAAATATTTTCAGCCACCTATTCTGTGGTATATTTGTTATAGCAACTCAGGCTAAGACAGACATCAAACTCTTTTCCCTGTTTTAGAGATTCACAATGAACAATAAAACACTAAAAGCTCCTGGGAGCCTTGTAGGAAAGGAACCTGAATGAATCTGGTCGAACCTCCCCCTTTTGCAGATGAGCAAACTGAAGCGTGAAATATTTCTATATAGCTCTGCATTGTTCTCTAAGCTACAAGTGAAGAAAAGTGACCACCTTGGCAAGATCTCTGTCTCACTCTCTATAGATGCCCAGAGCCTGATCCCCTCTTGATATTCAAGAGGTCCCTGCATTTGTTGACTGATGTGACCAAAAGAAAGTTTGGAGTTCTTCTAAGTGGAGATGGATATACAAACTTCAAAATGTTTTATTTTTCATTCACTCGTCCACTTAAAAATATTTATGGAGCACCTATTTTGTTCTCTGTGTGTTGCTAGCACTGGGAAGAGGGCTATGAATAGAACAGGCTCAGCCTTCACCCACAATGAGCTTACCCTCAGCAGCCTGAGTTAGCCTGCCTAGTTAGGGGGAGGCAAGGTCAAGAACATGAAAGGTCATGAGAGGCTCTCCCATGAGATAAAGTACAGCTTTGAGATGCTTCGCCCCCATCCATCTTTCTCCTAGAGTCTCTGCCCAGCGATGGATGTTATTTCTATTACTGTAGTTTCCTTCCCACACCCACCCTCTTGCTTCCTTATTTGTAGTAGAAAAAAATTTCCCAGCACCCTGTCAGAGTAAAAGCAATTGTGAAATCCCAAGTATAGTACGGAGCTGTGACAGCCTCTCCCTGGAAACATCTCCTCCCTGGGAAGCATCTGCCCTCCTCAGTTAGTCAGAAAGAGCCAGCACACAGAACTCCATTCAAAGCAACATGGGGACTGGTCTTTACAACACTGACCCCAAAATAATAGGGCTCCTGGAGAGTTCACCTTGGGTCAGCGGAAGTCCTTGTAACAGCTTTATGCTTGTCTGTATTCTGCCAATTTTTTTCACCAAGGCTAGGACATCTCTGCTCAGGCAGTTGCTCTCTGACCCTGGGGAGCCAGCTGCCTCCAAAACCCTCTTTTGAACTGTTCCCTCTGTGGCCTCTAGAATCCCTGCTGTTCATAGGTGACACCTCACGATATATAAACTTGTGTCTTCTCTAATCAAATCATCTCTTTGCCTCGCTCATTGGAGACATTTGCATCTCAGGATGGGAGCTGAGCAAATGGCATCCTTTCCTTCTCTGTGGTCATTCAAGAGTCCTGTGCCATCCGCAGCCCCATCCTCTCCCCATCCTCATTTTGCTTTCTTACCACCTGTGGTCAATTGGGTTATTGTTCACAAATATCCACTTCCCAGCCCTGATGACCTCTATGACCTCCATGGGGGGAATATACTTCCCCAATCCTTGACTTGGCCAAAGAAATGTTAGCAGGTATGATGTGACCCAAGGTTTGAAATTTCTGGCTTTTTTTCACACCTACCATCATGATGAGAAGAGCAGTCTGAGCTAGCCCAACAGTCCCAAGAGGTAAGTGATCAGAACCATTCCATGCAGCCCCCCGCAGCCAAGCACAACCAACCTTGATCAGCTGGATCTCATTCACCCTGCAGATGCAAGGTCATCAGAATGACCCAGATGAGTCTGGCCTTCCACAGGTGTAAGCTAAATCAATGCTAACGGGTGCATGTCACTAAGATTTTTGTGATTATTATGCAGTAATAACTGACCAATACATCACCCCAAGATTACTCTGCCACAGTAACTGAGATATTTGACCCTTAGCTAACAGTTCCCTCCTGCACCCTGACTGCTACCATTTGTATACAATGCCCATGTCACAGTGACCTAACATCAGAGCCCTTATTCTCTGCTCCAGTAACCTTCGCCTTCGCCCTCACTCCTTACATATTCACCTGAACTTTGACTTCACCCAGAACTACTTCTCCATCAAATACGTATCTCAGAAAAATCTTTTTCTATCTGCCATCTCTTCCTAATCCTCCTTGTTGACCTTATAAAGCCACAAAACCCCAATCTCTTCACTTTCACAGTGTATTACCTCTTCCTCACCCAATTCCCTTAACTTCTAACCTAGACAGGGCTTCCTGATCAATCATTCCTTTACCTCCTGAACACATCCACCCTAACAGTTCTCCATCTTGGAGAAAATCTAAGTTCCCACTTCCCTTGCCCCTGAGCAACTTATCAATACCAGAAATCAATAGCCCATTTGTGCCAATAAATGCAAGTATAATTCTGTCCCTCTCATACTTGGTGACTCAGCAAGCCTTCAGCTTTTTCCCAATCTGCTCTGTTCTTCAGCTCTTCCAAACCCTTCCCATCTTCTTCACTCAGCAGATGCTACAGGAGCTCCTAATTCACTGAGGAAATTGAGGTCTTTAGCCATAAAGGCCTGTACTTCTCTCCACTTCCGCTATTCACTTTTTCTCCTTCCTACCTTCCCCCTTTCCTTCTCAATTAAAAATGATCCCTTTAAGACTGATCCTCCCCGGTGCTCTTTTCTGCCAGCCCTCCCACCTCCCCAGAAGTTCTTCTATCAATACCTCTACTCACTCCTTTCCCATCCTACCCACCTCTTAGCAGCATGCAAGTAACCTCAAAATCACACAAAAGTCTCTCCTCTTCCTGTACCTTTGAGATAATCTCTATAATTCTTTTCTCCACCAGCATCCATGATTTTCATTTCTCCCTTTCTATCATCACCCTGTGCATTCTGGGTTCTGTCTCCCACACACACTGCCAACTCACAAGGCTCTCTCCAAAGTTACCAGTGGCTTTGGAAATACCCAATCCAGAGCATCTATTCACTTCCCACCCTCCAAGGACTTCCTGCTGCTTTTGGCCCTGTTGAGTTCCCTTTAATTAATCACCTCTTTCCACCTCCACCTTCTCTGAAAATCATTCTTTCCAAGTCTCCCCTTTGTTGAAAGTCACTCTCAGTTTTGCTCTTCCCCCACATTTGTTGGATGTCAGTGTCCCCTAGAGATCTGTCCCCTATGCAAATTACCCATTCCTGGTCCTTAATGTACCCCAGGCAACTCAGACAAACCTTGACTAAAAACAAATTCATTGTTTTTCTTTTCCACATCCTTTGTTAATGGTTTTTTATGATTTATCTTCCTTAGTTCATTATCCATTCAGTAGACCCAGCTAACAACCTGGGCGTTATCCCAATATCGTCATCTCCTCTCCCTCACAACCCACATCTAATCAGTCTTCACATGTTCAGATGCCATCTCCTAAATATCCCTCATTTCCTCCTCTCTTCTCTCTTCTTTTTACATCTCTCTCTCTCTCTCTCTCTCTCTCTCTCTCTCTCTCTCTCTCTCTCTCTGCCTTCCTTTCCACCCCACTCACCGAACTCACTCAGTTCAGGGAGGCCTCTCTCATTTGCATAGTTTCGAAAGCCTAATGACTGATCCTTGTGCTTGCATCTTCTTCCTACGTCTAACTCTCCTTATACACTGCTTCCAAGCCAGAATTAACTTTTAAAAACTCACATTTAAACATATCACTCCCATGCTTCTAAAGAAACTCAAAAAGCTTCCTCGATGCCAATAGGAAAGAGTCCAATCTTCTTAGATTCAGACTTCAGGATCAACTAACATTTTTGAAAACTTACCAGATACCAAATACTGTTCTCATTTTATCCCTGTAGAAATCCACTGATGTATTATTACCCCTATTCTGGGGGTGGGGGAAACTAAGACCTCAAGGCTAAGTAGCCCGTGAAGGTCACACAGCTAGAAAGAAGCTAAGATCAAACCCAAGCTTTCTAACTTGGATTGAGGTGCTTTACATTGAGTCCTTCAGTGATTAACCTTTGAGATTAACAACTTGAACTTTGACTACATGATAGCTATGTATACCTGATGAAGTTCCTTAAAGGTGGCCTTCCTTTTTCAAATGTGTCCCCCTATTTAATTTCTTCTGGAAACCAAAATCTGAGTGGACCTTCCTTTAATTCTGGATTTTTTAGTCCTACCAACATTAATTTGAAGCTCTGACACAATTTCATTCTCCCCAACAGCTGATAGAAGATGCTCAGGGTCTTTGATATTGCCATATTTTTAGAGGATTAAGTTCTTAAAGAGAATTAACATCCTAAAATATAGGCCTACTTGCCAACCTAGACTGGGAACATATAGTATTGAGTTTCCAGACATATAAATGGCATTGGGAAATAAAACTTGATCCTCCCAAAAAGAGAGCAAGCCTAATATAAGACACAGAAATAAGATTATCAATTTTTTATTAAATCAAGAAATTTCTAAAAACAGCCAACTATAGTTTAGTAACTATGGTTAATAATACTGTATTGTACATTTGCCCTGGTTGGTGTGGCTTAGTGGATTGAATGTGAGCCTGCAAACCAAAGGGTCACTAGTTCAATTCCCAGTCTAGGGCACATGCCTGGGTTTTGAGCCACGTCCCCAGTAGGGGGCATGCTAGAGGCAACCACACATTGACGTTTCTCTCCCCCTCATTCTACCGCCCTTCTCCTTCTCTAAAAATAAATTTAAAAAAATACTGTATTGTATATTTGAAAGTTTGTAGGAGAGAAAATATTAAAAGTACTCATCACAGGAAAAAATATAGCTATGCATGGTGAGGGATGTTAGCTAGACTTATTCTGGTGATCATTTCACAATATACACAAATATCAAATCATTATGTTGTATACCTAGAACTAATATAATGTTGTATGTCAATTATACCTCAATTTAAACAAATAGCAAACTATAGATCAGTTAAAAGAAATTATATAAACATATAAATGCATACTATAAATATGTATATGTATCAAGGTAGTTAGATCTAGAAAATGTTGAAGAGAGAAACTAAGCAAGATGCAGAATATTTTATGATACTATTTTCATAAATTAAAAGAGCACTCATGTGCCCTGGCTACTGTGGCTCAGTTGGTTGGGCATCATCCCACAAACCAAAAGGTCAACAGTTTGATTCCCAGTCACGGCACATGCTTGGATTGTAGGTTTGGTCCCCAGTTAGGTCTTGTACAGAAGGCAGTCAGTTTCTCTCACATCAGTGTTTCTCTCCCTCTCTTCTCACTCCCCCACCCTCTCTCTAAAATCAACAGTAAAATTTATTTTTAAAAAATACTCATGCATAACAATGCAATATAACATATTATTTATTCAGACTTTTAAGTGTATGAAAAGTATGAAAAACTTTTCTAAAAGAATATACATCAATATCATGGTTAATACTTCTCTCTAAAATAGAGCTTCTGGGGACTGTTAACATTTGGGACCAGATAATCCTTTGTTGGTCAGGGGATCGCCTTATACAATGTAGGATCTTTAGCAACATCCCTGGCCTCTACCAAGTAGATGACAGTAGGACCTCCAAAACTTCCCTGGTTGAGAACCACTGCTGTAAGAGAAAGGAGAGGATAATATAACTAAGCAGGTGGCTAACAACAATTTTAAATTTATATATGTAATATTTTTGTTCTCAAAAAATACTGGAATTAAATATATGTCAGTCATGGTACATTTGAGTGATAGAAATATGAGGGGTTGTATTTTTCTGAATCTTATAAATTTATAAAATACAAAACTATCAACCATGGAAAAAACCATAATTTTATTTTTAAAAATGACATTTTTAAAATCAGACAAGCACAAAGGGTAGACTAAAATAAGATATCATCGGTCAAATTATGTCTCTCAGAAAGATACATCAAAGTCCTATCCTCTGCTACCTGTGGATGTGACCATATTTGGAAATGGGGTCTGCAGACATCATAAGTCAAACTGCAGTTGTACTGGAGTACAGTGAGCCCTAACCCAGTGACTGGCATCCTTGGAAGGAGAGGAATTTGGACACAGAGATACACAGTGAAGATGGCCATGAGATGACAGGAGAGACTGGAGTGATACGGCTGTAAGACAAGGAACACCAGAGGTTGCCGGCAGCCACCAGAAGGTAAGAAGAGGCAAGGAAGGATGCTTCCCTAGAGTTCGAAGAGCATGGCCCTGCCAACACCTTGATTTTGGACTTGCAGCCTCAAAAACTATGACAGAATAAACTCCTTGTCTGAAGCCAGTCAGTTTGCGGTACTTCGTCAGCTAGAGCAGCCCTGGAAAACTAACACATAAAGGAAAGCTATTCACCTTTTCTTTTTTCTAATCATTTTTATTGTTGTTCAAATACAGTTGTCTCCATTTTCCTATCAGCACTTTCCCCTGCTCCATTCTTACCCCTCATTCTTACCCCCCTGTGGCTTTGTCCATGGGTCCTTTGTCCATGTTCCTTGATGACCCTTTCCCTTCTTTCCTCCATTATTTCCCTCACCCCTCCCCTCTGGTTACTTCAGTTTGTTCTTTATTTCAATGTCTCTATTTATATTTCACTTGATTGTTTTGTTGATTAGGTTCCACTTATAGGTGAGATCATATGGCATTTGTCTTTTCAAACTCACTGTGTTCCTGGGAAGGCCTTTATCCTCCCACCAAACAGGGAAAGCTCTGTCTCAAGCAATCCTGCCTTTGCTACCAACACAGAGCTCACCAGGGTCTGGTCAGTTGGTGTTCAAGGGGCCATCTGGCTGCACCTCCTCCTGTCAGGGCCACAGAGGGTGGTGGAAGAAGGTGGGAAAGGGGCTGTGCTGACACTGCAGCTGGGAGTTTTGCCAAGTTGGGCCTCAGTTTGCTCATCTGGAAAACAGGAACATAAACAACTACCAGGCACGGGGACATCTGGAGAATGAAATGAGACCAGATATATCTGGAAAACACTTACAGAGGCAAACTGGTACTAACCCCAAGCAGTCTTTTCACACCTGGATCAAAGAAAATACAATTACGTTGATACTTTGGGAGGAAAAAAACCTGTTTTCAATATAATTACTTTTACTCTTACTTGGAAACTCTCTATCTAGTCTCACGAGGGTTAAAAATGAGGAAGGGAGACAGATATATGCTGAAAACGGTAGAAAAAATCAAACCAATTAAAGTTTTACATCATGCTCCACCCCAAATTTTTAATCAAACTTGCTCCTCTGTTTTCTCTTTAGTTGGCCTTCTTAGCAGAGAATTTCCCATATTATTTAAACATGCTGAGCTTTTATGCTCTGGCATAGCTGCAGGCACTGGGATCACTATCGGCGGGGGGTAATGCTCTTGAGGAAGAGGAGAAGTAGACAGAAATGAGGGGCCGACGTGTAGAGCCCAAAAGAGAGGTGCGAGGCCCCGGAGAGCTGCACCAACCTGCGCACACACCGCGGAGCAGCAGCAGGAAGCAGGTGTGCACGACAGGCAAGGGTTGCAGAAAGTGCATCTCAACACAGAAACCCCCAGCGGCTTATGTACAGTCAGGTATCTGCAGGGTGGAAATCACTACAAATGCTTCCTAGTCTATTTCTCCAGCTCCAACAGGGCTACAATTGAGTTTTTTCTTCTCCTTATAAAGACCAGAAGGCAATTTTCACACACTTTGTTGCCTTCTCCATTTCCAGCATTTAACTACCCTCAGTGCCAGAAAGTCCTTTCTGGGTCTAATGAATCTCTCGAGCCAGAGGCCATGGCAGCCTCCTCACGCTCTGGGCCCTGCGCGATTGGGAGTCTGCAGCGACAGCCTCTTCCTTCCCAGTTTGAACCCTTCCCATAGTGAGGGAGGAGGCCATAGGGGCTTCCTATTGAGAGGAGCATTTAGACATCCATTACCCGAGCCCTCTCTCTCCCTGACAAAGGGAGCTGTCCCCAAATTGGCTAAACAGCAATTGGCCAGAACCATCTCCTGTGCTGCCTCTTTTCTTCATAGAGCTGGTGCTCCAGAATTTAACATTTTCAGCTCCTTTGAAGAAATACATAAAAATATGCTATCCACAGAAGACAAGCGAGAGTGGGCTCAGGAGCATGATCCATGTCAGGACCCGGATGGCACATCTACCCACCTCCATCACTGGTGACTTTAGCCTTCTTTTATCCAACAGTCATAAAGTGTGATACGGTAACAACATTTGTAAAACACTTCAGAGTTAATGAAAAGCATTCTTTCATATGGTATCTCATTTAATCTTCAGTGTGTCCATTTAAAATACCCATTATCATCCCCTACTTTACAGATGAGGAAATAGCCAGCTAATGTTGTACTCAAGGTCAGATCAACAGCATGAGTAGAGCTCATGTGAAAGCCAGGCATCTGCCTTCAAATTGCATGCTTTGTGACCACACATGGCCTCCTTTACCAAAGAGAGCACTGCGCTTGGACTTGAGAGACTAAGGTGTGAGTCCCTTTGGCATCCACAGCCTTGCGAACATGGGAGGTTGTCCTAACTTCCCAGGCTCAGTCTATTCTAACATGAGACAAGGAGGTTGGGTGAACAGGGACTTTTGAAAGTGACTCCCAGCTCTAAGGGGGGTTGTGTCATCTTTTGTTTCTATGCATATTTTATTTTTACTTATTGGGTATCCAGGTATTTTTCTTACCTCCTCTTTTGTGGATTATTCACTAGAACAAAATGTTTAATTATCTTCAGTGTGCCAGGCGCAGAGGTAGAGGATCAGCAAAGACAGATGCAGCCCCACCCTAGTGGAGCTTCTAGTCTAATGGGAGAGCCAGGGGCTAAAAACTCAGCCAGAAAAGACACGTACTGTGCCTGTGACATGCCCCCAAGGGAAGGAATACGGTACTGTGAGAGCCACTGCAAGGGGACTTGGCCCTTCCTGGGGAAGTGAGCCTTGAGCCACCATCCAAAGGAGAGAGGGAAGAGAGCGTCCAAGCATAGGAAATATCCTGGAAAAGCCCATGTGGAGGAAATGAACAAGGCAAGGACAAGGGTTGGGAAGATCAGTGGAAGTGGAACAAGGAGGATGGAAGAGTAAGTAGGCAGGGTCTGGGCCAGTCCAAAAGGTCAGGTTAAAGGGAATGGTTCTTATCCTGAGTGCACCTGAAACCCACTGGAAGGGTTTAAGAATCTAGGGTAGCCAGGGTACCTTCAGGTAATGAAGAGGAATTTTTACTGTAAGCTTGCTCCTAACAAGCTCTGATCACATGCTCAAACAAGCTGAACAGAATCCCACTTGGTTGGACACTGGGTTTCTGGAAAAAACACAGGCAACTGTTCACTCAGGCTGTCCCCTGGTCTGGAAAAGCATGCCTTACTCTCTGTCCTCCCCTTCTTTTAGCCAATGCCTCGTTGCTGTCGGGGTGGCTCCCCCCACTACAGGGTTGGCCATGGAGGTACACCACTCAGATCTCCTTCTAGAAGACTTGCTGCAGGGAGTTGAGTTGACACCCCAGCTGCCACCCCTATGGATCCACTGCTGTAGTCACACTGAGGGCCACACTCCCATGAGGCTGCCCCCAGCCAGGGACCAAGATCATAGGAGCATTAGCACAGGCCATTCCTGCACAATGCAAGACTCTTCCAACAGCAAATCTTGCTTGAGGACTTCCATCAGTCTGGCAGAGACTGTCTCAGTGCTACAGGGAGGCTCTTCCTCTCCAATTCATCCTCCCTCACTCCTTTCACAGATGCCAGACCTGCATGAAGGTCTGATTACTCTCTGCCCACTCCTATTCCCTCCCTCTTTCTCCTGTGCAAGCATTTCTCCCAATCAGGTCCTGACACACCTACCCTCCTCACCCTGCTTCCATTCTCCTTTCCCACCTCAGATGACTCCAAAGACAACTGAGAAGACCCCCACTATGCTGGTCTAACTTTCACAGAGGCTCTCAGGCAGCATGCCCTGTCACTTCTTAAATCATCTTGCCCAACACCTAGGCTTCCAGCCATATTACACTGTCAAGATCATTTGTTTCTAGGGAAAGACATAGATAAGCTTTAGCAAAGTTATGGTTCCTCAAAGTCAGTTAAAGCAAGGGGTTCCTTAGAACAGAGTTTTCAAACCACACTCATGAAACCCACAAACTTAAAGATGTTCTATGTGGGTCCAACAAAGGGAAGGGTTGGTAGGCAGGGCTTGGGGGGTTTGAGCTCCACTTTAACCAGAAGTGCTCTATTTTTATCTGTTCTGTTTCATTTAGTTTTGACTTTGATACTGAGATCCTACATAAGGTGTCATTGACAAAAATAAAAAATAAAAATAGTTTTGTTGTCCTAAGTAAAAACATGTCATTTGAAAACCACTCTCAGGGAGTTTCTGGTAATCCCAGGCTACTCACTGAAAAAAACAACAACAGGGTAAAAAAACTCATGAAATATGCAACTTTTAAAAATCATCAAAATGCTGATCAGAGAGTAAGAAAATAATAGTTCAACACCAAAGGGAATCAGGAACCCAGAGAAGTCATTTTCTGAATCTGGCAAATCTGAACTTTGACAGCCTGGAAGGGTTAAGAAATATAAACCAATGTCCAGACACTGCACAAAATGGAGAGGCCAAAAGCAGACTCTTCTCACAATAATCTGGGACCCTCTGGGTGAGAGTGACCCAGAATTTGACTAGTCCTAAAGAGGACCTGTAGAATGGGTTTGAATTACCTGTTATTGAAGGAAATTCAAATCTTTAAATTGGTTTGGGAGGTGGGTGGTTCTAAATTTATAGTGTCTTCAAATATCTGCCAGAAAAAAAAAGTAAAATTTCTCTCTAGAGGAAGGTATCTTATTCATCTCAGCCCTATATAAATAATTTCCTGTACAATGACCAGCACACAATCAAAGATAATGAGGCAGACTATAAAATCATAAATGAGAAGCCAAAGAACTAATAGATATAAATAGATCTTGTTCCCTAGGTCTGAGACCTTGCTGGGACTAGAAGAATCTTCACTGGGTTAGAGTTACCTAGTTGGTTTTGCTGGAACCGCCACCCTGGGACCTGACCAGCCCTGGTTATAATCTCACTCCTAGCAAAGTGGGAGCTTCCATTCTCTAACCAAGAAGCTCAGTTCCCATTACTCTCTCAAGGACATCCTCAGAACCCGGGCATATGATCCTAGAGGTAACCTTGTGTTTTAACACAGGGGAAATGTTTTACAAGTATGTCCCTGTGGGAAGATGGAATCGCTTCCACCAAAAAGAGAACAGTGCTTCCATTTCAAGCTACGATCCCCACATCAGAGCCCCTCTTTTCCACTTTCTTCCTCCTCCCCAATAGTTCTGACCCTGCCTGCCCTCCCTCTTGATCAAGACTGCTCTCCTAATTAAAATAAACAAATGTCAGGAAGCAATTACTGCAGAGACGGAGACAGATGGTAGAATGGTGGCATTCTGGTATTGCATTAGGCAGTAACTTGCTATCTCTTCAAACTTTATGCACTTTAATTAAGCATCGTTACAGACAGGTTCAATGAGCTTTGGAGTGGGGTTTATCAAATTAGCTTCTTGCAGGGCTGAGGCTGTGTGATTGCAAGAGGTGTCCCTGATGTAAACCTCAGCTGCATGAGAGGGTCTGGGAAGGAAACAAAGGGCAAGGAGCCCCAAACTCACCTCTTCTGTAAGCCAAAGGAGGGGGTGATACTCTACTCGCAGGAGCAGGAATAGTGAAATAGATAGGGATAGCCTAAGTGAACACTGGGGTAGGGAAGGCAGACATCCCTCAAGTTGAGCATCAGCATTTCTCCCCCCTGTGTGTGCTACACAAAAGATTCTGGCTGGAAGGGGAAGGACCAGCAGCTGGGAGGTGGTAGAAAACAGCAGTTAAATCATACAGACTTGGGTTCCAATCCTTCCTGCGCTTCAAATAGCACTAGGTAAATTACTTTACTTTTCTGGGCCTCAGGGTTTTTTCCTTCATTTGCAAAATGGAAGTAATAACAATTATTGGATATTCACTATGCATCAGACATCATTCTAAGCACTTTATGTGTTTACCTCATTTAGTCCTCTTCCAACAATCCTAGGGGTAGGTACGATCATTACCCCATTTAACAGATGAGAGGCCCAAGGCACAGGGAAAACAAACTTGCCCAAAGCCACACAGCTGCTAAATGGAAGAACCAGAATTCCAACCAGGCAGTCTGGATCCAGAGTCCATGTTCAAACATAGACACAAAAACCACAAAGCAAAATAAGAGACTATTTTCTACTATTCAGCAAGAAAATCAAATAAACCACTGCCATATGCAATATGAATAAATCTTAAAAACAGTACACTGAGCAAAACCAGATATAAATATGAGTCCATTTCTATGAAATTCTAGAAAAATCAGAGCCAATAAACAATGACAAAAACTATATCAGTGGTTGCCTGGGGCCAGTGGTGGGAATAGGGATTGACCACAAAGAGATATGAGGAAGCTATCTGGGATAATGGGAATGTTCTATCTCTTGATTGTGGTGTTGGTTACACAAGTGCGTATACTTGCCAATACTCATTGAACTGTACACATAGAATAGATGCACTTTATTGTTCACCACAAACACATCTGTTAAAAACCTTGTACTGAATGGCTGAATACAAAAATATGAATGGCAATTATCCTTGTGTGGTGGGATTCATTCAACAAATATTTATTAAGCACTTCTTATGTGTCAGGAAATGTGCCAGGTGCCAGTGACATATCAGTGCAAACAGATTAAGGAACTTTCTTCCTTTGTGGATTATAAATCCTGTTGGGGAGAGATAGGTAATGAACAAACACATAAGTATAACCATCAGTATGGCCAATGGTGATGAGTACTCCTAGAAACTGGGAGTGCTGGGGGACACAACGGAAAGCAGGGGCTCGGGCTTTCGTCAGGGAAGGACTCCTGCTCAGCAGCAAGGCAACCGTGCAGAGAAAGGAAAGTGGGCAAGGTAATCATGGCTACCATGAGAGCAGGTCCATCCAGCCTGTGTTCTGCAGCCCTTCTCCTCGGTTTCACACCCAAGGGCTACCGCCCAAGCACACATGCAACCCAGCTGCTGCCTCATTCCCCTTAGGCTCTCCAGACTCTCCCTGCCTCTTCTTCTCACAGCCATCACAGACCTGCCCACCAGGATCTCCAGGCCCTCCTCTCCTGCCTCTGCTCATGTCTCCACCCACATACACAGAACTCCCAGGCAAGCGTTCACACCTTACTTCACCCCACCTGCTTGGTTTAGAACATCTGGCCACCTCCCAGGTACAGATTCACCTCCTTCAGATAGGCTCTATCAGGAAGAAAAAAAAAAAGACAACCTCCTGGGGGGCAAGGCTTGGGAGGTCTGCGTGGTCAGGATACCGATTTAATCCCAAGTGAGATGGCCGGTGTGTGGGTCCAGGGCTTCAGGTAACTATCAACATTAGTGATCATCTATGAAGGAAGATCCTGGGATTATAAATCTGAGTATACAGTGTCATGAAGACACATACATAAACTATAAACTAAATAATGTGTGATGCCTATATAAATAGAAATGCATCCTACCAATCACAGCAATACTTGCTGTGAGCTTACCATGTGCTGGAAGGGGAACCCCACCCTCACTAGGCATAATGCCGTACAATACTCATGATAGCTTTATGATGTAAGTAACTTATTACTCCCATTTTACAGATGAGACTCAGAGAGGTTAAGTAATTTGCTCAAGATTAGACAGCCTAATTAAGCGCCTTAATTAGAATTAGAATCATGCCTGTCTCGCCCCAAAGCCTCCAGACTACCCACTATGATGAAGTATGTCCAGACATAGAAGTAGCTCTGGAGAAGAAGTGTTATTTCTGTTCACTGTTATGGAGATGGCTATAGAGAGGTCTTCATTCTGGAACCTAAAAGATAAATAATTGGTTTGAAGGCTCATAAGGGGCAAGAGAGACTGGAAGGAAGAAGGAAGAAGAAAAAAAGCGGGATAAAAGGAAACATGAGGAAAAGTGTGATATGAAAGAGCGAAATTTTTAGTATTGTTGGAGGCACAGTGCCAAGGGCAGGAGGATTGAGAACTTAAGTTTGGAGAGGTCAACATGGGCCCAATTTTGGGAGGCCTCTAGGTCAAGCTAAGAAGGTATATATTTATTTTACTTTTTATAAGTCCTTATGTAGTAGGTATTACATACATACTAAGCACTTTTTAAGCACTTCACAAATATTAATTCCTTTCATCTTTATAACAACCCCATACAGTAGGTATTATTATCAGCCTCAATTTTATTGGTGAGAAAATCAAGGAACAGGGAGGTTACATAATCTGTCCAGGATAACTCAGCAAGTGAATGAAATTCAAACCCAGGCAGTCTGACTCCAGAGTCCAGATCTTAGCCACTGCCTGTTGCACACTAAAGAGACTTTACAGAGAAGGTAGTATTGTATGCAAGGAATGGTGTCATCGGGCATGGGTTTTCTTTCACTCCTTCCCACACATGGTGTGTGGGAGAGGAAGAGGAGATGAAGAAAGAAAAGAATGGATGGCGGGAAGACCAACTGAAAAGGCACCACAGTGTTCTCGTTGAAAGTTGTTAATGGCCCATTGGCATGAAAGATACAGAAGTGCAAATGGAATCCACAAATATTAAAAAGGTAGAGCCAAAGGGGTGCAATGATGAAGTGGGTGAGGAGGAAGGGATACTGAAGCTGGCTTCCACCTTTCCTGCTCACATTCCTGGGTAGACAGGGATGTTGCCCACTCAGACATGCTGGAAATTATGACAAAGTAGACTGGGGTATGTTAAGTTTGATTCTCAATTTACCATTGATTGTCAATTGCAAGAACCAGTAGGCATTTTGCATATGTAGGTCTGAAACCAACAATGTTGGTCTCATAAATGTTGATTTTGATGTGCCCGTGGGTGGAGAAGACCAGGATATGGGTGAACTAATATTTATGTGAGAGTTCAAGGTAGAAGTACCAATGGGGAGTCATCCACCCTTGAAGAGTAGTGAAAACCACAGGAGTAGATTAAGATCATACAAAGAGAGGAAGTAGAGTATAAGGAAAGAGGCTGAGTGGCAAGGCTCTAGAAAACTCACTTAAGGGTCACCTAAAAGAAATGAACCAGAAAGACAGGGTGGGGGGTGGTCTTTATAGCCTTTAAGAAACAAACACTCCTTGTAGGTCTGTGGCTAAGTAAGATTTTTTTTAAAGTTCAACACGGTGAAATGGGAAAAGCAGCCAGGAGACCAACTCATATGATCTGGAACAAGTAGCTTTACATCCCACAATCTGATCCACAATTTGGACTTGATGATCTTAAATGTTCCTGCTAGTTATCAATCTGTGAAACAGGTCAAGAGCAAGACCATGAGTTGACCCCAGCATGGCGTCTGTTATACCAACCCAGGAACATTTAGGAAGGTAACTTCTTCCTCAATGGAAGCTACTCCTCCCATAGAAGGAGTGCAGATGAACCAACCCAAGTCGCCACCATCAGGGAATGGATGCTGCCCCGCCTCAGCCTTCTACCATATTTGGCTTTGTCTCTTGTAGCTTCTAGGAGCCTTTGTTCCTCACAACTTTCAGAGAGAGGATCATTCTTCACAGGAGAGCCACTCATATATTGGAAGGCAACTGCCATGCCCTGGTCATTCCCTGGATGACCTTTCCTTATACTATCCACTTCACTTGTTTTCAGAGCTCCTCCGCGGCCATGCATTCCAGCTCTCTCCTACCCTAACCACTGCCTCCTCTGGACACACCCTCAGACTAAAGTGTGATGTCCAGAGTGAACTCAGTCTCTCAATCCTCCTAGAGCCAAAACCCAACAAGGTAACAGAGCATGGAGCTGTCAGTATTAAGGCGAAATGAATTCTCCAGTTCTCAAAGTTGTCCTCATTCACTCGAGATGAGAGACATCCACGAGAAAAACCCGTGCCATTGAGTGAGTACCTACACCTAGGAAAATAAGGGCATCTCCATATAAAAACCCAAGTCTGGGGAAAATAAACCCATTCTACCATTAACTCATCTCTCTGCCAGCTGTCTTGGTTCGCCCCCCTTTAAAACAAAGTTGGAAATTTCCTCTCACTCCATATATCAGTTAATAATGATCATAATTAAATGAAAAACGGACCAACACTGATCTCCCTCCACACTCACTACTCATCCTAGTGCTCAGAGAGCTAAACGATCCACTTCTATTCAAACTCTAACCAAGCAACTTTAAGTACTTCAAAACTACCCGAGTATTTTATACATCACCTCAGCCAATCAAACATACCTAAAACACAATATGCTTGCGCCATCACAGTGGGACATTCTGCTGGGGAAAAAAGACATTGGCTTGAGCAATGGACAGTTTGCCTAGACTTCCACTTCTAATCAGTAAGTGAGGGGACTGACATAGACTTCTACCCCCAGTACACTTATCATTATCAGAAATACACAAACACAACCCAAACAGTCTCTCCAGAGGATATTTAGACATTAATCCTCTGGCATTCCCTGTTTTCAGTCTCCAAACACCAATGCCAATGGTTCCGAGATCCACTGGTGCCCCGGATGGTGTATCCTACCTACCCTGGGGTCCACGGCAGTGGGCACCATAAACAGGTTTCTTTCCCCAACACCTTGTGCTATCAAGTCCCCCAAAAGGGCAGAAGAGCAGATGAAAGCTATTCTTGATCTCCTCTTTGACTCTAGCCCTTGTTATTAAATGGTCCTACAAATTTCTGAGTCCTGGAAGCCTCAAAGAATGTGAAAAGACTCGATAAACAATGTCAAGTCCTTGGGAGAATATAAGTGACCCAGAGCCCAGTTATTGGAGCTCTTTATTCCCATGTGTAACCTTTTAGATTTTACTTGCTAACATCTGTTTTGTGTATGATTATAATAGTACTATATGGGCCTGTTAAAAAAAATCTGAAATATAGGGAGGGTGAAAGTGTAATTACACCAGTCAAAAATGATTAACATTAATTTTTATAGTTTTTTTCTATGTACATATTATTTAATTGAAATCATAGTGTACATATTATTTTATAGCCTGATTTTCCCCTCTGCCATTAAATTGCTTTAATGATTGCATAGTATTCCATTATCATCATTAATTTAACTCACTTCCCCTTGTAAGCACTTAGGCCATTTTAATTTTTTAGCGCTTATAAAACTACAACAAATATTCTTTAAAAGATATTTACATACACATCTTTCCTTAGGGTAGAGATCGAGTGTTTTTGCATCACACTGACAAAGGGAAAATCAAAAGAGGCCAATAAAGAAAAACAAATCGAGGCAGCTGACATCTTTTTCCCATACAATGCCAATAAATCCATTGCCACATGCTCACACTCCTTAGAGCCGCTCAAGGATGACCCAGTGAAATACCTTTCTTCTTTGTCCTATCATCTAGGCAAAGATTAGCAAAAATGCATTGTAGAGTTTTAGAAAATGGTTACTCCTTAACGACAGGTAAAACGGTAACACAGCCTAACCTTTAGAGGGAGAAACAGTAATATTTCCAAATATAGAAAACATAAGATATAAATATCCAACTATAGGGGGTAAATTATCACATCTATATCATGGAATGTTTTATACCCTTACACCTTTTAATTAAAGATTAGAGAATATTGAAACATAAGATGCTCACATTATAATACTGAAAGTAGGAAAATTAGGCTGTGTACAGTGTGTTTCAAATCTGTAAAAAAGAAGTGTACACAATCTCATGTACACACACACACACACACGCGCGCGCATTGGAGACATTGATGCCATAATGGTATGTGGTGGGAAAGGGTGATTTTTGCTTTGGCCTCAGTGCTTTTCTGGGATTTTAAGGTTTTTCAGTATTGTGTATTATTTACATTACAAAAAATCACTGTGTGTTAATAGTGATAATAAAAATGATCAAATTACGGATCCAAGCAAAACAAAATTCACTTGAGTTTCTAGGCTGAGGTGATGCAGCCCACTGTGTCTCCCTTCTCAACCTCTCCCCTTTCGGTTGTACCCAACAGGGAAAACGAGAACAATGGCACCAGCTAGGAGAGAGCCCGTGACATTTCCCGCCCGGCTCTGAAACTAAGCCAAGTCATGGAGAAAGTCGGGGATCAAAGAAACACATCAAACCTGGGAGCTGGAGCCAAACACCAGGCTGCAAGTCGCTCATGTCTAACCCCAAAACAGTATTACCGGGAGAAGACTCTATCCAGCTCCAATGGAATGAATACTCCCCCAGGCCCCGGGGACGCCTCGTCTCACACAGCAGGGAGGCTGCGCAGAGAGGAAGGGCCTCCGTCTGTACACCTGGCATCTCACTCCTGCCCACAGCCCACAGCCAGGCCCCTAGCACATGCCGCACCCCTCTTAGCCCTGCTCAGAGAGCCTCTCTCTGAACGTAGGAGGAGAGGAAACATCTCATGTGTGAAGAGGAAGGCACAGGGACCCAGGTATGAACCTTTGCATATTTTCATCTTCTTCACAAATGTCCTCAAAGAGACAAGCCCCTAACCCAGCCAGCACAGCAGAGTGGGGTCATGGCCCCAACCAGGGCTGCATCCTGGACATCTCTGCTTACTGATGTGCAACTGTATTCAAGTGTTTGGTGTCTCTGCACCTCCATGTCCTCTTCTGGGAGGCAGAGAAGAGTGATCCTATCTCTCCCATCAGATTACTGTGCTGATTAAGATGAATAATTCCCATGAAGACTCTCGCCCCATGCATGGTACATGGTAGTTGGAAATTGGTTCCATTTCTTTTTCTTGCCTTTGTCCCTGGAAAAGGCCAGGGGCTCTGAGCTGATAAGGACATGCTTTCCACCCTGCAGTACCAAGCGTTCCCTCTCTGGGTGTTAGGAGACTGGGCTTGCTGTAAGGGATCTGTTTAGCCTACTTGACCAACACAAAGAGAGCAAGGTCCATCACTGTCATTTATTTTTCCCATCTAACTGATTTTTTCACAAGGATCAGAGTTAAGAGTTGGGAGGGACTTTTAGGTTACCTTGTTGAACCTCCCACCTCAGAGCCCTGACAGGTGACATCCCAGGGAAGCCTCCAGTGGCACCTTCTGGTTACAGCCAGCCCAAGCACCTGAGAAACGTCCCATCATTTTACTCCTGACATCCCTGGAAACGGTAAAATAATGCGGCAACATCTTTCACCAAGAGGGAATCCACAAAGTCCTTTTGCAGAGGCTGATTTAAATTCCTTCAGTTCACATTTCTTTTTTGTTTTAAAAATTCTGTCAAATCTTCTCTGGCTGCAGACAGGAACAGGTGTTCCTTGCATTTTCAGGCAGGGAAATGGAGTCATGCTCATTTCAAACCACCCAGCCTTTCATTCTCCTCCTACTCCCTCAGGGCGGCACTGTGCTCTCCAACCCTGGAAGCCAGGACAAGGCTCACCCAAGGCAGCATCATACTCCTGAAATAATGGTGGAAAAGGAGGCTCAGGGGGGATAAAAGTGAGACCACTGTGGAGTTCCTCCTCTCCAAGCAGCACCTGAAGCGGCCGCCCATTCTTCCCACTGGTCAAGGCCCTCACCTGAAATGGACCTTAGACTCAATGGCCTTAGTTGCTGTCACTTATTCCCATCCTGGTGACCTCGCTCCGACAGAGACTTTAACAGTGTACCCCCAGTCACACTTTCTCCTTGGGGCCCCTGAGACACAACTCTGAAAAGAAAGGAGAGCAGCATGTTGCATGTCTGACAATGTCACAGCCGCTCTGGCTCTGCCCACAGCTCCGTGCCTCGCCAGCCCCTGAGCTCCCTTCCCGAGACGGTGATATTTCTCCTCTCTCCTCCACCTTCTGCCTCCAGCCTGAGACTCGTCAGCAGCCCCTGCATGTACCAAACACACAAGTTGGTTTGGCTTAAAAGGTCAATTGCAGCAGATTTGTACGTGTTCTCTGCCTCTGATGCCAAAGTCCCCTCAGAAGCAAAGGAGTACAAGCCATCCCCGGTGCAGACTTCCCTGCTCCCACCCCCGCTTCTCACTTCTCCACACCCCTTCGCCTGCACAGTGTCTTCAGCCAAGGAAGGACGGAACACTCGCAGTCTGGATGTTTCTCCACTGCCTTACCAGCCTCAGGTCCAAAGCTTGGCACACACATCTGTTCAAGTCACCCAGTGGAAGCCATCAGACACGCAAGCCCCAGAGGACTCAGATGGAGGGAGAGCTGGGGCTGGGGAATGGGTCCTTTGGGTAGATTAACATCTGTCCTCAAAAGGCTTGACAGTGTAGAGAATTTAGCCTGGTCCAGTGTCAGGGAGCCTGGTCGGCTACTTTCTCAGGAAGCCATTTCTATTAATGAGGCACCTGTCCTAAAATGCAGTTCTCAAATCAGGGTCCAGGGCCTCTGGTGCTCTGGGAGATTCTTCCAGATGGTCACAGGCTGTCACTTCCAATATTAATGCTTAAAATGTGACAGCATCAACACTTCTGTTTTCAGGGTGACGTAACCATGGCCTTTTCTTGGGACAGCTCTGAGAACCATGGTGCGTCACCACAAGGAGTGACTTTAGAGGGTTCCAAATCCACCCTCAACTCACAGTTGAAGAACCTGAGTTTTGGAGCCAGAAAGAGGCAGGCCAGAGCCCCAGTGCCAAGTCTCCTTCAACCACACTGGACCACCTTAAGGAAACACCTGGCAAAACCCATCATCTCATCTTAGAACACCTCCAGTGCAAGTCCCAGTGAAAGTTTATTGTGTGACAAGGGTGAGTGGGGTAACTCAACTATGGGGATCTCTGCCTGAATCATTGGAGAACAACTGTTGTTAATTAGGTTAAATCAAAAGAGGATGTATTAGTGTATTTTTTCATTACACAGTAGGAAGCCAGCAAGTTTGGGGTTTTCTCTCACCCTGAAGAGCTGTAGGCCCTGCCTAGGACCCCACACCACCACTTACCTAGTTGACTCTACAGCCATGATTCTCCACCACTAGTGTGCATCTGGACGCCCTGGGAGAGGTTTTAAACACAGCTGGCTGGGTCCCATCCCTAGAGTTTCAGCATCAAGATGCCTGGGGCGGGGCCCCAGAATGTGCATTTCATGCAAGTTCCCAGGTGACACTGGGACCCATGTTGAGACAAGTCCTTCAGTTTCACTACGACTGACACTTGATTTCTATGGGCCCCCTACCCCCAAGCTGCACGTCCACAACTAATACACATTTGTTCAGCCTCCTCCCATGGCTGCAGCCTTATCTGATGGTTCTGCCCAATTAAGAGGACTCGCTCATGCTACCACATAATCGATTGCCCCATTAACAGATGGCTGGAGATTCAGGCTGGCCCCCTTCCCGACATCGCCTACCGTTGTGCAGAAATTTCCCCCAATCCAGACAGAGCAGATGAACCAGCGAGGAGTTTCCAACCACCATTCTGACAGCAAACCATTCCTGAAATGTCCCCCCACCACATCTGCTTTGCCAGGGACTGCTGGACCCCAGGGGCTATCACAATCTGGTGTGGAGACCCCCAAGGCAGCCCACACCCTTGGTCTCCTCCATCCAGCCCCAATTTTCAGTGCTTTGCTTCACTTCCGCAAGCAGCTGGCACTCTCCTACTGTAGGGACAAAAGTCTGTGACATCCATTCCAGGGGGACAGCCACTCCTGAATAATGTATTTTGTCCCTGGCTCAGAGCAGGTGGGGTTGCCTCCACCTCAGAAAGGGCAAGGCAGCTGCTCACATCAACAGGTGCCTTCCAGCGAGGCAGCCTTCTGGGCTCAGCAAACCTCCTGGGACACAGCCAAAGGGGGAAAATGGGATCCCAACTGAGGTTCCGTGCCCAGGTGCGTATTAACCAATAGAGTAGCCGAGTGGCCATGTGGTCAGAGAAGACAGGATCCATGTTCCACCCACCTTGTGAGTCAGTTATTCACACTCATCTCAAATACAGGGAAATAATTATACCCGCTCCATAGCTCTGGTCACAGGAATTTTTTTAAAATTGCCTCTGAAATGCTTAGCAGAGCACCTGGCACAGTAAATGTGTGCTGCTCTTACTATTGTTATGATCAAGAAAAACCAGAATGCCCTGTAAGCCCTGGCTCAAACTGCCACATTTCAAAGGCCTCAGGGAGTAGAGCCTCAGATCCAACAAGGACCCTAGTGGACAAACTGGCTGGATGCCTCTGTGAGCACCCCAGGTGCCCACTAACTCCTCATCCCCCCCACCAGCAGTTCCGGCCCAGATCTACCCTCTGGTTCCTGCACTTGCCCCTGTTACATGAGGCCTCTCTTGCTATGTTCTAGATTGTTCACCTTGGCCTCTCATTAAAGTCCATTTTAAGCTATAGTACAGGTTCTGACAATGTGCTTCTGCTGGTCTCAACACTCTGCCCATTTCTGGCATCTCTAGAATTTTCCTTGGAACCCAGAAGCCTTTCCCAAAGCCAGGGATCAGCCAGAGGTGGTTTACCTCCATCATCGTATGACAAAGACATGCCCTCCACCTGGACGGGCCAGGAATCTGTCAGCCAGAAACCAAGCGAAGGAATCTTCCAGGGATTTTTCTTAAACTACAGGAAATGAGCTGCCATCTGAAGTTGGACTGGTGCTCCCTAAAATGAAACACAACTCTAAAACCTGTTCTCAGCTACCCAGTTGAGAAAATTCTCTTCTGCTGCCCTTGCTTAAAGACCGGACCGCCCAGAAAGAACTTGGGCTGTTTCAAATACCTTAGATTTGCTGGAAACAAAGACTCCTTCAGTCAGGATATGGGTTTTTTGGAAGAACAGGATGTGACCACAAAGCCTTCGGCAAAGGAAATCACTACACCCTCTTTTCTCTGTTTCTTTCCTTCCTGTCACTGTTGCTTTGCTTCTGGTGCCGATCTCCATTCTCCCCCTTCTACTGGGGGTCATCTTCTAACTTCAGTTAAATCATGATCTTTGATCTCAGAAGCCCCCATACCAACTCCCAAGGGAGCAGAACCATCCGCTGGCTCACCTTTTTAAAGCTCTCAGTGGCAGGACAGAACGTGGCCAGGCAGCCATAGGGGCTCAGGCCTGCTACAAGCCATAGCAATGGGGTGGGGGCGGCTAGGTCACAGTATACAAAGCAGGGCTGCTGTCCAATCAATCAGCAGGGTGATGGGAAGGGCAGCTCAGAAGATGGGGTGGCTGAGCAGGGAGCAGAAGAAATAAAAATCAAACATACACGACAGGCATAAACCAGGCCAGCAGAGCACTTCCCTACCCAGAGCTGTGCAAACACTGTAAATTTGTGACCAGCAAGACAGCAGCCAAAAAAACAAGTGTGAAGAGGTTCTGGTTCTGGTGCCTTTCCAAAAGCGGGCACAAATTCCACCTGGGTCCTATCCACTCCTCAACTGAAAACATTTTCAAATGTCCCCTGCTCTGGGTTAGAAGATCTATAAGGCGGTTCATGGTTTTTTAAATTTGCGGGTGGCACCCAATCAATGTTTCGGAATGGACAACAGGAAAGGATGGAAGAGGGAAGGAATTAGATAAGACAGCCACAACTGCCACAGATTGGAGGTGATTCAGAAGCCGTCCCCTCCCCTCCCCAATCTGGCCAGGAAAGAAGCATGGGATGGGAAGAAAATGACCCCAGTGGTCACAGGTACCCTGGGGGAAAGTGGAGCAATTCAGAGCCAACTGAGTTCTCCCCACCAAATCAGAGGGAGGCAAGACGATAAATAACCACCCAGTAAAGCCCCACCAAGAAGGAAACATGGGGGCTCATACCCTCTCTTGCCACCCCGTCTTTCAAGCCTTGGACCACTTTAAAAGTAGTCAGAAGCCACCCGCAGGCCCAAAACAGCAAGAGAAAAAGCATAGTGAAAGGCCTAGCATGCCAGCAGCCTAGGAGTGTCGCAGGCTGAACTAAGGCATAACTGAGAACCTCCCCAGCTATGGGTCCTGAGGGTTTGGGGCAGTCACAGGAACTGTGGCCCATCTGCAGAATCCTGCCACGCAGCCTTACAGAGTTGGGTAGCAGCCGGAAGAAGCGAGAAGAGGAGAACAGAGAGAATAAACGCCAGCACTCAGTTGAGCTCCATGAAAGCAGGTCTTCTCCAGCACCACAGCTAAAAGCAGTGGCAGCCTCCTGTATTGATTATGCATGTGTGCCACTGAGCAAACAGGCTGGCTGGGCAAGGGCTGAGGTCTGCTGGATAATTTATGTGCTGGCATTGGCATTCACAGAGCTGTGGGCAGAGTTCAAAGAAAAGTGTTAGAGAACAGACGTTCAAGATACAAGCAAACTGCCACACTTGTGCAGCTTCCGGTAGGTGGAACAGAAAGGTCTCCTAAGGCAATCACACAGAGTGGTGCCAAAATATGTGTGCGTGACACACTGCTCCCACTGCCTATGACACAGCCTCTAGCTCTGAATCCCAGCTGCTCCTTGTCTGGTAGGCTCCTCTAATACCAAGACTGTGTCACCACCTGGAGGAAGTCTGACCCATACTTCCAAGTTGCTCTAAGTGACCTCTTATAACCTATGGTTGCCTTCATTGGAGGCTTCCAATTCATCCATCTGTTCACAGTGTTTCTGCCATAGGAAAGCCCCCAATGTATTCAACTAACACAGACCTCTCATTAGGTTCAAACAGCTCCCTACACTTCTCCTTCATAGCTTTACCCCAGTTTGTACTCAGATTTTCAGTCTTCTTTGGTCACCTTCCCTCCCCCAGGCCCCAAATATAAGCTCCATGAGGAACAGGACTTGTTGGCCCCTTTTACCACTGTACTCCCTGCACCTACCCCAGGACCCGGCCTGTACTGGCACTCAACAGACAGTGACTTAACAAGTGAATACATTAGTCTACGACAACATATTATGGTCACATTCATCACTCTTTCTTCCCAACTAGGTTGTGAGATATTTTAGGGCAAGGTCAGTGTCTAATTGGTCTTTTCTCCCCAGCACAAGAAGCAGGGTGGGGTCAAGCTTTTCTCGTGCCCTTGGGTGATTATATCCCATCACCAAGATAACCAAACAACCCACCTCGTTTTTTTCTTTCAGAGTGCTTAGCATAATTCCTAACCTATAACAGGTGTTCGGTGTCTATTTTCATGTGATTTACCTTTTAAGGAGCCCATACCTAAGACTGGGAATGTATCCTCTATGCTAAACAGTGGCAAGTATGCACCTAAGTGGTAGGGACACTACCAAGCGGCCCCTCATGGCCACCAGGCATGGACAAAGGCAGTATTTAGAGCAGAAGGAACCCCCAGGAGGTGGGACACCTGAGTGTCAGTCCCCAACCTACACTCCCTGGCTGGATGACATGAGAAAGCATCAAACTCTGTGGCATGTAATTGTCTCATCTCTAAAATTGGGGGCAGTCTACCCTGGCTCCCAGGTATCGAATCTGCCTTCCATGTTGTGGTAACTAAATACAGCCAGTCAGTCACATAGCCCAAGTTTGAATCCCACCTTCTCCAATGTCCAGCTGTGTGCCCTTGGATGTGGTACCTGACTTAGATTTGAGTCTTAGTTTCCTCTTTGTAAAATAGAGCTAATAATAATCTGAAAGGATGGAGTAAGAGGATGCATGAAAAGGACTTGGTTTCAAAGAGTGCAGGAGTTTATTGATGGCAGAAGGTTATAATGCAAAGACCATGGGCTTGGACTGAGATCCATTCTGATTAGCTGAATAACAATGGTCAAGCTGGGTTCTAAGGTTCAGTTTCCTCATCTGGAAAGCGGAGGAAACAAAACTCCTACTCACCCTGGCCAAGTTCACCCCATCCAGGATACCTGCACTTACTGCTTTGAGCAGAGCAGGCCCCTCCCCTCACTAGCTTTTTGTGGCTTTATTGCCATTCAGGCCTTAGCTCAGATGTCACCTCCTCAGATGGCTTTTCCTGTACCTCTCCAAAGTCACCTACCTGCCCTTCACTTAGTTTATTTCCTTCCTAGCAGCCAGTTCTGTCTGAAATTGCCTAATTTTTATGTGTTTATTGTTTATCATCTCTCTCATTAGAATCTCAGCTCTATGAAAACAGAAATCCTGGTCTATACTCAGCTGTGTCGCCAGAACCTAGGATACTGCTTTGCACGTGTTAGGGCTCAACAACACTTAAGGGATGGATGGATGGATGAGTGGATGAATGAATGAATGAATGAATGAGTGGATGAATGAACGAATGAATGAATAAACCAACATCCTCCAGAATGACTGTGAAGAAACAAATGGATAATGCAAATGAAAATGCCTAGCACAGTGCCTGGTTCATACTAGCCTCTTCATGTTCATTTTCCTTACTTTCCCTGGGAACTAATTTTTTTAAGCACTGCAGTCCTTATACATTAGCTCAGCTTGAGATTTTAAAACTTGCTTAAATTGAGCCAAGGTTACCAGACGGAAGAAAAAAAAGAGGGGGGAGTCATAATTAACCTTCACATGCAGATCTCCACCAAGCGCTTCTTAACACCTCTGAAATGTCTGAGCAACTGAGCCTCCCAGGATCCCCTGAGTGCTCCGGAAGACAGGTCATCAATTGAGCTACTTCTGCATCTGCACACATTGCAAATCAGACACAAAGACAAATGATGCTTGATCCAGTGCCAAGGGGTCAGCACCAGCCAGGGTGCAGATTTCAGGCTGGACCCCTGAGAGGACTCAAGTCTAAAATGCATGCCCAGTCAGGTACCAACCAGGATGGGGACTGAGATAATCACCTGAAGATGCTGGAGCATCCTATCCTATTCTACAAGTGCTGTCCCCTCCATTTTGCCATTTACCTCTGGAGTCCCTCTGCTCATTCTGGGACATCTCTGCTATCTTACCTTTAGTCCACCCAACTTGGGTGGCTCTCTTACTCTGCCCAAGGTCCCAGGACAACATGGTAGATGAGCCTGTCCTCCCCTCTCCTTCTGGATGCCACCAGATTATCCCAGGTCAAGCAACCTGACCAAGGGGTCAAAGGTGACAATGACTCCACCTTGCCCATACATTCTAGACATCAACATTCTAAGCCATTGAGCCTCAACTGCTCCAGAACTGAGAGGTAGCACATTGGGGGTCAAGAGGTCATAGTAACTGGCAGGGCTCTATTCCCCACAATGAGCTCTTTCCAATGGGCTGAGAATAAACTCTAGATGACAGCCAGAACTCACAACCCTAACCTACTCCCAAATATACCAGGCAAGGCATAAGACGTGCCAGATGTGAATCTCATATTAAATGTCAAAAAAAACCACTGTTCTCTACATGCAGATACCACATTGCCTATCAAAATGTTCAAGCAAGGCCACCCTGGTACTAATCTGTGGTTCTGACCACTGCACCTGGCCCATGACACCCTGAAAACCGTTATCACATACAGAGAACAAACCAACACGATTCAAATACCATGCCCCTGACCCACACCCAGCTTGCATCACCTCCACTGGACTGGAGCAAGGGCAGAGCCTCCTTTCTACTTCTGTGGGCCAGACTGCAGAGGCAGAGAGAGAAAATTAGCCTCGTGACCTGCTGTACAAAATATGCACCAGGACACCAAGTCTAGCAGACCAGGTTGGGTGAAGCAGGGGGAGACACAGAGAAGATGGCAATGCCCCCAGTGCCTGGGAAGAGGGCTTTCCAGACAATTTTGAACTCCATTTTCTAGCAAGTTTGGCTGCAACCTTGACCATTCAGTTCCACTTTCACTTGACACTCAAGTTCCTTAGTAAAAGAGAGAGCCAGTTCTATTGACAGGACAGGGCGCTTTACCCTCCTCTCCAGCAGACTCCTCAGCAGGTCTGCACTTCCTAACCAGCACTGCCCTGACTCCTTGGGATCCTCACTTGGTGCTCTTTCAGCTTCCCCTCCCCAACCTTACAGTTTCTTAAGCTATGTTGTGTCCTGATGTCCAACCAGAATAACCTGCTGTTTGATTTTATGCAACCTTAACCTCTTTGAGCCTCAGTTTATGTAACCCTAGAATGGGTGTTAAATTGGACAGCTTTAAAGTTTAACTTCAACACTTATATTCTATAATTCTGATTATCAGCTGGAATCTTCTGTGACAATGATAGCCACTTCATCAGCATTGGGCCTGGATCTATTTGCCTTTCTAGATTCCAAGCTGAAGAGTCTTTCTGAAGTTTCCTTTAGCTTACTAAATGTTTTGTAAGTCAATTTCTCCTCTCCATATTCTTGTAGCATATAAAGGTAGTGAGCAGGTCAGGAAGGTAGGAGGCATTAGGCAGATTGAGGAGAAATGGCAACTCCTTATAAGAAAGAGAAAAATGCGCATGTTCAGGCTCAGTTGTTCACAGCTCCCAAGGCCTTTCCTACCCCTCCCCTTTCTGAAATACGTGCAATCTTCCCCAGAGATCTGGAGCCATGCCACCCTCCTTGGGAGAGGAGATCAGGTGCCAATTTCCTAATGGCTATACACGTCAACAGCCGGGGAGTCGTCCTCCACACCCATCTCTCTCTCATCCCATATCCAATTCATCTTCCACTCCAGCCAATAGTACTACCAAATATGCCACAACTCTGCCAGCTGTCACCCACACCACTGCCCCCACTCCATCTCCAGCACCTAGCACAGTGTCTGGACTCAGCAGGTGCTCAATAAAGATTTGTTGAATGAATGAAGTCCAAGAGGATTTCTTTTCCCCTGAGAAGTAGAACTGAGAAACAGGTTATTTTTGCAGGGCAGTGGTGAGTTCAATATTCCCTACCCAGCCAAAACATGAATAAGTGCTTCACCTCAAACTCTGCACCACCACACCACTGAGTTAAGAATTCCTCTCACTCTCCTTCCTACTCACGTCTCAAGACTCAAGAGTGACAATGAAACCACAGGCATCTCCTCACTCTGTGGATAAGATCTGAGTATAAGTATCAGTTTAACATCTGAACAGCATTAATTCCCAGGAGCTCTTAGGCAGTGTAACGCTATCCAAACAACACATACCCTGCACTCATGCATGCACAGGCACACACACACCATGCCCAGGCCACAGAAGGAAGCAGGGCTACAACTCAGATCCCTCTTCTGGGCTCATAGTGAACCTCCCTCAGTCCACTGGCCCGACTGGAACGATCTTAAATACAAATGGTATTCATGACCATTCATGAACGCTACCTTCCCACCCCACCAGCCCCCATCACCAGGGCTAAAGTCTCAGGGTTTGTAGTTTGCTTGAGGAGGAGAAGGGATGATTTAATACCCCTGCTCACCCTAGTTTCGAGAACTCTGAGTCCATCTGCATGGAATCACTTGCTACAAAAGTCCTGAGCTGGAGAGTGACCTGGGTGGCTGTCTGGTTTCCCTGCCATGCCCATCTCAAGATTTTCCTCATTATTTCACACTGGTGGCCCTGCTTCCAAACTTCAAAGGCCATCACATCATCACAGGACCTGTCTCGGAGTTAACATCCCAGCCAAAGATCCAGAACCAGGATCTCATGGCCCATCTAGCCACACAGCAGAGCAACTGTGGGGGCTCAAGGGTCCCCACAAAGGGTCCTCCCCTAGAAAGTCCCAGACCCCGCCTTTGGCTTCCTCAAATGCACTTCCACATTGGTCAACCTGCCCCTCCATTCTGCTCCATTCTAGACTTCTCTAAAAGCATGTTTCATCCTGGTTGTGGTTAAGGTCTGGAGTCAAACAGCCTGGGTTCAGATCACTCCCAAATGGGTAGACCCAGGGAAGTCACATGACCTCTCTAAACCTCCTTGCCCTGGTCTATAAAACATGAGTCCCAAGGCTTGCTACACAAGATTGCCATGGGAAGTCAATGAGTCAACCACTGCATGTAAAGCTGTTTATAGCAGTCTCTCCTTATTCGTGGTTTCCCTTTCTGCAGTTTCAGTTACCCATGGTCAACCATGGTCTGAAAACAGCAAATGGAAAATTCTAGAAAGAAACAATTCATACATTTTATATTGCTCACCATTCTGAGGCACACATGAAATTTCATGGGCCAACTGTGAATCATCCCTTTGTCCCCCATATCCACTACCCGCCCACTAATCACTTAGGAGCCTTCTGGGTTATTAAATCAATTATAAGAGAGAAAGAGAGAGGCCACATTTACATTACTTTTATTATAGCATATTGTTATAATTATTCTATTTTATAATTAGTTATTGTTGTTAATCTCTTACTGTACCTAATTTATGAATTAAACATTATCATATGTGTATGTGTATAGGAAAAATAGAGTGTATACAGGGCTTGGTACCATTCTCAGTTTCAGGCATCTGCTGGGGGTCTCAGGACATATCCCCCAAGGATAAGGGCACTACTGTATATAGAAGTGAGTCACTTCCAATTCCTAGTCACACCCTTTCTACCAGATAGCACTGCTGGTTGTCATTGTCATTTTGTCACCAGTTTCCTTACTAATACCCTTCATTTGCAGAATGCCCCTCCCAATTCACCTCTCTCCCTGAGAAAAAAACCTTGGAGGGAAGCCTGAAGGGTAGACATCTAGATGGGAAGAGTGATTCTTTCCAGGAGGTGAGATTCCACATAATCTTCATTCTCTTATTATTTCTCTTTTTACTGAATTGTTTTTCAGGGTGTTTTTTTTTTTTGCAATGTACATGGCACATATGTCCCTTTTTAAAATGAGAAAATATATAAAGCTGTCTGAAAAATTCCCAGGCTTTGTCTCTAGAAGGTAGTTCATGAAAGAGAACTAAGGATGATGAGACATCCTCATCTGACCCTCAAGGGCTAGCCAAGAAGTGGCCCTACGTAACAAGGAGCCTGAATTGTGGAAGTGGGAAGGACAGGCAGTCATTCACACAGCAGGTGTTCCCTGAGTGCGCCCCCTGTACGAGGTGCTTTATGTGAACAAAACAAAATCCAAGCCAGCCCTCAGGGTGATGAGGCCCTATTCAGGCAGACAATAAGCAAAATAAACACACATGTAATACGTCAGATGGTGTTAGGTGCTGGGAAAATTAAGGAAGGAAGGGGGATGAGAGAGAGTGCACATGCTCTTCTGGAAAGGGTGCCTGGGTTAGGCTTGCCCAGTGAGGTTCATTTGTGCAGAGACCTGGAGAAGGGAAACAGCCAGGATAAAGGCTTGGAGGCTGGACCAGGCTTAGCAACTGGAAGAGCATGAGTGAGGAGAGTGGAAGGAGAGGAGGACAGAAAGGTGCTAGGCCTCCCAGGTCATACTAAGAGGACTCTGTGGTTCATATCAAGGGGCATGGGAAAGCAGTGGAGATGTGAGCAGAGTGACATAACTTGATTTTCATTTTAAAGAATTATTCCAGCCTGCTGTACGGAAGATGAAAAAATGGAAAGAGTCAAAAGGGGGGAGCGAGAGTTCAGTAAAGAGAATACTGTCATAGTCCAGCCAAGAGGTGGTGGCAGTGGTTTGGACCCCAGGAGTCAAAAGTATGACCATATTCTTGGTCCATTTTTCAAGGGACCGACTATAGATTTGGCGGCATATTGAACATGGGAACATGAGAGACAAAAGGAGCCAAAACAATTCTACGTGTATTAGGTGTGAGTAATCAGTAACATAGAGTTGCTACTTCTTAAACAAGAAGACTAGGCAGAATATGTCAGGGCTGGAAGTAGAATTAAAAGATATTAACGCATGCAAATTTTGATCGAATTAGTACAAGACAAGCAAGCACGTAGAGATGACAGTCAAGCAGGCAGTTATACAAATTTGAGTTCAAGTGCTAGGTCCAGCCCAGACATCTCTACATCGAAGAAGGTGAACTAGATTTGCTCTAACATTCCTCCCACTCGGTAAGATGCTAGGATTCTGTGTAGGAGAATCAACTCTCTACTTCCCAAACCTCCCATTTGCAGAAATCTCAGACTCTGACACCAAATAAGAGGTATAATTTTTCCCACACTCTGAACCTTCTTCTGACTCTTCCTTATTTCCTGGGTGAAGGGACACATTTTCTCCCAAGGAGGCTGACCCAGTGCCTGCCTTAGATGCCAAAGAGAGAGACTCAGCCATCTTCCCTTCCTTCTTAAAATTTAAAACCTGAGATGCTAAAATTGGCCACCTGCATCATGACACCCTAAATCTAAATCTGGAAGCCCAATGGCAGTAGTAGCTATTGTGGAAAAGTGCTCAGGAGGCATCTTGAAGTGAAAAACCAAGCTAGTGTGACAGCGTCCAAAATGTGATTTCAGTGCTTGGCACAAAGTTGATGCTCAATTAGTATTAGTTAAATGAGTGGAAGAACCTTTTTAAAAAACAAAATAGCCTACCCTGGATTGTAGATGCTTAGAAAATTAAACTGGAAACACAGAAGTCAAATTTCCCCATTAGTAATTTCTGGAAGGAGGACTTATGTGACTTTTTGTTTTTCATATTTTCTAAATGTTCTGTAACAAACATATTCTATTTTGCAATAAGAAAATCCAGTCACTTTTATAAGAAGATAACTTGTTAAAAACAACAACTACACACATACAAAAAAAGAGTAACTGACGTCCAAAATCCACAACCTACACACAAGCCAACCTTCCCACCCCATACCACCCCCATATCCTACTCGTTCTCAGATAATGTTTCCCCGTCTTTCTTTTCCTGTTTTTATTCCAGGGATCTGGGGAATTAAGCAATTGTCTTTGAGTGTTAGCCTCATCCAGGTCAAAGCCCAGTATTGAGGCAGCCCCCATTACTTCAAGACCTGGAGAAAATCAGACCAAAGGCCCACTTGTCCACTGCTGGCATCCCTCTTGCCAGAACCACCCCATCGATCCTAGAAGAGAATCCAGGCAGGGCATGGAGAAGCTTCCATCTCATGGAGCTTCTGTCTACAGGGAAAGGAAGTTTAAAAAATAAACTCCCATGTCTTAGCAAACTTCAGGAGTTTAATATTTTATCAGTGCCCCATTAACATATCTCCTTTTTCTTCCCACAACTTCCTGTCTTGCCTTGTGGCTCTAGACCAAGTCCAGGTCCTGAGTCCCTGTCCTCCCCACCTCGCCTCACACCTGCTTAGTGTAGATAAGTTCAAGGTGGGACAGGGGAACCACACAACTGAGAAGCAGAGGTAACCTCAGGTGAACACACATGGAGAGTGTTCGGGAAGACACCCCACCAAGAAAGGACAGAACTGCATGCAGGTGACAAGCATCTCACGAATTAGGGACAGGAGGAGATGAAAGTGGGGGAGAGAAGAAGAGGACAGAGTGCACACATTGGTTACGGACACCCAGGCCAACAGATCTAAAAGGAGGCTGGCCTGGTGGCTCTTACAGAGGGAAGAAAAGTGGAGATCCCTCAGAGCAGAGGGATCACCAGGCCCCAGAGAGGCCTTTGTTCCCTCTGTCCCCTGGGCTTTCCCCAGCCCAGAATAAGCAGGCCTGTGGGTCTGGAGGAATTTCTAGCACTACCCAGCAGGTGAGGTTCAAGCAGCCCAGACAAGGCAGAACTCAGAGAGGTCCACCATCTGTGAGCTTAACTTCTCAACACTTCGGTTTCCTCTCCTGCACAAGGGGGTAAGGATTCCTCCTTTCCCTAGTTGCTGTGAGGACTCAGTGAGAAAATTTGGGTAAAGCATTTGGCACAGTGCGTGGCATCTAACAGTTCCATACATAGCCAGGATTATCAGCATTTGCTTGACTTCTCTGATTTTCCTCACCCTCAGCTTGTCCTTCAGCTCTCAGAACAAACGTCAATTCTTCCAACCCACCTTCCCACTCTGAGGTGGGATGTTAGAGGAGGGTCAGACAGACCTAAGTTTCAGTCCCAGCCTGGGCACCTCTCCATGCCTCAGTTTCCTTATTTGTAACAAGGCAATGACAACAACAGAGCCTCCCTCCAAGACTTCTTGTGAGGATTAAGTGAGGTGATACACATGAAGCCCTTATCATAGGGCTTGCATTAAGTGAGCACTTGATAACTTCTAGCTATTATTTTGCCCCTGGTCTTAGCATTTTTAAAATCCTCACCCAAAGATATATTTGTATTATTATTATTGATTTTAGAGAAAGAAGAAAAGAGAGAGAGAGAGAGAGACTGATGTGAGAGAGAAACATCGATCAATTGCCTCTCATATGCGCCCTGGCTGAGGATTGAACCCGCAACCCTTTGGTACACCAGACACCCAACTAACTGAACCACCTAGCCAGCACCTGATGTTATCATATTTTTTAAAGATTTTTATTTCTTTATTTTTAGAAAAAGAGGAAGGGAAGGAGAAAGTGAAAAAGAGAAACAATGTGTGGTTGCCTCTCACATAACCCCTACTGAGTACCTCGCCCATAACCCAAGCATGTGCCCTGACTGGGAATCAAACTGGTGACCCTTTGGTTAGCAGGCTGGTGCTCAATTCACTGGCCCACATCAGCCAGGGCCTGACCTTATCATATGAAATTAAGTTTCCATAATTCCCAGAGCCCCCAGTACTTTTTCTTCAGAGAGCTCATCAGAATTTATAATTATATATTTATTTGCTTTGTTTAATATTTGCCCTTCCACCCAAGCTTAAAGTCCATGAGGGATAAACTACACGTCTCTCTTGATTGTGGCTGTATTCCCAGCACCTGGTACTGTACCTGGATACAGTAGGTGTTTAACAAATATCTGTTGGTAAATAAATGTGTGAAATAATGAATAGAATATTAGCATTGGCATGGACGATCACCAAGGTCCCTTCCAGCTCTGAGAGCCTCCAACTGTTCTCTATTTTTTGACAGCATTGGAAGGAAAGTTTCAAATGAGCCCCACAGAAGCTGTTGCACTGATCCCCAGGGAAGACTTGGGATGCTTGCTGCTGACAGACTTCTGAACACTCAAGTTGTGCAGAGAGTTACTCTGATTTTTGTAAACCCGAGAAGGGAAGCTGCCAAATTTCCAGGTTGGGATCATCCTCTCTACCCTCAGGGTTCCCCACACACAGGGCACTAAACAAGGCTCTGAGGTGGGCAGCAGGGGCCCCGGGCCAGGCAGAGAGGCCTTCCTGTGTCAGCAGTGGACAGCCAGTCCTCAGCAAAGAAGGCCAGACCTCATAGAGCAACAGGTGACCACGGCCTCTGTCCTCACCTCTTTGTGCCTCCAAAAGAGAAAGGACTTCACATGGACATACATGGAACAGACAGGGCTCTGGGGCTGGCCCTGGATTTCACAACCTCACCCAGCCTCAGGAAGTGCTTGCTTTTCATGCAGATTCCCAGGCCCTACCCCAGAACTCCTAAATCAGATTGGCAGTGGGTCCTGCAAACATGTATTTTATAAAAACTCCCCAGGCGTTTGATGCACACCAAAAGCTAAAATTTGCCATTCTAATGAGAGGAAAACAGATCCGTATAAGCATTGAGCCCTACCCTGGAGGCTGGGTGTGTATAACCAATTACCTCTGCACTTCTGACCTAACTCTGGAAACAGAAACTGGTCCAGCCCACAGACACCTGCTTTGCAGCACAAGCTCTCCTGAAACACTGACTTGCAAGCCCAATGGCATCCTGTGGGGACCTTTAAAATATACGGATGGACTGGACTTTATCTCTAAAGACACTCTGTTGGTATGAGATTCAGCATAGGTTTGGGATTTTGATGTGGTGATTCTAATACACAGCAAAGTTTGAGAATTGCTCTAACTTACTCTCACTGCCTAGCTCCCAGCTCACCAGTGCAGACACAAACACCACAGGACAGCCTTCCCCCGATCAGAGGGTCAGCCTGAGAAAGAAGGAGACCAAGTGGTGTTCACATCACAAGATCCTGGGATTTTTGGGGCACAGGATCTTCTCAGATGAGATAAAGCCCCAAGTCTTTATCTCCTAGAAGTTACAGGTGACTTGCTGAGCAGGATTCGGTGTCCTCAGTGTGTATGACACAATAGGACACAGCTGTGAGAGGTCTCAAAGTCCCCTTTACTCAAGTTTCATCCCAACTCCTCCATTTACCAACTCTGAAACCTCAGGAAGTTAACTCCCCCACCCCCACTCTCCTCACCTGTAAAATGGGGCCAACACTACCTAACACTGGTTCACTGCATCCTCACAGCTTTATGTACGAAGCACTTAACACAGTTGCTGGAACACACTAAAAGCTCAATCGTAGCCCACAGTTGTATATGTCAAATGGTTCTTTTGGTTGCTTACAGCATGCTTCATACTTTCCTCTTTTACAAAGGTTCAGACTCTTGGCAGCTGTTCTGCCAACCTTGGATACTTACTACTCTTTTAGGGCCCCCTTTTTTTGGTCAAGCTTAATCATCTCTTGGCTCTTGAACTTGCTACTTAATTTCTCTGAGTCTCCATTTACTCATCTTCAAAGTGGAGGTATCAAAGTATTACTCCACACTCACATAAGCACCAGAGAGCTAACCTATGTAGATTGCCAGCACAAGGCCTCACCCCAGGTCACTCAGTAAACCAAAGATGCAGTGGAAAGTGAGGAACAAGTATTTCTCCCCCTTGGTGGAGGTTCACCCACTCTGGTAGCCAAGGGTACAAAGGATGGCTACTGAAGGTCCATGAGGAGCTGGTGACTCCAAATTTGGAGCTAGGGGAAGGGGCTGCCCTGCCTCCCCGCCGTCGCTCCTGAGCTATACTGAAGAATGCTGACTCCAGCTTGGGGCCCCTCTCACCAGCTCCCCGTCTTCCTCACTCCATTTAGTTCTGGCAATCCAATTCCCTTTCCTCCACCCGGAAATCGATGTTTAATTAACACATTATTGGAAAAATAAACACAGTCTTCAATGGGACTGCAATGAAGCTAATGCAGCTCAGCTTGGGGGCTGCAGACCATCCCTTCAGCCAGTAAAATGTTCTTCTCTTCCCCGCATCTCAACCCAGAAAAAGTTCCCCCCTCCCTCCCTGGAGTCCTCAGCTTTCGGGAATCCCAGTGTCTTCCCTCTATTTCCTCTCTCCTTGTCCCTAGGCAGAGAGAACACCCATCCCTTCTTACCCTTGACCCTATGACAGGGACACCCAGGGAAGGAGGAAGAATTTGGTATCAGTGCATAAATCACTATTTCAGGGAAAGAGGCACCTCCTTCTTAACTGCACCCCCCCCCCAGCTTCAGTCTGTGAGGCTGTGGATGGTTCCATCTCCTCCTCCCTATTCTCCACTCCAGACCAGCACTCATCCTGCTGAAGGGCCAGCAGCTGTCGTGCCCAGGCTGGAAGAGGGGAAGGAGCCCAGGGAGGGCTGACCATGAGGATGGGCCCCAGAAGGCCCGCTCCAGTCCTCGGGCCTCAGAAGCTAACCTGGAGACCTCCCCGTGGAGAATTTTCTCCTCCAGCCCCCATTTTAGGTGCTCTATACACCACTCCCTCTTTTCCAGGGTTCAGGGTAGATGGCAGTGCAAGGTCTCAGAAAAAGGATGAATTCAGAGTCAGACCCAAGCCTGAATCCAGGGTCAGGCAGCTCTCACTGTGGGGTCCTAGCTAAGCTATGTAACTCCACTCTGGGTCCTGGTTTTCTCACCAGACAAATAAGGGAGGACAGTACCCACCTAAAGGAAATAGAGCAGAACACCAGGATCTGCTACGGCAGGTGCTAGATGACTGTCCACTCACCAGCATCTCCCACTGAGGGTCAGGCCATAGGGAGGGTGGGCCTGTCAGGGGTCAGGACCACAGAACCAAGATGAGACAGACAGGCTGCAGGCTCTGTGACTTCTGCCAGCCCACTACTATTCCCAAACAACCAAACTCCTCCTCTGACAAGGTGCCTGAGCAGGGAAGAAGGCACTTGAGCCACCATGGGAAACAGTTTCCAAAGTGCTCTCACAAAGACAACCAGCGGAGCCTCTGCTGGGCCAGCGGCTTCCCCTCCCTACGCCAGCATGCCTCTGACCGGCAGAAACACCTTCATCGGGTCCAAGTTGTGAGCCAGACGCTCAGCAACTTCCCAGACTCGGGGGACCGGAGGACGGGCCCACACAGGTGGTGTGGCACAAGGGTTAAGACCAGAGGCTTTGGAGCCAGACCCACTGGGTTTGCATCCCTTCCTACCCATGTGACCTTGACATGCTATTCAACCTCTTTAGGCCTCAGTTTCTTTTTTGTAAAACAGAAATGATAATGGTACCTACCTCAAAGAGTTGTGGGAAGATTAAGTGAGATAACGCATGTCAAGGGCTTGGCACGATCCAGCGCACAGTCAGAACTCGAATGCTGGCCAGCAGAGGTCATTGTAGTAGGAGTAGTTGGGAGGGCAGTGGCAGTGATGTTGGCAGTGGGACTGGTTAGGACATTAGGATCTTAATTCTTTACAAAGGGGATGAGTGAAAGTATCTCTGGAGAAAGGCCCTGCTCTCAACCACCTTCTTGCCCTAAAATTGCACTCCCCTTCCTAGCGTGCCCCTTTTCTCTCTCTAGCCCATTAAGAAAAAGTGGGTGATGTCACCTCGAAGAAGAATGACCATTTATTTTATCATCCAAACCAGGACATTTCTGAGAGCTAATAATCACAGTAGGACAAAGGCCTACATGGGAACTGTCTCTGCAAACCAGGACATCTGGTCATTACATCTCAAGGTCACATGGAAAGGGCTTCATGCCCTGTCTCAAGGTCCTGGCAAAGGCAAGGCCTCCCTAGTTCTCAGGATCTACATTTACCCTGACCCCCTTCCCCCCACTGCATTGACCCCTGCAAAACACACATACACAGACACACGTGGCTAGGAGCTCTAACCCCTTCCCAATTCAAAGTCAAAGCCAATCCTAGGAGTGGAGCAAAGGGACTAACAGGGGCCCTCCAAAGGCATTTCATGATATGAGGTTCCTCAGAAGATCTCTGGAAATAAAACAAAGCAAACTGAACCGAGTGTCTAGACCCAAGCCTCCCTTTTCTGAGAAACAGAGCTAAGCCAGGAGAAGCACACAAGCTCCCAGGCTATCTGACTCCAGACACCAGCTGTGTGGACCCCTGAATGGACCCCTGTGCATATGAGAGTAACCTTGGTGGGCAGGACTACATGAGCTTGAGAACCTGGAGGACCTTGGACACTGGGGTCTCCTCCTTCAATACATTCAGAGCGTGACCTTCACCAGCACTCAGTGACTCCAGTGGCCCTGGAGTGTAGCCCACCAGTTTCCCTCACGTCTCCCTTCAGCTCTATAGGAAGAGTCCGTCCTCTCTAGCAGCAACTACTCCCACCAACCTCCCCGAGATCCTACTTTCCTCCAACTGAAGACGAAAACCTGAGGGGGACCCCAGGCAGCCACCAGCATAACAGCTGATGAGAGAGGGTACACATCCCATAGGCAGCAAAGGTGTGGCGAGAGCCCTGCCTGGGCAACCAGGAAACCTGGATGCCAGCTTTGCCTCCAGAGCAAACTTGACATGTAATTTCAGACAAGGCATTTTATCTCTCTAGACCTCAGTTTTCTCATCTGTATTTGAGGGCACTGAATGAGATGATGGCGAGTTCATCTTCCTTTACCTGCAATAGTACAATGTAAGATTTGTGAACTTGGGCTCTGAAATATAACACACCTGAGTTCATATCCTTAATCTGCCATTTTACTAGTTTACTTTATGTAAGTCTAAGCCTCAGTCTCCTCCTCTGTCAAGGGCAAGTATTAATAGTGTATTACATTGAGTTGTTCACTGGATGTAAAAAAAAAACCCAAAACTGGTACAGAACTTGGTATAAATTAAGTACCTCAGAAATGGTAGCATTATAACTACTATTATTGCTACTGTGATAGTGATGTTGATTACCAGTATTAGAGGGATCATGAAGAACATCCAGTCACTGCAACCAGGCAAGGAGAAGTCCTCTCTATATAACTCAGAAAGTTCAGTGTTTTGTAATTTCTCCAGCGTATGTGGGACTTGCAGGCAGGAATAAGACAGCCCCAGGAGTCAAAGTTCAGCTTTCCCAAAAAACAGGACACAAGGTGCTAGAGAAAAAGAGAACCCCAACACCACACGGTTCTTTCCCCCAATCAGTACATATTTGCTGAGCACCTATTATGTGCCTAGGTACTAGGAACACACAATGAATAAAAAAAGACAAAGTCCCTGACCTCCCACAGCCTCCATTCTAGAGGAGAAGACAAACAAGGTCACTTTAACACTTCACTATATAAACAGTATTGGGTAGTGATTAGCCAATTAGGATTAAAGGCAGAATAGTGAGCTGGAAAGTGGCTGGGGGTTGTGTTGAGGGGGCTATTTTAGAAAGCCAGCCAGGAGGGGCCTCCCAGAGAAGACATCACTTGAGCAGAAACCCTGCAGGAAGGGGTGGGGAGCAGGTACCCCTGCCAGAACCCCTGCCGGAGCCCAGTACTGCCACCTGTGGCTGGCCCAGCCACAATGCTGTGCTCGGGTCACCTGCAGAACAGCCAGGGCTGGCTTCTGGGGTCAGAGCTGCCACGTCCTTCCCCCAGCAGAACCCCTGGAGGAGAAGGGCCTGACCACAGCTGACCAATGCACCTGGCTGCCACTGCATTTCCCATGGTGAGCTTGGGAAGGACCACCTCTACTTTTGCAAGTCTCCCATCCACACACCAGGGTCACATAAGGAGAAAGCACCAGGGGATCCCACAAGCATTCTTTTCTGTGTGTTTGGCACAATAATTCACCCCTGAAGCATCTCCTCCCCATTTCTCCCCTTTCTCTGGCAATGACGTAACCCTTTCTCCCTAACTCCTCAAGGTCAGCCTCAGGAAGGGAGAGAGACGTCAGAAACGTAGGACAATTGGTGTCTTGCTCTCAGGATTATTTTTTTCCTTTTAGGCAAAATCTTTTCCAATTTTATGTATAATTGCAATAAAGATGAACGCCTTTAGCCAAAGGAAAGGAAAAGTGGTATCTGGTACTGAAGGCGGCCAGAGCCCAGGAGAGTTCTGGGGCTCGGGCCACTGCCCTGCCCAAGGACAACTGCAGCTCACTGGGGCTGCAGCCTCCAAGGCCGAGCCCTCAAGGGTGGCTGATGCTGTGGAAAGTAGAGCCATCCTCCTGCGCTCTGCCCAGGGCTCCCAAGGTGGCAGGGAAAACCCTCAATTTCGCCCACCTCCAGTCTGCATCCACCCACAGTCATCCATGAGCACACCCGCCCACGGGCTTGCCTGGGAGCTGTGGGGACCTCATACAGACTTCCTGCTGGGGATCAGAGCTGTTTCTTCCCCTCCACCCTCTTCTCAACCATCCTGACAACTTCATTGCCCTCTGTCCCCCACCAAACACCTCCACTTTTTGCCTCCCACCCTCTTCCAGTGAGGGAAAGTAAGCTCCCCTTCCTTGTCACCCCCTCGCCTCTCCAGAGCTATCCGCACGTACATGTCCAACAAACACCCTCACGCAGCAAACACAGGCAGGCAGCCTCCCGCTTGAGCCGCACGCAGAGTGTTGACAATCCCATGTTGTCCAATTGGAGGCACACCGGCACCAGACCAACAAAAACACCCCTCCTGCCCCCACCCAAAGGCAACACAAAGGCCGCCAAGAATTTCAAGACCAGATGACATCCATAGAGCGAGAGCTGGGTCAGACAAAGACATCACGCCATCCTCCCAACACACTACGACAACTGTGGGATATTCTGCAGTGCCCTCTGGCTTGACACAGCCCACTGAGCAGAGCTGTGTGTGTTGGTGAGCATGAGAGAGCACACATGTGTGGGTGTGGGGGCAGGGGGTCTGTGCTCCTAGTGTCCAGGCATCAAATCCCCCCAGAGGTAACCCAGTCCAGACTTTGCTTTCCCTGGGTAACCTTCCTCTGATGTGCCGCAAACACATATTACACGGATGGTTAAATTGGATCATTATCACCGGGTGCTTATTTGGCAAAAAAAAAAAAATCATTAATGTCATCTACCCCCATTCCAATCCCCTTTTCATGAGGTCCCCTCCCCCAAAGACTCTCCAACATGCTAATCCCATGAACTGCGACACACCACCGCTTTCGGGAAAGAATAATGGTGAAAAGAAAGAAGAGAGCAGTGTGGGGAGAAGACGTGGATAATGATACTGCATTCCCCGTATGAAGATGGGTGGAAAGGAGCCATGGTGGAGGTAGGGGTGGGGAGAGCCATAAAGGGGGATGGAACCCTTTATGAAATCAAGCCTTTGGTCGCCTGTGTCCGTGGAAGAGTGTGTGTGCAAGAGCGTGTGCAAGTGCGTGTATAGATGTGCTGACTGAGCCCTCCTATCAGAAGGCTGCATCCGTGTGGCATGTAGGAGAGGCCATCGCACCACTGTTGTGTTGCGAAAAAAAGAAAAAAAGGGAAAAAAAGCCGCAGAGCCATCAGAATCAGAATTTTCTCATCAAGATGGAAAGGACTAGAGGAAAGGGGGAGGGGGAGGAGAGAGGGGTGTGTGGAATAGAAGGCAAGAGCATGGCAGAACTGGGGGAGGGTAGAGGGGGAAATTGGTGGTGGGATGGAAAAGATTGCACGCACACAGAGACATAAACACACACAATACCCAAACGCCAACCCCACCGCTCCACTGTTCGTTCAGGACTGACAAACCCGTCCCCCACTCTCCGCTGCCTCTCTGTGCCCCCAAAGCTGGTGCCGATGGATTTCTCTATCTCAGTTTTGCAGCAGTGGGCTAATTACAACCAAGCCCCCTCACCAAATTAACCCCTCCCCTCCCTCTCTTTTTTCCTCTAAAAGGCCAATTGAAGAATAATGTGTTTTTAGAGATAATGGATTTTTTTCCCAAGGAGAAAGAGACAGGGGACGCAGGACAGAAATTCTGCACACCGGTGACTTCCCACCTCACCTCCGTCTCCCCTCAGGTCCCCATATACTGTAGCGTCTCGTCTACCATTTCCAACCATCCCCTTGTCCCCCACCACCCAAAAGAAAAGACCTTCCTACCATGCACATCGACAAACACACCAACCGCCACCCAATCTCAGTAGCCGATCTCAAAACCCCAAGCATCAACCCACCTCGACACATCCTTTCCCTTATATAAGCAGCAAATCATCAACATATTTAGTAGAAACATAGCATTAAAAAGAAATCAACAAAAGGAGGCCAGACCCCCATCATACCCCCAATAATTAATAATAGGGAGCTACCAGAAAAGCAAAGACGTAGTTGTCTCAAAATCTAGAATTCCTTTGATTTCTGGCCCCTTCATCGTAAGCAGCAATTTTTTTTAAATTATTATTTCACTAGAAAGGGCCGGAAAGCTCCAGAAAAGGGCATTTGCGCAGTCCAGTTGTTTTTAAAAAATTAACCCAGCCCTGTTGCTCACTTTAATAGCGAACTTCCAGCGTCTAGCCTTTCCCTCTCTTCCAGAAGGAAGACTGGCTCACAGGATGAACCCCAGGCTGCAGAAAACGGGCCAAGAGCCCTTACTCTCCACTCCCCAACCAAAAAAAAAATCAAACAATAGGAATATCTCTGCACAACCAGCACCTGTCTGAAATGTCGTTTGCCCCAATATGACTTAGGCAGATTAATCCAGAAGATTAAAAAAAATACATCTATACACCAGCCTGCCTGTGTCTCTCCCGCCCCATCCCTCCGCCACGTACCCAGTATCCCTTAGGTAAACTTGCCCATCGTCACCAGCGGGACCATTTTAACTTGAAAGGCGATGCAGAAGCCCTTGAACGATGAAAGAAGGCTCTACCCAGGATGGCAGATTCACAAAGGGCTAGTTTTTCGGGCTCCCCAGACCTAACCTCCAGGTGCCCCCAGATAGACTATCCTGGGTATGGAGTCACCCAGCACTCCGGGAGTTCAAATTTCCATCGGAACCTTTATCACAAAGGCAAACGGTCATCTGACCCCCGAAACTACACCGCCTTCCAGGTGTGAGATGGAGCCCCTCTCCCTCCCAGGGCCCGTCCGCAAGACCCAGGGCAGAGAAAGAATGAAAATGTTGGGGTAGAGAGTGGTGGTAAAAGAAAACTATCTCCCCAAGCGGGAATGGCCGAAGGAAGCGGGGAAATGGAAGCTCCAGCTCTCCCAGTCCTCCTGTTTGGTCGGGTGATCTCTGACCTTTGCATTAAAATAATTTTTTAAAAATAATAATGATCATGGGAGAGAAATCGTACTTTACCTAAGCCCCAACAATGGTTAGCAAAAATATTATTTTCTCACTGCATGACAACATTTCTACATCCACATCAAAAGAGGAAGGCATTTCATGGAGGATAGGAGAAATTTAATTTTTTTAATAAGTAATCACAGGGTAAGTCACCTGCAAAGCAGCCGAGCCCATATGCTGGTATTACATCACTGGCCTAAGAAGAGATGGGGGGTGGGAGGAACAGATTTTTGCCCCCTTGTCATCAGGAAGATGTTTCTAAAACAGTTAAGTTTTGTGGTTAAAAAACAGAGAGGGAAAGAGCTGAAACTCTGGGCACAACACAATGCCTCGAAAAAACAATACATCGAACCAGCCTCTAAGGTCACTGAGAGCTTGCAAAACCCACAGTGCTTACACAGAGTGGAAGTTTTCAGGCAAGCCTGCTACTAAATCATTAATATAAACAAATGGAAGGCAGAGGAGGAAGGTTCCCTTGTAACGGATCCAAACAGGAGCGGACACACGCACGCACACACACACACACTCCCTTTTCACCTTCTCTGAGTGTGCCCACCTTCACAACAAGACAGCAGAAGTCCAACCTGAACCTTCAGGCTCAAGCACCCCCTCTTGTCACTCCCCCACCCACCCCCAGATCACACTCAAACACACTCACACACGTACACACCTCAATTCCTCAACCGCCAGGGAAATCCCTGTCTCAGTTCAGTTTTGTCTTCTCGTGACCCTCGGGGTGTCGCTTCTTTATTTCTCATTTGACTCAGCCCCTTCCCCAGAAAAAAATAAAGAGGAGGAGGGAAAAGTGGCTAAAACATGCCAAAAAAGTATCTGCCCAAAACGAAGTGATGAGCACACCTCACTCCAGACTCACAACCCAAGGAAATAGGAGACTTTTATAAAAAGATTTTTTAAAATTCTAAAACATTCTGACTTTTTACACATCTGGAGCAAAAGGACCCAACTTCCAAGAAAAGCTGAAGGAAAAGAAAGGCAGTTGAAAAGCTATTCCCATGGTCAGCGGAGGCTCTCCGATCCCACATTCAGGGAAAAAAAAATCTAGGTTGGTCGCTCCCAGCTGAAAACTTCTACCCTCTCAGGAGCTACCGCCTCTCAGAACGAAGGGGAACCTTGAGTTGTTTCCCACCCTGCCTGCCTGCCTCTCCCCTGAAATCTTACCTTTCCAGCTGAACAGAAGATTTGGGATCCGTTTGTTTGTTGGATGTTTAATCAACTGAGTTTGCTGGGTATGTTTCCTCTTCGGGGAGGTTCAAATGCCAGAATCTTTCTCTCTCCTTTTCTTTTCCTCTCTCTCTGGGAGGGAGTGACAGGGAAGAAGGGAGGAGGGTGTTGGAGGTGCGAAAAGCAGGTCCTTGGTGGTTGGAGATGCTGGCAGCTTCGAGAGGGGAAGACACGCTCGCTTCTGCCTCGCAGTGAGTTGCATGCAAGAGGAGATGTGTAGGGCTGAGCTCGGAGCCTGAGACTGCCGGAGGAGCCCAGGAATTTCACGCACTCCAGAGCCGGCCCCTCCCTCTCCCACACAGACCCAGGCATTTAAAGAGACAGCCCGGCTGCCTGGCTCAAGGCTTCACCGCCTCCCTGACTGTTTTGCAAACAGCTGAGAAAATATCATCAGAGAGGGGCCCTCTTAGTCTCACACAACCATAAGACTAAGAGGCGGACTCAGGAGCTCAGTTCTCCCCTCACCCAAGCCTAAGGAAGGTTCTTGGCTAGAACTGAAACAGGAATTAAAATAAAGGCAAAATCTTCATTTACAGCTTCAGTAGGCTAAGCCATTTCTCACTGCTGAAGAGGCATGTGTCTCATGACAGACTGAGGGAGTGAAGTGGACCCAGCCCTAGAGGTGTGCCTCAGTTTCCCTGAGTAGTCATTCCTCCTTACAACATCAGAGCAATCCTTGTGCATCCGGTGGAGGTTAGGCCTATAACTAGGACACAGATCCATTCCTCAACAAGCCCTTAGAATACCTGCTAGGATAAGGTACAGCGTATAGGATGAGGGCTGGGTACATAGAAATGAAGGTGACAAAAGGGGCTTCCCCCCCAGAGGGGAAGACAGAGGCACAGCCAACCTTATTCCCGGGGTGAAGGAGGGGAGGCGCCTGTAAGCTGGCCAGGACCAAGAGGCAAGGTGGATTGGGAGGATGGCTCCCTTCTGTAGTTTGCACCCTGAGTCCAAGACCTAGGTATTTCCGGTGTACCCCCAAACTCTTCAAAATCCATCTCCAGTGTTGCTGGATTAGCCTGCGTCTGTAGAAACATTTCCCCAGTCAAGCCTACACAAGAGATGACAGTCGGTGGCACCACACACAACATTTTGTTTGGCGGCGTCAGGCCCTGGTGCCTCGCAGTGGGAAAACAGCCCACCCCTTTCTTGTCCTGCCTCTCCTTTCTAAGGGCGGCATCGTGCACCCTTCCTCTGGCCAGCACCGATGGCTAAAAGAGCCATGAACTGCTGTTGGGCACTTACCATGTGCCGGCACATAGATCATCTCGTCCAGTCCAGTGGAGTTGGTGCTGACCATTGTCCATTTTACAGTGGAAGAAAGCACCACTTTAGGGAGGCTCCCCAAGGTCACACAACTGGAAGTAACCAAGAATGAATTTGAACGCGGGTCTGACTCCAGAGCCTGCCTGCTCAGCCACAGTGCTCTGTTGCCTCCCTGCTCTGTGGAGCGATTCTTATATTCCTGCCTTTCACTGGACTTTCTTCCAGCCACCCCAGCACTGCCCAGCCCAGCAGATTTGATAGCACATACACTGGGCATTGTGCTCACAGGAAACAAAAGAAGTAAGTCAAGGTCCCTGCCCCCACGGTATCCACTCTGCTTTGGAGGAAGACAGAGGTGTGTCCCTAAAAGGCAAGGGGAAAATAACAGTCATGGGAGCAATGTAAAGGAAGATCTATGGGATTGTCAAGGAATAAGGGATAAATTTTGATTTGGGGATGGAGGCTATCAAGGCAAGCTTGGTGGATAAAGTGACATTTAGGGCTTATACACATGCAATTTCACCATCCCTAGCTTAATTTTCTTCCTGTTTTACCCTTTTTGAAATCAAATCTCATTTTTTTAATGTTTCCTTGGGCCCCCAGTCTTCCACACCTCCATGGTATCCAGCACGTATTAGGCATACAAACATGTCTGACAACTTCATGCATGACACCTGATTTCACACCTGTTTATGCTAGATCTGAACTGCCCTGACACCTGACTGTATATACCCTCCTTACCTGGACTTTTTTGAAGCCTATAAACTTTACTTGTTCTCCAAGTGTGCAAGTGAAGTCCAGAGGGCAGAGTGTATGGAATTGGGCAAGCCAAGCTGTCTGCAGCCTTTGGGGGGAAGAACCATGCAAAGGAACCACCATGATCCAGCAGGACCTCAAGAACAACTAGAGCAGTTGTAGATTCACCATTGGAAACAAACAGAAAGGGACCTAAGGGACCAGGGGACACGAGAGCATAAGCCCAAAGGGAGAGTCTGAGGACTCACTGCCCAACAGATAGAAGTCAGCTCCCATAGGACTCCTCTGACGAACAGCAGCCGAAAAAGGACATACCCCCCGCACATGTCCACTGCACGTGTGAGGGACAACCTAGAGGTTAGGACCCATAGCTGGATTCCAGCCCCACCTTGGCCATCCAAATTCCACGTGATTTGAATAGTTTTCTCTCCTTCTCCAAGTCTCACTGTCTTCACCTACAGAAATAATAATACCTGTACTGACTTCAGAGGATTGTTACAAGAATTAAGTGAGAAAACACACACAGAACACCTGGCCCCACAGAAATGCTTAACAACTGTCTGCTGCCTCTCCCCAAAGGTCTGCCTCTGCCCCTGAATGGAATTATTAATTTTGGACTGCCCCCTATAGTTAGCATTTCCTTATTTCATCATTTTACTTTTAATATTTTAGCTTACTGGGGTATCACTGTAATTACTATCATTCGCTTGTTTTTAGCCCTTGTGTTTCCTAATCCACTTTATCTTGTGTATTTTGAATATATGGGTTATTATTATTTTATTCTATTAGTATGGATGTGGGCTTCTTAAGTATTGGTTATATTTCAATTACTCTGCTATATCATTTTAGTCTGTCTTTTATCATGAGACCTCTGGGCTCACTCTACTCATTCCTCCATGGCAATTTCACTAACCTCCACTCTGCTCCCCATGATCCAGTGTTCCATTGGAGAGCTCCAGATTTACAAGGACGGATACATACAGAACAACAGAGACAGACAACTTCAAAAACCGTAAGACAGGTGCCCTTACATAATGCAACCATAAGAACAAAGCTCTGTTGGGGATTTGCCCAAATGGTGGTGCATGTCAGCAATGACACTGATTTCTTTTTTTTTTAAATCTTCACCCAAGGATATGATTTTTGTTGATTTTAGAGACAGAGGAAGAGAGAGAGAGGAAAAAAGAGGTAGAGAAAGAAAGAGAGAAAGAAAAGAGAGAGGAAGGAAGGAAGGAAGGGGAAGAGGAGAGGAGAAGAAAGGAAAGAAAAGGAGGGAGAAAGAAGGATGTGAGAGAGAAACACTGATCAGTTGTTTCCCATACGTGCCTCCATCAGGGATTGATTGGCCCTGCAACTTAGGTATGTGCCCTGTCCGGGAATCAAATCCACAACCTTTTGGTGTACAGAATGATACTACAACCCATTGAGCAACCCAGCCATGGCAACAGTGATTTTTTTAAGGGAGGACTCAGTGGGGGTGACTAAAACCTTAGCCCCTGTGTCCTGGGCTAAGCAGGCCACACTCACAGACCATTAGGTTAGAAGTTTCTCTTGTGGCTCCCCCTTCCTTCCCTGGGTTGTGTGGCTTCTGCCTTCACTCATTCACGGGGGAACAAAATGAGACAGAGTCTATTTCAGCTTTTTTTAAATGTGTCATAGCAGCACTTTGAGGATAAAGCAAGGAACAGTTTCATCACCAGTCAAAAGGATAAGTTGTCCATGACATTCTGGGAAAACAATCAAGCTAGTATAATGATGATAATGACAACAACAATAATAATCACCATCACCACACATCACCCTGTTGGTCATCTACTTGTCAGCACTGTGGTTAAGACCACCAGGCTCTGCCAAGAGGACACTTGGGTTCAGATCCCAGCTTTACCATTTGCTGGTAGTGAGACCTTGGCCAACCAACTAACATTTTAAGCCTCAGTTTTGTCATCTGTAAAGTGGAAAAGATACCACCTTCAAACCTATTCTGGGACAATTAGATCAGAAATAGCTATAAGAGCAAATTGAACATTTACAATACAGGGTATTGGCTATCATTATCAGAGTGTATTTAAAATATTTAATATCTGAATTGGTATGGGCAGCAACTAATCAGACCAGAAACTGGCTATATGCCATGGGTTTAACCCTACCTGTGTGTGGCAGATATCAGCTCTACACCTTGGCATTGTCACCCCCTGCCAAGCACTGAGGTAAGCACTGGGCATGCACCGATGCATTATCTCACTTAATCTTCACAGCAAGTTGGCTTTATTGTGTTCTTTATTGAAGTAGATTCCATTGCATATTTATAAACATGACCATGCCTATAAAATCAGGGGTATAGGTAAACAGACTTACTATGCATTCCAGTTGCCCTAATGACTCTTGTATGTGAATTCCAGAGGGTGCTCTGGCTGGGAGTTAATGTTTTTAACATTATTGGAGAGGTTCATTATTTTAGTTATTGACTCTTTCAATAGTCTTTAGAAGATGATGCTAATGGTCAGTGGCCTCAGCTTCTTCATCCCTTACGTAGGTGGGTATACCTACTGTTCTTTCTGAGTTTCCACTGCTCTACCCAAACCAACCCTGCGAACATCAAAGGCTTCTCAAGACAAGCCCAAGTCACTAGAGATTTAGCATTAGACAGTTCTGCTAACCCCCAATGAGCACTTCAAGAGCAACAAGGTCTCAGATCCCCACATGTCTTGCTTCTGAGCAGATTTCAAATTTAGCCTCAAATGCTACTGGCTCAAAGCAGTTTGCCCATTGCCCCTTGCAAATATCCCTGGTGCTCTTCTCTCCTCTCCTCCCCCCTCAAACCATGCTGTACGGCTGGCCTACCAGAGTTTATTTGACTTTCTGTCACCTACATGATGATGTTCCCAGTGTTATTAATAAGTGACTGCTTATTAATTAGTATTATTAGATATGCACCATGCAGTGCAGACAGCACCACAGAGGGCCTGGCATCTTCAAGGAGAGGACTTAGATAGAAAGAGTTGCAGCCCAATAAGAGGACATGGGGTGCCCACATCAGCACTCCCCAAATTCTGAAAGCCAGGCACCTGCTCAGTAAAACTGTGATCTCGTGCAGAACAAAAGGAGAACAAATGGATGTAAGATCAGCATGCACATGAGGGCCTACATCCAAAGGAGAGCCTGAGATTGCCTGCCTTGAGTTGGTTAGCTCCCAGGGAATGTTTCTAGCTCCCAGCATCCCTTCCCCCAGGTTATCTGCCCCCACCCCCAAGAAGATACAAAAAAGGCCAGCTCCAGGAAGGCCAAAAGTTTCCAACTTTCAACAGCAATGGGGAGCTTTCTACCCTCATTTCCCCTTTCTACTAATTGCACTGAAATAAAGTGTCTTCAGGGACTCAATAGCCCATAGAAGCCTATCGGCCATCTCCCTGAATTTAGCAGCCTTTTTCCATCTGAGAGGAACCAGCCCCCAGGGCAGGACTCCCATCTGCAGCCTCAGGGAGATCCAGGCTAGGCTGGGGGATGGTCCCCTGCAGCGCACTCCCAGAGCACCCGGGACAAGCAACTTGATTAGACTGATGATGACAGAGTATCTCACTAAAACACTTGACCAGATACGAAGCTGAAAAGGAAACTATTTCCTCCCACTCTGATCATTTTCAGAATAACTTTTAAATTTCCTGCTTGGGGATCAAATTTTAACATGGTCCAGGTATATTTTGAGTGTTTAATGGGTTTGAACATTTGAGCGGCAGGGAGTTACCTATTAATACTTGATGGCCGCTTTCAAAAAAATCATCATTTTCTCCACTTATGATGGAAGTTCTTGTATGTGTTCAATTCCGTTCCTCCCACCAAGACAGGTAAAGGCAGCCTGGGCAGGCAGAGTCACTCTTCAACCGAAGGCCCAGAGGACGGAGCCCGAGTCTCTGGGAGAAGCAGCACACACCACGTGAGTGGTGAAGGCCACCAAGTCCAAGTCCAGACTGCACAGGCTGGAACCCAGCTCTACCACATACAAGCTTCAGCACCTCAGGCAAGTTGCTTGACTGTCCTGTACCTCAGTTTCCCCTTCTATGCAATGAAGACTATGATAGGGCCTACCTCACAGGGTTGTGATGGGGATTAAATGAGTCAATATTTTTAAAGTGCTCAAACAGTGGTTTTCACCATGCAAAGGCTGTATACATGTTTGATAATTTCTTTTAAATTCCCATGGACACTACTCCCAGGAGGGCCTTAATAAAAGCTTCCTGATAATGGCAGTGGAAATGTGCTGGCTCTGGAACATCACGGGACCCAGGTTAGCAAAGGCATCAACTCTGCTCTCATTCCTGGTGATGCTGCTTGTAGAGGTTCAACCAGGCCCAGCGCTGAGAGGCCTGTTGCCCTGTGCCCCCACCCGGCCCTCCTTCCCATTGGCTCTCTCTCCTTCTTGCTGGACAGCCCTGGCACCATCCCCAGCCCTTCATGTAGAGTCGGCTCAGCCCCCAGTGCAGACAGGAAAGGCAACACCAGCATCATGATCTCGTGGAGTCCAAACCACGCCCCATCTCCTTCCTCATCCCCAGCAACCATTCTCTCTGACCCACGCACTAGAACTATTTTTAAAAGATAGACTGTTGCCCGGTTGTGGGGAGAAAAAAAAAAAAAGAAAGAAACACCCTCCCCAGGATTCAAGCTGAAGATGGAATGATTGCCAAATGCTAACAGCTTTTCAAACAGGACGCAGTTAAAAATATGTCTGAAATGGTTTTAACTCAAACTCAAAAAATAGCTTAACTGACTGGGGAGCTGCAGGCGATGGGGGTGGGGAAGCGGAAGCGGAAGAGGGATTCCCTTGGAGGGACCTACGGTAGACCACGCCACAGGGACACAAAAGGGACGGACCAGATCTCCAGGGAAAGATTGTTGCTGTTCCATATGGGGAGACACTCCCGCTAAGGGCCGCCTGCGTGACTTCCTGTACCCTCACCGCTCTGTGCAGCCACAGCAGCACCAGCATTGCTTTTGAGCGTGTTAGCGATTCAGACTCTCAACCCCCACCCCCGCCTGCGTGCCCATCCCAGCAGACCTGCTGAATCAGAATCTGCACCTCCACCAGATGCCCAGATGATTCAAATTCAACTTCAAATGCCACGGATACGGCCCTAGACCCCACCATGGCGCCTCAAGCCTAAAAAGAGTTGGACTCAAAATAGTGCTCCCCATTTGACATGTCCTAAAAATGAGACCCGAGGAGGGACTCATCTAAGGTCGCCAGCTGAGTCAGTCTACCAGTATCATCCAGAAGCCCACCCCTCCTCTCCTAGATTATTGGACCCCATAAAGGCTTTGGCATCAGACCTAGCCAAGGACAAGAGAGAATTTATAACGACTTCCTTGAGGGGCAAAGGACTTGGAATATAAGACAATCGTTTAAATCAATGTTTCTCAAAGTAGGTTTAGTAGGTCACTATTTCTATCTGATACTCTTTGAAAAAGACTCTATTGTTAAATATATGTAGAAAATTCATAATGTATATTAATGTATTTCAGCCTCTGACACGCCCTTCATTAAAGAAACATGCTTACAATGGTTTAATCTAACGTTTTCCAAAATTATTTTACCACAAAACCGTTTTCTCCCCCCAGAAAGCCTATTACGTGAAAAACATCATGTTCCAAGAAATACGTGATGGGATTCGCCTCCATTTATCACTTAATCACATGCTCAACAAGTCTGCAGGAAAGCATACGTGTTGTATAATGTTTATTAAAGGTGAGGCAGGGGCCAGAATTCCTTTTATGACAACCCCCAAAATGTTATCACTCAACCTGTGATTGATCACTTCTTTCAACAAGGGGTTTACGACCTTATAAAACAACCCAGCTCATTATTGGACTTTCTAATTCTAATGTTGAGATACATTTCATTAAGTCAAGATCCGCCATTTCCTAATATCTTAGGCAACAACTGCTTAAAATCTATCTTCGCACCAGTGTGCATAGAGAATTCATCACTGTGTCTGTTATTCTTCACAGGCACCTCTAGTGGTAGCCGACTAATAAGTCTACTCTGTCCTCTGCAATCCAAACCTTCAAATAGTCGGCAGAATCACAGGATTTTTATAGCTTAAGAATAGTTTAAGTATCACTTAACCCAACCGTTTCATTTCATACGTGAGGAAACTATCTCCAAGAGCAATCAGATTACCTGCCCAAGGTCAAACAGGCAGCTGGAAATTTAACCTGGGAGATGGGATTTGAATACAGCCAGGGGCTTGTGTTCTTTAATTGGTAGGAGAGCTTTATTTCCTCACCAGGAATTCCCAGATGCTTGAGGTTCATGTCTAACTTCCGAAGTCCATCACATAGAATCGCATAGCCTCCTCCGCTCTTCTTCCTAGTACCCCACTCAGATAGCATGTTAAGGGCCATATGAGTCACACAGCTCTCCCGGCGTGGGGAGCTGTGTTCCAGCCCTTCTCCTCCCAGAGTGGACGAGCTGGGACTGTTCTTCACCCCACGCTGCCTCCTCGGCACCACCACCATCTGCACCCTCCTTCTCAAGGATCCCCATCTGTTTTCCTGGTACCACTCAGCCGCCCCAGCACTTTGCTCAGCTCCCTAACCCACTGCTTCAGCCACTCTCCCTGCAACTTGTGACTTCCTTTTTTCCTACCCTGTACACAGTGTTCATCCGCACCATCTTCACCTCTTCAGCCCACAACTTCAAGAGCTTGCAAGCTTGCAAGCCACTGCTTTCTCTCTTTCTCTCAAATGCCAAGCCTCCACTAACCTGGAAATCCCACCAGAGCCCTTCGCTTGGGCTGAGATTTTGCTGCTAGGCTATATGTGTCTGCTGAATAAATAAATGAGGTAATTTCTTTCTGCCTTGTACTACCCCAGCCTGGCCTTGAATATTCTGAATCATCGTTGCTTAAGCCCACTTGCTTCTCTTCCTACAAGTATATTCCCCTCCCACAAACCTGGTGAAGACTGGATACACAATAGGTACAAATGTAATTGCAGAGTGATAGTACTAGATCACTGAGAAATATTCCTAAAGATGACTGCTTCTGTTTTCATCACTAGAAAGATCTACCCTGGGAGGACAGTTATCACATCTATAATCTTTGTCAGGGCTTAAATGTTCTCAATACATACATAACAAATGGCTAAAAAAAAGTTTGAGCACTTAGGAAGCCCATAATGATTTCCACTTGTTTAGCATCTATTCTGTGCCAGACATACCACATACGTTTTCTAATTTAATATTTAGAAGTATTCTGTATGGCTGGGAAAGGGGGTTTGGAAAAGGGATTCCAATCTGGGGCTTTCTGGGTTCCCTACCTGTGTACATCCTTCTTCCTCTCCACACCCTCAAAGGTATCCACCAAAAGGATCCAACCCCAAGTCCTTCAGCCACTAATTTTTTCTCATAGAGATTAGTTTTAGTTTTGTACTTTCTTTCTCCCCTTTCCAATAGGTAGTTTACCTCTTCTCTGGCCACCCACCCCCTTCCGTGTCTGCAACCCCTTAAGAAGCTCTTTTTTCCCTTCCCATTTTTAAAGAAATTCCCCATTGGACAGTTGCAAATACAGACATAAGGAAACAGAAGTTTTGCATCAAAGGCTGCTCTGGAAGCAAACCAGAGACCTCTGTGAAGGGTAACTGTGAGAAACAGATTTCAGTGATTAATGCCCTATGCACACTGGGAGTGAAAATAGATTTCAGGCAGTTGTTGACTAAGAAAATCTCCAAATATAAAACTCTGGCATGTAACTATGGGGATCAGGGAATCAACTTCTTCCCCCACCAAATGCTCCAATGCATCTGCATCCAAACTCCAAATTAACTAGTTCGAGTCTTCTCTCTACTTTGCAGACTCTGGTAAGTGAGTAGTTAAGCACTATCAATGCCAAAAACTGCAAAGAAAATTATCTAGAAGTCCAGAAAACTAACCAAATATGACTAAATCACCTCTGAAGAATCCAAATATATCAATAGCTTCACGTTCTTAGCTTTTACATATTAACTCCCTACTCTGCTCTTCCATACCCCATCACCCTTTCTCCAATTTATCTTCAAATTCATGTAATAAGTGCAGGTCTCTTTGAAAACTGATGATCCCAACCCCTCTTAGAATTGCTGAAAAGGCCTGAAGAATGTAAGGGCGGTGCTGCTGGGGGTAGGGGTGGGGGTCGGGGGCGGGAGGGGGGTAATATCTCTACAGTAGAGAGAACACAAGATGTTCCTTTCACTTCCTGGTAAAGTCCAAGAATAATGATGGCACGTTTATGGGTTGGGCTAACTTCCTCACTTTCCTAAATCACACTCCATTTTCCTTCATGTCAGTCTCCAATGCGAGTTAACGTGATAACAACTCTGGTGGCATTGTGAGACATACTAGGCTCACAAATATAGCTACCAATATCTCCTTGCATCGGCCCTCAAGAGCTGGTGGTCTTTGGTGATTGGAAGAGGTCCCCCATCCAGGTCTCTTTTTATAAGACATATAGTGAATTGCATCCCCATTTTAAAATTTGCTCTTGCAAATCTCTCCTAATTCAGGAGATCTTATTAACTTTCTTCCTTTCTCTGGACTTTCCTCCCAGAATATACCAAACTATTCTTGGGCATTAATTCATTTATTGATCATATCACATTCCAAATAGAGGGAATATGGCAGTAAACAAGACAAATAAATCTGTCTTCATTAGCTTACATTCTAATAGGGATGATGCATAGAAAACCATAAAGCTATAAACAAATTAGATACTTTCAAGGAGTGATCATTACTGTGAAGAAAAAAAAACTATAAGGTGCAATAAAAAGTGACTAGGGGAAGGGAGAGCCATTTTAGATGGAATGATCAGGAGAGACTTCTCTGGAAAAAAAAATCAACCAGAATCTTGACTAATAAAATGTAGCCAATCATGAATAATAAAATTTCAGAAATAACATTAAAGCATGTCATTCTTTGAAGTCAGTCTGTAAATAAAACGAGGTGGTAAACCTGTTACAGGAAGGACATGACAGCAGGGGAGAATCAAGTCATCCAAATACTTTTCATACCTTCATGAATGTGTAACCACTTCCCAGGAAGTTGTAATCCTCAGGTTTCTATAGCATAGTAACTAAAAGAATGAACTCTGGAGGCAGACTACCTACCTGGTGTGAAATCCTACTTCTGCTATTTACTAGCTGTGTGACCTTTGGCAAGTTATATAACTTTTCTGTTCCTAATTTTTCCACTTTATAAAATACAGTAATGGTCCACATGATGATGTTTCAGTTACCAAAGACCACATATATGATGGCCATCCCATAAAATTGTAATAGAGCTATCTTAATGCCATAGCACAATGCAATTCTCACTTGTTTGTGGTGACAGTGGCATAAACAAACCTATTGCTCTTCCAGTCATGTAAAAGCATAGCACATGCAACTACAATAGTAGGCTATACCACCAAGGTTTGTAGAACTATATACACCGTAATGTTCATTCGATGGCAAAATCTCTTAACGACATGTCTCAGAACATATCCCTGCTGTTAAGCAATGCATGACCGTAGTTATAATAGTAGTACCTACCTCAAAAGGTTGTTGTGAGAATTAAATGACTTAATATATGTAAAGCGCTTACACCAAATCACAGAATATACTATATGCTGTGCAAGTATAACCACTGTATTTCTGAGTGCACCCTTTTATGAACTCCCACGAACACACCAGCACCAGGCATTTCCCATCCCTCTCCTCTGGGCAATCAGTGCAGAGACCCCTGTGCAAACTGAGAGGTGTACATGCGAGGAGGAAGCTGATTCAAGCCTCAAAGAGATTTAAAAACCATCAAAGAGGAAGATTTAGTTCATGTAGAATTAGAACGGCCTGTGCTTCCTTTAGAACCCTCTCGAGCCACACAATGGTCTTATACTGTAATACATTCAGTTTATAGGGGTCACAGGGAGTCCCAGCATTCCCAGGATTTTGTCCCGCTCCAGGTCTCTTCTTGGCTACAACGAGTACCCAAAGTCCATAGCTGTCAGTCCATGTATCAGCACTTGTCAGGGGGTATAGACTTTCTGGAGTCACAAGTCATCTGATTACTGTGTGAGTATGAGTTTTTCCAAGACTCAGCACCTAACCCATTGCCTAGTGTATTAAAGGTGCCCCAAAATGTTTTTTAGAATAAATGAATGGTGGTTATTTCAACATGTTTGTGCTTCAGGTGAGCAATATATATGCCCCTGGGAATTAACACAACCATCTACTTTTTGTCCTCACCACCAGGAAAGAAACTAAATCAATGAAGCATTCTGAAACAATCAGTTGGCATCATAGAATAAGAGCAAATGTAAATGTGGTCGTTAGCTTCTAGGGTGGACTTCCATACAGCAATCCCTCAACAGCTTGCTACTCTGGTTTTAACTCAACCCTCCTGTGGGGCAATAATGATCCTTAGAGCTATTTCTGCACAAGTTCCTCTCAAATTCCAGCACCATGGAGAGCTCCCAACAGCTGTCCTCTCGGCGGAGCTGCCGGGTTTCTCAGCACCACGGAGAGCACCCCCATGCAGCTCAGCAGGTGTGCTGGACTTAATGCCTTTCCCAATCAGTGACAACTCTACCAGGATTGCAGACAGATGATCCCTAAGTGAAATCACCTCCACTGCAATTCAAATACTGGAACAGTGCACTAGGTGGGGATAAAAAGCGCCCCAAAGCCCAAAAACTATCTAAAGAATCTGCTAGAGAGAGTGAGCCTGAAGGCAACTGACTAATAATTGCAGCTACTTTTGTGACAGATGGGCATTTTTATTTCCCTTTCCCCCTAGAAGTACCCAAGGTGAACTAAAAAACCGCAGTCCGAACTGTGATCAGATCAACAGTGGCTGCACCAGACAAAACTGATCTTATCCGAACGGCGACTTTATCCACTTTGGAGAGCAGAACTCATTACAATAATAAGGAGTGACAGAAATGGGAGGAATAGCAATCACAGCAGAGCCAGGAAAAATTTTGCTTTACTACCGTTTTAGAGGATTAATTCTAAGCTTCCCTCCTATAAATGCCATTTTTCACTTCAGCAGAAGGTCCAGGGTCTGAAATTATTTTAGCCAACTCGCAGAATGCATGACTTTGCAGCTGATTTGCAATCCATGCCTGTTTTCTCCTACCAACTTCAATGATATTTGTTTAGTGGTCGCCTGTCCCTCTGCACGCCCCACTGTGCTGGTGTGAGGAGATACACACAGTGGGGGTCAGGTAGTGGGATACTGGTGTTCAGGAAGGTCTGACAGTATGTAGGTAAGGTAAATAGAGCATGAGCTCACAGGCACAGAAGAGGTGGTCACATTCTCTCACAAACAAACAAACACACACACACACACACACACACACACACACACACAACCAGAGTCCTATGGCTGCAAGGGAAAGAGAATAGAAAGAATGTGTTGAAGCAACTGCATGTGCTTAGGATAATGTATTATTTCTAAACCTGGTTCTCCTCCCCCACCCAAGGTTCCTTACCTACTATCCAGTTTAAGTGGGAAGATTACATAATGACCAGGATGCTCCTCATTGAATATACTAAGTATTTCCAATCTCATCTCCTCAGCAGCCCCCTAAATGCTAGCCACGCTGGATCCCTTGCCTTTCCATGAAGTTGCTACATACTTTTGTACACCTCCACGCTCTTACTCATGCTGTTTCCTCATCTTCAAATTCCCTCCTGACTACTTTCTTCTCGTCATCTCCCCACCCAATTAAAATCATATTCATGCTTCAAGACTCAGGTCAAAGGTCACCTCCTCCATGACACTGCCTCTACGTCTCCCCCATAATATTTAATTATTCACTTCTTTCCTTTTATTCTCACAATAGACTATTTTTAACTCACATTAGAGTTATTTGTTTGTGTGTTTCTCTTCCCCTCTAGACTGTACACTCCTTGAGAGCAAGAGTCTTTTTCATCTTTATATTCATGGCAGCTCATTGCCCAGTTCCTTGCTCATCATAAGCACATCACAATACATTTTTTAGTAAATAAATGATTGAACACAATGTAACAATACAATACAAAATTTGGAATATTTTTTCTGTCATCTTCTGCCTGAAATCTTGTACTATAAATAACTTGGAAAAGGCCACCTCTTTCCAGGACCTGATTTCCTCCCATCAGCTTAACAACAGGGGAGGGAGGAAGAAGAAATGGCCCAAGTCTCCACTGCCCTTGGCTATGGCTAGGTCTACAACACCCACAGGGAACAGGACAGAGCCTTTGCCTTAAGATTGGTGCACACCTAACTAACTCTCACTCTCACGTCTCTCCAACTGATGGTCATATATTGGATATCACTTTTGGCCCCAAGGTGCTTCCTTGGTATTTCCTACACTAGCAGACTCCTCTGAACTTAACTTCTAGACTTAAAAGGTGCAGCATCTCTTTGATTTCACAAGTCCTAGGTTTTGCTCCAAAATTCATATTCTTAAGAACCAGCTGTCTACTATCCTCACTGAACCTCATGTCCAGTGGACTTTTCAAGGCACCCCTGTGCCAGGTGCCAATGCATCATCCCACAGTAACTGTGTGTGTAAGTCTAGATGTGAACATGACCAGACACAGCAGTATGTGTGTATATAATTGTTTACCCTCAGAATATCACACTGTTTACCATTAGACAAAGGTTGGTTTACACTCCCATTGGGAACAGCGCACTCCTCAATACCTCACATAAAGAATGTGGATACCCTTGATACCAAGGGTACCAAGGGAGAAATGCCTCCATTGCCTCGCTCATAACCTTACCACCTAGGAGCCAATGGCAGTTCCTGGAACCTGCATCCTTCACATCCAGCAGTCCTAGGATCAAGTCTGACCCATTGGAGGAGGGCGGGAAGGCCTCTAGGTCTCTGATGGAGCCTGCCTCATCACTGGCTTCCTCTAGGGGAAGCTCTTCCGTTCTGCTTCCCAGCTTCCCCATTCCATGCATCTCCCATCACTGGCTTCTTCGTGCAGCCAATCCACATCTCGCTTAGGTTCTTTAAGATTTCTTGGCTAACACTTCATGGATAAGTCATGACCTTCCCACCTTGCTTGGCCAAGGAAGGCTGAGTCCTTTGTTCTTCCTTTATCTGCTTCCTGAGTCTTAGCTGTGAGTGGGCTTTATCTTCTGGGACTGCCCAAGAACCTTGCCTTTCCTGCCACCCAAACCCCCTAACAAGATGAAGAATGTGCAGGACACCTGAGATGAGAAAGAAGAGAAGGGAAAAGTAACACTATGCTCTAATAGATGCAACAGTCCTGCACCCTGAGTCTCACCATAATCACTTTCTGAGAACTTAGTAGCTAATTTCCATTGCTCCCAGAGTATTTATCTGCCCCCCTCCCCAGTAACCTATCAGAACCAAAAGAGTTAAAGCAACAGTCAACATATAGTAGAAGCATTCCATTAGGTTTGAACTTCTTATCTCTGCCTCATCAAGCTCTGGGATATAGCTCTCTTGAGCCTCAGTTTCCTCATCTGTAAAATGGAGATTATACTTAGCCCAGAACTGTAATGACTAAACTGGATGGCATTAGTGGCAGTGCCTAGGACAATGCCAGGCCCATATAAGAAACAGTTGTTCCTGAGTCCTGTGGGGCAGGAGGAGGCAGCAGAAGGCCACTGGGGGTGGGGTGTGGAAATAAGGGTAGGAGGACCAGGCCTTTCAGATTCTTGGTTCCAGGAGACAGGTTCCAAGAGCAGGCACCTGAAGGCCAGTCAGACCCTCTAACAAGGAAATACAGAAGAGGAAGCCGGTAGGCGAGGCTTACCTGGGGTAAGTGGGTGGTGAGGGTTGTGAGGTCAAGATGTCAGGAATTCGGGAGAGAATTGGTACCACAGAGCCAGCTGCACCAGCAGGGCACTTGTATTGCCACACAGAGAGGCCAACATCCCGTAATCACAGAGATGCCCTCCTTCCATGGTGTCTGAGCCACCACACCACAGCAAACAGGTTGCCCTCCACCTCCATACGGCACCCCACAACAGCAAACTATTTTGTTGAAGAATTTGGCTTTTTTATAGGTAATAATTTACACATGCAGCACAACTATAAAGATTTAAGAGTTTCTCCTGGCCTGATAATGTCCCTGTCTTGAGAGGCACTTGCTAAAAAGCCCATCCTTGCAGCTTCCTTGTCTCACATTCTCCAGCTATAAAAATAATTCTCATTACAAAATAGTCATGGGCGTGTAAAGTGCAGCATAGGAAATATAGTCAATAAAATTGCAATGACTGTGTGCGGTGCCAGGTGGGGACTGGAACTATCAGGGAGTGCCACTTTGTAAAGTATATGAATGTCTAACTACCACGCTGTAGGCTGTGCACCTGAAACTACTACAAAATAATATTGACCATAAAGTGTAATTGAAAAAAATGTTAAGAATCCTCAAGTGAGCTACCTAAGGGCCCTGGAGCAGGTGCCAGGTAACCACCTGTGGAAATCAGAAGGCTCCTGACCCAGAGTGTTTTTTGTGTGTAAAAAGAAGGACCTAAACCGGGGCCTCTTCTGCTTCTAAAACCTCTCGGATCCTAAAGCTGAAGGCGCCAGCTTTGCCTTCACTCACTTTATGCTAAGTGGCAGCTTCACAATGACTGGCCCTCTTTGGCAATGACATCACCTTATATCCAGGGACCCTAGGTGGGGCATGAGGGCAGAACTTCAGCTGTCCCCAACACTGGCTCATGGGGCCTTAGTGGTATTCAGGTCTTGAAGGTTTAAATAACACACATGGGTCTTACTCCCCAAAACCACCTCTGGCTGCCCATTAGAATCACCTGGGGAGGTTTTGAAACAGCCCTATCACTGGCCAAGCCTCCATCACCAAAACTTTTCATTTTATTAGTCTGGGGTAGTGTCAAGGATAATGATTAAAATATCTACTGACCAGTCAGGTGTGAGTCCAACCCTATCTGTATGCACACAGTGAGTGTCAACCCTCGCCTTGGGCCTAGTCATCAGCATGTTCTAAGAGCAGCCAAATGATTGAAACGTGCAGCCAGAGTACAGAACCATTGGGCTAGACTTTGCCTCTAGGAAAATGTCCAGTGACTGAAGACTGCTTTATAAATGACAACAGTTCACACAGATAAATTGACCTAAGATGCTCTCTGCACAGAAAAGAAAGCCAGGAGATGAGATCACGGTCACAGGACACACACACGCAAATGCTGGCTTCATCTTGGACTCCGATGCCTCTCACAGTGCCTGGCACCTGGTAGGGAGTCAATAGTGTCTGATCGATGACTGAATGAACAGCAGTGGCCTCCCCAGGCCATGAGGCAACATGGCTCATAACCCCGTGGCGAATGCATAACCAGCATGCAAATACTGCTCACACACTCTGTAAAGAAGGCTTTATTTTTTTTAATTTTTCCTTAACTCTTGTTCAAGTACAGTTTTCTTTCTCGTATTCCCAGCCCTGCCCCCCCCCAGTGCTCCCCACCTCCCTCCCATCTCCGCCCCCCACCTTAGTTATTGTCCATGTGTCCTTTATACTTGTTCATGTGAGTCCTTCCCCTTTTCCCCTGTGATTCTCTCCCCTCTCCCCTCTGGACCAAGGGCTTTCCCTTTTAAAGGGGAAATAAAGGGAAAGGGAAGGGGGTGCTGTTGTTCACTTTTCACATCGAATATTTCCAGGGCAATCACTAGGTACCTAGAGAGGAAGTGGGAATTTCTTGTTTTCGTGTAACCATTCCACACCAGCCCTCTCCTGGGTCCAGGAAAGTTTTTTGTGTGGCTAAGTCTCCAGGGGCGCCAGCCAAACCCTGTGTTCCTGCCTCCAGAAATCCTGATAGACGATTCAGCTCTTTTTCAGTCTGCTCCTGTGTCCCTGGGCCTGCTGTCCCAGCCTGAACCACACTGGCCGCATGTCCTCGCTCCTCCTGCCACACACCCCCCCCCACCCCAGCCTCCCCTGGCAGCACTGACCCACTTCTGCCGTCTGCACCATGGTATGGGTCTCTGACTGAACTGGAGAAAGAAGGGGAAAAAAAGCCATTTGGAATCTTAATGAGACCAAGTTCATTTCATTATGTTGTCATTTCATATTTCACCACTTTGACGGTGAAGGCACAGGAGACCCCACAGGGCCTTTCTGTTCTGCACCCAAGGTGGGGAGGCAGGAGGAAGGAGGGGAGGGCTGACAGACAGGAGGAGGCCACACCCCTCCACCACCCTCCCCCCACACAGAGAGCACAGAGGGAGAGAGGACCAGTCCTCTCCTCTGAGACCAGCAGTGAGAGCCAAACCCAGCAGCCTGAAGAAGCCCTTTCCCCAGGTGAAAGAGGGTGAGATCATAACAGGACAGGAAGGGAGGAGCCTCCTCAGTGCCAGGCTCTCACACGTTCTCAAATACAAACAGAGCTGGCCTCGGGCATCGTAGAAATTGCTATTATAAATTCAGATGGTGCACCAGGGGGTGCCTCATTTTCTATTATTGTGGTTGGTCTCGTGAGCCGCTCCAGCAATAGGATCTCAAAAGTGCAAGTGCTACCCCCGGGGGCACCGTTAGAAACACATTATTTTAAAGCACTGCAATAAAGCATGAACTCAAACAACTTCATTGAAATAAAGATTAATATGGAACATGTGTTTCTTAGCCTGCTCCCTCCCACATGCCCCACAACCCCTCCCTTTTTACCCACACAAACACCTGGTGGTCCACTCTCTGGACCGCCTGCCCTGTCTACAGCTTAGAGCTGAATGAAGTACAGGACCCTGCACCTGGCGGGCCCTCAGGAGAGGAGGGTGTAGGAAGGCAGTGCCAGGGACGATGTGAACAAGCAGAGAGACCACTCTATTCAGATTACAGGCCTTCCAGCCAGTGGGGTGCAGAGACAAGAAGCCTGCATCCCAGTCGGGAGTCCTGGGTTCTCTCCACCAACTGGAGGCTGAGCACATTATTTAACCTCTCAGAACCTCAATTATGTTTTCTGTGAAAGGAAGGTAAATGTCTTTCCTATTATTCATGTTTCACAAGGTTATGGTGGGGATGAAACAAAGTAAGGCAGGTGGATGACATGTCATGAAGACTAAAATGCATTATCCCAACATCAGATACCTATGCTCTTCTCCAGGGTGTGGTCCTGGGAAGGGAGAGGGCCTCAGCTCTCTCTGGCCACAGCTGGAGAGGGAGTATGCCACCACCGACTGATGCAACGCACCTTCCTCTGAGTTCAGTAGAGCTGGGGGCCAGGGTAAGGAGGAGGAAGGGGCCTCTACTACACAGGGCAACCAGGACTTGGACGTGTTGACCAAGCAGGACAGTGCAGACTTGTGTACAAGCTCAGGAGGTGACAAGCAATACAGTAGAAGTGGACCAGTGAAAAAGAAAGGCTGATGGCCCTCTGCTAACAAGGGCTTAGAGGAACAGGAGATGGGCTCCAAGAGAGGAGCAATAAGTAATCCAAATAACCTCACTGAAATTCATAACTTCCCTTCCACCCGCGAGCACCAAGGTCTCTTCTCACAGTGTCGCATCTCTATGGAGGGTGGGAGTAAGAGGCAGCCTTTCCTCTGTGGACCAGATGGGGCACAGAGAGCTTGTCTGAGTCAGGAGGCAAAATTGGGGCTAGAAATACCAGATCCTGGCCTCTAATCCAGCCAGCCTTCTTGGGCCTTAAAGACCTTTGTCTTAAAAAGGAGTGTTTAGAGTTAGTTCTCATTTTAGGGAAATTGTTATACTAAGATGCAGTTGCCTACAATGTATTCACAAAAAGAAAGTAAAATTCATGTGAGAGGATTGCCCTCTCATTCACCCAGTTTGAAAGAAGGGCTTGGCATTCTCCGTGAAACCGTGTCCCCAGCTGTGGCTCAGCAGGACCGCATGAGGGTGGCTGGGGAATAATGGTGAGGGACTGGCACAGAATGGGGCGGGGGCAAAGGGATAGAACAGAACAGCCTGCAGCCCCTACTGGTAGGGGCATGCATGAGAAAAAAGGACTAATTAATAGTGGGAAACAAATGCCCTGGTGGGTTTGCATCTCTTTCACTCTGTCTCTGAAAGGGAAAGGGGACTGTCAGAAAAATAACTGAACTGACATCAAATATTTAAGTTTCAGAAATAAAGGGGGGGAAAAGCAAAAGTGAGATAAAAATATACTGTAAACAAGGCACAAAGCCAGTCTTACAGGAGGGTGCTTTCCTCTCTGGCTCAGCAGGTGACACTGCCGTGCCGCCCCAACGTGCCACATGCCAGGTGTTTCCAAGGAAAGCCTATGTGGTAAGAGGATGTTCTCCATCTCCTCCAAGGGCTGGAGAGTGGAGGCAGCAGGACTAGGTCATAGGGGCCTTCATGGGCTGGGATCGTGGCTCTGTTTTGTCACCCTGGCCCTCTACCCCCAAGTGCACATCACTAGCCATTAAGCAGACCAGACAGAAAGGTGGGAGATGTAGTGAAGCCCATCGTTAGCACTGGAAAGACAGTGGGGATGAGCCACAACATCTCTGCCTCCAAAAGCTGGGTGGGCGTGGCTTGGTACAAAATTCTCAGTAAGCTAGGAGCAGGGGGAAGGCTAGAAGTTCGGGACCAAGATTGATAAAGGAGTGACAGCAAAATACACAGATATATTCTCATCATCCTCCCCCATTATACTGATGGGATCAAAGGAGAATTGGGGGGGGGGGTAGGCATATGAATTCCCCTGGCCTCAGAGAGAGGAGGTAACAGAACAGAGTGGAGGACCTGTCTTAGAATTACGTGATGATCTGGTCAGGAAATGAAGAGATTTGAAGATCTCACGAGGCACGTGGGGCCCAGCACTTGAAATCAGGGAAGGTCTGGTGTCCAGGAAGATCCACCAAGTAAGTTAAGATGAAATAAGCAGATTGTTAAGCTATGGTGGCAAGTCTTCCATGGTGGACCCGGCAGGTGACTGCAGGTGATTAGAGTGAGCCTGGGCTTTGGGGTTTGGGCAATGGACCCAGAGAATTAATGAACTTACAGACTGTAGGTGCCAATATGACTACACGTGTCCAGAGGAAGGATAGAATCATGGGACATCAAAGAGCTCTTCTTACTAGAAGCTCAGAGAGAACAAAGGAATAGAAGATTAAACTTCCAATAGAAAGGCTGCTTTTCCAGATGCTGAGCTCCCTGGCCACGGCAGTGTTCAAGTAGCACCTGAGTGGAGGAGAGTTCATCAAGGAGGCGTGAAATTTTAAGATCCTGTGATTCCTTTAGATTTCTGTTCCTCCTACCTACCCGACCCCAACCTACTTTCCATATATATGCATATATACACTGTTACCCTCAACTACCCATATCACCAAATTAGTAAAAGAAGCTGGTTGGGCAATAGAGGAAAAATGGTTCGAAAGTATAGAAGTCCNGATTGATAAAGGAGTGACAGCAAAATGCACAGATATATTCTCATCATCCTCCCCCATTATACTGATGGGATCAAAGGAGAATTGGCGGGGGGGGGGGGGGGGTAGGCATATGAATTCCCCTGGCCTCAGAGAGAGGAGGTAACAGAACAGAGTGGAGGACCTGTCTTAGAATTACGTGATGATCTGGTCAGGAACTGAAGAGATTTGAAGATCTCACGAGGCACATGGGGCCCAGCACTTGAAATCAGGGAAGGTCTGGTGTCCAGGAAGATCCACCGAGTAAGTTAAGATGAAATAAGCAGATTGTTAAGCTATGGTGGCAAGTCTTCCATAGTGGACCCGGCAGGTGACTGCAGGTGATTAGAGTGAGCCTGGGCTTTGGGGTTTGGGCAATGGACCCAGAGAATTAATGAACTTATAGACTGTAGGTGCCAATATGACTCCACGTGTCCAGAGGAAGGATAGAATCATGGGACATCAAAGAGCTCTTCTTACTAGAAGCTCAGAGAGAACAAAGGAATAGAAGATTAAACTTCCAATAGAAAGGCTGCTTTTCCAGATGCTGAGCTCCCTGGCCACGGCAGTGTTCAAGTAGCACCTGAGTGGAGGAGAGTTCATCAAGGAGGCGTGAAATTTTAAGATCCTGTGATTCCTTTAGATTTCTGTTCCTCCTACCTACCCGACCCCAACCTACTTTCCATATATATGCATATATACACTGTTACCCTCAACTACCCGTATTATCAAATTAGTAAAAGAAGCTGGTTGGGCAATAGAGGAAAAATGGTTCGAAAGTATAGAAGTCGACCAAAATGGAAGGATGTGTTCTCTCAAAATAAAAACTCTGTTACCTGCCATGGTCCAAAAGGCAGATGCAGAAACTGTTTTTGCTTCTCTCTGTGAGAACCACCTGAGTGCCACTGCAGCATTCTCATGCCCCCTCTGGGGAGGAAGATGTTCTCCCAGGTCATCTCCCTTGTGTCCAGGAGCCACCCCCATGTGACACAGGAGCAGCATGGTTCAGGCATAAAGGGGACTGCAGGGTTTCTGTGTGTTGCCTACCCAGGAGCACTCTTACCCCACCCCACATTGTTCTTCCTAAAGTGAGCCCAGTTTGATTCCAGTACCAGGCAACCACAGCTTTATGGAGGGGTGGCCTCTGCCTCAAGGAGTGAACGTTGATCAGTCTAAGCTACATGGTAACACTGCTTCCCTTACGAGTGAATAGTTTTAAAAAAGGGGACAGAGAGAATGGGCACATGATGCCATTCCAACCAATGGAGACCTGAAAGGAAAACCTGGACTTCTGGGACCTTTTACTCTCTCCTGAATAGGCATGTGGCTATCTGCATGTGACAGTATCTTGAGACCATCTTGGGACCATAAGGGGAGACCAACCCAACAGGATAAGACAAGATGCAAAAGACGGCAAAATGGAATGAGAGAAAATTTTAAGATTTGGGCCACAGCATTAACCAACCCTGGCATTCCTAAATTTAGACCCCCTGTTGTTGGAAATGACCTGGTATTTTCCTCATTAGCAAAACCACTTTAATTTGGGCCTTATATGACTTGCAACCGAAAGCATCGCAATTGGTAAGCAGGCCATATTGCTTTTATTTCTAGGGCCTCTGCACATGGTTTCTTCCTTCCATCTGGACCCTCGTCCCTTCCTTGCCCTCCTCCACCTGGATGCTTATTCCTCCTTCCGGTTTTAGTCTAGATACCAGGAAGCCACCTGACCCTCTCTCATCAGCACCCTCCACCCCAGCAGCTTACCCTGCTGTCTGCCCTGTCCTTCACTGGCACTGGGACAATGAACGCACTGCTTACTGCTCTGTCCCAAGTCTAGGACATAAAAGGCACTCAAACATTTCATCCACTCAACAGATAATTAGAAAAGTTAGCAATTGTTAACCACTTCACCTGAATGAAGTTCTACTCTAAGCAGTAGAGTAGAACTTTACAACAACTAAAGTCAAAATTTTTTAGATTTATCAATCATTTTGTTATTGCTTTTGCCTTTTGTCATAATTAGGAAGGTTCCCCCACACCCAGACTATAAAGCAATTAAGCAATATTTTCTACTATCTCTTGTATGATTTTTATCTCTTACCACATTTAAATCTTTCATCCATTCAGAATTTACCCTAGTATGAGGAATGGATTTAATTTTTTTTACATAACACTATCTAGTCCTCTTAACCTTGTTAAATTATTAAACATTAAATACCTTGTCTTTTCTTCACTGGTTTAAGATGCTGCCCTTACATACTTATTAAATTTCCATATGCAATTTGGTCTATATGTTGTTTTTTTTATTGTTGTTCTATTACAGTTGTCCCAATTTTCCCCCATTGCTCTCCCCTACCACATCCACCCTCCATCCACTCCCAGTCAGTCCCCACCCTGTTGTCCATGACCATGGGTCCTTTATATATGTTACTTGACAAGACCCTATTATTTTCCCCAACTTTTCAGGTAAGAAGATGGGCACAAAGAGACTGAGTCACTTGCATAGCATCACACAGCTAGAGAATGACTAAACCAGGGTTTTAATACATGTGGTCTCTCTCCACTACTCAGTGCAAAACCATTGTTGAACACCTACTATGTGCAAGACTTAGTTCTAGGTGCTGGAAATACAGTGTGGCCAAGACAAGCTCCTGCCTTTGGGGAGCTGACATTTTAATGGGAGGAGACAGATAATAAATAAGTAACAGGTTTATTCATGTATTAAATGAATGAATGAATGAATGACAGACGAGAGATGCATGACGTAAAGCAAAGCAATGTGAGATACATCTTGACCTTGAAATCCCAATAGGCACTTAGACTTAAACCCACCTCCACATTAATTAATTGTGTGACCTTGAGCCAGTTACTAACCTCCTCTGAACCTCAATTCCATCATTATACAAAAATTGAATTGATATAAAAACAATGTGAGGATGCCTTTTACCCTATCTGCTCCATAATAGGGGCCTAATAAATAAAGTTGAATCTAGATCCCCACAAAGTATAAGCCCCATGAAACCAAAGGAGTCTTAGAATGAAGAACTGGTTGAAGGAGTCTACACAGAATCTGATAGATAAATTAGGAAAGGAAAACTCACCTTCTTGGTTGAAAAGGATTCCAGAGCCAAGCCAGCTCCACACTTCCATTTTTCCCAGGTTATCTATTGCTCCCATTGATTGGAGGCAAAGGTGGGATTAGCAAGGTTGAGGATCAAGATATTAATTTCTAGTGTTAAATTACCCTTCATAATACAGGAGATGCTGCCAATATGTTTGCATTAATAAAGCCACATCGGGCCTGCCAGGATATCTGTAACTGTCCAGGAAACTAGCAAGGAGACCATCATCTGTACAGTAGACCCTGGGGGTGGAGGGTGACAGGAAAGTGAACTCCAAGGTCCTAATTGATGGTTCCTATCTTCTTTCATAATTGCACTGAATTATTAATGCATATTAATTAATCTATTAGGAGCCATTATTTCAAAATGGATAAATGGTCAGTGATGTTTTGAAAACATAACCCCCCCCCACCACCATCTTTCAATGGCCCCACGGCAAGGGAAAACCAGATATTTACATAAAGTAAAGGAGAGCTGGCTAACATTCATGAAGTAAGAAGCAGTATTAACTATCAGATTAATGCCCTGGCCAGGCTAAGAGAGGTTCAAGATCCTGCCAAAAAAATGGCTTTCAAAAAAGTGAGGAGGCTACCTGGTCACCATACCACTTAAAACACAGAAGCTCCAAGACAATGGGAGAAAATCTTCTGCCTTGCTTTGCAGTGAGTGGTACATGTTTCTTAAATGCAGAACCAGAAACTTTGTATCTAAAGGAGTGCCCTCTCCTTCAAATGATTCACCTGTAAAATCTACATACTTAAGCCAATGATTTGCCAGGGCTTAAAGCATTCATGGAACTCTGCTTTGGATATAACATTAAGTCAGATTGACTAACCCAAGAAAACCAAATTTAAAATTCTATAGTGACATGAGTTTATAGGTTTTCCCAAAATATATTAGCCAGTTTGGTAATGTAGATTCCTATGCTTGGCTCTAGGTGACTTCTGGCTCTTTCCAAAAATGAAACCTATCCTGACTTCCGGCCAAGATGGAGGCATAGGTAGTCACACTGTGCCTCCTTGCACAACCAAAAGAAGGACAACAACAATTTAAAAGCAAAAGACAACCAGAACAGGCAAAAAAATCAAACTGTATGGAAGTCCGACAACCAAGGAGTTAAAGAAGACACATTTGTCCAGACTGGTAGGAGGGGCAGAGACAGGCAGCCAGATGGAGAGGACTCGCAACAAGGCGGTGGCTGATGGACCTGGTGAGGCACAGGATTGGGGAGCAGGGCACACAAGGCTGCAGGAGGTAGACCCAGCAAGGTGGCAGATTGCAGACTAGGTGGTCTCATATTTACGTGCAGATAAACTGGGAGAAACAACTGAGGAGAAAGATGGACAGCGTGACTTAGGGCCCCAGAGCTAGAAATAAAGGCTCAAACCACTGATTGAAAACACCTGGGGGCTTGAGGCAGCTGGAGAAACTCATAGCCTCACAGGAGAGTTCACTGGAGAGACCCACAGAGTCCTAGAACATACACAAGCCCACCCACATAGGAATCAGCACCAGAAGGGCCAAATATGCTTGTGGGTAGTGGGGTTAAGTGACTAAAATCCAGCAGAGGGCAGAGCAAACTCCATTGTTTCCTCTCGGACCTGTACCGCATATAGCATCACAACCCAGTGACGTGGGTTGCCCCACCCTGGTGAATACCTAAGGGTTTTCCCCTCATTATGTAACAGGTGGGTCAAAACAAAACAAAACAAACAAAATGGCCCAAGTGAAAGAACAGATCAAAGCTCCAGAAAAAATACAACTAGGTGATGAAGAGATAGCCAACCTACCAGATGCACAGTTCAAAGCACTGGCTATAAGGATGCTTACAGAATTGGTTGAATTTGGTCACAAATTAGATGAAAAAAATGAAGGCTATGCTAAGTGAAATAAAGGAAAATGTACAGGGAACCAATAGTATGGGTAGAAAATTGGAACTCAAATCAACGGTGTGGACCAGAAGGAAGAAACATTCAACCAGAAAAGAATAAAGAAACAAGAATTCAAAAAATGAGGAGAGGCTTAGGAACCTCCAGGCCATTTTTAAACATTCCAATATCCAAATTATAGGGGTACTAGAAGGGGAAGAAGAAGAGCAACAAGTGGAAACATTATTTGAACAAATAATAAAGGAGAACTTCCCTACTCTGGCAAAGAAAATAAATTTCCAGGAAGTCCGGGAAGCTCAGAGTCTCAAAGAAGTTAAACCCAAGGAGGAACACACCAAGGCACATCATAATTACATTACCCAAAATTAAAGATAAGGAGAGAGTCTTAAAAGCAGCAAGAGAAAAGGAGACAGTTACCTACAAAGGACTTCCCGTAAGACTGTCAGCTGATTTCTCAAAAGAGACATTACAGGCAAGAAGGAGCTGGAAAGAAGTATTCCAAGTCATGAAATCCAAAGACGTACAGCCAAGATTTCTCTATCCTGCAAAGCTTTCATTTAGAATGGAAGGGCAGATAAAGTGCTTCTCAGATAAGGTCAAATTCAAGGAGTTCATCATCACCAAGCCCTTATTATAGAAATGGTAAAGGGAGTTATCTAAGAAAAAGAGGATATGAAATATGAATAGTAAAATGACAGCAAACTCACAATCATTAACAACCACACCTAAAACAAAAACAAACCAAGGAAACAACTAGAACAGGAACAGAACCACAGAAATGGAGATCACATGGAGGGTTATCAACAAGGGAGTGGGAGGGGGAGAGAAGGGGGAAAGATACAGAGAATAAGTAGCATAGATGGTAGGTAGAAAATACACAGGGGGAGGGTAAGAATAGTATAGGAAATGTAGAAGCCAAAGAACTTATATGTACAACCCATGGACATGAACTAAAGGGGGGGAATGTGGGTGGGAGGGGGCGTGTAGGGTGGAGGAGAGTGAAGGAGGGGAAATGGGACAACTGTAATAGCATAATCAGTAAAATACATATTTTTAAAAGCCCATAAAAAAAACCTATCCCCTTCCAGAAAAATACTTGGACCATCAAGGATATTCAAAGAAACATGCCACAACATATTTTCAAGAAATCTTAATGACGGTATAAAGATCACTGCCCCATTCAATGAATAAGCACGCACATGCCATGGATGTGTTTACACCCATGTTCTCAGATGCATAAAAATTTACAGGAAGATGTATATTAGTTTTGACAGGGGTCTTCTCAGGTATGGAGATTATGGATAATTTATTTTTTAATTGTACTTCCCTGTGCTTTCTGAACTTTCTTCAATAAACCTATATAACTTTTGTAATCAGGAAAAAGCATAGTAAATATTTTATATACTTTTTAATATGGCACAGACCCTGAAGGCAACTTCACATCAGAAGTTACAACACTGCTTGGCTTTGAAAAGTGTCAGTGAATTAAATGCATTGCCTTCCATGCTACGACTTTTGAAGGGCACAACCCTCATTTAGATGTACAACTTCTATTATGTTTGTTTTTTTTTAAATCACTCTCCATTAACTTAGGGCCACAGTATATAATGTCACTCCATCTGTTCCAATGGCAACAAAGCACTGAAATTAAGACCTTCCAGTATGTGCAGTCACTAACCCCTGTGGACAGAACCCAAGACAGGCCTGTGGAATGCCAAGAGCTGATCTGCTACATGAGGTCATGGTCCAGAGCGAGGCCCTAGTGAATTTCCCTTAAAAACCCCACACTACATGCACAAAAATCTTTCAAAAGAAGAAAAAGGAAAGGCATGACCCCATCTGAAATGTAATTTCTTGTGTTCTCTGTCACGAGGTATCCAAGGGTATTGGCGAGAAGCCACAATAATGGTAACAGTGGCTAAAATGACAGGGTAGTCCCAGGAGCTCCAGGTGCTATAAGCAAATGGAAACATCTACCCTTGTTTCTGTGACCAATTGGCCCCAGGTCCAAATTGCTTAATGATGTCACAGTTGATGCTTACCAGCAAATGGGATGGAAGAGGAAACAGACTGGGGTAGGGCCGGATTTGACTACACTGGCAAGAAGGAGGTAAGGTTCTTGCCATAAAGAAAATGAAGCACTTGGATCCCTAAGATGACTTTTTCGAATCAAATTTTTCCTCTCTTGGTGCCTCAAGTTTGCCCAATTCATGACATCATTTTCTCCAGTCTTTCTGTTGTGGAATCACCAGGAATATTCAATAATAACAACAAAAAGTTTTACAAACTAATGAGAAAAAAAGGGGGATAGAGGAAAAGAAAGGTCATGAGTTTCAGAATGACCTACTCGTTTCAGCAAACTGGAAGTCAGGGGTGCCTTTGTCCCATATGACATGGCCTAAAAGCAGCTCAGATCAGCTGAGGAGTCAGGGGGCCGAGAGCAGGGAGAACAGAAGCAACTGACATATCTGTCAATTTGATTATTTTCCATCTATGAAAACTTAACAAAGCCTGCAATTCCAGATAAAGCTATACGGGCAGAGAGAGTTGACAAGGAAGAAAGAATATAGGAATGACCTAGCATCACCATATTCCTTACCTTTTAGCTCATAAGATGAGCCCTAAAAGAAGACAAGCAGCTTTTCTGTATGGAAATTACATCTCAGTAGCCTGACTTTAGGAAGAGGAGACACAAATGCAGAATCCTCCTACGGAAGGTCCCCCTTCCCCCATGTAACTAAGGCCTGGTAACAAAGAGGAAGGTACATGAGGAATCCCCCTCTGGGTTGCCTGGGCTTTGCGTGGATGACGAGTGTCAGAGAATCATCTGTGAGTGCTCCCTTTCCAGACGGCCTGGGTCTCAGGGTATTTTGATAGAGCCTTGAAGCCACTAAATGCCTTCTGTGGTCATGAAAACCTTCTTGCTGTGAAACATGTTTGGACAGTTCTGTACCTCTCAGAGACAGACTCCTGAAAGATCCAACTGTAGCACCCTCTCATGTGTTAAAAGAGAAATACTTTCCTTGCCAAGGAGCTAATCAGTCGATCAACACCTAACCTTTTAGGAAGAATTCATCCACACTTCACTGGGCTCCCTGTCTATATGAAAGCATCATGGGATATGCTGGTCATAGTTCAACAGCTGGCAGAATTTTAAATATGGAAAGCAATCAACCAACCAGCCATTTTTGAGAACATGTTTTTTTGAGACAGAGGACTAGACTCTGCAGGAGAACAAGTGTCAAGAGTTTCCACATTTGGTAATTTTTTGTCATTACTAGGGAGATGACATTATAAAAACTGAATGCTTCAAAAATGTTATATTTTACTTTGCATATATTTTAATGGTTTAACAGCTTAGAATAATCACTTTCACATAAATTAACTCAACCCTGTTTTTATAACTATGTAGTTTGTGTTAACCCCTCTGCCACATCATTAGGTGACATAAAACAACAGCATAAGCAATGTCCTGACACAGGATATGATGACTGACAAGTACATAGTACTGGTAATATGTCCAAAGAGCCTGGTCTCAGGAAGGAAACACGAGATGAGACCAAAGCTTTACAAATGTAAAAATATTCTAGTAAAAGAGAAACAAGAGCATTCAAGGCAGAAATAGTGGTGTGTGCAAAGGCATGGCTGCATAATAATTGCCAGAGAGTCAATCACTAAGCTACAGAAGACCTTGGCCCTGAACAGAATGTAAGGGTCAAGGCCACTGTAATCCCACACACTGACCCAGAATGAATACCTGTTCAATATGGGAGAGTGCTAGGTATGAGTCCCTTGACAAAACAATTCTCCAACTTTACCTAGCAATAAATTACAGTCCCATACAAGGGAGCACAGAAGAAATGATGATGGAGAAGAGTCTCAGAGGGATGAGGGCACTCTTAGTCCATTCAGGACACCGTAGCCTGGGTGGCTTACACAACACACATTTGTTTCTCGCAGGTCTGAGTTCTGGTCAAATGGTGGAGTAAACACTGTGTTCATCTACCCACTAAACGACATCAAAATTACAACTGAATTATGAAACAACCAACCTTGAGAACCACCTGAAGACTAACTGAACAGAACTCCTATCACTAAGGCTAGTAGTTGTCCCCATTCTGGAGGCTGGGCAGTCCCAAGTCCAGGTGCCAGCAAATCCATGTGTCATGTCAGTAAGGCCCTCTTCCGGGTTTGAAGACACCTGTCTTCCTGTTGTACCCTTGACCTGATCACTTCCCAAAAACCATCCAAATAACATCACATTGGGGGTTAGGGTTTCAATACATGAATTTGGGGGGCGGGGAACACAAACATACAAATGGTGGTACATGGGTATCAAAAGACATTTGCTGTGATGTTTAGAGAGAGATGTCTAGGTGTCAGGATCCTGAGCCATCTCTACGCATCTAGCACCGCTGACTAGCCTCATCACTCTTAATTATCCCTTTCCTCTTCCACGTGCTAAAGAGAAAGAAAGAAAAGAAAATCCTAAGCTCATGTGGATATGGCGTGGTTTAGTTCTCGTTCAAACGGTCCTGCAAAAACCTCTCATGAAACACATTATAGTGTAAAATGACATCATTACCAAGATCTAGAATACTCTTGAAGTCTTATGGTAAAGACTTTATACCGTCTTCTCTGACACTTTTCAAACAGTTGGGTAGACCCAGTTGGCAGGTAAAGGAAAAAAATGGCTTACAGTAAATGGTAATATTTCTCTGTAATAGATCCTTCACTGAATTCAAGCTTTGGCCAACCTTAATGGTCAGACATTTATCAGTGTTCTTTGTGTGACCAAACAACACTTATTCCATATTATACATTACTTAGGCAGAACCACAGAGGCAGCCTGAAAATGCCTCAGTAGCACAGCTTTTTGCATTTCCTTGGAGAAGTTAAGACTTACGCAGGCACCTTATCCAGATGTACCTTCCCCTTTCATATTAGCGCTCATCACTAGCTCAGACACCCTCTTAACCTATCCCTGAGAAATGAAAATTGGGGTCCAGAAAGTGTGGTTGAGTGGCACCCTCTCAGACTCCCGCACAAGCCCATCTTTATTCTGCAGTTAAATTTTCTGAGAGGTTAAGCAAGGAGATGTCCCAGACTGGGTGATCTCACTATGGAAACTGCAAAGGAATAAAACGAACATCGTGGTTTCTTATGTAGGACAATATTCCAAAGTTTGAAATATTATTCCATCTGGGAGACTAGCTAGGACATGACATGTCTGTGCCATTTGTGTGTTTCTGTGAATAGTCTTAGAAGAATGATAGCACCACAGCTGAGGGCCTCTACTTCCTACGATCCTGTCTGCTATAATATGAGCTTCTTCTTTCCTGGAAGGATGCTGCTGGACAACTGGTAACACATGCCACCACTCCAGGTAACTCCATTGTTCAACCTCCTGTTAACAGATTGAAGACAATAGTGCTGAGAGCAATGAACCGAACTGCCTTCTGAACTGGGTGACCAGTAGGCTCATTTTACATCATCTGTTTGAGGGTCTTTATATTTTGGAAAGTTTGAGATTTACAGAAAGCAACATCTGTCTAGCATGATGACTCGCATCCCGAACAAAGTGAGTCCTAGCAACCTATTTTGGCGGGGGTGGGGAGAAATGGTGAGGATTGAATGCTTCATATTTATTAAGCACCTGCAGTGATCTATGTCCTCTTCAGAACATAGCAGAGGAAGCATAACTTCTCTTTCAATCAAGTTAATGAGGAATTGATTTTTGAAGCTTTTTAAAAACACAAAGTACAGTACCGATATTAAACACCAATCATATTGGGAGTGGTGCTCACCTAGCTAACTGCCTAATATGGAAGGGAAAATGTGAGCAAATCAATAGCAGATCTATAGCTCTTTCCCAGGGTGGTATTAGAGTGCTTTCACCCTCAGCAGTACATGCAAAGACTCACAGTCTCATGGCTCAAAACTGCATCAGGAATCCGAAAGGGACTCCATTTCCTCCTATAAGGAAATGGTGCCACTTAGGATCAGGAGATGTGGCACAAACAAAACCTAGGAGGGTTGCCTAGGCCAGCAACAAGCAAAAGGCTCTGCCACCGCCTTTTGCAAATGTCTATCATGCTTTCTCAAGACAACTGAGCCACCTGGTGTTAGAAAGTTAACAGCTAAACCTCTTCCCTCTGTCTTCTTTGGAGAGCAAATAAAGCTTTTCCTAAATGACCTTAAGGAAGTGTTAGCCAACATCTTCTGCACTGAAGGTGGATTCAGCATTAAGCATCTTTTTTTTAAAGATTTTATTTAACTTTTTTAGACAGAGAGGAAGGGAAGGAGAAAGAGAAGGAGAGAAACATCAATATGTGGTTGCCTTTCAGGTGCCCCATACTGGGAACCTGGCCTGCAACCCAGCCGTGTGCCCTGACTGGGACTCAAACTGGCGACCCTTTGGTTACAGGCCAGTACTCAATCTGCTGAGCTGCACCAGCCAGGGCAACATTAAGCTTCTTGACTCCAATAATTTCAGGCTCTTGTCTGGGAACACTCAGGAGCATACCCTGCATTGGTCAGATTTGGACTGTGCAGGCAAAGTTGAATCTATTGAAATCTGGTGAAACACACTTCCACATTGGTAATAAACACTAAAATAGTGGTAGCTACCATTTATGGAGGATTTAGTATGTGCCAGCCCCTGTGTCAATCAGACACCTTACCTGCAGTGTCTCACTTAATCCTCACAATAGCCCCATGGAGTACGTATTATTATTGCCATCCTACAGATGAGAAGTTGAAGGTCAGAGAGAAGCAAGTTGCCCAGCTGGTAAACATTAGCACTAAAACTGCAGTCCTAGAGTATCAGACTTCAGGTCCTGGGCCCTTAATCATCCCACAATCTGCCTTCTAACAATTACAGCTGCCCTGAACACTTACTACACACCATGCTTAATGGTGGGTTCATTGTGTATGTCAACTCATAACATAGGCAGGTAAGGGGAGTGACACAGCAGCCCTATACTGAGAACTGACCTCGTATACCACACCAAGGTATTTCCTGAGTGACAAGGAAATGGTGGGAAGGAAACAGAAGTCACTGCCCTTGTGAAGGTCATCATTCTTCCAGCTGACCCAGAAGTGAATTCTGAGGTGGCATCAAATGGGTTTTCCAACTGGGACAAGAATGCAGCAAGAACTCAGTGCAGTGTATAAAGAGGAGGTCCATTTGAATTTGTTTAAAAATTCTGCAACATTTTTTATTTTTAAGAAAAAAAGATAACTATGGTAACAATGCATTGCCAAGCAAAAATTCTGAGTAGCCAAGAAAAATTCTATTTGCCATTTCTTTTACTGTTAAAAGTGCTTTCTACAGTGTCTACAAATAGTTTCTTCTCTTAAGAAGATGAAAAGGTCCCCGTGAGATTCAACTTCCATGTGAGTTATGATGAACTCAAATTAGGGTTCCCCCAGTAGGGTCTGTATTAATGAACATGGACTTTACCTAATACTGACTTTTTTAAATAGCTCTTTTTCCAAAAACAAATGGTTTTAGTCCATTATATCACTGACTTGTATACAATAAAGTAGAATATATTGCAATCCACAGATGAAGTTACATCTCCCAAACAATACACTGAACTGAAAACAGAACCCAGAGCTGGCCCATCAGGCCTTCTGGTCCAAATCGTGTGTGTTCCCTGTGTTCCTTCTACCTATGGTGATGGTCGTGCCTCTCCCCCTACCCTCGACATGTGATTTCTGCAACAATCAAAAAGAATTTTGCTACTTTGTGTATAAATTAACGGTCAAAATGTTATAAATAACTATACATTAATAATGATGTCCCATTTGATAGTAATAGAAGTTAACTGATGAAGAATCGTACTACCCAACCAGAAAGGAAGAGAACAGAAACTGAAAGATTGTGTTTATTCATCTTTGTGTTTTTAAGTTTAGAAGAAGCAGATTATGGCATGTGCCAGAACTGCTAGTTGGTCCTCATTCTAGTCTGTGCTCCCTCCTCTCCACAAAACCCTCATTTTGCTCAGGGCCACAATATACTCAGATGAGAGTGTTAACCTTCCCAGACTCCCCCATAGCTAATAGTCATGTGACCCAGTTCTGGCCAATGAGGCATAAGCAGAAGTCTAAAAGGGGGTTCTATTTTCTTGATGCTGGCTTTTTCCCTTCTTGTTTCCCCCTCCCTCCTGCTTTCTTCCAGAAGCAGGATCACAGCTCCTGGAGGCACAGCAACCATCCTGCAATCATGAGGATGAAAGTGACATCATATAAAAAAACAAAGCAAAAGAACAGAAGAAACCAGTGTTCAGGGACATCCATGAGAACCCATACTGGCTATGAACATCAGCTCCCACACCTGGGCTTCTCTTGTATTGAAAAAAAAAACACTTTTTAAATTTAATCTATTGTAACTGAGCTTTTTATTATCCTCTACCAAACAGATTTTTTAAAAGATCTAGTGTATTTTCTTGGTACCCTAAGAAAGAGCACGGGCTCAGGCCAATGCTCTTCCAGTGAGTCCATGTTGCCTGCCCAGAAGAGGTAAAGGTTGGAATGAACTGGAAAGAGAAATAGTTCTCAGAACCAGATAAAGGCAACTCTGCAAGAGAATAAACTAGATTCACTATCTGGATGAGATTTGTTCAAAAATTGTTAAAACAGTCTTTGAAAGAGAAGAAAAGATAAACTTACAGACCTCTATAACTAGAGGTTGGAACCAACTGTTTATTAACTTTTTCAGCAATTTCCCCAGAGTAAGCTGGAAATAGCAATGTTGGTTTTATCCCTCTTTAAAAGTGAAAAATTACCCTCCTCTTATTTGAGAAAAATATTCAAAAGACAGTCTAACATCTGCACAGTCTATATAGCGTCTACACAGGGACCTCTCCATCTCCAGAGGCTTGGAACATGGACTCTTGGGCCAGACTGCCCAGGTACCATTTACCAGATGTGCGGCTGTGGGTAAGTGATATGACCTTCCTAGACTTCCATTTTCCCATCTGTAAGATGTGTATAATAATAATACTTACTCATAAGGTTGTTGTGGACATTAATTGAGCTAATATGTGTAAACATATGTGTTGCATGTGTTTCAAACACATGTGTTCAAAGTGTGTGTATACCATACATATAAATACATGCATACATGCATGTCATCATTACTGTGATGGCCATTACTGTGACATGAAATAGATGACTAGGGAAAAGAAAATGAATTTCAAGTTCCCAGTGTGTGTGTGTGTGTGTGTGTGTGTGTGTGTGTGTGTTTTGGCAAACTGAGGACAAAAGCACCCATATGAATGGCTTCCTAATCTGAAAGACCCAATGAAATATTTGTTAAATGAATGAGTAAATAAGTGCCATCAGTTGAAGGAAGCTGGCTGCAAGCATAGTTGATGCCTAACAGCCCTGAAGTCCCAAAGAATCTTTAAATTTCAGGAAAGGGTAATGCAGAAAATAAAATTTTGGTCCAGATTTAGAACTATGAGTAGGATTAGTTTAGCCATAAATTAAAATTTATGAATAGCTAGAAAACATGTAATTGTACTTCTGGCTGATATTCCTTTTATAACCTGCTAGGACAAAAAATGTGCTTCACTTCATCAGTGTTAATAATAAAATTATATTTTTTCCTTTTAAAAGAGACAGAATGGTTTTGAATCTGTAATGGAGCCTCAGCAACCCTGGTGGGAATGCCAAGGCACAGGTAGCGCCTGGGGCTCAGAACACTCAGTCCTGACATCTATTGCCACTTGGTGGACACTCCCCATTCCCTCCAAGTCCTCCAGGACAATGACAGCAGTGGGCTGAGAACAGGCCCCCAACCTTTGTGTATGGCTCTATGACCTTGGGCAGATCACATAACCTATTTGGTCCTCTCTTCTAACATGAAAAATTAGAGTATTAGTTTAGATAATTACCAAGGTTAAGTCCAATAATTCTGGGAAAACTTCTATAAAGATAAAGCCAAGAGTTAAAGGGTACAAATTGTGACAAACTTCACAAATATCAAGCCAAGGAAAATCAGTAAGAGTATGTCCAAGGCTTGACAAACTTGGACAGTTTTACTTACTTTCATTGTAACTATCACTATTAACCTGCACAGTTTTTTACCATGATTATCGCATAAAACGTACATTTTGCATTGTAAAAATCTTAGCTATTGCAGTGATCTACTATGAGGTCACCTGGCACACCAGCTCTGAGGCCATACTCCTAAGAAGGGAAGAAGGAATGGGGTGGGGGGGCGGGAATAGAAGGACTTATAAGGTGAAAAATAAAGGCACACTCAAAATTTACTAGAGAAATCATATTGAACATCCTATCAATTCTGGTGGCAGGACAGAATTTTGAGGCAAAGGTCAAGTAACTAGGGGGAATCTATTGTTGTCCCAACATTTATTCCCACTTTGCCTTTTCTAACATCATCCTGAATGTTCCAGCCAGGCAATTTGCCAGCAACTGACTTCACCCCCAGCAAGAGGAGTTGAGTCCGGACTAGCCCAAGTGATTCTCTGTATCCCCTCTACCATGGTCACAGTGACTGGTTGAAGAAGAGGCACACATTACAGACTGAATGTTTGTGTGCCCCTCACCTGCGAAATTCATATGCTAAAATCTAATTTCCAGTGTGTTATATTTGGAGGTAAGGCCTTTGGGGTGTAATTAGGTCATAAGGGTGGAGCCCTCATGAATGGGATTAGTGCCCTAATAAGGAGACAGTGAGTTAGCTTACTCTCTTTCCACCATGTGAGGATATTACCTGGAAGAAGACCTTCACCCAAACCCAACCATACTGGCACCCCTATCTCAGACTTACAGCTTCCATAACTGTGAGAAATAAAGTTCTGTTGCTTATAGGTCACTCAGTACTTTGTTATGGCAGTTCCAATTGACCAAGATAGCACAGGATCAAAATCAGGCCAATCAGAGCCAATAAGACTCAATCGAATGTTCAAAGAAGCAAAGTTTCTCTTTCTAGTGGATATGAATAAAGAAGCTGCCGGGGGAGTTGTTTATAGTCATCTTTGACACAAGATAAGAGACTGCCTGACAATCAGGGTCAATGTCAAGGAATGGGAAGAGAAGCCAGGTATGGTCACGTCATTGAGTCTTGATTCAAGCCTCGCCTGAACCATTTAATTACAAAGCAAACAGATTCCCCTTTTCAGCTTTAGCCAATTTGGGTTGAGTTTTCCATTATCTGCAATCCAAAACTTCCTAAGCAAAACACTTTCATGAGTGTTGGAGTACAGCCATCAAGAGCCAAATGAGGGTGCACACCAGAACCAGTCATGATTCAGGAGACAAAACTACCAAGAGCAAAAAGCAGAAAAGAAGAACTAGCAAAGCAGGCCTGGTGGAAAGGGATGTGAGTGAATTCCACTAGTAGCTGGCACACGCCTACAATTAAAAGATCAGGCACACACACATTCTTACTGGTGTCATAAGATGTCTTATGTGGGCAAAGTAAAGGCAAGAGGCTTCTGGAGCTCTGTATCGGCCAGAATGTGGAGCCACTTCACTGAAAGTCACATTGAGACTCAGTGTTCCGCTGAGAAAAAAATAAGAGAAGGCAAAAAAGAAGGCAGGTCTTGGAAGATGAAAGTCTTAAACTATTGCCCCAAAAGCCTGGAACAGCCCCATTCAATTAGAGCAGCATCGGGGTTCACAGGGTCCAGAACAGTGGGGTAAGTGCCTCCAGGGAGCAGCAATGCATGCAGTCAGTCACATCGTTTGGTGTGATTGCAGGTGAAGAAGCAACACATTTGGGGCAAGACCCAGGCAAGATCAGAAGAACAGGAAAAAAGGTCCCACCTCCTGGGGCAGAAGTTGAGACTGGCAATAACTAAGTAGGAAACACTCCCCTTCCTCTCGAGTGTGGTTTTTCCTTCTTTACTCCCATCCCCAACACTTCAATAACTCTGTAATTCAATATTGTACTTTGTAAAGAACCGAACAGAAATACTGGCATATTCTTGAATGTCAGTTCTATAAATGGGGTAACTTGCCTCTGTTCATTACTCTATCCTCTGCACCCAGCATAATGTCTGACACATAAAGGGTATTCAATAAATATTCATTGAATAAATAAGTAGAGTTGGAAGGCTCTTACATACCAAGATACAAGGGGCTTCAGCTGCAATTGGGAAAGTCAACCATTCCACTGGAAAAGACTACCTGGGGAGGCATGGTGGATGGGTATCTAGGTACAACCACTTCATCACTGGCAATAGGGAAAACTCTATAGCCCATTTTCTTGGGAGGGGATTGATGGGGAAGTCAGAGCTGACATTTGGCGAATACACATGTACAGGCTGTTTATAGGGGAATGGTCAGTGTCATTCTTACACCGGTTGGTATATATTTAGAATATCACCATAGGAAGAATGGATGCTGTATTTTGAAAAGTAATCTCCAGTGTGGGAAGCATGGGCCTAGGCAGTTCAGGTAAAATCCACCAGGACCAAGAGATAAATGAAGATGGCCAGCTCAAAGGCTGCTCTTCACCCTTCATCGGGGGATGTTGACCCTGGACAGACCAATCTACTTGAATCTCCATGTTCAATATCATTCATTTATTCATTCATTGAAATAATGTATGCTCTCAGCTTATGATCTGTGCCAGGCACTGGAGTTATAACAGTGAACCAAAGATAAAACATCCCTTCATTTAGAGAGTGTATAGTCTAGTGAGAAAGAAAGGTAATAGGCAAGCAAATAAACAAACAAATAAGATAAGTCATTTAGACAGTGATAAGTGCTAAGAAAAAATAAAACAAGGTAATAGAGTGGGGAGTAACTATGGGAGAGAAAGGTGCTGTGAGTGGAGTGGTGGAGAGGCACCTTATGAGCTTAAACCTGGATAAGAAAGGGTAGCAAGCACAACAGCTATTTGGGGGAAAATGAGTTTGAGAACTCAAGATAAACAAGTACAAAGGCCCTAAGAATAGAATTTGTTCAGTATTTTCAAAAAGCTGACCGGAGGCCAGTACACCTGGAGTACAGTGAGCAAGGGGCACTCTGACAGGAGATGAGGTAGAAGAAAAGGACGGGAGCTGGGTCCCCTAGGGACCAGAAGCCAGGCTTAGAAATCAGGACATCCATCAAAGTTTAATGGAGAACCCGAGGATTTGGGGGTAAATGGGTGGCATTATCTGACTTAAGTTTTAAAAGATCATAAGATCATACTTGTGTGACTAATGAACAATAGCGTACAAGTGTGGAACCTGAGAGAACAGTCAGGAGGCTATTGAGGGACTCCGGGAATATTGGTGGTCCAGGTGGTAAGAGTGGTGGTAGTGGACATGGGGAAAGGAGGGAACATTCTGCTTGAGAGTTCTTGCATCTTAGAATAGTTTTAGTCCCTTCCTTATATCCACATTAAAAAATAACAACAGTAGTAGTAACTGTACGCAGTAACTGCATGCCCACACCTACTGTTCTAGGTATGTGTTTCATATGCAGTCTCATTTCATCCTCTCAACAAATGCATGAGGAAGGTTGTTATGGACTAACTGTGTTCGCTCCAAATTTCTATGTGGAAGTCCTAACCCCAGTGTGAATGTATTTGTGGACAGGGCCTTTAAGGAGATAAGAAAGGTAAATGCAGTCATAAGAATGGGGCCCTAATCCCATTGGACTAGTGCGCTTTTGAAAAGAGAAAGAGCCCTGGCTGGTACAGCTCAGTGGATTGAGCATGGGCTGGGAACCAAAAGGTCAAGGTTCGATTCCCAGGACACATGCCTAGGTTGTGGGCCGGGTCCCTAGTAGGGGACGTTCCAGAGACAATCATACACTGATGTTTCTCTCCCTCTCATTCTCCTCCCCTTCCCCTCTCTCTAAAAATAAATAAATAAAATCTTAAAAAGAGAGAGAGAAAGAGACACCAAAGATATTCATATACAAAGGAAAGACCACGTGAAGATATAGGGAGAAGGTGGCTATCTGCAAGCCAAGGAGAGAGGCCTCAGGGAAACCAAACCAGCTGGCACCTTGATCTTGGACGTTTGCCCTCCAGAACTGTGAAAAATAAATTTCTCTCTTTAAACCCATCCAGTCCATGATATTGTGTTGTGGTACCCTGAGCTGACTAATACAAAGGTACTGGCACTAAGTAGTGAGTAGACATGAGCCTCAGAGCTAGACTTCCTGGGTTCAGACGCTGCCTTCACGCATTAATTTACCTGCCTCCTTCTTAACCATGTTGCTCAACCGCCCGCTCCCCCCCCCACCCCCCGGCCAAGAGAAACAGCAAAGACTCCAGTAAATGTGAGTTACATCAAGATTACATTAACCCTACATACCACCCAGTGGAAAATGAAGATGAAAGTTATCCCAAGCTGAGAAAGAAAGCCATCTATCAGAGCATCAGTGTTTAATAGGTAAATGGTGGGGATGGGTGGGAAAGAAATACTGGAGCTTAGTGAGGAAAAAGAAGATATTCCCCTAAAAGCTTTGACTCTAGATACCACCTCAATAAAAAATCTGTAAGATCCTTCCCCAGTGATTGAAGCCACCCTCCCTAGTCCTGTTGGGCCACAGAATCACAGGGCAGCCCAGCAAGAAATAGTGGAGTTTCCATCTCATCCAGGCCCTATGTTTACAAGTGAGGAGATGAAGGCCCAAATGGCCAAGTGCCCTGTGGCAGTTCACACAGTTAGTGGACTTACTATGCTATAGAATTGCCCACTGGTAGCTTTCATGCATCTTTATTTTAATCTCCCTGAACATCTATAGTTTAGCAGGACAGCATGTCCCATCCCAGATGTGCCGAAGTTCAGGCTGACCTAATGACCAAAAGAACTTGAAGTCTCCTGGGGCTGCTCCTTGGCATTATTTTAATCCTCTGTTCACGAACAAGCAGCTCACATGACAGACAGGTGGGCGGGAGCAAATTCCTCCTGAGCAATTCAGGCTTTGGAAGGGATGGGGCACTGTGTTCTCAGCAGATCTTTTAAAAAAAAAAATAAATGCTGGTTTCCTTGTGCATTTTGCAATAGGACCACTTAGAGACACGCATTTTTCTCTCATTCACATTCAGCTGCCTGTACTTCATTACTTTCTATAGATGCTTCCAGACTCAGATCACGCCAGCTCTTTGTCACACCAGCTCTTTGTCACTGGTACACTCCTGCCATTGAGCTGAAGTTAGCAGGAAGAGGGAGGTGGCATTTTTTCCTTGTGAATGGCTGAGAAATCCCCTCGCCCCCACATCCAATCAGCCACCAAAGTCTGTCATTTCTTCCTTCCTGACATCTCTCGCATCTGTTTCTCCCTTTCTACTCCCACTGGCACTACTCCGGTTCGGGCCTCAGTTGCCCCTTGTTTGGGCTGCGGCTGGTGCTGCTGCTGCAACAGCATCCTCCTGCAATTCTTACCTCTGGTTTCTCCCTGTCCACCCGCCCAAGACACCACCATGCACACAGTCTTCCCTCTGCCTCCATCACTCCCCCGCTCCCAAACTTCTGGGGGCAGCCCCAGATACAACCCAACTCCCGTGTTCACTAGCCAAGTGACCTTGAATAAGATCTCTGGATCTCAGCGGCTTAACCCTCCTGAACCTCAGTTTTCTCATCTGTAAAGTGGAAATACAGCTCTCAGTTTGTGTTGATAAGGTAAACTATAGACATTCCCTCCCTTCCTGGTGATTCTTACAAGGGCTAGGAAGAGGAAACCAGTCTGACCCACAGCCTCTTCCTCTCTGACCTTACCTCTCTGCCCCTCTCTTCATGAGGAGTAACTTGAGTAACTTATCAGACCAGTGTGGGAGAAGGAACTGAATATACATCATTCTGCCAGCTTTCTCCCTCACTTGCTGATAACCCTGACCTCTAGTAGCTTTTGCTCTTCTTGCCCATGCATTACATTTACCAGGCCCAACCCCAAGGAGGAAAGACAATAATAACAACAACCAATGCCCACTGAGCACCTACAACATGGCAGGCACTGATTCAGGATTTTATGGGCATTACCTCATTTAATCTTTACAACAGTAGGTATATTACTATTATTGTCCCCATGTTCCAGGTGAGAAAACCAAGGTTCAGAGAGATTCAATAACTTACCCAAGGTCACAGAGCTACAAAGTGGCAGAGCTGGGAGTCACACCCAGACAGTCTGGTTCCAGTGTCCTTGCTCAGGACCACTATGCTACACTGCCTCCCGTTATGCTGCTAGGGGAAGGTGTCAATCTGGGGGGTAAATTAAATCCAGGGGCATGTGTTAGAGAACCAGATTGAGGTTGTATGTTAAACTACATTGTCATACTCAGCCATGACCTCCTGGAGGTTAGGTAAGTAATCTCTCAACAGTTCTCCGAAGCCAGGAGAGACAAAAGGCGCCAGCTGACATATCAGGTGAACATGCACCCAAAGCTACCTGCGAGACCCACCTGGGAGGAGAGCCCAGGTGCCTACCAGATCCCCTAATTCATTCATTCAACACCAAAGGCAGATAGTATGAAAAGCACATGTGGTATGACTTCAGAAGAAAAAAGAGAAAATGATTATGGTAATAGCCAATAATAATTTCACCCTGTGCCCTGTTCTAAGGTCTTTACTTAAATTGCCTCATTTAATCCACCCCACAGTCCTCTAGGGAAGTCCTATTGTTATTCAACTTTGTCGATGGAGAAACTAAGAGGGAGAGAAGCTCAGTAATATGCCCAGATTCACATAGCTTGTAAACGATGAGGCTAGGACTTCAAGCCAAGCAATCCAGCTCCAGAGTCCATGCTCTGAATCATCATACTCCATTGAGTGGAAAAAGAAAGAAAGAGAAAAGAACACAAGCAAGCTCAGACTTTGGAGTCAGACCCGAGTTTGCATCATGGCTCTGCCATTAATTACTAAATTGTCAAACGGTCTTGTAATAGCTCAGACTGTCGGCTTCTGTGAGGAAGAGCACAGCTTCCTTGAAGGCCTGCATCGAGGACTCAGTAACACACCCTATGCCAGTGCCTCAGAACCCGGGAGGCAGCCACCCAACACTGTTTGCCACCCTCCCACTATCTCAGAGCCACATCCTGTGCTGAGCTTCGGGATGCAAAGATACCTGAACATCACCCTTGCCCTCAAGGATCTCCCTGCCTTGCAGAGGTGGGTAGAGACACAGAAATGGGATCATGACATAAGGTGAGACCCATAGTGAAAGACGCATGAACCTAGTGCTACTGAGGGCAGAAGACAGAGTGGTTTTTTTGTCTAGGATGGTTGGGCCACTAGGCCTGGATCCTGGTGGTTAAATGGGAGTTTAAAAGCCTTTACTGCCACCGTTGTCAAGATTAGCCCCAACTTTTAGATTCTGTCTCTGTTTCTTAGGACACTGGGGAGGTTAAGAATATCTGTTCCCCTAACTTTTCTCAGAAGGACATCACAGGCCAATAGCAAAAGAGCTGACCCCATCCAGAGCACTGCCTGTGGGTTGCATTTTAAACAGTTATTGTTTTCTCATAACACAACAGGGAACCAAGGAACTATTTTATATTCCGAATACCTAAAGATTATAATCCATTATAGGGGTGCATCTGTTCCCAGAACTGAGATTATGCTGGGCAAAGCTATAGCATTCATTGCCCTGAAGCTATAAATCTCCCATTTATTACTTGATGAGTTTACAACGGCAACTTGTAAATTACACACACACACACACACACACCCTGCAACCTGTCTACACACAAGGGCACAGACACAGTCAGGGGCTGCCTGGTTGGAAATAGAAGCCAGGGAGTTGACTCTCAGTGACAACACCATAATAATGGCAATCGTAGCAGCAATTACAATTCACCAAGTGCTTCCTGGATGCCAGTCTCTATATTAAGTGCTAAACCTGCAAGATCTCATTTGGTCCTCATTAAGTAACCCCAGAAGATAGGTCATATTGCCCTCTTTTTAGATAAGGTGACAGACTCAGGCTCAGAGCCTCTCAAAGAGGTAAGGCAACTTGCTCAAGACACAGAGCTAGTGAGCAAGATCAGCACTTAAACCCAAAGCCATGGACAGCAGGTCTGTGTCCTTAACTATAAGCTATGCCAAGAGAGCCCAGGGACAAGAGACAATTCCTGCTGAGTATTGATATCAGCAAGAGCTATTCTTTGCTTGGAACACAAACACGAAAGCCCTTCCAAGCAAAGACTGCTAGGGACTCAGTGTGTGGCTCCCCTGCCTTGCGAGTGGAGCTCATCAGTGCCACTGGGACTTGGCAGAGCAGAAACTAGGAGCCTGCAGGGTCAGTACTTTGAAAACCAAGAAAGCAGTCATCCACTTCAGTTCCCAGTGTTGGGCAGTGCGTGGGGGGAAGGGCATAAAGAGGCTCGGTAAATGGTGAATGGGGAAGTGGAGGAATGAATGGGGGAGGGAGGGAGAAAGGAGGAGGTATAATCCAGGGCAAGAAGAAAATATGGCAAATTAACAAGTGAAAATCAGGAAGCAGTTGCCAGGACAATGTACTAAATTTTGCCTGATGGCATATCCCTCACCCAGGGGCCTTAGCGGACCAAACACAACACCAACTCCTACCTTGTAACATCTTAATGGGGTTACCTACTTCATGATAACATCTGCCATGTCCCCAAATCAGCCTGAGCCCTTTGCACTCCATACCTCTGACCCAAGTCTTGTAACAGGACTATATAAGGTCAAAGCCAGAATAATCTAATCATTCACCAAATCCTTATACTACAGCCAGAGTGGCATGAGCTGACTATATGGCAATAAGCAAAACACTCACGGGGCTTAACGCCTGGTGGAGAAGACAAATCAGTAAAATATAAAATATGTTACATGGCCATAAGTACAATGAAGAGAAATAAAGTACAAAAAGGGGCTAGGGAGTACCAAGTGGGAGATAAGAACAGTGTTTGACTTTCAATAGGAAAGTCAAGAAAAGCCACACGTGAAAATGACAATGAGTATGGATATGGAGAAGGTTAGGGGGAAATGGGGCAAGAGGTTTTCAAGTGGAGAAAACAGCAAGTGCAAAGGTCCTGAGGCATAAACAAGCCTGGTGCTGTTGAAGACCACGAAGGCCAGCTTGTCTGGGGCAGAGTGAGCAAGGAAAGTAGATGAAGCCAGAGAGGTTGAGGGGTGGGGAGGTCTGAGGTCATGGTGAGAACTTCGGCTTTTATTCTCAGTGAGATGGGGAAAATCACTGAAGATTTCTGGGCAGAAAAGTGAGAAACTTGATGAGATTTACATTTGCCCAGCATCATTCTGGCTATTAATTTGGGAATAGACTTGATGGTATAAGGGAGGAAGCAAGGAGGCCAATCAAGAGGTCGTTGCAGGAATCCAGGTGAAATATAACAAGGCCTTGGATCAGAGTAGTGGTAGGAGAAGTGTCTGAATTGGGATTGGCTGATGAATTGTATGTGAAGTGTGAAGGGAAGAGGAGTCAAGGTTAACTCCAAGGTCACCCACACCCAACTCTGTGCTCTGACCACAGCCCCTACAGAGCCCTCAAGTCTAAGCCCTTTTGAATAACATGGGAAGACTATTCTTCCCTATTCATCCTATTCTTCACTTATTCACTTATTCTTCATCCTATTCTTCACTTTAGTTTAATTTCTTTATGCTAAGCATGAGACGGGGGGGAGTTATATGTATAGGTGATGTTTATTCTTAGAGCCCACAGCTCCTGACTGCACCTCTCATGAGCTTTCTATTACCTCAGTGGTTTTCATTTTGTCAAAGTTCATTCAGCAAATATTTATTGAGCATCTCTAGGGTTTAGAGGCACTGTGTTTATCTCTAGAACATAGCTGAGAAGCCCTGATCCTGGCATGAAAGGATCTCTCAGTCTTGGCTTAGGAAGGGGACAGATCCAACCCTCTGCCACCGTCCATGGTGAGAAGTACACTCCTCTGTGTTTCAGGAGGTGAGGGGTGATGTGTCTTGTCTCCCCTCCCCCTCTTCTCTCTCCCCCCTCCTCTCATTCACAGGCAGGCTTGCCCTTCTCCCTGGAAAACCACTAAAATTCAGTTGTAGACCCACTGGCTTAGAACTGGCACACTGGCCCAGTAGAAATGAAGTCACTGTAGCCCAGGTTCCCAGCTGGGTGTGGCAGAATTGGCTGCAAGCAAAGAAACGATAAAGAAATCTCTAACATGTGCCAAGGGAGAGATTATCACATGGGCTCTTGCTTTTTATGAAATAGGAAAAGTGGATTTTTCTAGTTGACTGCATTTGATCGTTTTTCCTCCATTTGTTTTAAAGTTGAACATCTGATCTGGCAAAGACTTCTCACATTCAGCTGAAAAAAAGATATCTTTGAGCTTCTCTCCCAGCCTCCCAGGAGAGGGATGGCAGGGCTTTGAGCATCATTCCACCACCACCCCCTAACACATCATAGCCCTTGGCGTAAGTCTGCCTAAAATTCCCCCTAATTTCAACCATGCTTACCTCCCCAGGAAACTTGTCCTTCTGGGTTTATCAAAATCTCTTCATATTTCCCCCATGGTCTCTTCTTTTTCCTGTTACCTCTGAATCCTTTTATACAGCTGGCCTCTCTCCCTGCTGTAGGTTACTACTGCCACCTGGGAGCTGAGCAGAGGACATCCCAATAAGATCTAAAGCCCAGACATCTTCTCATCAAACCAAACCTAGCACCACTGTTGTCCCTGCTCAGGGACTCTCCCCTCTGCGTCAGGTCATAGAAAGATCTAAAGCAGAGAGGCAGTTGTGTAGAGCAGGACACCTCAGTCTTCAGCGTACCCACTAATCACCTGGGATCTCACTAACATACGGATTCTGATTCAGTACACCTAGGGTAGACCAAGATTCTGAATGTACAAAAAGCTCCCAGGTTATACCCATACTCCTGGCCCATGGACCAACCTTTAAGTAGTAAGGAAGAAGTAGGAAACCCACAGGTTAAGAAACTGGGATTCTAGACCTGAAGAGACACATCTCCAAAGAGGACACACAAATGGCCAATAGACTTATGAAAGGATGTTCAACATCACTAATCATCAGAGAAAAGCAAATTAAAACCACAGTGGACATCACACCTGTCAGAATGGCCATGATCTATAAATCAACAAACAAGTGTTGGTGAGGGTGTGGAGAAAAGAGAAACTGAGTGCACTGTTGGTGGGAATGCAGACTGGTGCCACCACTATGGACAACAGTATGGTGGTTCCTAAAAAAAAAGTAGAAGTAGAACTACATATGACCCAGCAATTCTACTTCTGGATATTTATCCAAAGAAATTCAAAACACTAGTTTGAAATGATATATGCATCCTTATGTTCATTCATAACTGCCAAGATATGGGAGCAACCTAAATATCCATCAATAGGCAATTGGATAAAGAAGATGTGGTATGTGTATATATATATATATATATATATATATATATATGCAATGGAATATTACTCAGCCATAAAAAAGAGTGAAATCTTACCATTTGTGACAACCTGGGTGGACCTTAAGGGTATTATGAAATAAGTCAGACAGAGAAATACAAATACCATGTGATTTTACTACCATATGGTATTTGCAGAGCCATAATCACATGACTCTGCAAAGTCCTGTTGCAGCGCTGTTTCTACTGTGTGATGCTGCTTGCCCTAACAGGAGGTACTTGCAGTCTTCCTGTTCCCAATGTAATCTGTAAGTTTCCACCCACCGAAATGCCAGCCCTACGCCATCCTGATTGCAATAGTTCTGTTTCTGCCCAGGAAGGAGCCTGTTCATCGGGACCTATTGTCACTGAGCACAAATCTGCCTTTTTAGGTGCCTCTTCTCCTCCCTCCTTTCCAAATAAGCAAGAGAGAGGCCATCAGGTCTTCTTCCCTCAGGTTCAAGGTCTGGAGAGAGACCCACCAGCAAGACCTCAGTTGTAGACAACAGGGCCTGGCTCCACAGAAACTTGACGGGACTGGCTCCTGCAAGACAGGCCTTGCTTCACACACGGAAGGAGTTTGATAAAAAGTTGCCCAGGAGTCTGTGGATTTAGGCAGCAAAACCAGGAATTCTGACTGGCCCTGTGAAGTCAGGGAATTCTTTTTTCTCTCAGAAATCTCTTGCTAATCCTAATCTTGGAAGCTTTCCATACCAAGGTTAGAGTGAGAGCAGGCAAAACCCAATTTTAACTCTCCACTATCCCACAAGTCATATTGTCAAAGAGCTTGCAGCCAGCGCTGGGAACTGGCCCTCATGGCCCCTACGGGAAATAGTCACAGACAGCTCAGAACTCTATCCTTGTGACTTCCCAGGAATTCTAAAGCAACCAACAAAAAATAGACTTATCATGTGCTTTATTTATGTGGCCCACGATTCTGAAAAACACCTTGTAGCTATAGCATCAGCAGCTCGGAACCTCAGGGCCCAAAATGGGGGTGGGGGCAGGACAGAGACCAGCAGCCAAGACCCAATACAAATCATTCCATTTTTTTAATAATTTTTTAATGTTCAAGCACAAAATACACTAATAGAACGGATTATCTTATTAAAACTTTCAGTCATTCCTTGTAGCCCAGTAAAATTACAAATTAATAAATGCAATGAAGTGCATGAACTATTCATTTGGTAAATGACTATCTGGCTCCACTGGGACATCAGGCAGGGTGGTGAGGAGGGTCAGGGAGTGGGAGCAGATGCTAAGATTAATCAAGCTCTCTGGGGTCCAGGAGGGGAAAGGTTTGAGAAACAAAAGCCTGAGGCATCTTCAGAGGGCTTTTAACTTCCTTCCTACCTACCCTCAACCAAGAGAACCCACCTGGTTTGCAAGTTTAAAAATATTAGGGACTTAAATTATGTTCCCTCTCATTCACTAGTTAAGGAAACTGAGGGCAGGGAGATCAAGGAACTCACAGACTTTGGGCCCAGATGAATATACAACTCCCTTCTCCAACAGAGCTCCACAATACTGTCTTACTGCCCAGCCCCCTCTTATCCAGTAACCTCCACTGGGCTCCTGGTCTAGGGAATAGGATTAAAATGGGAGGAAGAAGCCAGACAGGTAGCAATGTGCATATAAATAAAATAAATTCTCCCTACTTTGCAACAAGATAGCAGCCCAGATAAGCTCCACAGCTACCATCATCAGAAATGAAGCCCAGGATGGAAGGTTCCCTTCCAAGTCTAGCTCTGGGATTCTATACTGGCGAAATGAGGGGTAGAAGCCTAGAGCATGGAGCCACCTTCGTTCTCATTTACTGAAGCATCCCTGGCCTCTTTTCCATGTTTCCCAACTTCCTTGCTGTTTGAGAATTCACTTCAGTTGACTCAGTGCCTTATTTAAAGAGAGTTACCTTTTGGGAAAGTTAAGTCTATCAGTCACATCAGAGAATGAACTCCTTTACTCATTTGATCAAAATTGGTCATATTGCCCAATTTGAAGTTGGGGGTTGGGGAAAGCTAGCGATTTTAGAGAAAAGGGAGGGCCACTTGGAGGAGGGCCTTGGGAACCAACTAATTCTAACATTCTCTTAGCTAAACTGCTCCTTGCATTATACTAAGAATACCAAAAAGAGTGGAAGACGTCTTTTCTAACTATGCATAAAACCCAGAACATTTTTTAGCTGAAAAATATGACTACATAAAAAATCTTTTAAATAAAAATAACTTTATTGTGAAAAAACACTGGTAAGAGTAGTCAAAAGACAAATAATAAACTGAAGGAAAAAATTTTTTTTCACTTATAGATAAAGAGCTTATCTTCCTAGTATATAAAGAACTACCAGAATCCGTGAGAAAAAGAACTACCAGAATGGGTAAGAATAAAGTACACTGAAAAATGGAAAAATAATGTGAAAGAGTTCACAGAAAATGACTCTTAAACATATGAAAATATGCTCAATCTCCATTGCAATTAAGACAAATGCAAATTAAAATACACTACAATGCCATTTTTTCACCCATCATATCGGCAAAACCCCAACACTTTGATTATACATACTTTGTCAATGAAGCTGTAGAGAAACAGTCACTGTCTTACTTCCTGCTGGTAATAAAAACTCATACAACCCCAGTGGAAGACAACTGAGTAAAGTCTATCGAAATTATAAATAACTAAACCCTAAGGTCCTGCAATTCCATTCTAGAATTTATCCTATAAATATACTTACAAATGTGTAAAATGATCTATGTACAAAGTTCTTATTCATTGACACAATTCTGAAGTAATAGTAAAGGTCAGAAACCCAAACCACACTGATAAAAGTTGGTTGAGTGAATTGTGATACACTCATACTTTGGAATTCTATGAACCTATTAAATAATGATGATGCTTTCCATTCACAAATATGAAAGTATCTCCAAGATACCTCACAAGGAGATACAAGGAGAAAATTGGGTGCTATGCAATAACTTTGATTAGGGAGCAGGGCGGGAGGCAGGGCATATGAATCTTTATTTATATTTATTAGCACAACATAAACTCTGGAGGCTGCTCTTAAGAAACCAATAACAGAGGTGCCTGGAACGGGGTGAGAGTTGAGACTGGGAAGATGTCCAGGGTGAAGGCAGGGGCAAGAAGACAATTCTGAACCACATGAATATATTACCTTTTTTTTTTTTAATGAACTCACAAAAAAAAGGTACTGAGAAAATAAGACATCCTACCTCCAATTGCTCACAGGGTGCCTGTCAGTAGTCATATTGATCCACACAGAAAAGGACGTACCTTAGCTCTACTTAATGATGCCCTAGAAACGAGAAGCCTTGTTTTAAACAGAAAACGAAATCATTAGACCCAGTGGCAGGGCTCAGTCCTGTCACAGCACACCTTGCCTGTAGCCTCCAGTGTCAGCACCTAGGCGTCTGAACAGAGCAAAGCCACCTCAGGAGCAAGGGTCCAGTCAGGCCTCCTCCCAGCTGCACTGACCTGCCCATTACAGAAAGAATGTCAACATGGCCACCATGGATATGGGTCCAGTGTCAACCAACACTTTCTGGAAGCCAAGCACATTCTCCTGACATCTCTCTGACCACACATATGTGTTTGTATTGGGAGTAGCGTTGGGGGAGGAGCACAGCATAGAGGATTCTCTGTGTTCCAAGACTGTTCCTTACCAGATCCACCTGCCTTAGTCTGAATTCTCACCACCCCACCACCCCCAAAGCAGACCTGGAGGCAGGAGTTCAGGATCAGGTAGTTTCTTGAGAGATAATCCCAGGAAGCATAGCAAGGGCATGGAGAATTAGGACAGGGAAGAGAGGAATGCCAGTTAAAAGTGTCAATGAGGAGATCATCAATGAAGGAACACTAGGACTCAATTCTAGCTTGAGGACCCTTAGAGAGGCTTGCAGAACACACAGCAAGGCTGGTTCCCAATGCAATACTGATCCATCAACTCCCATCCCTCACTGGTTGAGTGACACACTAGGGTGTGATTCTGCCAACATTTCCATCTTGCACAAGTGGGCAGTGTGCTCCTAAACCTTGAGAATGCCTTGGGGCAGAGACACACTGGAAGACACCATGTCCAAGAACTACACTGAAGTGACCTAAGGGTAGGCCTGTGGGATTTGGCAATAAATCTTCACCACCTGCTACACCATACTATGCAGAGTGTAAGAGACTGAAGTTGAAGGAGAAAAGACCCAGGGGGGTACCAACAATATTTTCAAATATGTGATAGTCTCACACAGAGTTGGTGGGGGTATAAAAGACAATGGACATTTTGGAGGGTCATTAGAAATATCTACTTAAGTTAAAAGTCCATAAATCCATTGGTCAATCCAAACAATAAATCATTATTTCCTGATCCTTCCTTTCTTCCTTCAATAAAAATGCATGCGTGACATGCACTAGGGATACAAAGATTAAAGTGTCATGTTGCTATCCCCATTCAAGGAACCCACCTGTCTACCCTCTACCACACCCACCAAAGTTATCTGTTCTACGGCCCATGTCTTCCAAGTTTTGCAATTAAACATGGCCAGGGGACCAGTGAGTAACATCTATGAAGGAAATGAGTCACAATAATGAAATTGGACGGAAAATGGCAGGGACTGTGGCAACTCGAGAAAATGATCCCCCTCTGAAGATATTTAAATGCAATTTTTAAAAAGAGTATTTAAAAAAAACATTATTCAAACTTCCATTGAAAGATGGACTAACAAGAGCAGATTTACCCTCCTACTTGAAATGACCAAGAAATAAATATGTGTACATAAAAAATAACAACAGACAATGAAAGCCAGTGGCAAATGAAGGACAGGAAATAGCTGAGGTGAGCCCCAAGAGTGCCCCAGCTTAGTGCCTTGAGAGTTCTCAGGCCATAATGCAAGTGGAACCCAACAGCCTCCCTGAATTGAGGCTGCTGAGTGCCCTAAGCAGCTACCATTTGAAAGTCATTACTGTAAAGGAGAGAGCCTGAGACAGAGAACTGCAGAGATGGCGTAGGTCCCCCTCGAGCCTTCATGAAAGTCAGGAAACAGAGACTGGGGAAAGAACCACCCAAAAGCATTACAGGAAACAGCACCCAGCACCCACTCATGGCTGGGAATAGTGTCTGGTCCCACCAGCCAGACTGCAAAAGCACAAAAGCCATCGAGCATTGAATAGAATACTCAGAAGAGTCTTTTCACAGTAGTGGGGAATAATTTACCCTACACTAAACACTGCTCAGGTCCTGCAGAATAAAATGTAAAAGCAACACCTGAACAAATCACACTATTTTCAAATAACTTAGTGGTACCCCTCACAGAAGGCCCCAGTGCCAGTCCTCTAGGGCTGCCCTAACAAAGTACCCCGGGCTGGGTGACTTCACACCAACTTCCTCACAGTTCTGCCGGCTGGAAGTCCAAGACCAAGGTGTCAGCAAGGTTGGTTTCTCCTAGCTTCTCTTAGCTTGTAGATGGCCGCCTTCTCCCTGGTCTTCACATGGTCTTCCCTCAGTATGTGCCTGTGTCCTGACCTCTTCTTTATTTATTTTACTTATTTTTTATTGAATTTATTGGGATGACATTGGTTAATAGAATTATGTAGGTTTCAGGGTGTGCAGTTCTATAATACATCATCTATATGTTGTACTATGTTCTCTTCTTATAAAGACACCAGTCGCAGTGGATTAGGGTCTGCCCATATAGCCTCGATTTGGCTGAATGACCTCTGCAAAGTTCCTATGGCCAAATGCAGTCACATTCTGGGGAACTAAGATCAGGACTTCAACCTACAAATTTAGTGTGGGGGTGGGGGGAGGGCGGGGGCAGACATAATTCAGCCCATGACAACTCCTCACATGCATCCTCCTGCCTCTACCCTCTCCATACGTATTTCCAGCTGCTGAAAGACCCAGAATCCCTGCCCACTTTTACTGCCCTCACAGTTCAAGTCAGGAGGCAGCAGGACTGCTCGCTCACAGACCCCCACCCACTCTGTTTAACACCTGTAGCCACTTCTCCACCCATTCACTTAGGGATTTCTCACCCCTATCCCCAGAGGTCTCCACGGAAGTGGGACTCTGAGCCCCAAGCTCACCTTCCCTCTCCCTTCAGATGCCAGTTAAGCACTTTCCCCTCCCTTCCCCTGCCCAGTTCATTTCGGGATTACCACATTTAGAGAGCCAACATGACCTATTTAGGCTCTGACCCACTTACAACAGAAACACCAATCACAAACACTCTCCAGCGGGAAATAAATAGATGGCCATAAATGAAACTGATTGTAAATAAAAAAGGAAGGAGGTAGACGGAGTCTTCCCTGGTACCTCCTGCTGAAGCTGCTGCAGAAGGTCCGTATGGGGAGCTGGCTTACAAATCGGGCAATACCCAGAAAGCTCCTTTGGCATCAAAGCACTGGGTAGGGTTGCCAGCCTTGTAAGTGGCCTGGAAATCAATGAAATAAGGTCTGTTTACCTTGTTTTGCTCAAAGATAGGATGAGCGTTTCCAAGTGCCTAGAGGAAATGATTTCCTGCCAAGAAGTAGGAAAATTTATTCCACAAGTGTGAAGATTTAGGAATCAAGAGGGATATTGGACCAGGCTTCCCCACCGACCCCAGACCAAGAATGAGTAAGATTAGTCTAGAGGCCTCCGGGAGAGGAGATTGTGTAGTAAATGTTAACAGCTGGAAGCTGTCTGGCTCACAACAGAGGTTTCTTTCCCTTTCTCTGGGAGTGGCCCATTTCCCTGGGGTACCTATGTCTTTGCTGTCTAATCTTTAACCTCCAGTCGCAGTTCATCAGCTCCAGGAAAGACACCCAAGCCAATCAGATTCTCTCTTGAGAATTTGAGACTTAGTGGAATGTGAGTCTAGAGATCTTTGGGAATTCCTCAAAAACTCCTGATAAGGGGGCAACTGGAAACCCTAGGCAGGTCTGCTTCCTATTCTTCCAGAGGTCTGGCTAGTCTCCTCTTTGGAAGATTCTGGCCACCATCCTAATATCCTCCCTATTAATTGCCTATTTGGCTTACATTAGCCAGGGTTGGTTTCTATCAAAGGCAATAAAAAGAATCAAATGAGCTAATTTCATTGTATTCATCTTTTGGTCTGAATACCAACCACAAACTTTAACATGTGGTAGATATTCAATAACTTTGTTTTAAATGTATGAAAGCTCAATTTCCCCCTGCCAATCAACTTCTCATTAAATAAAATTAAAGACAAAGTGTCTTCTGGTAGATGGGAAAATATTCTTTGGTGCCAACTTTTCCTGACACAACAAACTACATGAAGACTCTGCTTCTGGTTTTGTCTGAAAGAGAAAAATACACTAAAAGTTTCCTAGCAGAAACAATTACCTGATGCCAGATACCCAGCAGGGTCAGAGGTGGGGACTATGGGGTCCTAATCCCTGCTGATATGCAGGCAGCACCCTTGGGACCCCAAGAGCAAGCTGGAGGCAAGGGCCACCTTGATCTTGCTGGGATCTGCTTACCCCAGGTGGAATTTCATGCATGCATATCCTCACTGGGGCTCCTCTTGCACCTTCTCTCCATACAACTTCCATCATGGGCATTGTTTAGTCTAAGGCTTGGGATATCCACCCAGACATCTACCCACCCGTTCACTCGAGCTTTAGTATTCTTTAAGCCCCCACTGTGCCCCTAAGCTCTACATATAGGTCACTGGGCCAATCTGAACAACACAGTGGATGGGACACCCTCTAGGGTCACTCCAGGCCCACTCACCCCTAAACTTCTATAGCAGGGTCACCGACCTCCCAGCCATGGACCGATACCAGTCCAGGCCTGTTAGGAACTGGGCCACACAATGGGAGGTGAGCTTGAATGTAATGTACTTGAATCATCTCAAAACCATCCCACCTCCTGCAGGTCCATGGAAAAATTGTCTTCCATGAAACCAGTCCCTGGATCCAGAATAGTTGGGACTGCTGTTCTATAGCGCCCTCTAATGACCTCACAGCCCCTGACCTCACTACCCCGATACTAGCTCCCCAAATTACCAGTTTAACCAAGGCACTTTCCAATTCAAAAACCTTTAAGAAAGCCCAAACCCTTAGCTTGGCACTTAAGAACACCCACAATCTGAACCCAATCTATTTTTTAAACTTTTATCCTTATTCTTCCAAAATTATCTCCTGCATGAAACTTCTGCCGTCACCAAAGCAGCTCGCTCGTCTGCCTCACTGCTGAGCAGATGGGTGCAAGCCTGGAGCTTCTGGAAGCCTCACTCCCAACATGTGGGGGGAAAGGAGCCAACATGGAGAAAGCAGGACTGAAAGGTGGAGAGAGAGAAATTCCTGATGACATCACTCAAGAAAGGAGATCTGGCCTCAGGTTAAATTCATATCTGGACTTTTTGACTACAAAATCCTGTTGTTGTTTTTTTCTTGAGCCTTCCCCCTCCCCCTCACAACTGAAAGATCACTAGTCCATCCATGTAACAACCCTCATGGTCCATCCTTAGCCCCTGATCCCTCCCCAAAGGACATGGCAGTGGTCTCATTTCCAATGTCCTAAAATAGTACAGGCTGTGTCACTCAAGGGAGCCTTTCTGTGTACCACCTAGTGACAGCTATTTCTTGACCCTTTTAGACAGGTGGCAAGCTCTCATTATTACCAACTCCTTCCATAGCAACTTGCCAAAACCAATGCCTGGGTCAGTGGTCAGAAGAGAAAGTTCAGGGCAGCAAAAGAAGACGGGGGCAGCAGAGACAGCTCAGTTGCCCCAAGCTGTGACTCCCACTCCCCTTTCAGAAGCCACCTGGCTGAGCCTTGGACAACTTCCAGCAGCTGGTCTGGTCTGCCCACAAGGACCAGTCAGGGGAAGGAAGTGAAGGAAAGTTTCAGAGCAGGTGGAGGAAGAAAGAGGAGAGGCGACAGTTGGAGGGAGAGAAAGCTGCAGTCTCACACAGCCTGTAACTGTCTGCTGATGGGCAAAGCCTGTGGGCTGAGGCCAAGGAAAAGGCAGATTTGGCGTGTCAGCTGCAAGCTGGCTGGGAGCCGGCCAGCCAATGACGCTTTGCACCTTCTCCTTGCTGTACCTCTCCTCCCGCATATCACTGGGCTGCTGCTGAGACACACCTGCAAGGAAGCCCCCTGGTCCAACTGGGGAAGCTGCCAGCAGAAGTCTGCCCCACACCTCCTCAGCTCCCCTCCTCCAACAGAGGAGCGGAGTCTCCCTGCAGTTGGACTTGGCATGACTTGATGCAGCCACAGCTCTCCAGGGGCCCGAAGACAGACTCCAGAGAGGCAAGTATTGCCCCGTTTCCCTCCCAGGCCAGTGCTTCTCCACCACCACTGCCACTCAGAGCCCATTCAAAGGCAGAGGGTCTTTCCCACAGTGAGAGTTTGTAGTGCAAACCAGGTGCCTTGGACATGAGCTACAGGTAGCCAGGCTCCGTTACTCAGCTTGCCGAGGATTCAAACAGTGTTTCCTGATGCTGTCTGGAGCCCCAGAGTTCTAGGAGTTAACTCAGGGCCTCCACGGAGGAGGGAAAGGAGACTATATGTGTGGAATTTAATGAACAAACTGATCGAACAAGCAAAATGGAGATAGAGAGCAGGCTGACAGCTAGGGGTGGGAGGGCGCTGGGGGGGTGGAGGGACCAAGCACAAAAGAAAAAGGACTCCTGGACATGGACAACAATGTGGCATGGGGGAAGAGAGTATAAGGGGGACAAACAGTAATGAAAAAATACAGTTAAAATAATAAAAATAATACATAAAGTATTACATTGAGGGGGAGTCAGAGCACAGGCACCTCGTCCCACTTTGACCTCAGCAGCTCCACACACAGTTGTCTTCACTTCCAGGCTTGGGGAGCTCGGGGTTTTTAAAAACCATTTTAACCATTTTACATGCAAATTCAGTGACGTCAGTACCTTCACATTTGTGCAGCCATCCTGGCCATCCACCTCCAGAACATTCCCGCCTTGCAACATGAAAACTCTGTCCCATTACACAGCCCCTCCATTCCTGCCTCCCTGGCTCCCACAACCACCCTCCTGTCTGTCTCCACGGATCTGACAACTCTAGAAACCTCGTAAAAGGAATTTCACAGAAGTTGTCTTTTTGTGACTAGCTTATTTCACTTAGCATTAATGTCCTCAAGGTTCCTCTATGTTGTGGCATGTGTCTTTCTTCCTTTCTAGGGATAAATAATATTTCCTTGTCTGTATATATTTGATTTATCCATCGATGGACATTTGGGTTGCTTCCACCTTTCAGCCACTATGAAGAACGGGGCTATGAAGATGGGTGTTCAAATATTTGTGCTCCTGCTTTCAGAGATCTTGGGCATATCCCCGGAAGTGGGATTATTGGATCAGGTGGCGATTCTATGCTTAGTTTTTTGAGGAACTGCCGTACTGGTTTCCACAGTGGCTGAACCATGTCACATCCCACCAACAGTACACAGGGTTCCAATTCCTCCACGTCCTTGCCAACACTTATTTTGTTTTGTTTTGCTTTTTAATAATAGCAATCCTAATGGGTGTGCTTAAAAAATAAAAAGTAAAAATTTAAAAAGCCAAGGATGGTATGGTTTGGAAAGCACTGCTCCCAAAGAACTCAGTGGTCTGTTATCTTCCTGAGCTTCCCCGGGACCCTGTCTACCTCCATCCCCACAGCAAACCCAGCTAAGTGAGCTTTTCTTCCCCACCACCTACCCTGCAGCCCGGGGTATATTGTGCCAGGGCCCCAGCTCCACGCCAGCTGAGCTTTGGATCCAGCCTTCCCCTCATGCCCCTGAGGCCCCAGCTGGCAGGCCCCTGAGGGGACAAGCCTTCAGAAAGCCCCATGCAGCAGCCTCAGTAAGGTCCTGTGGCCTCACTGGGATAGGAATTCCCTGAGCGGGAAGGTGGGAACCTGGTGTAGCAGCCACCCCTCTAAGAGAGAAGGCCTCAGACATTTGAGGACACCTTTTCTTCCTGGCCAGGTGCCTGCAGGTAGCCATCAAGTCATCTCAAGAGCCTTTGATTCCAGAAATCTCTTCCTCAAAACCAATCCATGCTGCTAACCAGCTGTGCGACCTTGGGACTTGGAAAAGGCTGAACGTTGCCCTCCCCTCAGCCCCCAAAGAAGTCCATGCCCTAATCCCCAGAGCCTGTGACTGTGTCCCCTTACATGGTAAAGGAGACTTGACAAGTTAAGGATGTTGCAATGGGAGAGTCCCCTGCGTTATCCAGGTGGGCCTGATGCACTCACTAGGGCGCTTGGAAGAGGGAAGTAGGAGATCAGCAAGAGAAGGCAATGTGACAGCAGGAGCAGAGATCACCGTGATGTGGCCATAGCCGAGGAGTGTGGACTGCCTCTAGAAGCCAAGCAGGCAAGGCGCAGATTCTCCCCTGGGACCTCCAGAAGGAACCACCCTCTGGACACCTTGATTTTTAGCTCCATAAGACTTATGTGTGGACTTCTGACACCCAGACCTGTCAGAGGATAAATGCATGTTCCTTTGAGCCACCTGTGTTATTGTCACTTGCTACAGCTGCAATGGGAAACCAGTGCAGGACACATCACGGGAGCTCAGTTTCTTCATCTGTAAAACGAAGGGCTTTGGATTAAATATTTTTAACTTGCCTTTCTAACTCCAATGACAGAAGACCTACTAAAATGCTAGTTATGTCCCAGGCCCTGTCCTAAGTCCTCTGTGTGCATTACTTCTTTACATCTCAGAACTGTGAATCTGTAACATATTAAGACTGGTCACCCATTACGATGTGTAGCTTTTTTCCCCACACCAAGCAATTCCCTGATGCCAGTTGGAATGGCCTTCACTTCAACTCCACTTTGGCACTATCGACCCAGAGATAACATCAGATCCCACAGGTTAAGGGCTCAGTCCTACAAGACCAGCCCCTCCCCCCAACATCAGACCCCAGTTCACTGGCAAGTCTGGGTTGTCACCTGTACTTCTGACCAATAGCTATAGATTGGAAGCCCCCACTATCCCGTCCTTGGGTTCAATTAATTTCCTAGAGAGGCTCACAGAACTCACAGAACATTCTTCTTATCAGAGTACCAATTCAGTATGAAAGGATTTAATCCAGGAATAACCAGACAGGAGAAATCACAGGACAATGTATGGGGAAATGTCACAGACTGCCATGCTCTCTCCAGGCGCACCATTTCTCCAGCACCTCCACAGGTCCACCAACCCAGAAGCTCTCCAAACCCCATCCTGTCGGGATTCTATGGAGGCCTTATTACACAGGCATGATTGATTAGCTCATTGGCCACTGGTGATTGATTCAACCGCCATCCTTTCCAAAAGTCCGCTCATTAACACAACAAGAGACAGCTGTAGCTCTTACCACTTGGGAAATTTCAAGGCTTTAGGAGCTCTGTGCTAGAAACAGGAGGCCAAATATATATTTCATATTATAAGTCATAATATCACCAGTATGTGTATTAGCGTCCCCTCACAGATCAAGGAGACATCCAAAGCCCAGAGAGGTCAAGTAACTTGCCCAAGGTCACAAAGCCGTAAGTGGCAGACACAGAGCCGGGAGTGGAATCCAAGGAGACTGGCACTAAATAACCTGTGCTCTTAACCACCAGGTGAGGCCTATATTGATGTCCTGTTCACAGAAGAGAAAGTCCAAGACCCAAGTGACAATGACATGGCTAGAAAATAGCAAACCTAAATCTTCTAAAGCCTGGCTGTTCTCATATTCCATCTAATTCCCAAATTTCCAAAGCATATTTGGACACCAACGAGAACAATGAGGATCCAACAGCCTTCATATTCCTAGAATCCAAATCGTGCCCAGACACCCTACTCTCTGCCTCCCACTCTCCAGTCTTAAGTCCTAGGCTCTGTAAATGGAGTGAAATAAATTAACTCTATCTATGGGTTTTCTCCCTCTCCTCCGCCCAACCTCACCAATTCAGTCTCCAGTCTGCCACCGTAAATCACCAGCAATTCAGAAAATGGCTCCTGAGAAGGGCCCTCCTGGCTGACTGGATGTATAAATTTCCATCTCCTCCACACAGGTCTTCCTTTTCAGAGGGGGAAAAACCCTTTATTGGCATTAGCACATTTATGAGTTTAAATAAAAACAAATACATCTCTATTGACTGCAGTTATTATGCTCAGTTTCATGCAATGTAAGTGCTTCAAATAAAAATAGATTGGTTGGAGTGAGCATGCATCAGTTCCAATAATGCTGCAGCCAGTTTCCATAGTGTGTGTGTTTCAGTTAACATTCCCCAGGCTCGCAGGAGGGGAAGCACATCACTGCATGGAGCTTCCAGGCTCTGTTTTCTGTCTAAATGCTCTGGGTAGGTGTGAATGTTTATTAGTGTCATGAAATGCATCTGGTGGGCAAAGGCTGGCCTGCATGGAAGAGACCAGAGTGTAATTGTTAAGGATGGGCCAGACCAGGCAAAAAAGAAAAATCCTGCAGTGTGTGAGCCCAGTACCAACCCATCAAATGTGTATGCAGCACCTACTGTATGCCTACCGGCTGAGCAAGGGCTGGTCCACGACCAGATATTTAGAATTACCTATTAAGGCCTGTGTCCCAAATGAAAAAGAGGTCACCTCTCTGTTCTGACCATCGCTGACTCTCTCAGGTTATATGCATGGGTCTGGGTATCAGCCCACCTGGATTCAAATCCCAGCTTCATCATTTAAACAGTAGACAAGCACTTATGGGGCACCAACTGTATACCAAAACTCATTCTAGGTGCTGAGGCTACTTACAGCATTGAATCTCTTCTATGAAGCTTACATTCTGCACTAAGGCAGATTTTACCCTTAGCAAGACAGGCCACTTGAGCCTCAGGTTCTTTATCAGTAAGATGGGAATAATAGCACCAGCTTCATAGGGTTGTTGGGAAACGTCAGTGAAAAGATTCATCTATGTATTTAACTCAGGGGCTGGCACACAGGAGGGCTGAATGTCAGCTCCTAGCATTATCACTGTCAGTATGGACACCTTTGTACACAGCACTTCAGATCCTCTGCCCTCATCTCTTATTCCAGCCCCCATTGCAGCCAACAGCTCAGTGCAGCCCCTAACAGATTCACACAGGTACAACCTAACATCCTGTTCGCCTTAGGTCCATGCCTAGGACTTCTCACCTCTCACCTAAGGCTCTTCTGTTTGTGTCATGCTGAAATCCTTGGCACCCATGTCCATGCAACCACGAACTACAGTGGAGTTAGCAGGGCAGGGGTAACTTTTAACTCTGGTGTTGTGGACTGAACCACTTCCCTCAAAAAGATGTATTGAAGTCCTAACTCCCTGTGACATAAGAAATATGTACGCTCCCATTTCCTGGCCCACAGCTCCTAAAACTCTTGCAATCCTCTAAATCCTAAGTGCCTGTTGTATGCTAATGAGATGTCTACTGGTGGGGGGGAGTGGGGAGGGCTCCTGGGTAGCCTCAGGGTAGGGGGGCTCCTTGCCAGGGAAACCAACCAAGTGACTAAAGTGTTGGACCTTTCAGCGCCACCCACTCCCTCCCCAGATGTCCATGGAGGGGAGAAGGGCTAGAGGTTGTTTCAATCAGCCACACCTAAGATGAAGAAGCCTTCCCAAATACCCCAGAAGTACTGGCTCCCGGGTTGCTGAACACGTGGAGGTGCTGAGAGGCACACCCCTTCCCTGACACCTTGCATCTTTTCCATCTGATTGTTCTTAAGTTGCATCCTTTTATAATAAACTGGTAACCTCATAAGAAAACTGTTTTCTGAGTTCTCTGAGCCATTCTAGCAAATTACTAAATGCAAGGAGAAAGTTACAGGAACCTCTGATCCATAGCCAGACTGTCAAAGGCACAGACCTAAACCTGGACTTGTGATTGGCATCTGAAAGGAAGGCAGGCAGTCGTAACCTGTGAGATCTGACACAAGCCCCTGGGTAGTGTCAGAAATGAGTTGAATTGTAGGACAGCTAGCTGGTGTTGGAGAACTGCTTGATATGGGAGGAAAAAAACCACACATTTGGTTCAGAAGAAAAGTCTTAAGAGTAGTTCTGTGAGTATAAGGAGAAACAGAATTTTCCCCTTTACCCTTCTGCCCATAAATGTGACCTTACTTGGAAGTAGGGTCTTGGAAGATGTGACTAAATTAGAATACAGTCATATTTTATTAGGGTGGTTCCTAAATCAGGGTACCCGAAGGACCTGGAGACACACACACGCACACACAGGAAGACAGCCAAGAAAAGATAGAGGCAGAAACTACAATGACGCTGCCACAAACCTAGGAGCCCAAGGACTGCCAACAACCACTAGAAGCTGGAAGAAGGAAGGAAGGATTCTCCCCTAGAGCCTTCAGAGGGAGCACAGCCCTGCCAACAACTTGATTTCAGACTTCTAGTCTCCTGGACAGTGAGAGAATACATTTCTGTGTTGGTGGTAATTTGTTACAGGAGCCCAAGGAAACTAATACATATGGGGTGTAGAAGTGGATGGATAGATGCTTCTTGCTCTCCCACCCTGGATAGGCGATCCTGGGACAGGTTTCATATGGCCTCTCAGAGTCCCATCAATCTATTATCTAGTCACCCAGAGCTGTGGTCAACTCAATAATGCATCCTGATTGGGGTTCTCCCTCCTTATTGCTTTGTTCTTCCCATCCCTCACTTCCTTCACACAGTAAAGGACTCCCACATAAGCCATTTGTCGCAGGTTCTGCTTTCTGGAAAACCCATGTTAAGACAGCTGGTACTACATAGTTGACATTTAATAAATTCTTGACTAAGTCAATGAATAAAGATATGAATGAAGACCCACTCCTGCCCTCAAGAGGCTTTCAAACAAATTGTCGATGTAAAATAAATACTGTATAAGAAAATATATTATAGAGGACTTCCGCCAAGATGGAGGCATAGGTGGAAACACTGTGCCTTCTCCCACAACCAAGTTTGAATACAACAAAGGTTTGGAGAACAAAGACACAGCCAAAGAACAGAAAACTGAATTATAGGGAAGTCCCACAACAACAAACCATTCAACCAGACAGTAAGAGGGGCAGAGCCAGCAGCAGAGCAGAGTCGGGCAGGAAAGATGCCCCAACCTAGGCGCGCAGGTAGCCAGGACAGCCAGTCAGGGTGTGGGGCAGACTGAGCGAGGTCGCACATTCGCACACAGTGAGACGGACCACGCAGGCCCCAGGGGGCGAGGGCTGACGGCAGTGGCACACTTGCGTGCAGTGGGATGAAACGCGTGGGCCCCAGTGACGGTGGCAGCTGTGGCACCTGTGGCAGTGTCGGCGGTGGTAGCGGCAGCGGCGGCGGCGGCAGTGACGGCGGGAGGCAGCTGACGGGACGCCATTGCTCTTCTTTGACCCCGCCCCCACGTACAGCGTCACAACCCAGCGACTGAGTTGCCCTGCTCTGGTGAACACCTAGGGCTCTGAGCCTGCTACGTAACAGGCACAAACAGCCCAAAAGATGGCGCAAGACGAACTTAAAGTCCCAGAGCTGATAACTCTAAGTGACCAAGAGATTGCCAGCCTCTCAGAAGCACAGTTCAAGACACTGTTTATCAGGATGCTCACAGAACTGGTAGATTATAGTCACAAATTAGAGGAACATATGAAGGCTAAACTAATTGAAATGAAGGGAGATGCACAGGAAACCAATAGTGATGGAAAGGAAACTGGGACTCAAATCAATGGAATGGACCAGAAGGAAGAACAAAACATCCAACCAGAAAGGAATGAAGAAATGAGAATTCAAAAAAATGAGGAGAGGCTTAGGAACCTCCAGGACATCTTTAAACGTTCCAACATCCAGATTATAGGGGTACCAGAAGGGGGAAAGAAACAGCCACGAGTGGAAAACATATTTGAACAAATAATTAAGGAGAACTTTCCCAGTCTGGCAAAGGAAATAGACTTCCAGGAAATCCAGGAAGCTCGGAGAGTCCCAAAGAAGTTGGACCCAAGAAAAAACACACCAAGGCACATCATAATTACATTAGCCAAGATTAAAATGAAGGAGAGAATCCTAGAAGCAGCAAGAGATAAGGGGACAGTCACCTACAAAGGAGTACCCATCAGACTGTCAGTGGATTTCTCAAAAGAGACCTTACAGGCAAGAAAGAAGGGGCTGGAAAGAAGTATTCCAAGTCATGAAATCCAAAGACCTACAGCCAAGATTGCTTTATCCAGCAAAACTTTCATTTAGAATGGAAGGACAGATAAAGTGCTTCTCAGATAAGGTCAAGTTCAAGGAGTTCATCATCACCAAGCCCTTATTATATGAAATGCTAAAGGGACTTATCTAAGAAAAAAGAAGATGAAAAATATGAACAGTGAAAGGACAGCCAACTCACAGTTATTAACAACCACACCTAAAACAAAAGCAAACCAAGAGGACAGCTAGAACAGGAGCAGAACCATAGAAATGAAGAACACATGGAAGGTTAGCAACAGGGGAGTGGGAGGAGGAGAAGGGGGGAGAAGGTACAGAAAATAGCATAGACAGTAGGTAGAAAATAGATAGGGGGGAGGGCAAGAATAGTAGGGGAAATATAGAATCTGAAGAACTTGAGACACGTGGTTATAAACTAAGGCGGGGGGGGAGAATGGTGGGAGAGGGAGTGGGCGGGTGGAGGGGGGAATGAAGGGGGGAATAGAACAACTGTAATGGTATAATCAATAAAATATAAATAAATAAATAAATAAATAAATAAATTACAGAGGCATTTGATGATAAAAAAAGAACTCGAAATTGCCAGCAGCAGGACCCAGCACAGACAGTAAGAGGGAGCATCATTTTCTAGCAATTTCTATGGCTTCCACACACGTGTAGGTCAGGGTTCTTACTTGCAAACAGCAGAATCCACTCTAATTTAAGAAGAAAAGGACATTATTAAAGGATACCAGTGAGCTCATAGAATTTCCATCAGGCCCAGTTTGAAGAACAATATCTGATCACACCGTGTTTCTCTGGGCACTGTCAAGTCAGAAGAAAAATGCCAGCCAAAAATTGGACTCTGCTGGCCAGGCAAACCAGCCCCTGGCTGCAATCAGAGAGACCCAAGAAGTTCTGGTCCTAGCGGAAGTCACTCAAATCCACAGGCGACCCAAGCAGAGGGCACTGAACTGACCAAACCTCACTCTCCCTGGGCCCCACATTTAAACTCTAAACCCTCTGGTCAACTGCCATCTCTTTGCTGGGGCTTTGCGATGGTCCTAAAAGGTCCCAGGCTCTCCTCACTGGTAAGTGGCTAACCCAGAGTTCCAGCCCAGGGTCCAGGTCCTTGATGCTCAAAGTGTGGTAGGTGGACAAGCAGTGGCAGCATCACTAGACTGGTTAGAAACACTAATCTGCCCCTCCACCCCAATAAAATCAATTTATGAGATAAATAAATGAATCTGGGTCTCCGACCAAAAGCAGCTGAGTCAAATCCAGGGTTTAACAGGATCTCCAGCTGATCTCTGAGCACGTTCAAGTTTGAGAGGTGCTGGGCTGGCCCCCTTCCTCAACTCTGAGGGTTCCCATACCTCGTTGATCATTAGAATCCCCTAGAGAACTTTTTAAAAAGGAAGGTTCCCAGGCCCCAACCCCAATGAGTGTTTTTAATAGGCCTGGAGTGGGGCCCAGGCCACTGTGTTTTTATTTTCACGTGCCATGGAGGTTCTTGTGATCAGTGAGGTTTGGGAACCACCAGCCTCCTGGGTACAACTCTCGTCCTTCAATAACATCCTCAGTGAGCACTTCAGGGATCTCAGGAGAACTAGGAGAAGCTTGTTTCAGATTCCTGGTCCCACCCCCAGAGGTTCAGATCTTATCAGTTCTGGACAGAGCCATCCTGAGACTGTAGAAGGCCTTGGGTACTTTTACTGTGGGGGCATCACTCCACCTCATAAGGAACATATTAAAAGCCATCCACATCCCGCACTGAACATAAATTCTGTGTAACTATGGAAGAGTGAATTGACTTGTGGTTGATGAGTGGACAGTTACATTTTCTGGACATTTAATTAAGCATTTATTAATTTTGATTTAGCAATTTTCTTTTCACACATTGTGGACAGTATTTTTCCCTCCTGGGGGCTCAGCTTTTTCCACAGGCCCCTAAGGATCTGATAAACTTTTCTGCCATGCCCTGTACCTGAAGCACTGAGCTGAGTGGATATAATGGCGCTGAGCCTGGGAAGGACTCAGAACTCTGCACTCTAACAAGAACCCCAGGGTGACTCTGGGGAGGCGGGCCTCAGACCAGACCCTGACCACACTCGGACCACTGGCCTTCAGAGAGGTCAAGGTGGATCTCTAGGGTGAGCCTGCCTCAGGCTTGGCTGGCTGGGAAGAAAAGCCATCCGTGCCGGGAGGAGGAGGGAGGCCCAGAGTTCTGCTGACTGCCTGAACACCCCACAATTCCAAAGAAGCCCCCTAACCAGGGCATAGCCCTGTAAGGATCACCTAACACAGAAAACCCGGCACGCAGCCAGCGCTGCAACTGCCCGTGCCATTCAGCAATGCCTAGGTGCTGTTGCCGGGACCCCAGCTGGCCCCCACACTAGGCAAAAGCAGCTGAACTTGCAAGGACCAGAGGAGTATCACCAAGTGCATTAGCAGTTTGGAAGCAAACAGTTGCAGGAAATAGGGTTATTTAGTTTGGAAAAAAAAGGCCAGATCACCCATGATGATCCCCAAGCACATGGGGAATGACTGCGTGGGCACAAGGCCTCTGGCTGAGCCTGGGCATTGGGCTTGGCAGGCAGCCAGGCAGGACAGGCCTGTCAGAGCTGCTTTGTGGGGTCTGAGGGTCTCCCTGGGGGATCTCCCGACCCACTGAAGGAGGGATGGATCCAGGCAGTCTCTCAGAACTACTCCCAGCTAGTCCTCATGGGGTCTGGGTCTGAAGCCTGGAGGGTGGAGGAGATGCTAGGAATTAAACATGAAAACAGACATCTCAAGAGAAAATCTTGAGATCAGAAAAGATGAACCGCTTTAGGACACTACATATGTCCCATCCGAGCGTGACCCCAAAAGTACATTCAAAGGAATTCTCTGTCTTCACCCTGTTCCTGCCAATCCCTGATTCAGCACAGACTCAGGGACAGCCTTGGTGGCCCTGGGGCTTCAGGGAAAGGATGGACAGGCCTGAAGAAAGATCAGGAGGAAGGAGGGCGGTGATGTCCACTGGCAAACAGCGGAGGCAGGCAGTACCTGGTTAGGGACTCAGGAACCAGAGCAACAGCAGCAGAGCCCTGGGGCTGCAGGCCAGCTCTGACACATCCCTCAAGACCCCTGTCCCCAGGCACTGCCAGATGTGCCAGGCATAGAGGCACTTTGCTTGGCTGAGGTTCCCGGTAAACAGGTAAAGTCAAGAGCCAGGAAACAGGTCATGGCCATCCACGTGACCTGTTAGCACTCTTGTAGCTATCCGGCCTGGGAAACAAGCTGCTGGTGTGAACGGCGCATGGTGGTGACCAGATGGCCATCACAGGATCAAACAGGGAGCTAAAGGCACTGACCTCGATCCTCCCCTGAACAGCAGATGCCCGGGTACCACCTCAAAGAGCACAGTCACAGAGTCTACAGATGTGAACAAAATCAAGAGAGAAAGGAAGCCTCCAATACTGACCCCAATGGGCAGCTATGAAGCCAGCTGGGTGATTAATGTACATTAACTTCAGTTAATGCTTCCCACCCCCTCCAAAGACAGCCGTTGTTATTCTCCTTTCCAGGGGAGGAAAGAGGCATAGAGAGGTTTCATTGCTTGTTCAAGGTCACACAGCCAGTACCCTAAGAAGCTTATATTTGAACCCACTTTGTTCTAACAGGCCCTTAACCCTGCACTATCCGGGTAGCTCTGGTGGCAGAACTAACAAAAAAAGTGGGCGTGGGTCCTACTGTGACCACCTGAAACTATAAGGCACTGTGTCCCCACACGATGTGGGAGCAGGAGAAACTCATCCTCAGTTATAGCACCTGTGAGTGACACAGAGATCAGGAGACAAATGCACTCGGCTCCACTCTCCACCCACGGCCTGTGGAGCATCCAAGGGGCTGCTGCCTACCTCCCTCTGACAGATACGGCCCCAAGGGGCCCAGGAGCCCCACTGCCCAAAGGGCTAGCTGTGCCCACAACCCAGAGGACAGGCAGGGGCCCCAGTGACACCAGAGCCCTGCCCTCCATTCTGCACCATTCCACCCCCTTCCCACCCCAACACACACACTACCAACCTGTGACCCTGGCATTTGGCTTCTGCAGTTACATGGGCTCCAGGGCTGCAGAGCCCTGCAGTCATGGGGACAGATGGTCCCCTTGCACATGGCTGGGCTTGGGTCTAGGTGATCACAGACAAGCGTCATGGACCAGGGTGAATGGGCAGCTGCAGAGGATGAGAAGGGGGCACCAGCTCCCACCCCTGTCCCATCTCCTTTTGCAGAACAGTTGTCACCTCCCTTTCAAGGCAAGGGAGGGCAAGGGCACCTCAGATAGCTGTGTCTGCCCACCCCACCCCCTCCTGCCACTGCTCCCAGACAGTACACTGAGCCAGGACACCCAGAAAGCAACAGAGCCACAGCCTAGCACCTTGCCTGACCCTGTAGTCTCTGTCCCCTCCCTGCCCCTCACCAAACACCTCTCAGGGCTTATCCTATTGTGACGGAGTGACCCTTCCATGACTGCATTGTCACTGCCATTAAAATGGATTTATAATTATGGTGCAAGAAACACACCAAGCATGTCACAGGAAAGGGCATTGTGCACATAGGTGCATCTTGCGTACATGGAGAATGACCTCAGAATGTGCCGCCATAGCGGGCCCAGAACACAAGGACTATGCCTGATTTATATTTTCTTTCTCTCTAAATGGACTCTATGTGCCTTGTACTGCATGCTTTATCTAGTTAGAGCCAATTGGCAGGTCATGGTCACGGGCCCTGTTTGAATGTTGAAAATGTGTTCTACCATATAGGTCACTCATAATGATGAGCACCATGTGCCACTGATTACCTAGGGACAGAGGGTGTCCTCCGGCCGGAAGCAAGACTTAATTAGAAAGTACCAGGAAACTGTATGGAAAAGGGAAGACTCCCAAGACCCACGGAAACAATCTGGCCGGGGTAGGTCAGAAATCTGGATGCGGTAAAATAGACATGTTTTTTTTTCTTATAGTGTAGCATCTCTCCATTTGGTTTCCTCTAAGTGCTCTGGAAAAGTCTGAGTCTCTGCATCTTCCAGCTTCACTTGGACTAACAAAAGACTTTTGCCTGCACTGGAGCCTGACCTTTAAATGGGGGGAGAGCATGGCCCAGAACCACTGGTTCAGTGACCACAGAGACTCCCTTCCCCCAAGGACCCCTGAGACTCAGCCAGACGGTGAGTTATACCACCCCTCCCTCCCTGCAAGGCTCTCCTGACAGTGTGGAAATGTTTGCTGTTGTTTTAGTAAGGATTATTAAACTGGGATGGTTTTAATAAGGAACATGATTAATTTATGTGAGTACACATGTACCACACACACACACACACACACACACACACACACCAGCTTCCTTCAAACCAGCTGACCTCTCTCTCTCTCGCTCAGGAATACTCCTTAGTCACCAAAAGGCAGGGCTCCCTCACTGCACCTCTCCGGGGAGCACCTCTCACATGGCTGTTTCTGTGCATGTCACCTCTCTGCCTGCCACAGAGCTGAGGCCAGCCATCTGCAGCCTGCTCCCTGCTTTTATAAGCCAAGTATTACTGAAATGGAGCCCTGCCCATTCATTCACAAGTTGTCTGTGGCTGTTTTCATGCTTCGACAGCAGAGTTGAGTCGTCGCAACAGAGACCAAGTGGCCTGCAGACCAGAATATCACCTGGCCCTTTACAAATCTGCTGTCCTCTGACGTAGACCAGGGTGTGTGCAGTGCTTCCTGGAACTATGCGCTGAGCAGCCCTCAGAGGGACTGTCAGCAGGGGCAACCCAGGGCAGAAGCAGGACTCAGGTGGGGCAAACGCAGTTCAGGACACTCCTCTCCCAGCACATCTCCCCTCACTCTCAGAACCCTACCCCAGGGCCGCCGAGGGGCAATGATCTGGGCAGAGAACGTCACACCCTGCAGTGTGGAGCCAAGCCAGCTCAAGAATCATAAAACAAGCCTTCTGGGATTACATTTCCTCATCCGCCAAATGGTACCGATAATAGAATCTCTCTAATAGAAATGCTGCAAGGATCGAGTCAGGTGCCTGCGCCCTGCAGCGGTGGTGGTACCGGGAAGAGCAGAATCAGCACATACTGCTTCGCTCTAGTGAGAGCAGCAGCCACTGCCTACCCCGACAAGAACATGGGACTGACAGGCAAGCCCCCAGGGGGACTTCGCTCAAGCTCAGCTCCGGGAAACCACTGTGGACACGGAGGCCTCCCATGGCTGCAGGGGGCCTGCTGCAAGGTGTTAATTCTCTGGAACAATTTCAGTAAGAGTCACTTTCTTAGGAATGTCAGATTCCCTGATAGCATAGTACATGTGCACATGCAAAACTAAATAAGCAGGCTCAGAATACCTTCAAGTTTCTTATGCAGTGGCTGGGAATGGATGGGCCAGAATTATACTACCTTTTCTTATTTCCAAACATTTTCAAGATCCTCCAGTTAGGCTCTGTTTGGTTTGATTGAGCATAGTTTGTAAACTGATCCTGTAGACAGGGTCCTCAAGACACCCGGTCCCAAATGGGCAAACACCCCTACCCTGCAGGTGGGTTACCCCATAGGAGGAGGGGGGCTGTTTTAAAGAAGAGGCCAGGTGAGCGGGATGAAATGAGAAACACGGGCTCTGGAGAATTCCAGATCAGAGAAGTTCCTAAATATTTTCCCTTCCGTGATAAGGTCTGCACAGTTACTACTTTTCTGCAAATCTTCCCCCTTCTTCAATGTTGTTTTAGTTTTGCTCAATTAGCTGCTAATACACTTTTAATACCTGTTAATCTCCCTCTTTAAAAAGAGGTTACTGGCCAAATAAATCTGCAAATCATTGCAGTCCCAGCTGAGGACTGGGAAGAACACCGATACCACATTTTCTCAGGTCTGAGGAACTCTTAGTTATAAAAGTCATCGTTGATTTAATAACCACTCTTGGGGGAAGACGAGGCAAAACACTACACCTGAAGTATACAGTTATTGTAAGACACAACATGATTTCAGACACATCAAAATGGCGGGGGAGGAGGAGCCTTAGACTAGAAGAGAAAATGAGAAAAATTACAGCGGCGACAATAGTTACCATTTATTGAACAACTACTATGTTCCAAGGACTGTGCTAGGTGCTTTTCCTGGGTTTTCTCATTGGATCCCTACCCTCTTGTAGGGTAGATATTGTTGTCCCATTTTACAGGTAAAGAGACTGAATCTCAGGGAGCATCACTCCCTAGAATGGCTGAGCCCGAAGAAACCAAATGCAGAGCAGCAGAGGCTCGCATCCTTCCCCTTTCGCCTCACCAAGAATTATCCCCAGGCTCCACCCGCTACCTCAGCCAGAACCTAGACCCTCCAGTGAGACAGCCCCACCCCCTCTTCCAAAGGAAGAGGCTAACAGCCACACACTAGTGGTGCCTGGGCCACCCTTACCCCAAGCACTCTAGAGTCTCCCTCTTCAATAAAATATTTAAGAAGATGCACCCAGGTGATGATTATTAAAACTAGGATTAGAAGTGGGTGTCCATTCTTCTAATGGAAGATGGCTGTAGCTCTCTCCCCTCCAGATGACGATGGCAGACAACACCCCACCTAATCCTGTCCCCAGAGTAGTGCCCTCTGCAGATGCCACACCACCCACACGTACCCCTCCTCTGCAAGCTCCCTGCTGGTCACTTGGCTTTCTCTAAGGCCACCTCCCCGACAGAGTCCTCAGGAGCTGGGCAGGTAGAGCTAGCAATTAGCTTCAGTTAGTCTCCTAATTGCCGGTATCAAACAGGAAGCCGATCAATCTGACCACAGGCAGCAGAGAAGAGATCGATTCCAGCCCTGCCGATGTCCCCAGCTTTTCGTCTGCATGGCCCAAAGACAGTGTTGTGGGACCTGTGGTAGCAGGGGAAGGCCAGTGCTTGAAGCAGGCTATAGTTCCTCTGTCCCGACTCCCTGAGTAATTGATACAAAACTTCCTGAGATTTATCCCACCCCTCCCCTTACAGCCCAGGAAAGGAGGTGTGACAGGGAGGGGAGCCACCCCACTGGCCTTGAAACAACCCTGTTTTCATACATATTATCATTCTGATTTGCCAGGAAAGGAGAAATCACCTCCCCGAAGTGGCAAAGCTTGGATTCAAATCCAGTTCTTCCTAGCTCCTAGCCTCTTCCAGTTTAGTTTAACCATCACTTATTGAGCACTTACAGCATGTCTGCTATGCACCAAGCCCTGGGCAAGGAGCTGCAGGAACAGGAAGATGAATCAGAGATAGTATCCACCACTGAGAAACAGCAGGCTACTAGTCCACTAATTCCTATACCTGCCTGCATATTTAGAATCACTGGGAGAGAATATTTTAAAATAAGGATTCCTGGCCCCCATTTCAGAAGATTATATTTCTGTAGGTTTAGAGAGGGATCCGGTAAATGTATAGTTTAGGGGAAATTTTGTTATATATATATATACATTTACTTACTTAAATAATGAGATTGTATGAGTGAAATTTACTCTGAATGAAAGCAGAAGGGTTAGTGAGTAGCAAATTAAATTTTTCCAACTCAGCAGCAGGCTCCCTGGTGCTGACAGTGCAGCCAGATAGGGGCAGAGGTGGGGGACCCAACACTACACAGCACTACCTCCAGCACAGTGACACCCACTTTGATGAGGGACAGCAGTGGAGCAGTGAGAATGTAGCTGTTGAGTTCACTCACATTAAATTTTAGAGGCCTAATAATATGCCACACTGCCAAGATACTACCAGTTCAAAATAGAAACTCATGGAAAAAGCACTGTCATCCCCAAAGGAATGAATCCCTAATGGTAAAATATAGGCACCAGTGGAGCTGTTGTGAGGCAGGAGAGTCTCTGGACTTCTACCAGCACAGTAGCTGTGCCCAAGAAGGGAACCAGGGCCTCGCTGAGTTCTGTGAGGCCTCCTCCAGAGCTGGGGGTGGGGCCAGATGCTTCATCACTGACACAAGATGCTATTCATGCTTCAGCTCTATCGGGTTTCAGGGAGGGTAAGGCCTGGTGATTTATAGGCCAACCACCTGGTGGCAGCTGGGCCGTCTGCAACAGCCAGCCAGCTCTGGGCTGCCTCAACCCAAATGCTTACTCATCTTCAAGTCTACCAGCCAAGTGCAGAGCCCTCCACGGCAGAAGGGCACCCCACTGGGAACAGTGAGGGTCCCTGGGGAGTCTGGAAGGTTCCCAGTGGTCAGTGAGATGGAGCATCTGTCCTGCACCCATCTTAGGACTAGACCCTAGCAGTTGAAAAAAAGAAAGAAAGAAAAAACACCCCTACTCTCAGCACTCTGTGATCTAGCTGGGAAGGGAAGACAAACCCATATGTCAAATAGGAAGCAAGATAGGGAACAATGAGCAAGCTGAGTGACTCTTGGAAATCATACCCTGCCAGGGTCAATGAATGATTACTAACAGCCTGGATGACAGCTAACGCCGACATAGGCGCCATGTGCCGGGCACTGTTCTAGGTACTTTAGGTGCATTAGTTTGTTTAACCCTCAGAGCAACCTTAGAAGGATGTACCTTGAAAAAAATTGAGGCTTAGAGATGTTAAGTAACTTGCAGAGTCACACAGCTAGCAAGTACTGGAGCTGAGACGAAACTCAAGCAATGAGACTCCAGAGCAGCACTGTGCTAAGTGCTTAAAAACTGACTTGCCAGGAGGTGAGGCCCTGTTGTATTTGCCAATTTCCACGGTGTAACTATCCTTACCGTGGCCAGTCTCAGGCTACCCAGGCAGCGTCACTGAACGCAGAGCTAGGAAGAGATGGCAATCGCGTGCCACCGTAGGGCACTTCCACCACACACACAACAGACATAAACAACTTCAAGAGTGTACAGGAGAGTCAAGTGTCATAAAGTGACTAGGAAGTGATGAGTTCTGAGTACCTATTACTTTTGTTTTTTATATAATTTATTTGTAAGTCATAAAATTTAATTCTTAATTACGGCTTTAATAATCAGCTCTCAACATTCCTAAAAATTTGGAAATTAGCTCTGACAAGCTGGTGCGCTCAGGCTCAAGCAGCAGCTGATCCAGAGTTACAACATGACAGGAGAGCAAGGGGTGGAGGAGGGCACACGGCCGCGCTGGAGGGGTTTTCCTAGGAAGGAGACCGAGCCAGGCACACGTGGAAGACAGGATTTTTCACATGGGAACCTTTGTTAACAGACAGAGCTGTCCGAAGACAGAACAGACTTCCTGGGTAGACACTGAGTTCCCGACCCCCAGAGAAATCCAAGACCAGGCAACTGGCTGACAACTACGGTGAGGCCGAAAGCTCCAGCGAGGTTGTTAGAGTGGAACAGCATTTTCCAAACAGCATTGATACTTCATAGTCAGGTATTGAGTCACAGAATCCATTCAGTGAGTTGTAGGGTCCACGTTTTTACAAGAGAAAATGTAGGCACATTAAGGGTGAACACTGCTTTGTAAAACTTTCATTATACATTAATTTACTTCATACATATATGCATATATAAATAATGTATATACGTGCATATTGGGACAAGTAACATAAGAACAATAAGTATTTATTCCCTCAACAGACAGCTGAGCTTATGAAGGTGGGATCTACCTACCAGGAGTGTCTAACCTTTTGGTATCTCTGTGTGATACTGGAAGAAAAAGAGTTGTCTTGAGCCACACATTAAATACATTGTGACACATAATCACAAAAAGATCTCACAATGAGTTAAGTAAATTTACGATTTTGTGTTGGGCTGCACTCAGTCATCCTGGGCTGCATGTGGGCCACGGGCCACAGACTGGACACCCCTGGGCCCTATCCCAAACTGAACTGCCTCCCATTTTGAGAGTAACTAACAGATTACAGCCCGATCATGCTGGTGTTGGGACAAGGACTGGAATCCACCCATTCACCATTCAAGAAATAATTTTGAGACCCAATTACGTCCCAATCGCTTTTCCAGGTGACCAAATATTGTGAGCCAAGCCAAAGTCTGGCAGGGTGGCCATGCTCCTACACTCACAGAACTGAATTGAACGGGCCAGACAGCCCAGACAGCCCAGACACAAGGGGAAGGCCCGTCTCCCCGCTGACTTAAAGGAGTGGCTGTACAACTTGGAAGGCAAGAGGGAGTATGTTTCGCATTTCCCATCCCCCGTTCTACCACCTGTACCTAGGAGAGTGTTAAATAAAGCAGAAAACTCTTGCCAATCAGGTCAGAGCAACACTGAAGATACTTTGCAAAAAGGTGATACAAGGCACAGAGACACCTGCCCTGAGAGAACTTGGAGAGGAGGCTCAGGAGGCTCGGGAGGCAGCGGGTGCAGGAGGGACAGTAGAGCCAGTGGCAGAGCACAGCTCCCCAGCCAGCACTCAGGAGGCTCTGAGGCATGCGAGGGGAGAACAGTCTTGGAGGTGAGAGAAGCCAGCTCTCAGCCTTTCACTTTGTCCTTGACGAACTGGGAAATTTCTGAACTTCCCTGAGACTCAATCCCCTGCCTGTAAAAGGGAGATACTATGATCCACCATCCACAATCATTTTCAAAGTCATGAATGTAAGTGTTGAACACATAACAGACGTGCAGTGAATAGTCATTGGGGTAGACATTGAAACCGAAGGGCCATCATATTCCTCCCTCCCAGCCACACCAACACCAAAGTATCCTTCAGGGCAAGTGGCTGCCACCTGCTACCTTGAGCAACCAGGCTTGATGACAGATACACTGGTGTGCCTTTTCCCGAACCCTCCCCTCCCCTTACCGTCCATCTCTCACTCTTTTCTTCCTACCTGCCGTTGTTTTCCCACACTCCCTCAGGGAACTCGCTTCAAGGTGCTGGTCATTTTCCCTTTCTTGTTCCTTCTCCTTCACTCTTTTCTCTCCTGAGACCCTCCCTTCTCATTCCCTGGGTAAGTGGATCTCTTTTTATTTCCTTCCCCAGATGCCTAAGATTATTTCCCATCTATATAGCTCATACTCAAAGCACAAGGGAAGCCAATAAAGAATGGGAGAATACCTACTTCCATCAGGGGTTGTTGGGAGTTTTTTTGTTTTGTTTTGGCCTTTTAAATGTTCAGTCTACTTCTGTTTTAAAAAAAAAATTATGGAGCCAAGGATGACTCAGAAAGCTTGGAGATCAGAAATAAGTAGAATTAGGAGGAAAAAAAATACTTATCCCATTAAGAATTACCCAGAAGAAATAAATGAGTTCAGCAGCATTGCCGGATACAAGATCAATATACAAAAATCAATCGTATTCTATACACTTGCAATGAGCAACTGAAAATGGAATTAAGGAAACAATTCCATTTATAATGGCACCAAAAAGAATAAACTACGTGGGACTACACTTAACAAAAGATGTGCAAAGCGTGTACTCTGAAAGCTATAAAACATCCTCGAATCAATTAAAGAACTAAGAAATGGAAAGCCATCCCACGTTCGTGACGAAGATAATATCCTTAGGATAGCAATGCACCCCAAACAGACCCCCAGAATGAATATGGCCCCTACCAAAATCCCAGCTGCCTTTTTTAGAGAAACTCACAAGTTGATTCTAATATTTATATAAAAATTCAAGGGATTCGGAATAGCCAAAATAATCTTGAAAAAGAATCAAGTTGGCAAACTTACATGTCCCAATTTTTAAAGTGACTTTAAAGTTCCAGTAATCAAGATGGTGTGGTACTAGCACAAGGATAATGGAATAAAACTGAGGGTCCAGCAGTAAACTTTTCTATGTCTTACATAATAGGTGTATCACTGTTTGCCCTTTAGAGGTTCCCCAATCCATTCCCTTCCCACCATGCCCCTTGGGAATTTGTCTCCATACGTGCGGCTCTTATGTGGCACTTGGCCATGACATTTCCTAACGGAATTAACAGCAGAGTTTCAGTTTCATCTTCAAGGGAACTTTTTTTCTTATGGAAGGGAAAAGGAGCAAGGAAAGCAAACAGAAAAAAACACACCAAGGAACAGAGATCCTGAGCCAAGGCCCTGAGGTCCCTACATTCGCTTCCTTCCCACAAAAGTAGTAAGGTGTAAGCCAGCCTATGGGCCTGAGTCATCCCACACTGGTTCTAGGAGTCTGTTCAAAAAAATTTGAACCTTCTGGAACCCAGGAATACAGCCCCCAAGTTTATGCTTCTAGATCAGTTAGGATCATTTCAGCTGCCAGAAGTAGAAATATGACAACAATGACTTAAATTGGGGGACAGTTATTACTTACTAGACAAGAAGTAGAGATTGGTGGTCATGGGGTAAGCACCCCAGCTCAGCCATGTCTTTGGTCCCTAGTTCCATAAATCCTTTGCCACCCTCACTATATCACATTTCACTCATAGTCACAACATGGCTGCCACATTCCATACATCTTATCATCACACAACATATCCAAACAGTATTACAAAACAAGAAAGAACAGCAAAAATGGATTTTTTTCACACTTCTTACTATGAGGAAGAAAACATCTTTCCTAAAAAACAGCCTTATTTGTGAAGTTCATTGGGCAAAACTTAGTCACCATAGACTATAAAACAAGGAAGAAAAATCGGAGTTAGTCTACCCTAATTCTTTTTACACACCTTTCTAGGTTCGCTTGGCCTGCCTTGCTCAAGGAGACAGCTCTAACCACCAATTCCTTCAACTCCTCTCCTGCCAGGACCTCCCTGAAGGGTATGTCTGGGCTTTGATGCGGCCCCACCACACCCACCTGCAGCTCCAGGTCTCAGGCCAGGCCTGATGGGACCAGGGACATTATGGCTCCCACCACCATCTTGTTTTTGTATACCATGTGCTGATATCAAAGGTTTTCCTTACTATGGGCAATGAGCAAAAAACATGCAAAACCACCTGGCTCTCCCCATTTTCCCTAAAACCAGGAGCTGTGGAGACATGTCCTGAGAAAGGTCACAGACCCCCCACGGGTAATCAATGGTGAGGGGCGCAGAGAATCAAACAGAGTTGTGTCTCTCCCCATATACACGGAAGTTCATATAATTACACAGTTCCTTCACAGAGCATTAAGTTCACTGAGAAAAATCGATCTATTCTCTTGTTTCTTGACTGTTTTTAAACCCTTTTGACCTGTCTCATCAGGGGCGCTGGCCCGGCCAGCTCCCTGGACAAGTGTGGAGGGTACCCAGGCCAGCTGGCGGCCAAGGTCAGGCTCTGCTCACAAATCATGCTCTGGCCAGGCTTCAGGCAAATTTCCACCTGGTACTCAGAGAGCCGAAACCTTTAGATTAATCCCGGATCTGTCAGTTTCCATCACGCTCACATGGGAAAGAGCCCGGGGAGATAGATGCCTTGGACTGCGTTCTGACCCAGCTCACACTGCCCTTCAGGCTGAGGCCTCCGTTTGCCACCCTTTCTCAGCCTGGTTCCCTCATGCCCCCTTTCTTTCCTGACTCTTTTGAATGTCCTTCCTCACTTCCCTTGTCTCTCTCTAGCAATCCCCTTCCTTTGTCATTCCCTGGTGGGCTGAGCATAAACTCTGAGGCCAGACAGCTGAGGGTTCAAGCCCTGGGCCACCACTTACCTGCTGGGTTACCTGGGCAAGTTGCTCAACCTCCTGGTGACTTGGTTTTCCTATCTGCATAATAATAATGCCTCTCCCAGGGGCTCTGTGAGGATTAAATACAATATTAATAGTTAATATGTCCCAAGCGGTTACAGAGTGCCAGTCACTGTTCTAGACTTACAGATTACCTGGACAGACAGGCAAAAGGTGCACAATAAATGCTAACTATGGTTATGACATTATTCAGAGGTCCTCTACCCTGTTCCCCTTGCCCATGGGCCCTTGGAAATTCATTCACTCATTCATTCACTCAGCCATCACCTGCTGTCAGCCGTCCCTTGGGGCAATCCCAGGCTGGAATAAGGGAGTCTCCGTGCCATATAGGAGCTTGCAGACTAGCCAAGGCCCCCCCTTCTTTTGTTGGGCTGACAACTGTTAAAGCCTAATTAGAATAAAAGTGCATTGATAGAGCTCTATCATTACCCAGAGTGACAATATTTTGATAACTGCATCTCCAAACAAGAATCAGCATGGGCCTCTCTCTACAGAGCTGGCAATGAGTCCCGTTGGGGGGCACCCAAATCTGTGGGTGACACAGCATGAGCTCTCCCCACCCCACTCACAGGGCCCCTCTCCTGAGTCCCAGTGGAGGGGGAGATGAAGCACACACACAGAGGTGGTCCTGGGCAGGGCACTCAACACTGGGCTGCCAGGCACAGGCCTCAGAGTGAGAGCTCTTTGCCACTTCCCTGTGGCTTCCTAGAGTCGCTCTCAGCCTCTGTTTGCTGATCTCCAGAATAGTTGCAGCGATTTCCCCTACCTTCTTCCTGGAACGTTGTGAACAGTAAAAGAAACGTTAGGTAAGGCCGGGCTGTGAAATGCCCAAAGTGCAGCATTCCCGGAAGGGGTCAGCATTGCCTGTGTGGTTTTCAATACAGGGCAGGGGAGGGGAGGGCAGAGGTTGCAAACCGCAGGCCCCATCCAGCCCACAGCTGTGTTGTGCGTGGCCCATGCTCCTTGCAGCGTGTGTGTGTTGTTGTGGTTGTTGTTGTTTTTCATGTGGAATTGGTGCCAGCATTTAAAGACCACGGCATTTCACATAAAACCCCAGGTATCTGGCTTGTCTTGGAAAAATCCAGCAACAATTAGCCACATCTGAAGCGCATCTGTCCCCTCAGCCGGGACCAGGAGGGAGCACCATCCACCGAACACGGCACCCCCACCCTAAACACACACACACACACACACACACACACACACACACACACATGCACACACACCCTTCCACCCCCTTTGGCAGCCTGGCCTGACGGGGGAACTCACACTCTGAAGACAGTCAGACCTGGTCACTGCAGCTCCGCCACTTCCTCACCCTGTGACCCTGAAAATCACTTCACCCCACCGAGCCTCAGTTTCGTAGTCAAATAAGCGTTCATTTATTCAACAAATATTTACTGAACGCCTATTCTAGGCCAGGAATTCAGCAAACAGGAGAGACAAAGTGGACACTAAATACACAAGTAAAAAAAATTAACACGATAATTTTCTGATCGTGATTAAGTGCCACAAAACAAACGAAACACGTCGAGGTTCTGGAGTGGCTGTCGGGGAGGCTGGCACTGGGTTTCAGGGGCCCCTTCCCTGAGGTGGTCAGAAAGGCCCCACTGAGTTGCTGGGGAAATTACTGTACTCACTGCCTAGGGCTTTTGGGGGAATTAGAAGTGAGGTGCTTAAAACTCCAGGTGATGACGCTGTTTCGTGGGGCCCTAGCCCTTGCTGGGTCTGGTTAGGAGGCTTAAGAAGAAAAAAACGGAGAATGGGGGAGGGGCAGCTCCCAGGAGCAGGTGGGACCCAGGCCTCCCCAGCCCCACCCGCCAGCCCCCGCTGCTGAAAAGCGGGCTGCTTTCAAAGCCCCTGCAATTATCCCATCTATAAATACAGCCTGTGAGCGGAGAGGGGGAGAGATATACGTGGGGGAAGTTAACCATTGAGTGGCCTACCCCAAGTCGCTTCCCCTGACAGTTTTCCCCTCCCTCCTTCTCCCCACTCCCGGCCCTGGGCCCCTCCACCCACACCCCTGCACCCCTTCCCATCCGCAGCTGAAGCAATGTTTGACTTGCGCAAACAGCTCCTCCACTGCGGGAGGGGCGGGGGGCGGGGTGGGGGGATTCAGAGGATGCCAATCTTTCCCTCCATGTGGGGTTACCGTACCAGCTGGCAGCTCCCCGGGAGCACCAGCACTGCTCCTGGCAGCCACCCAGGCAGGACCACTCTGGGGTCGCCCTGGGAGGGTGTGGCTGTCTGCTGTCTCACCCTCGCTGGGAAAGGAAGCCAACCCTGGGCGCTGCCAGCCCAGGACTGAGTTACACTGGAAAAAAGGTCTTCGTTTAAACAAAAGCTATGATTAGGTGTCCTAAGTGTTCCACGCGACAGGAGCACTTTCTAGATGCCCCTTCTCCCGGTTGCCAGCTCAATGTCCTTCTCTGGGCTCCCAGAACATCGTGGCTTCCTCTCCGCTTGGGACACTTCTGTTCCCACTGTGAGGATAGCAGTCCCGTGTCAGTGCACGCCTGCTTCCCTTTCAGATCTAGGAAGCCCACCCTGGAACCACAGACCCCGTCCTACAGCTTGATATGTTTATGCCTTTTGTTGATCTGTCCCCTCCCCTACACACTGTCCTGTGAGTTACTGATACTCACTGTTATATCCCTAAACCAAGCCCAGGGGCTGAAATCCAGTAGGTACTCAAATATTGATGAATGAGTGAATGAATGAATGAATGAATGTCCAGTTACGTGTTAACACCATGAGATAGATGTGCAGAAGACCATAACACTTTCTGGGGTGTGGGTGTGAGGGGGTCGAAGGCGGCCCCTGCCTTGCTCACGCCATCCCCAGCACTTTGACCAGTGTCTGGCACCGACTCAGTGAAATGAGTGAAAGTTCCGGCCACCAAGGAGCACATATCTAGGTATTGACAGCCCAGTGAGGGGCTTTTCAGCAACATTGTGGCACAATTCAGATTTTTTTTCCAGCAAAGCTACCATGATAAACATTACCAAGCTAACTGTAAAGTTGGTATTTCAGACCCATTCAATTCATTTTAAGCATCGATAAGAAGAGGATCAGCAGCAGGTGAGTTATGATCTGCATGTGATATGTGGGACCCGAAGAGTAAGTGGTGTGACGATGGGCTGGGGTCCCAGGCCCAGGCCTCAGCGTTCCCTGCCCTACTTCTGATGGAGAGGAGAACATCTTCATATGCTACCAAGGGAGTCCTCTGGCCTTCATACTTGGCTATATAGTTGGGATTAAGCATTCTTAACCCTTCAGTAGCTTCCGTCAGCGCATTCTTGAGCTTAGCAACAGCTACTCAATTCTACCATCCCCATGGCTAGTACGTACTCACCCTGTGTTTTCCAAAGGCTGATACATTGTACAGCTCATCCATTCTTTTCCACTGGCATACATCCCACATCAGTGGGGATTAAAGCTTGCACCGCTGCACCTGCTTCCAATAACTTGGTCCTCACCGCCAGCCAGGCAATGGTGGTCCAACTCCAATATCTCCTCCTAGCATTTGCTTTCCCAAACCGTCTGGCACCTCTGCCCACAGGTTAGGCTTATTACGGAGAACTGTAGGAATAAACACCTGTGGAAGGGAAGGCACGGAAGCAGCAGGTGAGCCTCTGCTGACCTTGGAGGAGTTGTGCGACTGAGATGACACTTCCGTGTTACCTGGCCTTAGAGAGAGGGGGCCAGAGTTTTGTATCCTGACTTCCATCAGTCATTGGATGAACTGGAAGTGGGCGTGGCCTTGAAGTGGGCAGCTCTTTGCAAGTGAGGCCCTCCCATGATGGCTGACCTAGGAGGGCTCTGGGCCACGGCACCCCCAGCACATAGCAGGTCAGCCTTTCATTCCTGGGGGAGGCTCTCAGTGGGGCATCCAGCATCCACCATCCTCCCAAATGCACCGTCTGCACCCAAGTCCATGCGTCAGGCTTTACTCTCAGGGAAACTGAGGCAAAAATAACTACAACCACTTGGGAATGGTTGGTTCACTCACAAGAGAGAAGGGATTCCCACTGTATTAAGCTGTTATTTAGGAAAACAAAGAAACTAAGAGCTTCTGTATGAGGGAAAAAAAGTCCTTCCTTGTCTCTGGAAATATCCAATGAAGCTTTAGTGATTTTCTTTTCTATTTTCCAGGAAAGTCCTTTTTTCACCCAGCCTGAGCCTATCATGGACTCTCTAGGCTCCCAAACACTGAACATCATGTCTCTGAGCCAAACTCTGTGTGGTCAGCAGCTACACAGCAATGTTCTCACGGAAAGCGTTGTACTAAGTGTGCGAGGAGAACAAGGCTGGCCTGTGTGATGGGGTCCTGACAGAGGTCAGCGCCCGGGGCCAGGCCACATCGAGGAGGGCAAGTTCAACTCCACTGTGCCCAATGCTTGCCGTCTTCTGCCTCTTTCCTAAACACATCTCTCCAGGATGTAACCTACCTCAAGGCAACACAAGAGCGTAGGGAGAAATCTTAGAGCTTTGAGCAGCTTGGAAACCAGGAAAGAATTGGCTACAGTGCAAGCCAACAGCAGGCCTAGGAGGAAATCAGGGTGATATGATATGATAAACGATCCAGGGGGCAGGAAGAGGCACATGTTCTGGGCTGGCCTCATTTACAGCAGTCTGGCCAGAGCCTGCTCTGTTGGCTGACTGGCTGCAGCAGCCCCACACAGCATCCCCAGCCAAAGGCTCCAGCAGCTGCAGGTCAGCATCCACGCAGGCCCAGCCTCTCGCCTTCTCCCCAGTTTGAACTTTTATCTGCCCTCCTCCTTTATGGAAATCGCTCTCTTTTTATATTAATGAACAGATCACTTCGAACCATGAATGAGGTACAGTATAAAAACCATTGCCCTTGGCATGAGACGTACCAAAGGTCTAATCTCATTACCACTTATCCCTCTGGGCCCTTGGGCAACTTCTTCTGTGTGCCTTGCTTTTCTCATTTATAAATTGTAACTACTACTTCCTGATTTATAAGGTGGTTATAAGGATCAAATGAGATATCACAGTTGAAACTTGCCCAAGGTGCTTAATCAAATCTACTTCCTTCCCCCTCCTCCCCACCCCCCGCCCCCACAGCAGATGACTTCCATGGCCCTAACCTGTACTAAGATCTGCTAAGAGCTACTAGGACACAACTCAGGACATTGATCAAAGAACTTAAGGTCTGGAGCTCCACAAAGACAGGGACTGTGACTTTTCTATTTGTCAATGTGTACCCAACCTGACACATGGAGGTACGAAGTATTTACTGATTGAATAGTGGAGGAAATATGCAAACGTGGATCTTAAAAGCTTACAGGTGTATCATCAAAGAAGCCCATTAAAGTCTAGAGATGGCAAATCATTTCCTTTCTTGCCCGCCCGAAGTGATGTAGTTAATACATTGAGGATTCTGAGGCCACATATCAATTAGTAATATCTGCCAAAAGTATGAAAAGAGGTCAAGCATCACTAGCCCCTGTACTTCCACTCTTTGGTTCAAACCAACACATCATTTCACAGGTGAGATCAAAGCTCACACAGCCACTTCCTGGCAGACTTGGATGCAAATGAACATTCAACTCTGTCTGTGAGCAGCAGAAAAACCAAAACCCGCAGAAGCCTGATTTACAGGATGATGACAGCAAGTTGGGAACAAAAGGCCAGGGACTCCCAACAGCCCTTCCTCCCAGCCACTGTCTCAGGCTGAACGTTTCATCTCAACCCCCACTAGCTGAGGTGCAAGCAGTAATCCAGAAGACATGCTGATGGATAGCAAAAGTTCAATGAGTCCTGGGGACTGAACTCCTCATTATTCCCTCTTCACCACGATGCTTCCCTTTGGGCCACTGGTGTCCTGCATCTGTCTGCCAGCCCCGCCCTCTGCCCCAGCCTCCCTGGATCCTCAGTCACAACCCGCATTTACCAGGGATTCATTTCACCTCTCAAAAAGCACTGCTTGGGAGAAACAGAGAAGAGTAATTAGCAAATTCAGCATTCTGGTAATCTTTCTAAGTCCCATGACTTCATTAGCTGTCTGTCATTGACCAAAAACAAAACAAACAAATAACAATTTAAAAAAAAAAAAGAATGGGCTCACTCACAGCACCTAGGTTCTGTAAAAAACTTGTGAGGCAAGTAGAAATAAATGTTTTTTTAATTTAAAACTGAAGACTCCTCCCAAGAAAGTAGAGCATAACTTCCCACTTCATAAAGTTGGGCAGTGCATAGTGACTTCCTCCTAAATAGTACAATACAAAAACAGGCGAACATAATAATAATAATAATACCTTTACATTGGAGAAACCTCAGAGATGCTACCTTAGCCAGGTAGTCGAGATCAGCACCATCAGTGAGAAGTTAGATGGATATGGTGTGATGAGAAGGGCCCTTCACCTCCATGGTCTTCCTCCCCCAAACCCACAACCCAGTCTAACCATGGGAAACACATCATACAAAGTCCAACTTCAGGACAGTCTACAAAATGCCTGAGCAGCGCTCCGCAAAACCGCCAAGGCCATCCAAAACAAGGAGAGTCCAAGGAAGTGTCATAGCCAAGAAGAACCTAAATATAATGTGCTACCATGGACAGAACATTGGAACCAAAAAGAGCAGGTAAAAATTAGGGAAATCTGAATAAATATGAACTTCAGTTAATACTAATGTGTCTGTATTGGTTCATCAATTACAATGAAAGCACTTACTAATGTAAAACGTTAATACTAGGGGAAACTACATATAGGGCATAGGGGGATTCTCTGTATTCTCTTCATGATTTTTCCATACATCTAAAAGTATCATAAAATAAAACATTTATTTTTTTAAGTGAAATCAAAGTCTTAAAAGTCATCTCTAAAACAGCTCAGGCAGGTAGCTCTGGTAACACTTTTGGGGACAGAATGTGTCCTCCTCCCTCCCTCCAGAATGACTTTTTCTCCTTGGTCAGCCAACCGGCCTCTTCTCTTCCCACTGTATTGGTCCAAGTTCTGCCCTACAAAATCTACAAAAAAAAATTGCAGTCTAGACTCTCCAACACAGCCCTCAACTGTTTGAGTTGTGCTTTATCAAACCAAGAGAGACCTGCAAACATCTTCCAGCCCCAATCCTTCATTTTCAAGACAAGGAAACTCAGACCCATGGGGCAGGAAATTCATCCAATCACCCAGATGCTGAATCCCAAGTTTAAAGCCATTTCCTTTACAGAATGCTGCTCTTAAGAAGAAGGTTAACATGTGTCCCTGGTTTGCTCTCTAGTGCACACATTGCCATTTCTTACACCATACATTGTCATTTGGGGCACCCAGATTCTGCAGTGCCCTCCAAGGAAGAGCCTCATCAGCTTGTGAACAGCTCTCTTACCCTCTCCAGAAGCACTCAGGGTTAGGGATGTTAAAGAAAACCATGCCCCCTCCCTCCCAACAGCCCATGTCTCAAATTGAATAGAGTGCTCCAGATGAGAATTAACCAATGTCATTCTGTGTCCCAGGGCTCCACATAGGGAAGCACACCTTCCTTAAGCAAGCCTCAGATATACACTGGCTAATTGTTACATGCATGAAGCATGGATCCTCATGCAGCCTTTAGCCAAATGAAATGTCAAGGTCAAAGTTACCATTAATCTATGGCTCTACTACACTTTCTTTCTTCCAAAAAGCTTTTACTTGAGGAGGGTTAAGGGGAGGAGCCAGGTGAAAACCAGCATTCACTGAGGGTAGCACACACACATACACACACACACACACACACACATACACACACACATACACACACATATATAAAAAGTACCTATTGACTCATTCAGTTAGCATTTACTGAGGGCCATGATGTGCCAGGAATTGGGGAAAGAACTGAGAACACAAAGATCACAAGATACCATCCAAGCCTTCAGTGATTTTGGTCCAATAGAAAAGGCATTCTTGTCAACAACCAATTACAGAACCATGTGACCAACAATGAAAATGTGACATTAGGAGGCAACACCCAATACTTTGTGAGGGATATTATTTGCCTATGACTATATTGTCCAGACGAGGAAGCTGAGGCTTCAAAGAAACAAGTTACGCAAGGGTGGAGGCAGAGATGTGAATTCGGGGAGACAGAGCTCCAAAGTCCATACTCCTCCACTGTAATGAGCTTTCACAGACCAAGTCATTGATACGTGTTCTACAAACTGTGTCCCGTGGTCAATTAAGTATAAAAATATAGAACACCACTTCTTCCTCTTGGAAATTCAAAATGCCCACATGACCCATAAAGGCTCTAAGAAGTCTGGCAATAAAGTGCTTGTTTAACCCAGTAGTATCCTAGACATAAGTGATCACTGAAATATCCTTTTCTGAGCTCTTTTTGTCCAGAGAATATTTATTAAAATGTTGAGAATTGATGTTACAGGGACTATATTTTGGAAAACTCACCTCTGTGTTCGGTTGTTATCCTTGTGGTACACAAATTCAGCTGCCAAGCTCCTGGGTTGGGTGGGGGAAGCCAAATCCAACTTGGACTTGAAAGGTTAGAAATGTGACAAAGCCAAAAATGTCCCCTTGAAGAAGTAATGTAAATCATGAGGCTTAACAGGGGACTTTGAGCCTAGATGATGTGAAAGTAAAGGTGTATCCAGGGCCAAGGTCGCTGCATTCATCTCCAAATTCTATTCTGTGTCCAAACAGCCTTCCAGAGTTCCCCAGGTACTCCCCCAAGTAGGTGTTGACTTGCAGGAGGCCAGTAGTATTTCTGGAGGCATTAAGCCAAAGAGGAGCCAATAGGAGAGGAGAAAGATACCTGGCAACTCAAGTCAGGAAAGAGAAGCATGATAGGAAGGTGGTTGGGAACAGGGAGTTCCTTGGAGAGAAGGAAAGAAATAAACAATACCCCGTAGCAGCCATTTTGCCTTTCAGGCACTGCTCACGGTCACGAAATACCACTGATAGCACCATATTTAGTTCCTTTTTCTTATCGATCCCCCTCCATCGGTTCCTAAGCTCTAGCGTGTTGACATTTGATTGTTTGGTGGGGCAAGAGGACTGCCCTGTGCATTGTGAGATGTTTAGCAACATCCTTGCCCTCTACCATATGCCAGAATGATATGGCTGTATCACCTCTCCCCCAGATATAAGAACCAAAAATGTCTCCAGACACTGCCAGATGTCTCCTACGGGGCAAAATTGAGCCTGGTTTTGAACCATGGCCCTAAGTAGTTGTTGCTGTCCATCAACATCCAAATAGTGGTTAGCCTATAAAACAACAACATAACCACTCTTGAATATCATTACCTGAGCCTTAAACAGTTTTCCAGCAAGACCCCACTATTTAGTGCCAGGTCATGTGATGTCTACTCATTCCCAAGGACTGGACTCAAATCTCACCACCTGCCACTTTGAGGCAGCAGTGAGCCACCCTCTCCTGCTCTAACCTACGACTCAGGGTTCAGTGCCTCACAGCAGTGGTTCATGACTGACTTCAATTGAGCACCTACGGATATCTGATTTTGTACTGTCCCATAATCCCCTTTGAGTGAGCAAACATTGATACAGCGTGAGTGACAGTTCAGACACTGTGCTGGTGCAGTGGGCCGTAGAGACATAAGGACATGATCTTTACCTTTATATACCTTTGTGGGGAAGGTGGACCTAAAAGTTACAACCCTACACAGCTGCTTATCTTGTCTCCTCTATGGGACCCCTGAGAGTACAGGCAAATGTCCAGTCCTTCTTTTGTGCCCACCACAGTGCTGAGCCCACAGTAAGTGCCCAAGAGGTTACACTGAACGGGAATCAGAGAGGAAGGTGAGCTTCTCTGAGAACACATCTCCTCTGGGCAGCTTCTTTTATGATGTGAGGGTGAAAGTAAATAGTAGTTGTCATTATCTGGAAAAATAATAAGATGGCAACCTTTTGTAAGTTACCCTGCCTTTCCTTTTTTTTTTTAACTTTTGCTCTGTGAAATCCAAAAAGCCATGACCACTACTCAAATAGAGAAAGTGCAGGAAAGGAAAAAGGGAAGGGGCCAAGAAACACAGTTAAACAATTAGGAAGTAATGAAGACTTTGCAAAAACATCTATCGACAACAGAGAGCCTAGGGAATACTTGGAAAATGTGAACACATACAAAATCAGCAAATTGTAAGAGTCTGCATTATTGAGTCCTTGCAGAGCTTTTCCTAACACTATCATTTTTGAAAAGTGATGGAGAATAGAGGGCCACTTACAGCAATGGATTGTCTTAATCCAAGGCCACTACAGATTGGACCCATGTTCCCTAGTCTAAATTTATTGGGCTGGCTAGTCCAATGGTGGCTTATCCTTTGCCTTCCTGAGAAACCTGCCGTGGGAGAGAGAATAAGCTGCCCAGAGTGCCTACCTCCCTTGGCATTTCTCACCACACAAATCAATGGACTGGCATCTCTTGGTGTGAGTCATGTGCCTCGATGGCAATGAGCTTCATGGGCCGACAGCCTAAGGGTCAGTCCTGAGTCACAGGGACTTCAACGAGGATCTGCCCTTGAATGGCTATGTGCCCTTGGCTAAGTTACCTTTCTGTATTCCTTTTCTTCAAACATAAAATCGGGAGGACAACAATATCTACCTCATAAGGCTGTTGTAAGGATTTAATGAAGTACTGTACGTAAGGCGTTCAACCAATGCCTAGTATATAGTAAGTGCTATGAAATATTAGCTGATTATTATTGTTGATTGGGCACTTAGTAATATCAAGTTTATCATCTAGTGGGAGAGATACTGTGTAGATCATGCAAGATCGTGCCTGTAGAATGCTGTGCAGGGGTAGAGGAGTTCAAGGAAGAGGAACTTGATTCAGACAGGAAGCTTTATAAAAAAATGACATTATCTTGAGATGAGTCCTGAATATTGAACCAATGGGTGAAGAATGGAAGACAGAATGTTCCACCCAAGCAACGGGAACAACTTGGCAAAGACACTGGGGAAATTCATGAGCAGAGTATACAGGAATAAATAAAAATGTATCTGCACACCTTCCCCTTACACAGGCATGCCCATGGGCAATGTCACTCAAAAAATCTCCAGCAGAAATCCCTGCAGCACAGGTTTTTCCAAAGTTGTTTCAGGTATTGAAATATACATGCAATGTGCAATTTACACAGATTCACTTTCAGGCAGGTAAAAACTTCAGCCCTAAAAGGAACTTATAGGAAAAAAATATACGGAGTCCCTAAATGCATTAAAAACAGGGCTGTCTCCCACCACACTGGACCGTGCATAAGAGAAGTGTTTCTCAAAATATGGTTCCCAGGCTGGGAAATGCAGATTTTTGGCCTCACCCAGCTCTATTGACTCAGAAATTCTGAATGTGGGGTCCACACATCTGTGTCTGAGAACCATGCTTTAGAGAAACTTCCCAAGAAGAAAACAAGGATGCAAGCAACAGCAGTGTGGGCAACAGCTCAGGTGAGGATCTGTGTTTGCTGTGCCCAAAGCCAGGCACCATCTGACACAGTAGCTAAAGAGCTCAGGCTTTATAAGCCCATAGCCCTGGCTTTGAACCCCGGCGTGGGTACTTGAAGCCTGCCACTTGCCTTAACCCACGCACCCTCACTTGCAAAATAGGGACAATGTTTCCCCCCTCTTCAGGTTGGTCCCTACAAGGTCCTTAGCCCAGAGCAGTTTCTTGAGAGCAAATATGCCAGAAGGAAACCTCAAGCAAATCCATCCTCTCAAGAGTATTCAAATCTCTTGAGTTCTAACAGCCTTTAGAACAACAGTCTTCAAATTGGGGTACACATGCTCTGTGAGTGTTCAAGTAAACTTGGTTTGAGGGCAAATCCTTACTGTTCATTGTCACTCTCCCAGAACTGATCTGCCTACAGGTGGGGCACAGGCAAGTTCTCTCCCTGCCTCCAAACTTCTTTATTTCCTCATCCCACGAAACCCAAAGAAAGACATAGTTCTTACTTGTCGCAAATCTTAGTATGACGTGCCCTGGAGTGCACACTCCCAGGGCTCCAAGCAGGGGAGTCAATAGAAATGTGGAGGTTGTGTATGCCTCTCACAAGCGGGTAAAAGTCCCCCTGCAAGTGAGCAATTCAAGTGACTGGTTACCAGTTCTTTTCCAAGTCAGATGGTTTCCAATTATTCAAGAGCCCCTAACTGAACTGTCAGCTGATAGAGCATTAAAAATATTTTTTTATGATAGAGCACTGGGTGATTTTTTTAATATATGACTTGGAAGTAGCTCAAACAATTCAAATGTAACAATATTCCTTACACTTCCATTTACTATGTGAACAATGTTTGCAGCACTTACGCCTTTTTTAAGTTGAGGTGTAATTGAGATATGAGGTTATATTAGTTTCATTTCAATGTAATAATTCAATGTTTCTATATATTGTGAAATGGCCACTGCAATAAGTCTAGTTAACATCCGTCAGCACTCATGTCTTAATAAACAAAAGAAACAGGCTTACAATTGATGCCAACCTTAGACTCATTCTAGTAATAGGTGATCCCCACCCACAGACACATGAAATAATTTTTTAAATCCCATCCATCTCATAGCAGATACATTTTCAATGACTTTCACTTCTGTGTTTAATAATTATATATAAAAATATATAACATATTTATGTCGTTTTTAACTGTATAATCATTTTAATGATAATTCAATCCAGAAGAAATGTTTCGTACGTAAACTCTTTTAGTCACATTACTGCTTTAAAATGCTATTTTTTAATAGATATGTTTGTGCTGCAGATAAATATGATAAGAAAGCAATAAAAAACTTTCAAGCATAAAAATATAATACATTAGGATAAAATTCTGTGGGAAATGTGGAATAAAAACAAGGAGAAAAGGAATGATGTAAGAAATTTTGACTGTTAAAGAAAAGCTTAGTTTTTGTATTTTTAAAGTCATAGTATCAAATCACTACCATATTTAGATTTCACTGGGAGTTTTTAAAAAAACAATGTAAAGGTTTACCGTTTGATGTCAATATGCCAAAAATTATATCCTTTCCGACTTTTTATTTATTTATTTTTATATTTTATTTATTTATTTTCAGAGAGAGGGGAAAGGAAGAGGGAGAGAAATATCAATGTGTGGTTGCCTCTCATGTGTCCCCCACTGGGAACTGGCCTGCAACCCAGGCATGTGCTCTGACTGGGAATCGAATCACGATCCTTTGCTTCACAGGCCCACGCTCAATCCACTGAGCTACACCAGCCAGGGGCCAACTTTTTAAAGTAATAAGGAAAACTGCAGATATCCAGTTAAAAACATGCACAGGGGTACACTGTGACTCAAAATTCTTTCAAGGGATATGCGAAGTAAAAATCGTGAAGACCTCTGCTCTGGAAAACCCCCTCCTTACTCTCCTGTGTCATTGCTACGTGACCATGTTACACAGAAGTGACCTCAATGCTGTGTTGGCTGCCACAAAGCAGCCCAGAGAAGTAACTGGCCTTATCTCTGTTTTCAAAGACTCACCATCTCATCGAGCCAACTAGAAAAATTTTAAAAATGTAAAATAATCGAGGTAGGTGGTAAACAATGGTCTTTCCCACATGGTGTTCATGTTCTCTGGTGTCCTTACTAAGTGAATCCAGGTTGTATTCAGGACAGCAATATGCCAGGTAAATACTGTATTTTGGGGACTATAAAATGCAAATTTGGGAGGAATAAGGTTTGTTAATGCTGCTATTGAGTTCCATTTACTTTTACACTGGTGAAATATTATGTTATTTATGTTATGAAATATTTTACCACATTTTTGCTACAATGTTTTTTTCTTATTATCCTCCTCTAAAACCTAGGTGCGTCTTATGGTCTAAAAAATACAGTACTCATTCTCATTGGAGGTGGCATGTGACAAAATTCTAGTTGTGACACAAGTGAAGACCTGGGGACTTCCGGGCAAGCTTTTGCTTTCCTAATAAAACCACATAGATGGCCCTGCCTGTCCTTTCCTTCCTTCTTCCTGACTCGAATGCCCATTCAATGCCTAGAGCTACAGCATTTATGCCAAAACTATGAAGCAGCAAGTGTGAGGACAAAAGCCAGCATACTAAGGATGGGGACGTGGATGTATGGGAAGGTCCTGGACCCCTGATGGCTTTGTCGAGAAGTGACCTAATGCCAACAAGAGCCTATCTCCAGATCTCTCACTGTATTCAATATATGTACCCCCACGCACATACTCACACACACACTCTTAAGAGAAAGAGTAGAAAGAATTTCTTATCACTCTAGTGTTATAAATCACGGCTAGTAGAACATTCCAGTTACTTTTATGACGTAACAAGCTACTTCAAAACCCGGTGACATAACATTGCCATTTAATTAAGCTCATGGAGTCTGCGGGTCAGGGACTCAGGGTTCTGCTGCAGCAGGCTGTCTCTACTCCACAATGCCCAAGGCCTTCACTCAGGAGACCCAGACAGCCGCAAGTGACTCAAACACCAGAGAACTAGAACAGCCAGGCCTGAAGTGTCTACTTCCAGGCTGGTTTCTTCACTCGTGTGTCTCGTACCCAAAGTGGGATGACTGAAGACTGGACTCAGATGGGACTGTTGACCAGAGTTCCCATGCAGGCAACCCCTCCATGCAGTGCCGGCTTTTCACATCACCGTGGCTGCCCTCCGGGAGCAAGCATTCTGTAAGGCCTGAGCAGAGCTTGCGTGGCTCTTTATGACCTTGCCTCAGGCTGGAGTCACGCGGTGTCGTTTCTGCATTACTCAGCTGGTTGAAGCAGTCACCAGATTCAAGGAGAGGCGAGGAAGACCCTAGACCCCAACTCTCAGTGGGAGGCGTATATAGAACTTGCAGCCTTGCTTTATTTTTTTTAAACTATAAACCTACTTTTTAAAAAATATTTTATTTATTTATCTTTTTAGAGGGGAAGGGAAGGAGAGAGGAAAGAAACCTCAATGCATGGTTGCTTCTCATGCATCCCCTGCAGGGAACTGGCCCCTGCCGGAAACTGGCCTGCAACCTAATCATGTGCCCTGACTGGGAATCGAACCGCGATTGTCTGGTTCGCAGGCCCGCGCTCAATCCACTGAGCTACACCAGCCAGGGCCTTGCAGCCTTGCTTTTTAAACCACCACGTGGGTTGAGGTTTTCTCCTTGCAACTTAACACATTCCTGATACAACGGATGATAATAAGATGACATAGAGTAGACATGAAGTTGAACGGTACAATTACGCTGTTGAACTTAAAGGAGGAAAAAACAGTAAAACAAGAGTAGTCAAGAAAGACTTCTTCTAAACACACTTTGAGGCCTAGAATTGCACAGCCCGGAATAAAATGCCTAGAGGATTGCAGAACTACTGGTGTCCACCCCAGTGCTAGATATGAGTTCAAATTTCAGCCTTCCATTCATAAGCAGCATGGGTTTGGAAAATGTTAGCTGAGTCTCAGTTTGTAAATCAGCAAAATAGAGAGCACATGCCAGGGGTGCGGGGAGGCCTAAATAAAATAGCTCAAGAAGGGCCTCGCGTGGCACACAACACCCATTAAAAGTGCTCAATAAATGTTGTGCATTGGTTCATTCATTCAAAGAACTTATGCACGAGGGAAAATGGAGTGAGCACCAACCATAAAATTGACAGGGAGTCGGTATTCCTCAAACATTAGTTGGCACCCTGCACCTTCATTATGGGCCCGGCAAGCTTTACTGACATTCCCGTAGTGCAAAGCTTAGAGGACTTAGACCAATTTTCCTGAAGGAAAATTAGAACAGACTTTAAAAGACCTTCTGATGTTCAAGCTAATTTTAAGTCTTTTGCCTGCAAAGCCCATCCCCACCTCGCTGCTACTTTGGAAAAATCTATAGCATTTCTCAGGAGAGGTCTACCATCCCAATCTGGGATATGTTTTCTAAATATTATTAGATCTGAATTGATTTATTTTATCCCTAAATGCATTGGGCCACAATCTTCCTGAATGGATTAAGTCAGACCTTCTACTTTTAGCAGCCGGCTCAGTCAGACCAGTTCCTTACTATAAATACCTGGGTGCGCTTGCGTTAAAGTAGAACTCTTTTGTCATCTGATTGTCCCAGTCTACATGAGAGAGGGATGGGGGAAGAGAGTGAAAAATTGGGTTGCAGAGAGAAGGAGAGACTGCGTTGCTCTAGTCTGCTCACCAGCTATTTTCAAAGACTCCTGGATCCAGAGCTGACTGGGTACAGGAGAAAGCCAAGAGGTTCTAGCCCTTTCTCTGCATATTAACCTTGAGAAGTTGGCAGCTGTTTCGGACTCAGTGGAGCCACTTGGACTGTGTCCTATTATTTCATCCACTGAAAGTTCCATTTTCAGAATCCCGTGCCTCAGCCTCTCTGCTCATAACATATGCATACTGATCCTAGCCTCCAAGGCAAGCAAAGAGAGCTTTCCTCTGGCCTTAAAGCTCTTGAGTAAAATTAAATTTTCATACTATCTCATACCCATTTTCTTGAATTCCCAAAGAAGGGGACACCGAGCTTTCAAAAAATACTGATCAAACTCCTACTGAGCTCAAAGCACAAAGGAGAAATGGTCAGACCAGAGTCAGGTTGAGGGGTGGGTCTCCCACACAGCTGCCTGGTGCACCAATACACCAGGAAAAGGGCACCCAGCCATCACTGGGGAGCTAGTGCGTCTTTGGAAACTTAAGGAAACAGAGGAAAAGTGTATTTTCTAAACTTCTCTGCAAAAGTAGAGTGTGTGGTTTAAGGAATACTGTAAGATGATCCTGGAGATGTGGCTAAGACCCAAAAGGGCCATGCTTTCAACAATGAATATTTATCATTTTAGGGTAGCCAGTATCTAAACATTCTCCCTACTCTGAGGTTTCTAGCAGCAGTCTTCCTTCATTCTCCCACTCATGATCCCCGTTTTCGGCTCCTCCTCCAAATTAAAACTGAACAAATATTTGATTTGAACAAATATATTGATTCAAAGTAGCAGGAAATTATCAACAATTTATCAAGATTCCCACATGTGTCAGTCTGGGCACTTCTCCCAAGGATCACAGAAGGTTACAAAAACCTACCTGTGCAAGTTTCAGGCACCAAGGGGCTGTAGCAGGGTCCTGACCTACAGACCCCCCCCCAAATCCCAAAGCCTCCACAGCTATGGCTTCGAGGATAAGGGAAGTGAAGCAGGGCCACTGAGAGCTACTTTGCATAGCTAGAGAACTTGGCCAGTGTTTTAGTAATGTTAAAAGCTGTGCCTGCTCAGAGCCAGGGAGATGGGCCTGACTCTAACCCATGATGTGATGCAGCCGGAGGGGCTTCCTGAGCTTGTGTGAGCAGCTTGGAGTGGAGGTGGCTCCTACTTCAAGGAGCCACGCTTGTCCGGACTAACAATGGCAGCCAAGAAAGGCAGATGAAACCAGACTACCGGCAGGTGTAACCCACTGTGGGAAGAGTCGGAAAGAGTCGGAAGATCAATGCTAGGATTTAAACCTAGCCATGGCAGCCATACTGGGAGCTTAACCGTGTGGTTTGGGAACAGAAAGGGAGCGTGTTCCCACTCTCTCTCTCTCCCTCTTGCTCTCAGCCACGCTCTCTCTACTCTCTGGACCATGTGGGAAGGACAGTAGAAGAGCCATGAAAGGCTCTCTCTCTCTTGCTGTTCTTGACCATGTGGCTGGAGAAGGAGAAGCCTCTTGGCCATGTAGCAGCAGTGTGGGGTCTTGGCAATGGGGTGTGAAAGAATACAGAAGGACTCCCACTGGCCCACCATGAGGACGTGCAATGCAGCTTTGGATTAAGAACGGGAGCCTCGCCAAGCTACAGATTTCTCTTTTCTTTTCCTGAGATACAGTGCCCCTGACTGGCCTGGTTTGGCAAGAGGAAGCAGGACTGCGTGTCTGCTTGTTGGTGTTTTAAAGGGACTTTGAGACTTAACAGCAACATCCTGCCAGTATTCTGAGCCTGTATAACTTTTGAATAAACAGTTCCTTTCCTTTTTGCCAAACTCTGGCACTGAGAGCTACAGTTCTTATCAGCAGCAGGCAAAGAGAACCCAGAGTAACAGAACCTGTGGGGGGGTTCTGTTACAGGGCCGCTGTGATCCCAGGCAGCAGCCAATGGGGAGCAGCATCTCTTGTCCTCACTCACATGTGTGGAATGCAGATGTGCCTGAAACAACAGAAGAGAGACAAGTATTCATTAAGTATTCTCAAAAGCAGTTTATATGTGATGGCTAAGTGGGGCTTATCTCAGAAATGCACTGACATTCAAATATCTATCAATGTAATTCACCATCTCAACACAGCAAAAAAAAAAAAGGAAAAATACAATTACTTAATGGACTCATGGTTTTTGAAAGTTTAGGAAAGAGCGACACAGACAAGGTAGTAACCACTCTGTCTTCACCACTCTCCCAAACTCCCCAGCCCTGCCACTGCCACCCACCGCAGAATAATAAGCTGAGATCTACCACACCTATCGAATTACTATGGAATACTGTACACAAAACAGGGAAAATTTGGAGAAAGTACCTGTGGAGTTATATCAGGGAAGATATGAAATGATAGGTCACCTGGCAGCCATAAACAAAATCAGATGGGAAAATAAAGAGGGAATGTTTCCTAGTACAGTAATTCCGGAAATTTCTCTGTTAGAAGAACTTTGTCATTCAAATACAGTCAGTCTTCAAGATGCATTCGTGAGGATTGCAGGTTATATCTTGTCTCTGAATACTTGGGGTCTCAAGAAACACTTGGATGCTCTCCCTTCTGATCAGTTCATGGGTTCCTCACTTGTGATTTGTCCCAAATCGTGCAAGGAATCGTGTCCTGTCACTCTGGAAGACACCTTACAGAGACTTAACACCTCAAAATCTATTGATAACAAAGGACCAATTAAGCTGGCTGGCTTTGGCCTTGCCAGGGCTTTTGGAGTACCTATTAGAGGACAGATACAGGAAGTAGTAGCACTCTGGTATAGAGAGATCTCTAGCGGGGTTGTCGGGGCCAGTCAGCTCACTACTCCACTCCAGCTAACCTTTGAAGGATACACTCCATACTTGCAGAGATAGCCATAAATAAGCCATTTTTCCATTGGTGTTCAGAAATTCACCAACTCTTCATGGTCTTCAGGGTTTTGAGCACCCTCACTAATAAAGTGTGGCCAGAAGCGGAATCTTTACAGGACTATATGAATACATTTCCATTTGGGATCCCGTTTTTACTATCCTGTTTGGGATCACTTTTATAGTTTGTTACTAGAGAAGTTTCTCTGAACGCGTAGAGCACCTGACCATGGTGGAAGCGCAGTGTTCTCTCCTGAGCATGAAGACGGCCTTTGGTGGTGTCTTCGCAACTGCCAATAGCCACTGGTGACTGTTCTTCCCTTCCTTTGGAAGAGTAAGAGGGAGGGAATGTTGAATGAGTGGCAAAAAGGGGAAAGAAAGGATACATTTCCCTAGTGGAAACCAGGAAACCTACTCTCCCAGGGCAAAAACTTGATTAAAAATACCTTAGCTTTGCTCTCAAAAATGTTAGTTTATGATGCAGCCAAACAAGTGTCTGGCAAAATGGCACGGAACCATTCATCTTTTAATCAGATTAAGGAGATGTAGCTTTCTGACAAAAAATGTCCACATGTTGTATCAAGAATGGGTAGTGATATTTTTACTGTTAACTCTATCTTTGTCCTGAGTATTTTTCTTTTCTTTATTGTAAACTTAAGCTTTACTTTATCTTCTGATTTCAAAAGTGTAACTTAAACATTAAATATGGTTTTATATGAATTTAAGTATAGTAATTCTATGTACCTGTATAGGTCTCACTGTAACAACTATCTACTAATATAACTAAATTATGAGCCTAGTATTAACAATAGGAATTGGGAAAATTTTTTAAGAACAAAAGAAAATTTCCTCAACCCAATATAGAGCATCCATGGAAAAACTACAGCTAGTATTGTACTTATAGTGAAAGACTGACTACTTTCCCCTAAAGATCAAGAACAAGGCCAGAATGTCTGCTCTCACCATTTTATTCAATGTAATACTGAAAGTCCTAGCTAGTTTAATAGGGCAGTAGAATAAATAAAAGGAATCCAGAAAAGAAGTAAAACTGACTTTGTCACAGATGTCGTGATTGACCATATAGAAAATCCTAAGATGTCTGCAAAGGCACTGATTTGAGCAGAGACACAGGTGACAAGGTCTATATTTAAAAAATAGAAAAATAGAATTTCTATATGCTATTTGGATATTAAAGAATTGGAAATTGAAATAAAATAGATACTGTTCACTTAAAAATAAAATGAATAATACTGTTCATTTCTTGATTGCTACAGAAAAAAATTACCAACTTAAAACAACAAATGTTTATTATCTCATACAATTTCTGAGAGTCAGGAATCGGGCAGCAGCTGCAGTGGGTGGCCCTTCAGCTCAGGGTCTCTCAGGATGCTGTAGTCAAGATGTCAACAAAGGCTGCTGTCATCTGAAGGCTTGACTGGGGCTGGAAGATCCATTTCCAAGACCACTCACTCACGGCTTGCTGGTGGAGGCCTCAGTTCCTCATTAATGGAGATCTCTGTTCTTCGCCATACTGGACTTGCAACAGATTGGCTCCCATGTCTTTCAGGGCAAGCAACGCAAGGAGAGCAAAGAAGAAGCTGTGATGCCTTTTACTACTTAGTCTCAAAAGTAGCATTCTAATTCTGACATATTCTTTTTTAAAATTTATTTAATTCTTATTCAAGTACAGTTTTCTGTTTTATCTTCCCTGCCCTGCCCCGGCAGTGCTCCCTACCTCCCTCCCACTTCCGCCCCCCACCTTAATTATTGTCCATGTGTCCTTTATACTTATTCATGTGAGTCCCTCCCCTTTTCCCCTATGATTCTCTCCCCTCTCCTCTCTGGACCCTGTCAGCATGTTCCGTATTTGAGTGTCATTGGTCATATTTTGCTTGTTTGTTTGTTATGTTGTTTAGTTTCCTATTAAAGGTGAGATCATATGGTATTTGTCTTTCACCGCCTGACTTATTTTGCTCAACATAATGCTCTCCAGTTCCATCCATGATGTTGCAAAAGGTAGGAGCTCCTTCTTCCTTTCTGCAGCATAGAATTCCATTGTGTAAATGTACTACTTCTGGCATATTCTACTGCCCGCACAGAGAAGCTCTGGTACAAAATGGGTATGGGAGTTGGAGCTGTTGGAATGTTGTTATACGAAGGCATTAATATTAGAAGGGAAGGATTACTGGGAGCCAATTTAGAGTCTGGCTACCACAAATACCATTTATAATAACAAAAAAGTAAAACACTTATGGATAAAGTTAACAAAACACATTAAATCTCTACACTGAACATGTTAAAGTAATCACTGAAAAAAATTAAAGATTTAAATAAATGAGGATATATATGATGCTTATGGATTGAAAGATAGTTTTGTTAAGATACAGATATTCAATATAACCTCAATCATAATGTCACCAGGTTGTTTCTTAATAGAAATTGACACTCACAAACTGGCAATAAAATTTATACATAAATGTTAAGGACAAAAAATAGCCAAAAAAACTTTGAAAAAAATGAACAAAGTTGGTGGATTTAGACTACCTCCTGCACTACATCCTAAAATGGTACAAGAACAGGTGTGTCCAACCTTTTGGCATCTCTGGGCCACACTGGAAGAAGAAGAGTTGCCTTGGGCCACACATTAAATACACTGTGACATGCAATCACAAAAAAGTCTCGTAATGTTTTAGATAAATTTACAATTTTGTGTTGGACCATATTAATAGCCATCCTGGGCCACATGTGGGCCACAGGTCAAGGATTGGACTCCCCTGATACACTATTTTAAGATTTACCATAAGTCTACCAATAATAAAACAGTGTACAATTAACATAAGATAGACACAAAGGTCAATGGAACAGAATAAAGAGTGTAGAAATAGACCTACTTGTATATGGTCAATTAATTTTTGACAAAAATGCCAAAGGAATCCAATGTGAAAGGATTTTCAACAAACATTACAAGAACAATTGAATAGCCCAGGAATAAAATGAACCTTGAATATTGCCTTACACTATACACAAAAATTAACTTAAAATTGTTCATTGGCTTAATCTGTAAATGCTGAACTAAAAACTTCTGAACAAAAACACAGGAGAAAAATGTTTTGACCATAGTATAGGCAAAGAATTCTTAGTACACAAAAAGCATGTATCCTAGAAAGAAAAAACTGACAAATTGGACTACATCAAAATTAAGGCTTCCTAGTCTTTGAAAGATGGCATTAAAAAGGAAAGAAAGGGCAAGCCATAAAAAATATGTATGCCATACATATACCATGCAAAAGGATTATACCTTGAACATATAAAGAACTCTTATAGTTCAATTATAAGATATTAACTTAATTAAGCATAGGAAAAATTTTGAACAGGCACTTCACAAAAGAGGAAATATAAATGGCAAGTGTGCACATGAAAATGTGCTCAACATCACTGTCACTGGGGAAACGCAAATTAAAACCATGAGGAACTACTACCACCCACTATAAGAGCTAAACTTAAAAAGAGAAACAATACCAAGTGTCGGCAAGATTGTGGAACAACCGGAATTCTCATACTCTGCTAGTAGAAATAAAAATAATATAGCACTTTGGAAAAATTTGGCAATTCCTTATAAAGTGAAATATTTCATTACTATATGACTGAGCAATCCCCTAGGTATTTACATGAGAAAAATGAAAACATATGTCTGCACAAAGACTTACTGTAAGTGTTCATGACTTTTTCATAACTTTTATTCACAATAACTCAAAACCAGACACAATCCATAAGTCCATCAAAAAGTGAATAGGAAGCAAAATGTATTACATTCCTACAATGGAAATTCAGCAGTAAAAAGGAACAAGCTATTGATAGAAATATATGCAATGGATCATTCACAGAAACATTATGCGGAGCAAAGTAAGCCAGACACAAAAAAGTATGTAGTGTTTGGTTCCTTTTATAGGAACTCTGGGAAAGACGAATGTAAGCGAAGATGACATACAGCAAAGCAGTGCTCACCGGGAGCGAGAGGAGGGAATTGACTGCAACTGGCCGACAGGGAACTTGATGGAAACGTTCCACTCTGGACTGTAAGTGTGCTTATTTCAGTGTGTGTGTTTGTTGAAACTCATTACACTGCATACCTAAAAGGAGTATGCTTTATTACATATGTTATGTCTCAATAAAATTAATTAAAACATTGTTAAAGAAATACATTTGTAGGGTCAAAAAACAGCAACTACTACAAAAAGTTAGACATTGAAAAATCAGTCCTCTGCCATACCAAATGTCCAGACCTGCAAAAATCCCAGCTCTCTACCCCAAGCCGACCTCTATTGCCAGGGATTTTATGTTTATTGGAAAACTGTGTACATGCATCTGTATACTGGTATTCATGTACAGATCTGTATGTAAGTATACACTCACAAACACACACATACACTCTGTTTACAGGCAAGTGGACATTTTTTATATTATACAGATGCTCTTGGTGCCTAGCATCCCACCTTATCAGACCACCGGGGATTTCTGCTGCCCCTCCCCTTTCCAGCACGCTGACAGAGCCCCACCTTGAACACTAGGGCTTTCTCCAAAATCGAATGCAGCCAGAAGTGAGAGGCAGTTAAGTCTCTGGAACAACCTGGTGGGATTCATTAGTATATGCCCAGCCTCCCATTTTCCAACAAAGAGACAATTCTGGGAGACAGTCTGTGTTTTTCAAAAGTCTGGACTTACTTGGGCTTCCCTTACATATAGCAACAACTCGCTAACATACCCTTGATTTGAATTTTCTGTCCTGCTCTGTTTACTTGCCATTCATTTTTCCTGGGATCACTTTCCATATAAACCGCCTTCACCCAAATGTTTTTCTAAGGCTCTGATTTCAAGCCGAGACAGGCACATACCTTATATTTCCACTTAATAGATCTTGTAAGTTGCACTGTACCAACCCATAAGACCTGCCATGTCATGTCTCATGGGCCTGTGTATTCCACTGCATGAACACGCCATAGGTTTTATAACTACCGCCCATCCATAGGTATTTAGGTGGTTTGTAGTCACTTGCTATTGCATACAATGTTTTAAAAACATTTCTATGCACACATTTTTGCCAGATAAATTCCTAGAGATGGAATGAATAGGGCAAAGGGTGATTGCGGTAGTCTTTAAGTAGGAAGCATCCCTGATGTGACTCAGTTGTCAAATCTTATCTTTACATTACAAATCTAATGTGTTATGATGCACAATGGTCCCTATCAGAGCTCATGCAAGACTGTATTCAACCATATCCCCTGTATCCTGAGGACCCTTCTGCTGAACTAAGTCCCCTTGTCTGTGAGATCAACCTGCCATCTTACTGTGAATGCAAACCCAATCAGGAGGAGCACCTGAAATAGAGAGTGTGCGAACATGAGCTGAAACACAGAGAAATGGAAACAGAGAGAGAACAGATACATAACCACCCTTTGGTTACCAGGAAATTTAGAAAATAATTCTCGTATTCACAGAAGAAGCAAAGAACTCTGGTCTAGGAGTCAGGAGACCTAGGTCCTGGGTTCTAGCCCCCTCTCAGCCAAACCAAGATCTGTCCTTAGACAAAGTGCCTCAACACTCTCATTTCTAAAAAAGAGATAGCCCAAATTGTCCTTTCTGAGGTACTCCCCACTCTAATATTCCAAATTTCTGTGACCCAGACAGTCCATGGAAATGGCTACCTTATACTCAGATCAAGTAATGATCACCTCCCATGGAATGATCCCAACATATCAACCCAGCCACCAGCTATTAAAAACAAAACACAAAAAACAAACAAACCAAATCCCTCTCTCAGCTACAGGTGGATGCTAGAAACTCCTGTGTGAGCAGTCTCCCACTTTAAAGCACAACCACAGTGCAAATATCCCTGAGAACTGATGCAAATATCCCTGAGAACGGGGAACCCTTTTTCCTCGTAACACTCTGCAGGATCGGCGTTCTGCAGAGCACTCTTCGGGAACAGAGCTTTAACCCTGCGCGCAGCTGGAGCTCAGGTTTTAGCGTCAGGAAGACCTGAACTCAAATCCTAGTTCCTTCTATGCCTTAGCCATAGGGCCTTGACTATGTTCTTCTGTAGGAATAAGGCAAGTAAAGCCCTTCTGTGGGGCTGCTGTGAAAACTAGAAGAGAGTGAAATAGTGAACTTGTATCTTGTGCTGAGTGTCAGCTTCTGAAGTTGTGATAAGAGACAGAGGTGGTGGGCTTGCCTTTGGGAGCCACGTTAACCTAGATCACAAACACACACATTGGTGAGAGCTATTTTTTCACTATAGACTGAATGTTTGTGTCTCCCCCCAAATTCCTGTTAAATCCTAACCCCCAATGTGATGGTGTTAAGAGGCTGAAACTTTCGGATGTGAGGACAAGTAAGAAGACAGCCAGCTATGAACCAGGAAGCAGCTTCTCACCAGACACCAAATCTGCTGGCGCCTTGATCTTGAACTTCACAGCCTCCAGAACTGTGAGAAATTAATTTTTATTTATAAGCCACCAGTCTAAGGTGTTTTTGTTACAGCAGCCCCAACAAACTAATACTAAGGCTATATATTAATCTTTCACCATCTATTTAACTGTTCTGTTGCTATGAATATTTAGGGTATTTCCGGTGCTTTACTTTTAGAAATACTGTGTCAATAAATATCTCCATATGCTCATCTCTGACAGTGTTACCTAATCGGTCCTAACTAGATGTTAGACAACCAGGACTTTCTGGGAGAAGCAGAAGGTAGATAATGATTACACAAGACCCAGTGTACCCCGTGTTCATCCAAAAAGTATTTGCTGAGTTTCTAGATTCAAGGTAGTATCCAGACACACTTCATATCTCCTTACAGTGCTTCCTCAAATTGGTACAGGTATGCATCCTTTCATACAGAGAATGTGATTTTTATCATGTAAATAGAATTTTTATGAAACAGGAGAGAAGAGACAAGAGCTGCAGTTAAAATATTGTGTTGACCAAAATTTCATTTGTTTTTTTTCATAAGATAGCTCTTGTAGCATTTACTTGTCTTTAAATTCATTTGAAACAATTTTGTTAGATTGTATTGTGAAAGCTATCAAGAATTTTTAAAAGCTATAGACCAAACAATGAAACTTGAGTTCGAGCTATTCTAATTATTTGCTGCTTGAGTATTGTGAATTCCAGTTCTATTATTTATTAAGTTAGATGATTAAAGATTGCAAAACACAACATCAAAATTGGCAAATTTTTCTATAACCATTTTAATATTGAAGATGGAAGAAAATATGCAACATTTTCAGCATATTAGGCTTTATTATTTCAAGAAAGGTAAAAATGCAGCTGAAATGCAAAAAAGATTTGTGCAGTGTGTGGAGAAGGCACTGTGACTGATCAAATATGTCAGAAGTGGTTTGCAAAGTTTTGTGCTGGAGATTTCTCCCTAGATCGTGGTTGGGTAGATCAATTGAAGTTGATAGCAATCAAATCAAGTCATTAATTGAAACCAATCAATGTTCTACCATGAAGGACATAGCCAACATACTCAAAATATCCAATCAATAATGTTATTGGTGAAAATAAAAAGTCTTTTATTTTACAGAAAAAAAACCTAAATGGACTTTTTGGCCAACCCAATAGTACTATATCTCAGGCTACCATAGAGCAGGAGGCAAGAGGAACCTCTTCAAAGAAGTGTAAGGAGAAGACAGAACCATCTGGATTCCACCCGACCCCAAACTGAATATGAAGCAGCCTGTTTCCTTCCGTCATCAAAACATGACTCCAGCCACCTGGGTGCAGTTTCAACATAATATATTCAACTCCTCAGCTATTTGCTGAGCACCAATTAGAGCCAATAATAACTGGCTGCCATTCACTGAGGCAGAATAGAGTAGGGGTTAGGAGTGCAGACTCTGCCGACTCTGCCTTTAAAAGAATGAGATCCATCTATCGGGAACAATCTGTAGGACAGTAAGTGACAAAAGTAAGGTGCAAAACTGTGTAGCAAAGGGCACCATGTGTCTAAAGCAGAAGGAACAGGTATGCTTGTTTATGCATAGTGTGCCTCTGGAAGGATTCATAAAAATCTGGAGAAAGTGGCAGTGGGTAGGAAGGAGGCTAAAGAAGTAAGCAAGGAAAAATCATTGGCATATCATGCCCTAGAATCTGGACTCTGTGTCCTGATCACTATAGGGTGCTATTCAAAGACAAATCAGGGCAGAAATGTGATTAGATTTTTCTGTGAAGCATACGTTAGAAGGCAAGAAAAGGAGGGGAGACCAATCAGGAGGATGTGGGAGTAATCCATACTTGAAAGTAACAGGGACTGAACTAAGAAATTAGGAGTAGGGATAGAGAGGAGTGAAAAGATGAATTTTAGAAGTTTTAAGGAGAAAGAATTGGCTGAATCTGATGCTGGGGTCTGTCTGCCTTCCCCAAAGGAAAGGAGGTGGGGAAAGGTACAGTGAGGTAAGGTCCACAAAAGAGACAAGGGTTGCAGGCTCTTTTAGAAGGTGAGATCTGTAGAGACTTGACAGAAGTGCTTTTAATTTCGAGTGTACATATCACAAAAGGTGGGTGACATTCTACCAACTGGCATTTGGGAAAGTGCACACAGGAGGAAAGGTACCACCCCACATGTGAAGGCATAGAAATGGAAAAATGTAGGTCACATTGAGGATGTAGCACACAGTCCAATTCAGTTAGAAGATGAAGTGATGAGGGGCAGCTGTGAAAGGCAAGGTTGCAAAGGTGCATTGGAAGTCCTCAAGTGCCAGGAGGTGTATATCTGGGAATGCTTGAGGACACAGATATGGCTGTTTAATGGGATCAGAGGCATGTTTTCTCCCTAAGGCCTCTAGAACCATGTTGGGATCCCAGGGATACTGGAGCAGGCTCTCAGGATGTTACAAAGCAGGAAAAGAGCTAAGTGTCCAGGCAAGAGATGGGAGAAGTACAGTAACTTTGTTGCTGGCCCCAACTCTGCTGGGCAGGAAACTATATCATGTCGTCTGAGCCTGGATTCCCTCCTCCTGGCTCCTGCAGAGCCCAGTACAGGAGAAAAGATGGATCCTCACAGAGGCACCTGCTTCTGGAGGAGCTTCCCCAGCCAGGGTCCCATAAGGCACCCCAGCCCCGGGGAAGAGGGAGCTGGCTGAGTTTCCTGAAGGGTGCCTGGCTCTCCTCAGCGTCTCCTGCTGGGCCTAAACAGCACCTTGCTGCAGCCGACAGGAGCTGTGTGTCCCTGCTGCTTGAGTTAATTACAGTAATTATACCTGCTCCCTCTTTGGCTCTGGCTCCCTTTGTTCCCAGTTTTCTGCCCGCTCATTTGCAAATCTAATCACTCTGTGGACTGATTTTCTGAAAAAGAGAGATGACACGGAGAAACAAAGATATGGAGCAAAAAATGTGGGAGAGAAAAAGTGGGGGTGGGAGTGGGCTGGGAAGTGGGGTGGGAAGGCAGACAAGAGCTTCAGTGAAGAGAAAGAGCTGTGAGTACACCGGCTGAGGTCTGGAAGGTAACACTGTGGAGACCACGGTACCCACAGCCCCCAGACGTTTCCTCAGAACCCCCAGTTCTCCCCAGACCTGGCTGGTTTGGCACAAATAACAGAAAGCTGAAAGGGTGTCAGATTCAAACAATACCCGCAGATACTCATGCTTCTGAACTGCTGCTCTCCCAGGGATTTGGGGGACTTTGGCTCATCCAGGACACCCACCAACACTTCAGCGCTAGAGGTAGGGGTAGGAGCTCAGGTAGGGAGCAGGAAGGAAGCAGAAACTGCTCTGAGGAAGGAAATCTGAGAGAAGGGTGGTGGGTCTTTCCTTTCTCACCCCACTCCTATCCTGGACACCCTTAGGAAAGACCCTGCTTGGCCCAGGGGTCTTCTACATGTGCCGAGGAGCTCTGTTGTGCCATGGAGAATCCCCAGAGAGCAGGAAAGCACAGGTGGGCATGTATATGCTCAAAACTCCTTTCACTGACCTGTGTTCAGTTCACATGAACTGGGCTCTCCCTGAACTGTGTCTGGAAAGAGTACAGATTAAAATGGAGAAGAATCCTCTACTATAAAGGACTAGAAAACAACTTATTTAGTCCAAACTTCTCATTGGTCAGATAGGGGAAACTGAGGCTCAGATCCATCAAGTAGCCTGTCCTATGTCACATGCCAATCAGATTACAGGCCCCATCACCCCCGGTCAAAGGAGATTTCCCCTATGCCATGGTGCTTGTCAGGATGCCAGGGGATAACAGGGACTCGCCCAAGCTCCTGGCTCTTCTTGGGCCCTCTGGAACAAGGGGAATGTGGCTGATGGTGTCATTCTGCCAGAATGACAGCGGTCCTCAGTGAACCTAGGAATTCCTAGGTCCTCAGTGAACCTAGGAATCCTCACTCCTCAGTCCTCTCAATGAGCCACATTTATCCCATCAAGAGACAGAGTGTATTTCCTCTCCTGTTGAGACTGAAAGGGCCTCTGCGATTGCCACAAAGAACAACATATGGTGGAAGTGATAGTGTGTGGTATCCCATGTTAAGTTAGAACTAAGCAATGCAGCTTCTACCTGCTATCATTTTAGGGAAGTTTACCATTGGAACTCAGCCTCCATGCTGTGCAGAGAAGCCCAAGCTACACAGAGAAACCACATGTAGATATTCCAGCAATAGCCCCAGTGAACATTCCAGGCAAGAGCCAGCATCAGGAGAGTGAGGGAACCTTCAGATAATGCCAGCCCCCAGACGCTGAGTCAGCCCCAGCCTCTGAGCCTTCCAGCAGAGGCCCCAACATCGTGGAACACAAACAACCCATCCCTACCATACCCTGTTCAAATTCCTGACCAAGAGTCTTCTGGCACAACAAACAGTTATTCCGTGCCGCTCAGTTTGGGGGCAGTTTGGTACATAGAAAGGGATGGTCGAAACAGGTGGGATCCAGCAGCTGGAGGAGATATGCCCCATATGAAGTTAGATTTGGTAAAGCAAGCAACCAACAGCCAGGGATCCCAAGAACAGAGTTGATGGCACGCACCCAAGTCCTCAGCTAGTATTTGGATTCACCTTTAGTACTTCTAACTAAGAGAATGTCAGAGTGCAGGTCATTTTGGAGGTGGAAGTGGGAATGTGAGTGGGTGTGAACTCCCCACACTGGAGTCAGCCAGTGTCTACTAAGTACCTATCATGAGTCAGACACAGAACAGAGTCCCCGCCCTAGAGGAGCAGGGATAATTGGGGAGGCAGACACATCTACACTGAGAAGTAATTATAATGCAATGAGTTAAGTTGCTATTAAAAATAAAAGTACTTTGGGAGTTCTTTGCAAACAGGAGTGTCTCAAACATCTTATGTCCTGGGAGGGTTCCTATCCACTCAGAGGCATCAATGTTACTCACCCTGTGGTTCTCAGCTCTTGGCATCGAATCTGGTAGTCCAGCCCTTGGAATGAAAGGCCTGTGGAGCATCCTTGCTCAGAAAAAGCCAAGGCCTTCATAAGTGTATTACTTATTTTATATAACCCTACAGAAGAGAATGTTAGTTGTTCCCCAGATTCCACTCTCCCATTTTCCAGAATAATGGGAGCCTCACTTTTTTGCTGGGTTTCATGGCCATGTGGCATTAGGGTTATGTTTCTCAGCCTTCTCCTCTTTGGAGTTACCTGTGGCTATGTGACTGGTAGGGTGTATCGTAGGTGACGTCGGACACTTCTGGGTTGTATCCAAAAGTGCCTTTCTTAGCACCACTTTTGCCTCCTTCCTATCTGTCATGAGGACATGCTCTTCACCTATATTTGGGTGAGAAGATGAGAGAAACACCTTAGAAATAGCAGGACTTGGGTCCCTTGTGCTTTGGAACCCCACACTAACTCTGGTCTGTCTAGCAACAGACTGTTACATGAGAGAAAAATACACCCTTGACTTATCTAAGGCACTATTATTCAAGGGGCCTCTGTTACTAAGTCAAATCCTAGCCCCACAAAAGTCTGTTAATTTACACTATTGCTTTTTATTCATTTCCACACACAAGCACTATGGCCACCCCCTAGCAGATACTCAAAAACTAGCTGAGGAAACTATTGGACAAGAACATCACTGCTTCCTGCTGCCTGGGGGGCCAGCCTGCAAAGACATAAGACCAGCTTCCCCACAGGTTCGAATGCCCCTGAAGGTACCTGGTGATGCCGTCATGCGGTATGCAAATCAGCACTTTCCTGAGACCACTTGGCTCAAAGGTTTGGTGAAAATGGTTGACTTTTCTCTCTTGAAAGATTTGGTCATATGAACAAGATACAAGCCGCAAAGTTCCACTTTTTGGGGGCAGTCAACCTTGGACTTTTTATGAACTCGAGCAAGCAGGGAATGTTTATGCGCGGCAATGACCGAAAACGTTGTTCTTCTCATGATACCATGGAAGTCTCAGTGGTATCCAAGTGACCCGGGATCAGACTTCAGGGACAGGAGTTTAGGCCACCCTTCCCTAAGCACGCCTTCCTGGTGGATGTCATTGTGTATGGGGGAAAGAAAGGAAAATATCAGTCAAATGAGTTTGGTAAAAAATGAATTAAAAAAAATAACAAGTTTCTTTGCTGCGCAGTTGGTCAGGGTTTTTAATGTGGGCGTGCACATTACAAATCTCCAACAGGTTACCCACAGTATATCTCTGCACGGACAGCGTCCTGGTGAAACATTCCCTTGCTGAGTTACGTAAATGGGACTGTTTTCACTGTCGGTCGCATCTGCCAGGGTGAAGGAGCAGAAATGGTTTTAATCTCTTACTAGGTTAGCGAAAAAGTCCATATGTGTTTTTCCGTAATATAAAGAGCACATCTTTCATTTTCACCAATAACTTTATTGATTTGGATATTTGAGGATGTCAGCTATCTCCCACCTGGTAGAACATTGATTGTTCTCAGTTAATGTCTCAGTTTGATCGCTATCAACTTCATCTGGTCTACCCGACTGTGGAGCATCGTCCAGTGAGAGATGTACAGCATGAAACTTCACAAACCACTTTTGACACATTCGATCAGTCACAGCACCTTCTCCATATGCTGCACAAATCTTTTTTTGCATTTCAATTGCATTTTTACCTTTCTTGAAATAATAAAGCATAATATACCAGAAATATTGCATTTTTCTTCCATCTTCAATATTAAAATGGCTACACAAAAATTTGCCAATTTTGATGCTTTTTCAATGCAAGCTGATACGACAGCTGTCACAATACAACCTAACAACTGTTTCAAATGGAGTAAAAGACAACTAAGTGTTACTAGACCTATCTTAGGGGAAAAAAATTAACCCTCTGGCAACCCCAAAAATTCTGGCGGGAGTAACATGCCAAACCCACCCTCTGACATTTTGCCCTTTCCTCCCTCCCTATTCTCCATTGGTGATGATAATTTTAGGTGCCAACATGGCTAGGCAATCACCCAGTTATGCAATCAAATGCTAATCTAGACGTTGTATTGAAAGTATTTTGCAAGTGATCAATATCTACAGTCAGATGGCTTTAAGTAAAGCTTATCCTTGACAATGTGGGTGAGCCTCGTCTCATTGGTTGAAAGACCTTGAGAGCAAAACTAAGTTTCCCCATGAAAGGAGAAACTCTCCAAAGTTTGGGCACCTGAAGAAGAGAAATGTTAGCCAAGATCAATATAATAAAATGCAAAAATCAAGTAAGCAAATCTAAACTTTGCTTAAAGTCCTCTAAGAGGTCAGTTTCAGAATTGTCTAGAAAGATAAAGTTCATGTACTGAGAAAAAATGTGGTAACTCTTGCTCTCTTTTTATTTGTCCCAATATGTTTTTGCATAAGCAGCCAAGTAAAAAGAGTGGCCTTATTAAACTTATTCATATAGGCAGATATTAATATACTCAAAATCATGAAAGAATAATTGGTCCAAAAAACTAGAGATAACCAAAGTCTCTTTCTTCTATTTTAATAGTCATACAGCATTTTTCTGATTATAAAAATATTGCAGACTTGTGGGTGCAATCACCTAAGGAAAGCAAGAACCCCGACTCTCCCTTTTCACATACTCGCTGAAATAAAGCAAAAATGTGAAACACCAGTGAAAGTCAGAGCAGCAACCAAAGAAGAACAGGGGTAGAACTGCATGTCACAGAATTCCAAATGGCAGTCAAGAAAAGAAACAATACTCTAGTGAGGTTCAATCCAAAGGTCTCTGAGAATCCTCACAAATACCCTGCAATCTGGGGAGGCGTGGCCAAGGACAGGAGGACAGACCTGGGAAAAGCTGTGGGAAAGCTCCAACGAGTAGAAGCCCCTCCGTCACACGGTGGGGCCTTGGCAGAGGTGGAAAGGGCTGCTGGGGCTTACCATCTTTCCAGGGAGAGAGATAATGGGAAAAAAGAAAGATTATAAACAAATCAAACAGTTGGGGGGAGGGGAAACGTAACCCAAGAAATAGAATTCATTTTCCTGTGACAGCCCTATTCTATAGAAAAACTTAATAAAAATATAAAACCACCCTGACCAGTGTAGCTCAGTTGGTAGGGTAGCATCCCACAAAGTGAAAGGTTGCCAGTTCAATTCCCAGTCTGGGATGTGCGGGGCTTTGGGCCCAGTACCTGGTCAGGGTGTGTGTGAGAGGCAACCAAGTGATGTTTCACTCACACATAGATGTTTCTCTCCTTTTCTTTCTCCTCCCTTCCTCTCTCTTTAAGAATAAATAAAATTTATGTGTGTGTGTGTATATATATGTGTGAGTATATATATATATATACATATATATATATACACACATGTAAATATGTATATACATGTGTGTGTATATATAAATATATAAAACCAATGAACAGGAGATGATAGAACAATGAAATAAAATTACAAGAAATTTCACAGAGCTGAGGAAACAAATTGTGAACCAAAATAACTTATTACAAATCTAATAAATAAATTGGAAACAGATGAGTGGAAGGAACTACACTGAGCTGAAAAATAGAACAGGATTAGGGGACAGCCTGATGTAGTCCCGGGGAACAAGGAGAACGTAACACAAGGGGATTGAAGCAATGGGATGAAGAAGTACAGAACTAGAGGACAATGATGTAAGAATATTGGTGCCACTGAGGTTTAAAATAGTAGAATCAATAAAACTTCTGAAACATGATACAGGAAGAATCTCACTGAAATGAAGAATTAGCAAATCAAAATGGCACCTTATATATACCAAGAATAATTATTCTACAATAAAAGACATTAAGATATTGCCCAGATAAGTTATTGAACATCAAAGAAAAAGAACCGCCAAAACAGATGAATCGCGATAGACACCAGGAAGGCACATCCCAGTGAAAGTGCGGTACCCCAGAAATCAGTAAGGAACAAACCAGTGGTGAAACGGCGGACTGGCGTCAGGCCTCAAACAGCAACACATGATGCCTGCCCAGGAGTCTAAGAAGATGCCTATTAAGGTCTGAGGGAAATCAAGTTTGACATAATTACAAATTAAGACAGATTGTTTTTCAAATGTAAGGTCATAATCAGATGTTCTCACGGATGATGGAAGACTGGGAGTAGAGCGCCCCAGCGCCTCTTTTAGAAAAAGAGCTTCTCTATGCAACAGGAGACAAGGCCCTGAGGGCCACGCCCTATGTGGGGCCTTCGACCTCTGGCCCAGGAGCACACACGGAGATTCCCCTTCTCTGGAGGAAAAGTGAGACCAATCGACTGTGAGCCTTGTTTTCAGGCAGCAGGTGTCAGGTGCATCTTCTTGGAAGCAATATGAAGCTACCTGCAAAGTCCTCCTGACTGTGTCTTTGTTCTGAACCTTGCTCACCTACTCACTTGCGTACCACACTTTCTGATATGAAACAAAGCAAAATGAAATTGTCATTAGATTTCACTCTGGACCCACAGTTTCTGCCCTAAAGAAATGAACTAAAATCAGGGAGCAGCCTTCATTTCGCGGGAACAACTTCACTGCATGAACTGCTGCAGGCTCCCGGCAGCGTAACCAAGCCCAGCTCTGGAGTCCAGCACCTCCAGACGACCGGTGTTCCCACTTCTGGAAACAAGGCTGGAAGCAGGGTGGCTACTCATGTCTAGACCTTGTCTGGGTGCAGCGCTTGATCAGGAATAAAGGGCACACGCAGTCCTTCTCCTCATCTCAATCGCTGACATTGACACCTCACTGCAAGGAGAAGGAGGTACAGCCTACCAGGGAGGTTTCTCCAGCAGAACAGCCCCCAATGCCGTGAGTGCAGGGACAGACCCCCAGAGGGTGCCCCCAGAACGAGAGGTGCACATCAGTTCAACTCTCCTCTGAGGCAGCCTCCTGTTTCCTGCCAGGAGCTAACTTGAGAAGCAGAGTGATTAGAACTTTGCATAAGGTGACCTGAGCGTTAACCTTTTCTGCCACTTCCTCACCCTCCTCTGCTTCAATTTTAATGTCTGTAAAATGAGGCTAATAGTAAGTAGTACCTACTTCGTAAGGGAGTTATGAGGATTACACATTAGCTCGCGCAGTGCACTTAGAAAAGCACCTGGCACATAGGAAATGACATAAAATGTTAGCTGTGAACATTCATTCTGGGAGAGTATTGTGGAAATGTGTGTGTGCATGCATGCGCTCTCTCGCACACACACACACACACACACACAATGCTACCCCAGGCAAGGAGGCTTCTCTGCCCAGGAGCTGAAAGCAAGCAAAGCTCCTCTTACAAAGATTCTCTGAGAAAGTGGGATTGGGGTCCAGGGGACTAAGGTTTCCTCCGTGGGATGCCTAGAGCACCTGTGCCCCAGCCCTAGGATTCAGTGTGGACCAGGACATCCTCTTTCCTAGGGTCTAGTTGACATTAGGTAACACCCATTTCATCCAGAGCCTTGTCACTTACAAAAGGACCTCCTCCGTGCCTTCCATTCAGTTCTCCTCACAATGCCGTGGATGAAGTGCAATCATTCCCATTTCCAGGTGGGGAGACTGAGGCTCAGAGCAGTCAAGTGACTTTCCCAATTTCACAGAGCTGGAAGTAGACGGAGCTGGGACGCAACTCCATCCTTCTGCCTCCGAACCAATGCCCCCACCTTGTGTGTGCGTCGTGTTGTCTCTCAGTGTAACTCTGTGTGTCCCTCTCTGCCTTTCTTCTTTGTGTTTATGTGATGACTGCTCAGCTGTCTCTTTCCTCAAGTTTTCTTCTCCTATATTCATCTCTCCTATCCCTTTCTTCTTTCTTCCCAGTTCAGGCCTCAGATTCCCCACAACTCATCTAAAACGAAAGAGAGGGCTTAGAACAAATAGCAGTGCGGGTGACTGGCAGGACCAGGACTGAGCTCTGTGTGCACAAACAGAGGACAGCTTGGTGACTCAGGAACAAGAGCAGAAGGGCAGCTCCCAACAAGGAGACAGAGATGGAACCATCACAAGCAACAGCTCCTCGACTGTCTTGTCTTCTTTTCCATTCCCACTCGGCCCCCAGCCCAGGGCTTTGCTCCAATCACTCTCGTCATACCCACTGCTCAAGCTGTGGGGAGAGAAACCTAGAGAAATAGGGGTGGCAGTGGCACCTCTGAAGGCAGAGAGATGTAGAATTGAAGTCCAGGCAGGTTCATTCAAATGAACTGAGTGTCTGTGTAGACGAGGAAAACACGCACCTCAGACCCTCTGGAAGGGCAGCCCACGCCCTGGAAGCTCATCTTTTCCCTCCCCACAGTAATGGCCCACCACTGCCAACTGGGCAGAGGAAGGGTGCCACCTCCTGGTTAGACATGAGTGTAGGACTGGTGCAGCCAGCTGACAACCCAAGTCACACCTTCTGAAGAGCCACATTCGCATAGTTTTCAGTGCCTTACACTGTGCAGCCCCCCACCGCGGCTTCCAGGCTTTGGACCCGAGCAGACTCCACCAAGCCACGGCAAAACGACGCTGCCTCCACTCAACAGTTAGGGTCTGCCAGACCACCGCCCTCATCAGCCCAGCCCTGTTTAGCTGGACAACTGCCAAAATACTGAGTTGAATCTGCTGTTTATTTTTCACAACTGGGGAAGGGAAGGGAAAAGTGTTGATGCTACTGTGAAGGTGAAAAGTCTCATACACTTAAGACAATGGAGGCAAAGGGGAATCACGAGCCTTGACTGGCCACCAGTGTCCTCCAGCCTGCCAAGCCTGTGTTCAACCACAAAGAAAAAAACAATAATGACAGACACTTGGAGGCACTAGAAATAGAGCAACAAAGGTTATGTCTAAAAGGCAAGATGTAATTAGGGATTATATAATTTGATCAGCATACCCTTGATAGCATGCAAGTCTATTGTTAGGCTTTCAGACATTTTGCTTCTAAATGTTTTCAAAAGCATAACAAAAGCAAAGGTGGTGGCACCCTCCTGGCATGTGACACAGGCGACACGGTAAAGGTCCAGGCACTGCTTCTCCGGCGTCGGTGCCTGCTGACACCATCAGCACAGCACACCCAGAAAGGAGAGAGAGGTCGCCTGCTGGGAGGGCACAACGTGGGGACCAACCCAGCTCTCCTAGGTGAAAGATCTGCAGCTTGAGGAAACTCAGAATAAATCTCTGGTCTTGATTTGCTACCTGTAAAATGAGATGTCAACACCCATCCAACTGACCTCCCAGAGTTGGTGTAAGGCAAATGAGATCAAGAAAACTAATGTTTATTGAATATACGCCCTACATGTCTCATCTGGACCACGGCAAGAGTGGAAACTGAGATCTTGGGATGAGCTGAAAGATGACTGGCCTAGGCCAATGTTGCTGAGAACTGTTTGGATGCAGATGTGTTTTGAAGGTAGATCTGCAGAATGTGATTGGAGCATGAGGGACAGGTAAGAAACAAGGAAACTCGGGGGTTTGTCTGAACAGCTAGACATGCCATCACCAGGATAAGGAGGAAGCACGTTTATGTGCACAAGAGTACGGTTTTGGACGTGAACGTTTGGGATCCCAGTGAAGATGTTCAGCAGGCAGTTGGATATTAAGAGTGTGAAGTTCAGGGTAAACACTGAAGGCCAGAGATACAACGTGGGGAGTTAGAAGCATATAACGGAATATAAAACCATGAGAATGGGTGAGATTACCTAAAGCATGATATGTCTAGAGAAAGACACAAAGCAGCTGACTGATTGACTATATTCTCCTCCTTTACCTCAACATTCAGTAGACAGCCACCACTCACTTATCCCTCTCAAATGGGGACCCCCTGGTCCATCCTCTTAGGCAAACTCTTTATCTGTCACCTAGACCATGGCCACTGCTTTCAGCTGGTCTCATCGCCTCCAAAATCACTACATCAGCTCATGCCCCATACAGTCACCAGGTTAATCTTGATGCAACAAATCTGCCTTGGCCATGCCTGCTTAAAAATCTTAACACAGCCCTGGCTGGTGTAGCTTAGTGGATTGAGTACGGGCCTGCGAACCACACAATCGCGGTTCGATTCCCAGTCAGGGCACATGCCTGGGTTGCAGGCCGGTTCCCAGCAGGGGATTCACAAGAGGCAACCATACATTGATATTTCTCTCCTTCTCTCCTTCCCTTCCCCTCTAAAGATAAATAAAATCTTTTTAAAAATCTTAACACAAACTCTGTAATGAATGGGTTAGTCTGAACCCCAACATCACCTGAACCCCGTGACCAAAGTTCACCTCACTAACAGCGAACAACTATTCATTGTTCAGTAAGAATCATACAGCACCACCTATGAAGTCTTCCTGCCAAAAAAAAGAGAACCTGAATCTGATCAAGCCTCCACCTCTAACTACTGGGGGGGGGGGGTATTGAAAAATAATTAGTTTTTCTTAAGTTAGGGGATGGGTGGAGAACTAATATCGATTAAAAGAGACTCAAGAGACGAATGATCCGTATGCTGTATGTGGACTGGGCTTCGATTCTGACACTAACCAGCCAATTATAGGAAGACATTTCTGAGACAGTGAAAACTGAACATGGATCAGGTTTTAAATGATATTAAATATTTTTATTTTGTTGTGTATGAAAATGATATTGTGCATATATCTATAAAAAATAAATTATCTGGTATATTTTTTTGGTTCTACTCTTTTAAAAGAAATTGTACTGAGGTATTATATGGGTATTGGATTTGCTTCAAGACACTCCAGCAATTAAAAGAGAAAGTTAAAGGAATCAGTGAAACAAAAATAGAAGGGTGCTGGTGGTTATTAAAGTTGGGTTATGGGTATATAAAGCTTCCTTACACTAGACTCTCTGCTTTAACGAGTGGTGGAGACTTTTCCATTATAAAAAGTAGAGAGAGAAAAGAAAAATTATAACACCTGTGGCAAGTCCAGTATCAAGCCTGCCCTATCTCCATCTCGTTCTTCTCTCTCTCTCTCTCTCTCTCTCTCACTCATGACACGTTATGTTTCAGATGCACAAAACCCTCAGTTATCTAATGAAATACATTCATGATTCATTAACACACATTTATCAGGATGTTAACTAATATCCAGTTTAGTTTCCTTAAAGTCACAAATAGTCGAAATGTCCAAGACCAACACCAGCACATTGCTGGCAAGCAGCATTCATTTCATGTCATTTCATTCTATTAGAATGCTGCCACCACATTTCCTGAACTCCTATCCAATTCATTTTCATATCTCCATGCCCTTCCTTGTACTGTTTTCTCTTTCTGTAAGGCCTCCTCCACCTCACCACCTGGCAAACTTCTCTAAGGTTCATTCAAATGCCAGTTTCATTATGAACCCTTCCCTGACCCCACCCCATACCTTTTCATCCTTGGCCCCCACATCCCAGTCTAATCAGGCAGTTGCTCCTTCCTTGGCTACCCTAGCTCCTTGCACAGACCTCATTACCACTCTATGTTATAACTGTGGTCTACCTCCCCGGCATAGTGTAGAACTCCTTGCTGTGTTTTCTCCACAGGTATATCACCCAACTCTAGCGTAGAGTAAGTGCTCAGTAAATTCTTGGAGAAAAGGGGAGAGAGGAGAAAAACATAAAGGCAGAACCTCCCTTCCTCCTTTCTCATTGTAGAGAGAGTTCCAAGATAATACCTGCATCCTTAGGGGTCCGAAAAGCATTTTACCCCTCACTGCTCACATCAAGCACCCCAAGGAGCTGACTGCCCACCGGGCTCACACCCCACCAGCGTGGACCATCTCTAACAATGTAAACTGCCAGCAGGGACCTCCCATTCCTCCACCTCCTCCAACCCCAACATCAACAGTAACAGGATGGACAGCATTCAAACTCCAAGTTCCTAAAGACCGCTGCCTCTTTGTCCCACGTCATGTAGACCGCAAAGCCGCCATAGCTGTTTCTCGTCCTTTCCTGGAAGCTCCCAACTGGGAAGCCTCCAGCAGGATGCTTTAATATCTTGCAGGATCCAAGTCCCTGATAGAAGCAGGAAATGTGATTATGGCCACTCTCTCCAGCCAATTACTGGCTCGGGCACTCACACAGCTCTTAGCAAAAATTACCCCTCCATCATGGTGAAGGCAGAAACCGCAGCCACAAATGAATGCCAACTCCTGCGGCAAGCGACCTGCAGAGTTAACCCTTGGAAGTCCACAGACCCTGACCCAGATTTTAATGGCTAGAAAACCACAGGGTCGTGAAAGGGGCCCATGCCCTCACCCCAGAGGACGCTCCTACAGCTCTCACAGGAGAGCCATGTGCCCTTCAGGTAGGTGACTGATTCTGGGGTCCTGCCTGAAGCTACTGCTCCTCGGGCCAATTCCATGACTATGAGTTGAGGTTCAGTTTCCACTTAAAATGCAATTAGAACCCAAGGACATGTTGTAATCCACTTTACAGGCCCTGTCACCTTCCACAGAATGGCCCCTGTGCCCAGTTAGATTTGTGTTCCCTCCCCTATATTCTGGTTTAAGGGACAAACAAAATTAATCTTAGACACAAAGATAGCAGGGCACAGATGAGTGGATGTGTTCATCCACTGGAGGACGATTGCTTGAGTCATAAGGGGAGGGGGTAAATTCCCTAAACATCTCAAACATATTGGAGTACCAAGGGACCTCAGAAGTCATCCTGCCCCTCCAACACACAGCCCTGAAGCACATGAAGTCCACCTACGAGGCAGTGGAGTGGAGTGGAGTGATTAAAAGCAGGCCTCTGGAGTTGGGCAAACCCAGGTCCAAATGCTGACTGCATCCCTGAATAGCTAGAGATCTGGGAGAAGATTCCTCCAAGCCTGAATACTCATCCATCAAGTACCTTTACCCTCCCTGACCAAATTGTCAGGAGAGGTAAATGAGATGACATATAGATCACCCAGGGCCCGGCACAGAGCACCGCTCATGGCTCTCACCTCTGGTGAGTGGTGTTTGTGATCAGTCCGGGGGGACAACAGAAGCTGAGATTTAGTGAGCACTTACATTAATGACAGCGCTGAGCTGCTGCCAGGCACTCTTCCAGTGCTTCACACGTACGGAGTCGACTCGTGTGATCCTCATAACAACCTTAAGAAGCAGAGACTGTCATGATTTCCTTTTTATAGATGGCAAAACCAAGACACCATGATGTTAAATATTTTCCTGAAGGTCGCACAACTGATGAGTGATGAAAGCAGGCAAAAATCAAGATCAGGCCATTTGGCTGGAGTCCAGCTCTTAACCCCCACACCCCACTCCCTCCAATGGAGCACTCCAGTGACTGGTGCCTTCCAGCTCATGTGGGTAGACATCCCATGTTTCTATCCCTGAAACACATCTGCTGGGAATGAACTCACCAGCCAATGAATGGGCCTCCCCATGTCCTCTCACTGCAAAGAAGTCAGAGCTACCTTGGCATTTCTTTTTGTTTTTTATTGTGCTTCCTTTGGTGTCTCCAAGGGCGTCCAGGGCTCACCATGATGTTTGGGGCCTCCCGTAAGCTGTTCCCTTCCTAGCCTCCTCCTTCTGGGCAGTTCTTTCTTGCCTTCAGAGTTTAGCTCAAACATCACTCAGTCCCTTCTGGAAACCTGACCCAATTAACACCCTGGCTCTGTGCTTCCGCAGCATTCTGAATGAACCTCTCACAGAAACATCTACTGCCCTGCACTGTCATGGTTGGCTCACCCCTTGGTGATCCCTCTGAGATGCATGTGCTGAGAAGGTGTGGTTAGAATCTCATGTCACTCAGCAATCCAACCACCATGGTCTCCTCCCTCTGGCAGCACACAGTAGGTGCTCAGTAAGTGTTGTGTGATCGAATGGGGGCCTTTACCCTCCACCATCCCTAGTGAAGAGACTTTGAAAACAGCGTGTTGACCATAATCTTGCTATGTGATGTAGATTGAAAACGAATTATGATCAAGATCACAATCAAATCTTTCTATGTTCCTCTCTCCCACAACCTCCTTTAGAAGAGGGAAAGGTTGAAGGAAAAGGAGGAGAAGATGGGAGAGGCATGTTACGATGTGTCAAATCTGAGCACAACTACCTTATTAAGAGAAATCAGAAATGAAAAGGAATGAGGTCCTGACATATGCTGCAATGTGGGTGAGCTTAGGAAATGCACTAAGTGAAAGGAACCAGGTACAAAAGGGCACATATTATATGATTCCTTTTATACAAAATATCCAGAATAGGCAAATCCAGAGAGACAAATGGCAGATTAATGGTTGCCAGCAGTTGGGGCAGGGTGGTAAATGTGGGGAATGGGGAGTAATTACTTAAATGGCATAGAGTGTTCTCCTGGGGGGGAAGGTTTGGAAACCAGAGAAAAATGGTAATTATACAACATTTTGGATACACTGAATTGTACACTTTAAAATGGTTAATTTTATGTTATGTGACTCTCACCTCAGTTTAAAAAAATAAAAGAAAAGATCCCCAGAACCACCCTGAGGAGCTGGTCTGTGCTACTGTGAGCTGTCAAGTGTGGGAAGCCCAACCCTACACCTCGTCACACCCTCTAGCACCCAATACAGTGTCTGCAGCAGGACCCAACACAAGGCAACACTGGAGCAGGAGAGACAGGACAAGGCCTGCAGCTTGCTGGCCTACAATCTAACTATGCCCAAGAGAGAGGTTTAGGAGCCCCCTGCCCCCCAGAAGGGCATTTTCAAGGAGTCCCGTATAGAGCACGATCGCCATAGCTGAGTGGAAACATGAGGCCCGAGAAGAGCAGGGCCAGGGACAAAGTGCTCTAAGTGCGCCCAGCTTAATACAGAATGCCTCAATAGTCTTAAAATCAATGCAGCTGTCACTTAGCTTGTGAAGGATCATGCTCCTGAGACAAGGCACATTCCTGAGTCTGGCACACCAGAAGGGACAAGGGATTCCACCCAAGATGTTTCAAGAGGATGCACTTCTCTGAACCTGCCCCTGCCTTCCCTTTTCACTGTAACCTGAGAGCCCCCATGCCAACTTCTCCAAGCCCGGAGCTTATACTGCAACCTAAAGGCCATGGTCTCCATTTCTCTTTCTGGGAAACTTCCAGAAAATCAAGAGAGCTCTTATGTACCTGGGAGTTTAACATAAGTCAATGTCTTCTTGTGTTAGGTGCTGTTTAAGCTAGGGAGTTGGGCAAAGCAAAAAGAGTGATTATAGACCATAGGGGCCAGGACATCTAGAGTGGCCACCTACTGGTTGTCCACAGCTGACACACCAGCAAACTCCTCCTTCCTCCTCCACTCCCAGTCCACATGACCGCAGCAGACTCCCAGCTGTCACCTTTGCTCAACAGTGCTATGTTCCTTGTACAATTTCTTGTCTTAGTGGCACAACAAAACAAGTCTTTCTTTGGTCTGGGGGAACATGAAGGACTTAGGCCAAGGAATGCAGGGAGACTGTGTAAGGCAGTTTGGAGGGCTCCGTGTAGCTTCTGCCCACTTAAAAACAAAAAACAAAAAAGATCAAGGCATGAGCTTATATGGAGAGAGCAGTAGCCTTGACTGAGTCACATTTACGAATGGATAATGTGGACCCTACTAGTGGAGGGTGGAAATGGGAGGAAGGTGGGGAGGAATGGGGGGCATGGGCTGGAATGGGAGTAAAAGACAGAAAAACTGTACTTGGACAACAATTAAAATAATTTTTAAAATAAATAAATATTTTTTTAAAAAAGAATGTGGACCCAGACTTGTCTACTTTAAGAGTACCCCTACTCTGCCATTTGTCAGCTCTGAGACCTTGGCCAAATTACTTAACCTCTCTAAGCCTCAGTTTTCTCATTATAAAGTGGGAAAATAAAAGTTTTTAGCTTGTTGGAGAATATCTTCGTTACAAGTCTTCATGAATACTTCACTACAAGCATTATAGGATGGGTCTCACTTTCATTCACTGAAAGGACACTGTACTGTAGGACACGAGATAATAAGTTGTGTTAAAGAATTAAATTTAGGACTTCTGGCCAAGATGGAGGTGTAGGTGGAAACACTGTACTTCCTCACACAACCAAGTTTATGAACAACAAATATTTAAAAACCAGAACGCAAACCAATCAGTGAGAAAATTAAACTGTACTGAAGTCCAACAACAATGAACCATTCAGCCAGACCAGTAAGAGGGGTGGAGTCAGCGGCTGACAAAGATGGGTGGCACAGGAAAAAGCAGCCTGACTGACCCACGTGTGCATGCGGCGGTTGGCAGATCCCAGGCGCGGGGTGACAACAGGCAGACCCAGTGAGGGCGCAAGGCAGCTGGCTGACCATGGTCACACATTCCCGCACAGATAAACCGGGCAAAGGAGTGAGCAATGAGACAGACTGAGCAACCCAGGACCCCAGCAAAGGGAGTTAAAGCCTAAAAGTGCCCATTGGAAAAACTTTCAGGGTCAAGGTGCTGGGAGAGGCTCCCAGGCTCACAGAGAGTTCATTGGAGAGACCCACGGGGTTCTGAAGGGTGCACAAGCCCACACATCTGGGAACTAGCACCAGAAGCATCCAATTTGCTTGTGGGAAGCAGCAGAGGAGACCAAAATCTGAGAGAGCAGAAAAAAATGCCATCATCCCTCTCTAACCCTGCCCCCACATACAGCGTCATAACCCAGCAACCTGGGTCACCCGACCCTAGTGAACACCTAAGGCTCCACACCTCATACATAACAAGTACAAACAGACCAAAACATTATGGCTCAAGAAGAAGAACAGCTCAAAGCCCCAGAGCCAATACTTCTAAGCCACCAAGAGATAGCCAACCTATTGGATGCACAGTTCAAAATACTGGTGATCAGGATGCTCACAGAACTGGTTGATTTTAGTCACAAATTAGATGAACAAATAAAGGCTTCACTAAGTGAAATGAAGGAAAATGCACAGGGAAACAACAGTGATGGAAAGGAAACTGTGACTAAAATCAATGGAGTGGACCAGAAGGAAAAAAAAAATGACCAAACAGAAAACAATGAAGAAACAAGGATTCAAAAAATGAGGAGAGGCTTAAGAACCTCCAGGACATATTTAGATGTTTCAACATCTGAATTATAGGGGTACCAGAGGGGGAAGAGGAAGAGCAACAAGTGGAAAACTTATTGGAACAAATAATAAAGGAGAACTTCCCCAATCTGGCAAAAGAAATAGACTTCCAGGAAATCCAGGAAGCTCAGAGAGTCCCAAAGTAGGTGGACCCAAGGAGGAACACACCAAGGCACATCATAATTACATTATCCAAGATTAAAATGAAAGAGAGAATTCTAGAAGCAGCAAGAGATAAGGGAATAGTCACCTACAAAGGAGTGTCCATCAGACTGTCAGCTGATTGCTCAAAAGAGACCTTACAGGCAAGAAAGAAGGGGCTGGAAGGAAGTATTCCAAGTCATGAAATCCAAAGACCTATACCCAAGACTGCTCTATCGAGCAAAGCTTTCATTTAGAATGGAAGGGCAGATAAAGCACTTCTCAGATAAGATCAAATTCAAGGAGTTCATTATCACCAAGCCATTATTATATGAAATGTTAAAGGGACTTATCTAAGAAAAAGAAGATAAAAAATATGAACAGTGAAAGGACAGCAAACTCACAGTTATTAACAACCACACCTAAAACAAAAGCAAACTACTCGGACAGCTAGATTGGGAGTGGAACCATAGAAGTGGAGATCACATGGAAGGTTAGCAATAGGGGAGTGGGAGGAGTGGGGGGAGAAGGTACAAAGACTAAGTAGCATGGACAGTAGGTAGAAAATAGATGGGGGGAGGACAAGAATAGTATGGGAAATATAGAATCTAAAGAACTTATGACACATGGACATGAACTAAAGGGGAGCATGGGGAGAATGGGTGTGCAGGGTGGAGGAGAATGAAGGGAGGGAAATGAGACAACTGTAATGGCATAATCAATAAAACATATTTTAAAAGAATTAAATTTAATAATATTGTAATGTTTCTAAAATGGGAATCCATATATATATATATATATATATATATATATATATATATATATATATTTCTCAGTCTTAAGAATTCTTTAGCCCTGACCAATGTGGCTTAGGGGGTTGAGAACCATCCTGGAAACTGAGAGGATGGTCGCAGTTTCAATTCCCAGTCAGGGCACATGCCTAGGCTGCTGATTCAGTCCCCGGTTGGGCCACGTGCAAGAGGCAGCCAATCACTGTTTTTCTCTCACATCAGTGTTTCTCTCTTTCTCCCTCCCCTCCGCTCTCTTGAGAACCAATAAAAAAATATTTTTATTTTTTATTAAACTTTTTCCATTACCATTTATCCCCCTTATACCCTCCTCCCTGACCCCACAATCACCACATGATCATCCAAGTCCATGAGTTCTTTTTTCCTTTTTGCTGGATCCATCCACCTCCAACCCCCCATAGCTGTCAACCGGCTCTCTATTTATGAGTCTGTCTCTATTTTGCTTGTTAGTTCAGAATCCTTTAAAACTACCGTTTTAATGTAAGTTTTCAACTGCATACCAGGCTTAAAATTCTAATATTAACATATTTCAGATCGCTGGCTCAAAACAAAGTCCTGCTGAAAGATTTCAGTATCAATGTTTTTAATGTCATTGCGGAAGTGCTGTCACCAATAACTACAATTTTAATGACCTTAGGCTGGCAAGAGAGCAGGGGAGCTGACACGTAAATGCTGCTTTGAGTTAAAGATAGGCCAAACAATACCACATCACACTGTCCAAAGGGAAGCCTCGGGGTGGTGCAGTGGGTAAGTAGAGAAACTAGTGGGAGCGCTGAGCATGGCTCAGCATGAGAGGGCGGTGAGGTGACGAAAACATGCACCACTGTCATCCATGACAACTCACAGTGTGAACAGCTACTTAGTTCCAGGAAACATTGTCATCCGTCACTTGAAATAAATGATGCTGGTTTGAATTGCTCTGTGTTTTGCCCTTTTGTTTGCATTTACTTGATAAATTCCATTTTATTTAAGAGTTGTTTAAACACTGTAACACAAGAAACTAAGACTTAGTTGTGGGTCAATACATGTTTAAGAAACAAAACGATAAAAGAAAAATAACTTAAATCAACTCTAAGGGTCATGAAAGAATACTTTTCCTTTAAACAGAAGCTACATATTAGTCAGATTGTTAAGACACATGATAAGTCACATAAAATGTTTAGCATGTGTAGAAATGGAGATTATTATTAAATCTGAGAGAATACTGGGATTCCTGTTCCAGGTGAGATGGAACAAGAGCACTTCACCCTGTTTCTCCCATTGAATGCAGCTGGAAATCTTGAACAGAATGCATGGAGCAGCTATTTCAGTATTCTCAAAGGAAATAGTGAGTTTACCATTTTTCCATCTAGTACCTCCCAGTCTAAGCTCAATGTAGCCCAAACCCAGAAAAGGCACAGAGACACAGAAAGTACATTCCAGAAGAAGCCTCTAGTTCTGCCTGGGGACCTGTTAAGAAGAACCAAATGAAAAGTTTAGAAATGAAAAATACAGTAGGGCTTGATAGAAGAATATTGATGACAGAAAAGTAAGTCAACAAACCAGAAGAGAGATGAATAAAATTATCAAAAATGAACAACAAAAATAAATGAAATGAGAAATAAAAAGTGAACAGAGCTTTAGTGTTACTAGAGCCCCAAAGAGAAAGGCTATGCTGCTGAAAATTTTTTTAATAAACAACAGCTAAAAACTTCCCAAATCTGGAGAAAAAATAAATGTAAAAATTCAAGATCAGCAAGCTCAAAACAGGATAAACTGAAAGAAACCTCTGCCCAAACACATCATAATCAATTTGCTAAAAACTAAATGCAAAGTAAAAGTATTGAAAGCAACAGAGAAAAACACATTGTTTACAGAACAATAATTCGAATGATGGTAGATTTGTCATAAGAAACCAGGGAGACCAGGAAGGAGTGGCACACCATTTTTATAATGCCGGGGGTAAAAAATTGTCAACCAGGATTCCACACTTCTCAAAAAATATTCTACATAATTTAAGATGGAAGAAAGACCTTCTTAGATGAAGGGAAGCCAAGAGAATCTATTGCCAGCAGACCTGGTCTAAAAGAACCACTAAAGGAAGTCCTTCAGACAGCCGAGAAATAACACCAAAAGAAAAGTTGGAACACCAGGATGAAGGAAGAGCAACAGAGAGGGTAAATAGTCTGTTAATACAATAAACTAGTCTTCATCTATTAAATTTTTTTTAATTTATGGATTTTAGAGAGAGGGGAAGAGAGGGAGAGAAACATTGATGTGAGAGAGAAACATCTTTCAGTTGCCTCTTGCACACACCCCAGCTGGGGACTGAACACACAACCCAGGTGTGTGCCCCGACAAGGAAACAACTCACAACCTTTGAGTGTGCCAGATGACGCCCAACCAAATGAGCCGAACCAGCCAGGGCCGTCACCGAAGTTCTTTAAAATATGTTTGATAACCAAAGAAGAATTATGACATCATCCGGTAAAGTTTGCAACCTATGTAAATGTACTGTGTGTGACAACTACAACAGAAAACAGGAAGAGTAAGAGGAAACGATGTGTCAGACGTCTGCATCTCACCTGAAGTGGCAAAATACCGACTCTATGAAGTCTGTGAAAAGTTAAGATGCATATTGTAATCCCTAGAACAACCACAAAAAATTACACAAAGAGATAAACTTAGAAAATAAATTAAAATGAAACACTAAAAACTGTTTAAGGAGTCTAAATAGTGGCAAGAAAGGGGAATCAGAAGAACAAAAAAAGGTACAAATAAAAAACAAATAACAAAATGGTAGGCTAACCCCAACTTATCAATAATTACATTGAGTGAAAATGGCCTAACCACATCAAGTTGTTGTCAGAATAATTTTTTAAAACTCCTGACCCAGCTATATCCTATCTAGAAGAAACTCACTTCAAATACAATGATAAAGGTAAGTTACGACTTTTTAAAAGGGGAAAAGTATATAATGCAAACACTAAAGAAAAGAAAGTCAGAGTGGGTATGTTAATATCAGCCACAAAAGATTTCAGAAAGGAGCCGATTACCAGGGCTCAATTCACCGAGAATTTGCAATCCCAAACATGCCCCTGACAGCAGAGCTTCTGCTGTCACAGGGAGGAAAGAAATGATTAGAACTAAAAGAAGTAGGCAAGTCACTCTCAACGACAACCAGGACTAATGAACAGAAAAGCAGCAAGACTGCAGCGATCTCAACAAATCCCCGAACAACTGGACCTGACTCACATTCACGGGGAACTCCACCCCACAATGGGAGAACACAGATTCTCTTCGACGGTGCATTCCACCCAACTGTAGAAGAATACACATTGTTGGACCATTTACAAAGACAGACCACATTGGGGGCCATAAAGTAAACTTTAAAACGTTTCAAAGAATTGAAATTGTACAGAGAAATGTTTTCTGACCATAATGAAATTAAACTTGATCCTAACAAGAAAATCCCTAAATTCTTGGAGCAGGAAAATTAGGACATAAGTTTTAAATAAACAAAAATGAAAATACATATCAAAATCTGTATCACACAAGCTATACTTATAGCTAAGGCCATACTTCCAGAGAAACCTATAGCAATAAATTATAATTAGAATACAATCAAGATCTCAAGTCAATAATCTAAGTTCCCACAGTAAGAAACTAGAAAAAGAGCAAGATATAGAGAGAGCAAGCAAAAGGAAGGAAATAATAAGGAGCAGAAATCAGTGAAATTGAAAACAGAAAAATATAAAGGAAATAAAAAAACTCAAAGCTGGCTATATGAAAAGATCAGTAAAATTGAAAAGCTTCTAGAAAGACAAACAAAAAAAGAGGGAAGAGACACAAATTACCAATATGAGGATTGAAAGATGTGCGATTACTCTGAACTCTAGACATTAAAAGGATAGTAGGAATTACTATAAACAATTCTACACACATAAACAACTTATGAGAGGGAACCCCTCAAAACCCAAAATTATATTCTAGAGGGTGGGCCCCCTGTAGTGCAGGCTTCCCCTGATAGGTAAGTGTTCTTTTGGGGAGAGTTTTTTGGGGGGAAAATAACTATAAATTCTATTTCTTTAACAATTATAGTACTATTTGGTTTATCTATTTCATCATGACTTTGGGTAGTTTGTGGTTTTTAAAGAAGTAGTCCATTTCACCTACAAGGGGGACCCACAAAACTGGAATTTATTTTTAAAATATGTATTTATTCACATGTTTAAACTTTAGGTAAGTGCCAAAGCCAGATTTCAAACCCAGAACTGGCTGGCTTCCAAGCCTGCACTCTGTGTCAGTGTGTCCTACGGATGTGGCTGATGCTGTTGTCAATTTCTCCCCTTCTGGGAGTGGCAAGCCAGGGAGGCTAGTGGGGATCACACTGCTCAGGACACCCCAAGGCTTAGAAGGGAGAACAGATCAGGAGTCTCACTGTGGAACAGCATCTGGGGCACCCTGCCCCTGCGTACCCACTGGCAGGAGAACGTGTCTGGGACAGCCCCTCTTCCTGTGGTTCTGCCGTCCTAGCCCTCTCCCCACCACCTCCGTTTTCCTCCTTGAACAGGCCTTTTAGAGACTATCACGCGTGGCAGAGCTGGGTAAGGAAGCTGGGCTGGAAAATTGCCCCTCTGCCGTGCTCCCCAACCCTGCCACTCCGGGCCCCTTCCTTGGCCCTGCGTTCATCTACTCCCAGCTGGTGTCCCCAGGGCCCCTGACCACCCCCCACAAATCACTCAAGAGTCACTGTGTATGACTCCACCGCACACATATGCTCCCTCAAGTGGGGCCTACAGACTATTTCAATGAGACCATAAGTGAGCAGAAAATAAATATTCCCTTCTTTTCTGCTAGTGGGCCTCAAAATGAGCGAGAACCAAATGTCACTTTAATTTCATTGTCAGGGGCCAGCCCTAACGGTGACTTCACAGTGTTCCCGGAGACTGGGACTCATTGGCCGGGTAGGAGGTAGGCAAAACTGAGGACCAGGGCAGAAAGGAAAGTAGACACAGTTCAGGAGCCGGTCCCAAGTGAAATCCTGTCATGTTTATTTCTGGGCCATTTCCCAAGAGGAGAGAGTTAAATCTCTAAAAAGTTTGCCGTGTTATGGTATCAGGTTCGGGCATAAATAGATTTTCAACACTTCGGTCATGTTCTCAACACCTCACTACCTCCATCCCCGGTTCAGCCAGCCTGGTGGGAAAGAGCGTCTTGTTGTGCCTGAGTGATGGTCTCTCTGCTCTGGAAGAGTTTCTGCAACATTATTGAGTGGAACAAGGAAGGATTAGCAAGTCCTCGGATTACTTGAGCAATGAAGATACACTGCCCACGGGCCTTTTCATTTGGAACTTAGTCTTGGTCAATATCAGCATCGTAACGGCAGGTCGATAAATCCAGTATCAGCGGCAGTGAAGAGGTGTCGATGCCTGCTGCTGGCAACTTAGTTTATGGTGAATCAAGACCTCGAACGAGGCTTTAAATTTGCTGATGCTTTTTTCTGCGGGGTTTGTCGCGGCTCACCCAGCCAGATCGATTTGATGCGTCGTGCTGGGAAAGAGGAAAGGTCTGTGGCTCTCAGAGTATTAGCAAGTTCATTTCACGCCGATGCTGCTACAGAGGCCAGAGGAAGGTTTACGAAGCAGCATTCATCAAGCCAGCTAGTCGCCCACGACATCCCTCAGGCTTGGAGCAGAAGACAGAGGAGGAAGGAGCTGGCAGCTGGCAGTTCGTAGGAAGAATCATGGCTTTGGGCGGGGGGCAGGTCAGGGAAGAGGATCTGGAGGCTCTGGTGGCCCCCACAGCCAGGAGAGGAGCCAGATGTTGGAAGTGGCCTCGTCCACTTCAGCCTTCAGAAGGGAGGGGGCACAAAGGACATTTTTCCTTCCCGCAGAGTCTGGGGCAGATGGACTGCAAAAATGGCTCTACTTCGCCACCCTTCCTATACCAAGTGCCACGTGACTTGGAAGGTCTTCCCATCAAGGGGTTCAGTCTCGTGGTCTATCTCACTGTTTGTTCCTTGAACCTAAGCTGCCTTGTGACTCACTTTGACCCATAGAACACAGCAGCAAGAGTGACGGCACACCAGTTCCACACCTACCCATCAAGGAGTGTGCCCATGAGAAGAGGGGTGTTCTCATTCTCTCTCCCTCCCTCCATCTTTCCACCCACCCGTCAGGAAAACAAGATCACCTAGCTTTCCGGAAGATGAGAGAGAATGTGGAGAAGAGCTGAGCGTCCCCAGCTGAAGTTATCTGAGACTAATCAGCCTCCAGCCAGCCTACCAACTGGTCACAGATGTGTAAGCAAGCCCAGCTGAGCCCAGCCAAGATCCGCAGAGCTGGCCAGCTGATCTATACACCTGTGAGCAATGGTAAGCAGCTATTGTTTTAAGTCAGTGAGGTTTAGGGGGTGTTTTAATGTAGTATTATGCCAATAGATAACTGACACAGAGCTCATTCAATCATTTTAATAAAGAAAGCAATGCCCAGGGAAACCACCCCAGGCCCTGAGCTATAGGGTTCCTGGTTCTCTGAGAACAGGATTCTACCAGCTGGTGCCAAATACCTGAAATTTGTACACTATATACATGCAACAGAAGAACAAAACCACCAGACCAGCCCATCCCTTCCCCAAATAGACAGCCAGCATTTGCCCAATTTAACTTATTCTTAGGGCCAAGGTCAACCTGATTTCTAAGTCAACCTGCCCAGCTCCAGAATGTTGGACAACACTGCTTTTCTTCTGAAATGGATGGGCAGATGACCCTGGGCCTCCACCTCCCCGCTTCACCTCTCAGAATCACTGAACCATTTAGAGCCAGTGGCGGGGTCAGCCATTTCAGGCTAAAAAAGAGGCAGGGTGCCAGGGGTCTATGTGCTAGTTTGCTAGTGCTGTTCTAACAAATTACCACAAATGTGGTGTCTTAACACAGGGGTCCCCAACCCTCAGGCCATGGACTGGTTCCAAACAGCTGGAGGTCAGTGGCAGGCAGGCAGGCAGGCAGGCGGGCCAGTGAGTGAAGCTGCTCCCCATGGCTCGCATTACTGCCTGAGCTCCACCTCCTGTTAGATCTGCCCTCAGCATTAGATTCTCATAGGAGCAAAACCCTACTGTGAGCTGAGCATGCCAGGAATCTAGGTTGCATGCTCCTTCTGAGAACCTAATGCCTGATGATCTCAGGGGAAGCTGAGGCAGTGATGTCAGCACTGGGGAGAGGCTGCAAATACAGACTATCATCAGCAAAGAGGTTTGACTGCAGAGACCATAATAAATCAATTGCTTGGAGACTCATATCAAAACCCTATCAGTGAGCAGCGAGTGACAAGTAAGCTACATCTGGTGGCAGGTCATGAAGCCATCCCCCTACCACCAGTCCACGGGAAGAACTGTCTTTCACGAAACCAGTCCCTGCTGCCAAAAATGTCGGGGACCACTGACTGAACACAGATTTATTATCTGACTGTTCTGGAGGTGAGAGGTCTGACATGGGTCTCACTGAGCAAAAATCAAGGAGCTAGAGGCTGCCTGCATCCCTTAGCCCATGGCCCCTTCCTCTGTCTTTGAAGCCAGCCACGATGGATTGAGTCCTCCTCAGGTCACAGCTGCTGACCTACTCTCCTGCCTGCCTATCTTACTTTTAAGGACTCAGGAGATTAGAGTGGACCTAATCAGGCAATCCAAGATAACCTCCCCATCTCTAAGTCCTTAAACTTTCTTTAAAATATATTTTATTGATTACACCATTACAGTTGTCCCATTTTCACCCTTCATTCCCCTCCGCCCTGTACATCCCCTCCCCACACATTCCCCCCTTTAGTTCATGTCCATGTGTCATAAGTTCTTTAGATTCTATATTTCCCATACTACTCTTGCCCCCCCTCTTGTCTATTTTCTACCTACCATCTATACCACTTATTCTCAGTATCTTTTCCCCCTCTCTCCTCCTCCCACTCCCCTGTTGCTAACCTTCCATGTGATCTCCATTTCTATGGTTCCACTCCTGATCTAGCTGTCCTCTTAGTTTGCTTTCGTTTTAGGTGTGTTTGTTAATAACTGTGAGTTTGCTGTCCTTTCACTGTTCATATTTTTCATCTTCTTTTTCTTAGATAAGTCTCTTTAACATTTCACATAATAAGAGCTTGGTGATGATGAACTCCTTGAACTTGACCTTTTCTGAGAAGTGCTTTATCTGTCCTTTCATTCTAAATGAAAGCTTTGCTGGATAGAGCAATCTTGGATGTAGGTCCTTGTCTTTCATGACTTGGAATACTTCTTCTCAGCCCTTTCTTGCCTGTAAGGTCTCTTTTTAGAACTCAGCTGACAGTCTGATGGGAACTCCTTTGTAGGTGACTGTCCCCTTATCTCTTGCTGCTTCTGGGATTCTCTCCTTCATTTTAATATTGGGTGGTGTAATTATGATGTGCCTTGGTGTGTTCCTCCTTGGGTCCAACTTCTTTGGGACTCTCTGAGCTTCCTGGAAGTCTATTTCCTTTGCCAGATTGGGGAAGTTCTCCTTTATTATTCATTCAAATAAGTTTTCCACTTGTTGCTCTTCCTCTTTCCCTTATGGTACCCCTATAATTGGATGTTGGAGTGTTTAAAGATGTCATGGGGGTTCCTTATCCTCTCTTTTTTTTTTTGAATTCTTGTTTCTTCCTTCTTTTCTGTTTGGTCACTTCCACCTTCTTTCTGGTCCACCCCATTGATTTGAGTCCCAGTTTTCTTCCCATCACTATTGTTTCCCTGTGCATTTTCCTTCATTTCACTTAGTGCAGCCTTCATTTTTTCATCTAATATGTAACCAAATTCAACCAATTCTGTGAGCATCCTGATCACCAGTGCTTTGAACTGTGTAACTGATAGGTTGGCTAACTCTTTATTGCTTAGTTGTATTTGCTCTGGAGCTTTGATCTGTTCTTCAATTTGGACCATTTTTTTGTCTTGTTGTGCCTGTTACATCTGAGGGTCAGAGCCTTAGGTGTTCACTCGGGTTGGGCAATCCATGTTGCTGGGTTGTGATGCTGTACATGGGGGTGGGGTCCAAGAGGGAACAATGGTGCTTGCTCTGCTCTCTGTCAGATTTCAGTCCCTTCCATGCTTTCCCCAAGAAAACTGGGCCTTTCTGGTGCTGATTCACAGGTGAGTGGGCTTGTGTACATTCCAGGACCCTGTGGGTCTCTCCAATGGACTCTCCTGTGAGGCTGGGAGTCTCTCCCAGCACCGCAACCCCCCATAGGTGTTTCCAATCAGTGTTTTTAGGGTTTATTTCCTGGTGCTGGGACCCTGGGTTTCGAGGTCTGTCTCGCTCCCCAGTTTTGCCTGGTTTATCGGCACACAAATGTGGGACTGCCCAGTCAACCAGCCCTGCCTTGTGTGCCATGCCTGGCTTCACAATCGCCACCTCACTGGGTCTGCCCATTGCCACCCCACGCCCAGGGTCCACCAGCCACCACCTGTGCACCCAGTGTCCGCCCTCTGCCAACTTGTGTGCCCGGTGCCACCACTTTTTTTTGCTGCGACCCCTCTCCACTCAGTTGCTCAACTGTGCCCCTCTTACTGGTCTGGATGAATGTGTCTATTTTAACTCCTTGGTTGTTGGTCTTCCATACAGTTCAATTTTCTGTCAGTTCTGGTTGTTATTTTGTTTCTAAATTGTTGTTGTCCTTATTTCAGTTGTGCAAGGAGGCACAGTGTGTCTACCTACGCCTCTATCTTGGCCGGAAGCCCCTCAAAGTCCTTAACCTTAATCATATCTTCGAACTCCGTTTTCACTGTAAAGTGATGTAGTCACAGTTTCTGGAGAGCAGGACATGGACACCTTTAGAGGTCATTATTCTGCCTACCACAGTGTCATTGTGATTTTGTATAATTGAGGATTAAAAGACAGGAAGCTTCTCTTTTTCTCCAGTGTCTCCATAGAATTGATGGGCCTACACCTGGAATCTATGAGAAGGGCTTGTGTTCGAGAAAAAGGGAGGGATGGAAATGACCCGGGTCAGCAGCCTCCCCCAACTCATCCACAAAGTTGTAAGGCATCCCTCTGTCTATGACACAGTGGCCTGGCTAATAGGAAAGCAGGGACCTGGCTCCCAATTCAAGGGCGGGATTGGATGGCCTTAGTCTACGAGGAACACTGCTCCTCATGATGTCATACACTGCACAGAACTTCCAGAAGCTGGTGACATCCCTCGTGGCAGCTCCAGGGAGGTCACTCAGGAGCCACAGCAGGCTCTGCAACCCACAAGGTTCTTTCCCCACTGCTGAGCTCTTGTGCTAAAGAGTTGAGAAGCTCCAGAGATGGATCTCAAGAGATTTTGTCCACAAGGAGGTTACAGACAGGATTACACAAAATAGGCACATAAATGACTATTTAAACTTTTACAAAGAGGAAACATCACAAGAAAAAAAAATGGGTACAAGGCGACAGTAGTTCAGAGCAGGAAAAGCTGGGAAGCGTGCAGAGTGGACAGGACAGGTGAGGAAAAAAGGAATCTGGCAAGGCTTCTGAGAAAAATTTAAGAAGGCGTATTATAAATTTCATAGTTTAAGCTGAGCCAGGCAAGCTCTTTCTGCAAAGGGGCAGACAGCAAATGTGTTCGGTTTTGTGGGTCACACAGTCAGTCTTGCAACCATTCAGCTCTTCCGTGGTGGTGCAAAAGCAGCCATAGACAACGAGGAAGTGCACGAGCATGACTGTGTTCTGGAGGAAGCTTACTCATAAAAAGAGATGGGAAGTCAGGTCGGGCCCCCAGGTGGCAGCTGGCTGTTCCTGCTGCAGACCCTGTGGGGGGCACCCTGTGGCGGTTAGCACAGCCATGAAAGGGTTTATGCAAGATGTCTGGTTCAGCTTTGGTGAATGGACAGAACAAACCAAGAAAAGGGTAAAAACAAGAGTTTTTTTATGAAATATTAAATAGACCAGGACCTTAAGAGTTTCAAACAGAAGACTTCATATGGGGGAAGTACTTGAAATACAGCTAGTTTTATTTATTTGTTTGTTTATCTATTTATTTATTTTTATCCTCATCCAAGCACTTTTTTTTTATTATTACTTTTAGAGAGATGGGAAGGGAAAAAGAGAAACATCGATGAATCCACAATCTAGAAATCAAACCATCAACCTTTTGGTTACGGGATGACGCTCCAACCAACTGAGCCACACCAGCCAGAGCAAAATGCACCTAGCTTTAGTAGGGTTATTTGGGGGAGAGCCTTGATAAACAAGTAAACAAGTTTAAATGTAAGACAATGGAAACCAGGAACACGTTAATGGTTTCTGAGTTGGAAACCTATGGCATGCAAATATTTTTCAAATCACTAAATTCAAATATTAGCCTCCGGGGCTACGCAAGCATGCAAAGCAGAGGTCCTGGGGACTGTCCTTGCAGGATAAAAAAGTTGTCCCCAGCCAGTAGGTGCTCATACTGCTGCCTGCCTCCACGCACAGCTGGAGCTGGTGTGCACTTCACACAGCCCTAGGCCCAGAAGATTGTAGGTACCCATTAGGGTGTGGGCTTGGCTTCCCCAGAGCACCAGGCATTCTTGCCTTCCTATCTTCTGCAAAGGGGACACTCCCTCCATCTCTTCCCCTGCTCGCTCCTCCTCCTCCTCCACCCCAAAGCTCTCCTGCTGCTGTGAACCGCATGTTGTAACAAATTAGTTACCAAAGGCTCCAACAAGCTGCTGTCGTTATCCCCAGCAGGAGAAAAGCAGCCACGACCTGGAGCTGGGACCTTGTTAGAGTTTGTAATGAGCTGACGGGAAAATATTTCTGCCTGATTAGAATCCCTAATGAGCTGCTGACTCCGGTGAGCAGGAGAAGGCCAACTTCCACTCTTTCCTCAAGCCCTCCCACACTCCCTGCTCCCAAGCAGAGCCCTAGGCAGGAAGGAGTTCCTTGCCAGCAGTTAAAACCATAAAGAACAAACACAAAGCAGGCCCCCAAACTCCCTGCCCGTCCCAACCCTCCCTCTCCCTAAGAGGTACCCCCATCTCAATGGCTTTTCCGTGCACACTGACTGCTGCCCCCGCTGACATCCTAATAATGCCACCTGGACCTATCTGTCACCGGGCACAGGTGTCCCGGGGGTCCTGGCCCAGTCCTCACTCAGATGGAGATGGAAAGGTGGAAGAACACCACATCTGACCAGCCACCGGAGATGTGAGGCCACAGGCCACATCCCCACGGCAACCGTGAGAGCACCGTCTCCAATTTTGCTTGGGTTCCAGTTGGAGAATGTTTTGATGTCCCCATTTTCTTCCAGTTGGCTGGTTTTAGAAAGCCTCTGGGTTCATTCCGGAGTGAACTGATTCACCACAATGATAATTTTTAGAAGGAAAATTAAAACTCCCAACATATTTGGGGTGGGGCGGGGTGGCTGTTCATGGTTCAATAAAAAATCAACATTCAGGTTCAGTTTGGGATTTGGTTTGTGGTCCAGTCCTTGAGTCAGAAGGACTTGAATGTTTGAAAGCTCTAGATTTTCCTGTCTCCCTGGGTCAGGGGTTCGGGGGAAGAAGACATTGTGGTGGAAGGGGAAAGTGTCTCAGGTCGTGCTGCCCCCATGGGTTCTGTCTGTGGACACAGCCCAGGCTGCTCCTTGGCCCGGAAGGGGCAGCTCCCACTTCATCCCCGCGGGTCCCCACCACTACCGGGGAACCCCCCTCACTGTGCCCTCCACAGAAGAAGGCTTCCACTCTAAGGTCAATCACAAAATATTAGACATTTTAGCTCCCGCTGGGCAAATCACACCAGAGCAGTGGCTCTCAGCTTTGGCTGTGCAACGTTTTAAGAACACCCATGCTAGGGTCCACCCCAGAGTTTCAGATTTAACGGGTCTGGAGTATGGGGCAGGTACTGGAACTTCTAAGTGTACAGCTGTAGCTGAGAACCACCGGTCTAGAGTAATGCCTCGTAGACTTCCGTGTGTACATGAATAGCCTGGGATCTTTCTAACATGCGGGCTCTGGTTCTACAGGTCTGAGATGGGCCCGAGATGCAGCATTTCTAACACGTTCCCGGGGGATGCCCGGGCTGCTGGTCCTTGGACCACATTGAGTAGACAGGATCTAATACATCATCCTGAAGTGCTGCTGCATGTACTAGATACTATATTTGCCATGACTCTCTCAAGTGCAATCAATGGAAATCCAATCCAATTGGAATAATCAACAGGAGGAACTGGTGGGTACAAATAAATGGGAGATCCGAGGGCAGGGCTGGCTGCAGGCATGGCCGCATCTAGGAGCTCAAATTATGTCTAGGACCTTCTACTTCATTTTTGCCTTTCCTTGAGTTTGCTCCATTTTCAGGCAGGTTCTTTCCATGTGGCACCCACGGCGGCCCAGGCAATTCCAGGCTTACCTCATTCACACAGCCAGCAAAGCCAGAGAAAGGAGCCTTCAGCTCTCTCCCCAACCATCCATACTAGTCCCTGAGAATGGCTTATAATCTCCAGCTTGGGTCATATACCCACCGCTGGGCAGAGATGGGCAGAGCTCTCTGGTTAACAGCCTTACCTGAAATATTTATTAGGGCATGAGGGTTTCCCATAGGAAAAGATGCAGAACAAACCACTAAGGAGTGCCCCCTGGGTGCCAGAAGTTCTTCAGACTTCCTCTCCACCTCCCCTTCTCTTGCCATGAGCTCTCACCAGCATTACTCTTTGCTCCTCACAAATGGGCTAAGGTTCCCCTCACTACACACAATCTGTTCCTACCTAATAGGCTCGCTGCCATCAGCTGCTTATACCCTGCGTGGGCAGAAACCAAGAAAGAGATCCTTCAAACCCCAGCTTCCTCCATCTCTTCTGACCTCCAGGATCAAGAGAGGAAGAGGACCAAAGAACAGACAGTGCTGCAGAGATGGAAAAAGCCTCCCGAGATCACGCTGAATCTCTCCCTTTTACAGATGAGAACGCTGGAGCGCAGAGTGGCTGAGTGACTTGTCCAGGAGGCTCTCAGGTGGACTGGCAGAGCCAGACCCTACATTCAGGCTTTCTGACCCCAACCCAGCATTTCGTCATGATGTCTATGTTGCCTCATCTGAGCTTGGAGCCAGTCCAATGTAGGCCTTGGGCCTCCTTAGGCCATGAAAACTACTTGTGCAAAAAAGGAAGAAGCGCTCGGATGGAGGCATCTCTGAGCTCTCCGGGCCGCAGTCATAGACAACCACGTACAGCCCTGGTGCTGTCTCCGAATTCTCACGAGTCCGTGTGTGAGGTGCACAAACCCACAGGGGTCTGCCTGTGGAGTGGGAGGGGCGGATTCTGGCCCCCAGTGGCTTTGGCTTCTGAGCACAGCAAGGAGGAAACACCAGCAGAATCCCACTCAAAAGAGCCCCTAGACTCCAGAAAGGGAATTTCAAGCTGATAGTTTATCACCCTTTAATATTATTTATACTAATAATAGCTAACGTGTAATATGTAATACACAACAGGCCCATTCCAAGTATTTTACATAAATTAACTCATTTAATCCTCACAAAACCACTAAGAGATAGAAACGCTTGTTACTCCCATTCTACAGGTGAGTTAATACCACATGTATGTGATGAAGTAATTTTCAAGGCATTTTTCTCTCAGCGGTCACTTACCTGCCCCTCGGCCACCTGGGAGACAGGAAAGGCATTATCGCCTTGATTTTACAGGCAGAATAAATTACTGCCACAGAGGACACAAGATTCACCTTAGGCCGTGACACTTGGTGCCTGCGACCAGGCCAACCTACTGCCCCTGGAGATTGCTGCTGCTCCTCGTCACAAGGGGGCGCCCATACCCTGGGGCCCCATACCCTTAGAGACCTTCCCAGGTTAACTGGCAGAATTTCGGGGGCATCATGGGACAGGCAGAACTGGCCTGGGCTTGAAGAATAGGAAGGGTTTCTGTAACGTAAGGAAAAGGATTCATTCAACATTTATTAAGCAATTACTAGGACGTACCTGAGCAGGAGGCCAAAGCCTGGTGACAAAGGGCAGATTCACACCGGGCAGTAATCACAATAACAACAGATGCAGTTTACTGAGAGCCTGGGTTAGTAGAAGCACAGGCTCACAGAACCTCTTCTGTCTTGAGAGGGAGGACTTCCCATTTCAGTTCCACACACTGGCAAGGAGGCTGCGAGTGTGGATCAGCTGTCCGAGGCCACACCGCAGCCGTGGAGTGCCAGAGCAGATTGTGTGCGTCTCTCCCCAGCTCCACGGTCAGTAACAGCACCCTGGGAGCTTGAAACTGGCCCTGGCGGGAGTACTTACATCGTGGAAATGGGCAAACACCTTGGAGAGCGGGCTGTCTGACGTTTCCCAGCACACCACGCACAGCTGAGCAGAAAGGGAAGAGGCTGGGCCTTGAACCCACATCTCTCTCACTCCTGAGCTTGTGTATCAGCCCTTGTCCTACCCTAGTATAGCTCAGTGTAACCAGGGCCAGGCAAGCCCGGCCAGGAACAGCCTTCAACGATAAACTGACTGTCCTCAGGCCAAGTTTGCCACCAGTCCTCGGCCTATCTGCCTGCACTTCTTCATGTGTAAAGCGGAATCATAGTAACATCTACCTCATGGGGTAGCTGAATGAGTTCATACACATGAAGCTCTTAGAATAAAACTTGGCACATGACAAGCACTATGTAACCATTAGGTTTCATCTGTTCGCTACGGCTGCAGTGTTTAAAATGTTACTTAAAGAAAAATATGAATTAGTTGCCATTATCTTTACATCATATTCTTGTGTGAAAGTCCAGACATCTAGATTGTTTTTGAAAATTTGTATGATCTGATCTCACTTTACCATGTGGCAACAACCAGCTAGAACCAAATCGCACCTGACCCCTGCCCGCTCCTTGGATTGTGCCCTTTGGGGGGTACTGCTCTCATTTTACATACTGACCCCCCCGCCCCGCAACACTCCCAGAACACACACCCAGCATCGGTAGGCATCTGACTTTGAGACTCCTGCTCTGTGCTTCTTCAAATGAACAGACTGAATGTACGCGGATGATGCCAACCATATGCTAATCCGACAGGCTTTACACCTGCCCTTACACCCATCCAGAGGTGAGGAAGAGGAGGCAGCTAGCTGTGCCCAGCTCAGTGTTGGAAGGGCCGGGTGTTTTGTGCTGATCTCAGCCTTTCAACTAGGTCTGGACAAGCCCTGTGGTTCTTGCTATCATTTGAAGACAGCCTTCAACAATAACCACCAGGAAACTGAAAAAAAGAAGTTTGTGACTTACATGACCTGGAAATTACACATTACACTTAGGGCCACACAGTAAGGTCTCCTGAGGGAGAGATGAGGAAGGAGGGCTGGAGGGAGGGGGAGGGGGGAGAGGGAGAGGGAGAGCGAGCTCACAGGTGATTGGTCTAAGGTTCTGCCTGTCCCCACCCCCAGGTTTTCCAGAGCTGGCTCTGTATTGGTGAATGTCAAACATAAGAGGGGAATTAAAAGTGGGCAGAGGGGGACGGGATGTTAGAAAACAAACAAGGAGGAACATTTTCCAACTTCCGCCAAGATGGAGGCATAGGTAGAAACACTGTGCCTTCTCCCACAACCAAGTTTCAATACAACAAAAGTTTTGGAGAACAAAGACACACCCAGAGACCAGAAAACCGAACTATACGGAAGTCCGACAGCTACGAACTGTTCGACGGGGACGGTAAGAGAGGCAGAGCCAGCAGCGGAGCAGGGTCGGGCAGGACAGACCTAGTCGGGGTGCAGGGCAGACTGACCAAGGTCGCACATTCGCGCGCAGTGAGACGGACCACGCAGGCCCCAGGGGGCGAACCCAGTGATGGAGGGCTGACAGCGGTGGCACACTCGCGTGCAGTGGAGTGGGGCGCGTGGCCCTGGTGACGGTGGTGGCTGCGGTGCTGGTGGGGGTCGCGGAGGCGGGCGCCGGAGGGAAGCCATTGTCCCTCTTTGACCCCGCCCCCACATACAACGTCACAACCCAGCGACTGAGTTGCCCTGCTCTGGTGAAAACCTAGGGCTCCGATCCTGCTACTTAACAGGCACGAACAGCCCAAAAGATGGTGCAAGAACTCAAAGTCCCAGAGCCAATAACTCTAAGCGACCAACAGATTGCCAGCCTCTCAGAAGCCCAATTTAAAACACTATTTATCAGGATGCTCACAGAATTGGTAGAGTACAGTCACAAATTAGAGGAACTTAGTCACAAATTAGAGGAACACATGAAGGCTAAACTAATTGAAATGAAGGGAGATGTCCAGGAAACCAATAGCAATGGAAAGGAAAATGGGACTCAAATCAAGGGAGTGGACCAGAAGGAAGAACGAAACATCCAACCAGAAAATAGTAAAGAAACAAGAATTCAAAAAAATGAGGAGAGGCTTAGGAACCTCCAGGACATCTTTAAACGTTCCAACATCGGATTATAGGGGTACCAGAAGGGGGAAAGAAACAGCCACGAGTGGAAAACATATTTGAACAAATAATAAAGGAGAACTTCCCCAGTCTGGCAAAGGAAATAGACTTCCAGGAAATCCAGGAAGCTCAGAGAGTGCCAAAGAAGTTGGACCCAAGAAGGAACACACCAAGGCACATCATAATTACATTAGCCAAGACTAAAATGAAGGAGAGAATCCTAGAAGCAGCAAGGGATAAGGGGACAGTCACCTACAAAGGAGTACCCATCAGACTGTCAGCGGATTTCTCAAAAGAGACCTTACAGGCAAGAAGGGGCTGGAAAGAAGTATTCCAAGTCATGAAATCCAAAGACCTACAGCCAAGATTGCTTTATCCAGCAAAACTTTCATTTAGAATGGAAGGACAGATAAAGTGCTTCTCAGATAAGGTCAAGTTCAAGGAGTTCATCATCACCAAGCCCTTATTATATGAAATGCTAAAGGGACTTATATAAGAAAAAGAAGATGAAAAATATGAACAGTGAAAGGACAGCAAACTCACAGTTATTAACAACCACACCTAAAACAAAAGCAAACCAAGAGGACAGCTAGATCAGGAGTGGAACCATAGAAATGAAGAACACATGGAGGGTTAGAAACAGGGGGCGGGGAGGAGAAGGGGGGAGAAGGCACAGAAAATAGCATAGATGGTAGGTAGAAAATAGATAGGGGGGAGGGCGAGAATAGTGGGGGAAACAGAATCTAAAGAATTTGAGACACGTGGTTATAAACTAAGGGGGGAGAAGGGTGGGGGAGGGAGTGTGTGGGTGGAGGGGAATGAAGGGGGGGAATAGAACAACTGTAATGGTATAATCAATAAACTATATATTTAAAAAAAAAGAAAACAAACAAGGAGACAAAAGAACCAGTTAAAACAAAGGAGCCCCCGTGGGGAAAGGTCTGTTCAGTCCTGTGGCTGGCAATGTGTGTGTTCCAGACAACCCTCTTTGCAGTGGACGCCTGTTTCGAATGGATGCCTCAGCAATCGTGTTCAAGTCAGACACTCGCATGATAAAAAAGAAGAAAAAGTCAACACAGGGACTCAGAGCCCAGGCCCTCTGGTTCCTAATTCAACACCCACCACTCACCTCTGAACGGGAGCCGGGACAGGGCGGGGTGGGGTGCGTGAATGTCCCCAGTGTCCAGAGGGCTCTGCCCACCCTTTCCGCTCCCTGCACAAAGGGCCAGAGATGTGGCTCTCAGGTAGTGTTGTCAGATAAAATCCAGAACGCCACTTAAACTTGAAGTTCGGGTAAATGACAGACTTTTTAGGATAAGTATGCCCCGTGGATTATTCAAACCCATTGAATTTCAGATAATGAATTATTTTAGTATAAGTATATATGTTTCCAAAAATGCATGAGACATACTTATCCTCTTTAAAAAATGTTCATTTTATCTGAAATTCAAATTTAACTGAGTATCCTGTACTTTTATTCGGTATATGCTGCCACCCAAGAGTCCCAGGGGCCTCTGCCAGCCCAGCCCTGCAGAAGCCACAGAAAAAAAAGGGGGAGGAGCCCCTTGGCCCAGGGCTGTTTAGGAGCTCAGGGTAGAAGCACAGCAAAACAGCCCACCCCCACTCACCCCACACCCCACCCCTCCCAACCTCCCAGTGAGAACCGGCTTTGCCTTCCTTACAATGTCGTCAGGAGTCAGAACTGTTTTTATTCCACGTTGTGGAGGAGTGCTGGGCTTCCAAGGCTCTTCACCCACCAACTCCCCACCCGCCGCCCCCATCACCACCACTTCATTTCTGCATTCACCAGGAAGCCGTAGAGAAGTGTCAGAAACAGAGGGACCAGTTGCCAATTAATTCAGTGTTGGGTTTATTTTGTTTTCACACCAAATCTGCCTAAATCCCCTGAGGCCGGAGCCCAGGAAAGAGCTCCACTCTCCAGACCTCAGCACCCTCAGGCCAGGGGATCCCCAGCAGCACACCCCCTTGGACTGTGCCTTCAATTGCCAGGAACAGTGAGGCTGGTAAGGACCTGCCCCTGAGGACCATCTGTCCTGGCTGGCTCCTGGCCCGTCACCCCACCAGTCTGCCATCACTGTGCCCTTGCCCAGGCCGAGGCTATGCCCTCCTGCAGTAATGGTCCATGACTCCACCCACAAGGGCCTGGCATGGGGGAAGGCAGCAGGCAGAGCCTGGGCTGACTGGGGGTGCCTCCCCCACACCTGTTCCCCAAAAGGGGGAGTCTACAGGCAAGAGCCCAGGTGAGGCTGGCCAGCAAACTGCCTGAGCGAGTGAGGGCAAACACATAAACACAGTTGTTGGCTCTGACTGGGGCACCAGGCACAGTCATGACAATATTATTGGCTGTATTCCCTGTGCTGCACTTCACATCCCCATGACTCTCCTGTGATAGCCACCCATGTGCACTGCGGTGGTGGTCTCCAAGGAGTTAGTGTTTCTTTCAGATGACAATGCCTTGCCCTGAGAGTTGTTTTCCCATTTTGAACCTCACTATGTTGGGAGCAGGAAGAGAGGCCGAGGGCCCTCTCTGAGATGCAGGTTTGGGCCCCACAGAATGAAGGCAAGTGCGTAGGTACAACCCACAATATAAAGTCAGCTCTTTGCACAGTATTACCACGAACCTACACACACTTTAAGTGTATTTANCCCAAGGCTATGCCAGCTGTTCTGGGTGGAAGGTGACAGCACCAACAGGAAGACACAACAACCTTCAGCTCCATCCTCACCCCCCAACCAGAAAGCAGAGGGCCCCAAGGCTGCTCCCAGGATGGGGGCTGCCCCTACCCAGGCAGAGAGGTAGGCAATTACGGCCAAGAGACGGGTCAGATGGCAACTCCTAAGGAGTCCAGGACAAAAAGCAGCAGCCCACCCCCAAACTGTCACCATCAAGTTGCTTTTTTCTTCCAAACTTCCCTCACTTCCATGCCCTGCCTAGCCATCAGCTCCAGCTAACCCTGCTTTGCCCCTCTGCCTGATGTATGTTCCTCTCCCTCATCTCCTCGCCCCACTCACTGCTACTCCCCCAGCACCTACAGCCGTGCCTGACAGGCAAAAGGCTCCGTGCGTGATAGCACTTGGCTCGGCTGCACGGAGCTGCCTTCCCCAGTCACAGGCCCTTCCCAGGTCGGCCACATCCTTGGGCTGATGGAGTCCAGCGTCTGGGCCCCGCCCAGGACAACTCTGAAGAGCTGATCTAGCTCAGCTCTGGCTGACCAATCAGTGGTTCTCCCTCTGCCCGCTCCTGCATCTCCCCCCTCCCTTCCCCAGGTGTTGGTGTGAGGACACTCCTGCAAGAGCCTGCTGGAGAATTCAGCTTCAGAGTCTGCTTCCTGGGACGCCAGGCCCCCAGCAATGCACGCCTGTGGACTGCACTGGGGGAGACCCGGAGTGGGGAAGAAAGGAAGTGCTTTGACTCTTTATTGTTGATCACCTTCCAAATCCAAAAATGCCTCCAATCTGCCTACTTCTTTCCACATCCAACGCCACCACAGTAGCCAAAACCACAATCCTCTCTCCAGAGCCCTGCATTGCCTCAGCAGCAGACCCCCTTGATGCCCCCCCCAGACCCTCTAGCCTCCTCTGAGTGCAGCTGGGGTGGGGAGGGTTTGAGAAGATGGCCCCTTCCCACCCCGAGTGGCTCCTCTGCCTAAGGGCTTTCTCAGCCCAGGCCAGGGCAGCACACAAGTGTTAGGGATCTGGTGCTCCCAGGACACTCCTCAACCAATGAGGGCAAGAGTCATGGACAAATACCCAACCCCGCCCACTGGGAGGACAATGCTCAGGCACATTCCACAATATTACTCAGAGGTCCCCAGTGGGATTCACACAGCCCCCATTCATTAACCCATGCTTTCCTTATTGGCTTTCCCCTCTTTTCTTCTCAGTTCCCCCCATTCCCTCACTTGTGCCTCCCAAATAAGAAGTACCCACACCCAGATCCTGGTCTCGGCCTCTGCTTTGGGGGGAAACCAAACTAGGTGAACCTCCTAACCAACACCCTGACTTCTACGCTTGTCGCTGTGAGCTTCTGAAGACAGCAGGGCACTGGCTTTCTTCCAGACTCTTTCAGGCCATAGGGACTTCACCTGGGCGACTCAATTTATTGTTTCATTCAACAGCTATTCATTGAGTGCCCACCCCTTGAGAGATTGGGTACAGCAACAAATGAGAGGCGGGAATCCGTGCCTTCACGGAGCTGAGATTCCACTGCCTGCCCCCCCCATTCTCTCACACTCCCTCCCCACCGCACACATAGACACATGCTTCTTTCAACCCCTTCCCAGTGAAGTCCCAGCCCAGATGTCTGGTCCTCAGAGAGATCTTACCTGCCCCACCCTCCTTCCCCTTTAACTTACCCACCCCCAATAACTGCCCTCACCAAGCTGGTTCCTTTCTCATTGCAACTGTCATTATATGTGTCTCCTCTACCACCATGCTCACTCCATAAGCACAAGACGATGCCCATCTCTCTCTTACTATATCCTCTGCCCTTAGCACCATGGCTCGTACCTAGGGAAGGAAGGAAGGAAGGAAGGAAGGAAGGAAGGAAGGAAGGAAGGAAGGAAGGAAGGAAGGAAGGAAGGAAGGAATATACGAATGACCTAATGACACCGCTGCCGTGAGTGAATGCTAAGAGGAGAAATGAGAAACCTGACCTTGAGGATGGACAGAGATGGGCAGATAAGGAGCAAAATTTCACCGTAACCTCTACTGGTGGCCAAGGTGACCACTGTGAAGTTCTAAACCATCCAGCAGCAGCGAGGATGTCCTGGAGCCTGGAGCAGATGGCAAGGGGGAGAAACAGCGCGATGCGCACGCAAAGAGCAAGCCGCCAAACACTAACCATTTCATTCTCCTTCTCCATCTTCCAGCAGGAGTGTCAGCAATGGAAGGTGCCTCAGGGCGTATCTGGTATTTTTGCAGCGGCATCTTTGGCAGAAGTATTTTTGCTGCGAACACCTTCATCCCACAACGAATTGGCCATAAGGCAATTCTTCCATTAAAAAGAAAGATAAAATAACTGGTTGATATTTGGAGGGGAATTGTTTGTTTTATTTCATGCCTCCATTAATGAAGTTATCACAGTTATTCCCATTTTTGCATCATATATAAATCTTAGGCCTCATAATGGTCTACACCATGACAAATAGTTGTGGTGATGGTCTTTTCTTTTTCACATTCAATGTTTTTTTGTATTAGTTTCATGGGTGCAGCATAGTAGTTAGACACCCACGTGCTTCACAAAGTGATCCCCCGATATTCCCACTGCCCCCCTGGCACCAGGCACAGTCATGACAATATTATTGGCTGTATTCCCTGCGCTGCACTTCACATCCCCATGACTCTCCTGTGATAGCCACCCGTGTGCACTGCGGTGGTGGTCTCCAAGGAGTTAGTGTTTCTTTCAGATGACAATGCCTTGCCCTGAGAGTTGTTTTCCCATTTTGAACCTCACTATGTTGGGAGCAGGAAGAGAGGCCGAGGGCCCTCTCTGAGATGCAGGTTTGGGCCCCACAGAATGAAGGCAAGTGCGTAGGTACAACCCACAATATAAAGTCAGCTCTTTGCACAGTATTACCACGAACCTACACACACTTTAAGTGTATTTAAATATTTTGTACTTCATAATAAAGTCTTTTTTAATTTTGCTAAGTCATTTTTAATGTGCCTCTTTAACTTTTCAAGATTTTATCTTTTTATGGCAAAATCACCTTACATCCAATTAGTTATATAGCAAAAATGTTGGCAGCAAAAAATGCTTCCGGCAAAAAGATGTCTACAGCAAAGATGCTTGTGGGGGAAGTATCTAAAATCACGTCAGGGACCATTTATTCTCTCATTTCCCAGGTGAGAAAACCAAGACCCTGGGGGGCCCCTTGGCCTACAAAGATCCTGGGATTTGTGACCATCCTCCAAACCCCGTGCTTCTTGCTCATGGCTGCAATCTGAGCCCCAGGCTGGCCTGTTCCAGAAGGCAGGCACGGCTTCCCAGGCACAGCTCACAGTACTAGGTGAGGGGGCTGGTGGGGTGCACCAGCAACCAGACATCTGCGGGCTGATTACATCCCTCTCCTTGAAGCCTGACACCCCGGTGTTCCTCTTTCACCAAAGGACTGCTCTGTGGAGACTACCCAGACTCCCGCTTCCTAGAACTCAGGCTTTGGATTTCAACACCCCCTCTCAGAGTTGAATTGTTGTCTTGTTCCTGCATGTTGAGGGCTCAGAGAAGCTCGATGCCCACAGGATGCTCCCTGCATCCCACGTGCCACTCAGATAGTAAAGCAAGCCTCCCAAGTGAAACTGCACAGTACTAGGCTCCGCCCACTCACTTGGGTTTTTGTTCTGATAATAAATGCATTCCAGGCTGAATGACAGACTGTCATTGATGACTAGGAAATGTTCCAACCAAAGTCTTTTTATACCTGGCCTTCAGGATATCAGAAGAATGAGCAAACACACAGAAAAAATAATAGCTCACACTTATTGAAGGTTTACTATGTGCTAAGACCTAGTAAACACTATGTTGGTTTTAATACAGTTCTTTGAGGTAAAAATTTTTATGATCAACCCCATTTACTTATGAAGAAACTGAGGTTCAGCAACGGAACCTGCCCAAGCTCATGCAGCTAGTGAGAGAACCGGAATCCAAGCCCGGGTGCATCCGACCCCAAGCCCTTAACTTCCTGCCGCCACAAAACCACTCACACTTTCCCAGAGGCCACCTGGGTTCCAGACACCAGAAAGGAGGCCAAGCTGGGCCAGGCCCCACTGCCTTCAGAAGACGGCGCCCCAGAGCCAATCAGTGATCAAAGGACGATAATGCCTGAAGACGAGGAAAGATGGTGGCTGTTACCACCCAGGACACAGAACCTCGGATGACCACAGGTCTGCCTCTCAGCCTTTTTGTGGGGCCCGAAGCAAAACTATGAGGCTTTGAAGCACTCAGCCCCCCTTCTCTGCCCACCCCCTTTCTCGCAGCCCTGCCCCACATCCCCCACAACTCCCTCTACATGCCCATACATAGACACACTCAAGCAACTCCATATCACACCTGACACCACTCCATCATTACACAGACAAGTGGATAGGGAGTGACATGTTATTCTTTAAGAGCAATTACTGCTTTAAGTGGCTGTAGAAGGAGGCAGTGCTAAAACAAAGGAATAGTTGACTATCTTAGTGTGTCTCAATCCGTTGAAAGGTAATTTGTTCCTATTAACAGTAAGAATATTAAAATTTGTGAATGAGCTACGTTTTGGAAAACAAGAGTAAATTCAGTATCTTCCCTAAAATAACAACACAGTCACTTGAATTTAATATGTGCTCTTGAGTAGAAGAGAAAATGGCATGACAGCTAGTTCAATAACTCTGTAACTCACAACCCATTTTGAATATGGCGCAATCTAAGTTAATCATTAGAACTGGTGTGTTCTTTAGTGATTGTGGCATTTACGAACTACTATCTCACTTTGCTTTCTCTCACCCAATTTTTTAGACTTTATCAAAACCTGAGCATCCCGGGGAATATATTTCCTGGCACAGGAATATCATCCATCATGAAGGCAACAGCTGGGGAGAAATGCTCTAAAGAAACTGCAGGTACAGGAGGGCACTTTGCCAAGACACACAGGAAGCCCTGGCAGCTTGTGATGTGCTTCCTGACTTCATTCCACAAGGTCTCCAAAACCTGCCTCCTCCGTGAACTCTTCCTCCACCAGCGTGAGAGAACACTCCAACCCTAGGCCAGGGCCAGGTAGGCTACCTGTCTTCATCTGCTCAGCTGCCATACAAAATGCCACACACTGAGTGGTTTCAACAAGAGAAATCAATTTCTCACCATTCCAGAGTCTTTGATCTTGGATTCCAAAATCCAAGGTCAAAGTGCCAGCAGACTGGGCTCCTGGTGAGAGCTCGCTTTCACCAATCTGCCTTGCAGCCAACCACCTTCTTGCTATACGCTTTCCTTGGTATGTGCAAGCTTCCTCTTCTTATTAAGACACCAACCCTGTCATGATGGCCCCACCCTCATGAAATAATCTAACCATAATGACCTCCCCAAAGCCCCGTCTCTAAGCACCACCACATTGGGGATTAGGGTTTCGACATACAAATTTAGTGGGGAGGGGAGACGAACATTCACTTCATAACAGGACATAACTAATGGGGATGATGGATATAAGAAATTGGTTCTCAGGTGACTGACATAAAAATTGAATCATTCATCCATTGATTGACTGATTCATTCATTCATTCATTCATCAAACTGGTATTTATTAGTACATGCTGTATACCAATGCTCTGCTTTGGAGCTTCAGTGTTGATTCAAGTAAATCTAGTTCCTGCCTTCATAAAGATTATCGTCTTCAAGGCTGACAACCAGAATCTGTGCAGGAGAGAGCACCAGATGTCAGTGTAGGTCTCCACCGAGTTTATTCATTCTCCCAACAAACATTGAGAGTTTGACTGTGTGCAGAGACGCAGGTAGAAATCAGACATGGTCCTTGCCCTCAAAGAACTCACAGTCCAGGAGGCAGAGGCAGATGGCAAATGCAACGTGTTAAGTTCTACAGAGTTAGATGTGCATGCCTGTAACATTGGTGCATGTAATGACACAGCAAAAAGAGAGAGAGAGAAAATCACCGGATAAATAGCACAGTGGTTCTCCCACCATTCCTCCCGGTAAGCAATGCCATGAGGTGGGAAAGTGAAGCTACAGCACCTCCAGTTTGTTCCACGTCCCACTACCTCATGTGGTGTGATCGTGGCCTGTCTCACTGACATTCATTTATTACTAAAAACACACTTTTTTCTTTCCTCAAGGTCCCTACACACAAGTCAGCTACTTCATCCGGTCATTGGCCGAAGAAGTGGGTTCAGTTTCATCTCAGGCTGGGCTGAACTTCTCATGGCTACCATGTGCTTTGGGGGTGGGTTGGCAGGACAGTGCATCACCCCAATCAGGACACCACTGAGAGTGAAGGGAGGCGAGAGTGATACTCACACCAGAACAAGGGGCATAAACTGAGACCTGGCGAGTGAGGCATGTGCCACCTCTACTTACGGGTGACTTCAGGGATATTTGTTTATTCATCTATTTATTTATCTGAAATAACACAAAAATCACAAAGTCTGAGAAAAATAATATACTTATTCAATTGCCCGACATATCTTTATAATAGGTTTCCCCCCTATTTGGGGGGGATATATGATCTTTGCTCACTTTTTCATAGGATCAGATCTATATATCTTCTGAAAAATAAAAAGATAATTAAATTTTTTCCTTCAGCACGGCTCATTAAAATTCATTTTTATCGTTGATAGTTGATATGCATAAAACACTTGAGACATACTATTTGCATTACTACTACAGGTTTTGCCCTATAAATACAGGAATTATAATCAACTCCATGATTCATACTGCCCATAAAAAGGTATTTGGTATGTTTATAAATGTATAACCTAAGTTATTAAGCATTTTTCTGTTGGAGAAAGCTTCCATTATACCAGGCATCAGTGAGTACCAAGTTTTCCACCTCTTGCATTTTTATTCATCTGGTTAGTGAAAGAATATTATAAAGACCAGCTTCTGACTCAGTACATTTTAATCTTTTTTTCTCCTATTCTACCAAATATTTCTCATGTTGGGCACAGGACATGATCACATTGTGATATGACCTCTGACCCTGCACCTTGGTGTCATAAAGCCGGGGGAGTCAACACAGTAAGGAGTAGAGAGTATTTATGGAAGCAAGCCATTCCTGCAACAGGACAACTAGCAAATGACTGCAAACCACCAAAGCCTATCCCACTAAATACCAACTGACTGCATCTCCAGTCCAACTTCCTCTCCGCTGGATCCCCAGAACTCCCATGGCCATGCCAATACCATCCAACACAGGGAAAGTGTGACACAGAAAAAATCAGAGCAGAAACGGCTGTCTTAATGATCTGCAGTTGAAATATCTCACTTTTGCGAAGATGGTTACCAAAACACAGGACCATGTGAACAAACACACAGGAAGTGAGGGGCTCTGAGGCTTAACTCTATTACCGGAGTGGTATGACGCCTGGGCTAGCAGTGTCCTGGAGGTGGTCTGGCCAAGCACACACACAGGGCGGGGAAGGAGGAAGAGAGGCAGCAGCCCTTCCGTTCCAGGGGCTGCTGCCGGGGTATGAGATTTTGCAGCGGCCCTTAGGCTCAACGGCCTACAGTCCACACCCCCCACTTTGGGGCGATGGGCTGCGTAGGGCAGCTATGTGGGTCAGCAGCAGCTTTCTCTCGTGTTTTGTTTGTTTGCCTTGATCTGAGTTCAATTCTAATTTCAAACACGCAGGAGAGAAGAGAGTACAATGAACACCCAAGTACAATCCACCAAATTTCAAGCATCACTAATAATTATGCCATGTTTTGCCTTATAGCTGGACCATTTCACAGTAAACTTAGAACTTCATGACACTTCACTCATAAATATTCCCACACATATCTCCACAGAGTAGGGATATTTCTCCCATTAACAACAAACAGTACCAATACCGAAATGAACATTGACAGCAGCAATTCCCCCAATACCACCTAAATCTTACTTCATATTTAAATTTCTACAATTGTCCCACAAATATATTTCAGAGCCATTTCTTTGAAATTAGGGTCCAACAAGTTACAGGCAGTTAATTTGTTTACAATGCCTCTTAAGTCTGGTCTTATCTAGGGCAGTCCACCCTCACATCACTGACTCTTCGAAGAGACCAGGCCAGCTGTCATATAGGCTGTCCCACATTCTGAATATGCCTGTTTCCTTATGCTGTCACTTAACTACCCCTAGTATTTCCCGTAAAATCAGGAAGACCTAAAGACTTGTTTATTTAAGCCAGATTTATTAAGGTATAATTTATGTATATATAGTAAACACCATACAGTTTTTTACTTTACAGTTTTATGCTTCTCAACAAATGCAAACAGTCACATAATCTAAAAGTTTGGTCTGATTCAGATGAACATGATTGGTCAAAATGCTTTAAAGCAGGGCTCTGAACTTCCTATTGAACTTCATATCACATCACATCTACATGAACATGATATCCAGTTGTCCCACTACTGATGATTCTAATTTTGAACATTCTGTTTCTGTAGCTTTCTGATCTCTGAATGTGTATTAGTTCTCCATTGCTGTGCAACAGATTACTACGCACTGGGCAGCATAAAGCAGCACCTACTTATTAGCTCACAGTTCTGTAGGCCAGAAGTCAGGCGCAACCTTGCTAGGTTCCCTGCTCAGGATATCACAAAGATAAAATCAAGGTGTTAGCAGGCTATGTTCCTATCTGGAACCTTGTGAAAGTTATTTGGATTTTAATTCAGTTCAGACTGATCTTGATTGTTAAGGGGGGGGCTTGAGAGGCTTATGCCTGCAACCTAGAGGATGCCTACTACTAACCACCTTAAAAGTTGATGGAAAACTGCCCTGGCTGGTGTAGCTCAGTGGACTGAGCGCAGCCTGCTAACCACACGATCGTGGTTCAATTCCTAGTCAGGGCATATCCCTGGGTTGCAGGCCAGTTCCCAGCAGGGGACTCACGAGAGGCAACCATACATTGATATTTCTCTCCTTCTCTCCTTCCCTTCCCCTCTAAAGAAAAATAAATGAAGTCTTAAAAAAAAAAGTTGGTGGAAAACCACAATAACTTAATACAGGTGGGACCACCAAGAGATCACATCCTTCAGCAAGGAAGGCTTGGGTCATTCCACAAGACAGAGAACCCTGAACAGCTGGATGCTGGCTGTTTAAAAGGAACAAGGAACAAGGGATATATGGCAGAAAAAGGAAATAGGCCACCTGAAGGGACATTTCAGTAAGCCAGTTCTCTCCCTAATTCCTCTTTTCCAAGACCCTCGTTCCTAGCAACCATCACAAGAGTCTGTCTAGCAGTCACCAGTTATTTGTTGATTTTCCCCTAACCCCCGGTCCCTGGTGTCCCAGGTAAAGTGCTGTCCGTGGCATGTGCTGATCTCCCTTGTTGACAGAGGCGGTACCTTGGTCGGAGACTGGAATTTCTGAGATGAAAGGAACGCGAGTTATGGGAGCTAGCGCCCTCTCTGCACAATGAGGAAGGGGTGGTCAGAGTGGGCAGTACCCTGTCCAAAATTCCTGGAAGCTAGTGGAAAAGCCAAGACGAGCGTCCATGCCTCCTGGCTGTCCATCAGGACCTCATTCAGGTAAGTGTTTCGGCCCCCTCGGAAGGCCGCTTTGCCACACCCTAAGTATGCTCTTCCTGTGTCTCTTGGTGAGCATGGAGTGGGGATCTTCTATTACTTTGATGCAGTCTTAGTCAGCTCTTATCAAAGCAGTTATAGTGCAGTAGTGATAACACCAAAACTAAAGCCCAGCTCCTCACCCCAGCTTTTCAACGTTAAATTATGTAGGTAGATTATAGTTTCTATGGATTTCATTCAGGGTGGTAAGGGGCAATACAAAATGCTTGCCCTGGGCAAACTCTTCAGCCCTCTCTACTCATTTACTTGCCTGTAAATGAGGAAAAGTAATAATACGGACCTCATATGACCATAAATTAACACAGATGCAGTATGTGATGTATTTTACACGTTGGCTGTTCCTGTCTCACTGTTAAATCCCTACTTGCTCTACAGCAGTCTCATCTCCAGGTTAGGCACTCAATTCTTTACACAGCCTGTGACTTTGTGCTTCTCATTTATAGCTTTCCCTCCTCCCAGGGGCTGTGGCCAGAGAACAAAGTGACCCGGGTGGCAAGGCCTAACTTGTTCCCACTCCTGTGCTTGTGGGGAAGGGGAGGGGTAATCGCCATCCCAACCATGTGGAATAAGTTTCTGAGTGGAAAAAGACTGCCTGTTTCTTCTGCATACTCAGAAGAAACGAATGAAAGACAGCTGTATGTTTCTGGGGGGGGGGGGGATAGGAAGTTTGTAATTCTTTACAGAAGCAAAAAATACATATTTCTGTTGGTTTAACATGCAAACAGTGTATGTATGAATATAAATCCCTCAGCAGTTGGACTCAGAAGTGGTACCTGCCTGGCCCAGATAAGCGAGCTGGACTTTGCACCCCTAGGGCTCTGCAAGCCTAGGGCTGCAGTTGTTCTCAACAAAGCAGAATGTGGGGAAGACCTTCTGGTGGGGTCACTGAGAGGCTGGGATTGGTCAGAAGCTGACCAATCAGTGGTATGAAGGAAGGAGGGAGGGGGGGAAGCAGCAAAGCCATGTCTAGCTGACCTCTCCTGTGCCTCAGAGCCCACTTCTGCAGGGGCCAAGGAGAGGCCCTTGTCAGAGTTGCTCAGATGTCTCTTCTGGACTTGCATGAAGCAGAGACATTCATGTGTCCAGGGAGGAAACGGGGCAACACAGAGCCACTCATGGTCAGAGCAGCACCAAGGGGTAACCACAGGGAGTAGGGCCAGGCCAGGCAGCACAGCTACCGCACCCGAGACTCTGAGAAGCCTCCTTCCCTGATGGTCTCTTCTATTTTGTCAGTTTTGGAAAAAGGGGGAGGGGGAGGGGGATGGGAGATGCTGTTTACTTTACATCCTGTAACCATGGCCTTGAGTAACCAAGCATTTAATGTCAGAGAGCAGGAGGGAGGGAGTAGGAGAGCGCAGGAAACAGAGAGAGACAGAGAAAAAGAACATGTGGCATAATATTTGCTATCATGGTCATCACTTTCAGTCATTTACCATGCATTTGTTTATCTGTGCATATTTTTCTAAATTCCATTTAGGACGCAGGAGTCAAGAGAGCAGCCGGAGTGGGAATGCACAGGTTCATATTCCAGCTCTCCCCATAAAACGCTGTAGTTGTGATAATTAGACAAAATAATGGATGTGACAGTACAGAAACGCAGCCAGCACGCAGAAACTATCGTTGTCATTGACTGGATGGTGCTGTACCAGGGATTGCCCCCAACAAGGTCCCCACCTTCTTTGAGTTTAGATCAACTCTAACACAGAAACATATGTGGTAGTTTGGAAACATACAGACATACACACATTGGGTTAAAATAGATACATGGACGTGGAAGACACATTCTGTGATAGGCTGAACTCCACGATGGCTCCCAAGATTTCCACCCCCACTCCCTACCCCCACCGAACACCGACACACACAACCCTACACACCTTATCAAACTCCCTCCCTTCTAAATGTGGGTGAGATTAATAGGATGAGGTGTCACTCTGTGATTTGGTTGGTTACTAGGCAAAGATGGAAGGATTTCACCGCATCATTGATTTGGAACTAACCAAAATGGAGATTATCCAAGCTGGGACCCGATGAATCAGGTAAGCCCTTAAAAAAGGGACTGGGTCCTTCTCGAGGAGAGAGAGACATTCAGGTACTGGCCTTGAAGAAGCAAAACAGCCATGTAATGAACTGCCTGTGGAGAGGGGCACCTTCAGAAGCTGAGGGCCTCGATCCTATGACCGCCAGGAGGCCAGGTCTGCCAACAACCTGAAGGAGCTTGGAAGAGGATCCCGAGAACACAGCCAGGCTGGCGCTGCGTTCAGCCTGGATCGCAGCCTTGGGGGACCCTGAGCTGAGGACCCTACTGAGGTGCAGGGCTCCTGACCCACCAAAAGTGCGAGAGAAACGTGTGCCATTTTAAGTCACTAAGTTTATGGTGATTTGTTACACAGAAATAGAAAACAAATGTACAGTCTACGTCTGCTTAGAGATGGCTGAATTGTCAAAAATGGGATGTGTCTGAGTGTGTATGTGCACACAGGCACACACATGAGAAAGAGAGAAGGGATTTAAAATATGGCCCCATTATTTTTATAATTGAAAATCTGGACTATCATGCATTCAACAAGTATTTACTGAGCATCTACTTACTAACTTTTGATTTCAAAAAGCTTATTATTTGGATTTTCCTTCAGGGGATGGAATAGACTCAAAACTTAAGCAAAGAATTTGGCAGAAAACATTTGGAATAAAAGCAAGATTCTCTCTTCCCCCTACACCCTCCACTCCTTCCCCCAACCCAACCCCAACTAAAACAAATTTTTTCCAGGCTGGTGGGAGGGGAGAGAGTCCAAGGAAAGTTATAAAAGCTGAGACATCCCTGGACCCCAGAGAAGGAGTCCTACGCCCTCCTCTTTGCACCCATTTTAAGTCTCAGAGTCCAGAGGGGTTTGACGTCAGAGGACACCTGTGACCATTTTATAGTAGAGCCACCTCTGGACTGGAGGTTGGGTCCCAGAAAGAAAAAAAAACGGTCTCCAGGTTTATGGCCTCAGAGCTCCCCCATTTCCCAACATGGCTCTGGAATGACATTCCCGGGATCACTGTGCACACAAGTCAAGGCAGAGCTGCCGCCCTGACAGAGCGGAAGCAGAGGGGAAGGAGGGTCAGCGCCCAGGCAAACTCGGTGAATGTCTGTGAGAAGCGAAGAAGTGGCTCAAACTGACCGAGGACCAGTCCTGCCCAGTGGAAGCCTGAATGGCTGGACAGCCTCAAAGGCCAGATGGCCCCTCGCATGCCTTGGTGCCACGGAAACCCTCAGGACTCGGGGGACAGAGAGAAGGACTCTGATGAGACCTCCCCCTCCTGGCTGGCCAAGCTTAAGTCTGAGGCGGGTGGCACGGGGGGCCTTCTGGCCACAGCTGCCACTGGGAGAGAGTCTGAACAGGGAAGGCCCAGTGGGGGCAGAGGTGCACACCTGCGGAAAAGTGCTCTGCTGGTGCTGCAGAGTACGAGCGAGGAGGCACAGGTTGGAGGAGAAGGGGTCCCACCTCCGAGATTCTTCGCCTGATGAGCTGCCATCAGACTCACTGCGATGACAATAGACGTGATTAGAGCTCTCCCTCTTCCCTCTTTGAGAAGCAGCCCAATTGCCAGCACCTCTTTCCTGGTTGATTGCCCAGCAGCTCCGTTCAGCGCTACTGGAAGCTGAGTCGCTGCGGAGGACCAGGAGGAAAGCAGAGGCCCGTGGGGAAGGAGCCAGGGATGGCGAAACTCTGGGAGTAGGGTCCTTTCCATGTTGGCCACTGATCCCCAGAGGGCTCTCTGAGGCAAGCTACCAAGTGGACCATCCTGCCCACACCCCTGGAAAGTGGACATACAATCACTCTGACACCAGGACACTGCTGGTCCTTAGTGTCCCTGGAACAGAGCAGGGACAGGTTGCTCCCCAGAGGGTGCTATCACATTGTAACCCCGTGCTTTGGTTTGCATGCCTGCCTTTCCTACCCCAGGGAACACCTTTGTTTACTTGTGTGTGTGTGTGTGTGTGTGTGTGTCCCTCTCTATTTTTTTAGGGCCCAGCTCATCCTACGTAGACAGGAAGTATTATGTGAAGAACTCACTTAACAAATGCCTAACCAACCTCAAGGACATGTTGCCTTCATTACCACACACCTGAACTCACTTGGTGAGCTACTTCCTGCAACCGCCACGAGGACAAGTAAGGAAGCACCCCCTGCCCCACAAAAGAACACAGGAGGACCAGGAGGAAGTAACCCCAATGCGATTGCAGAGTAACTGTCCTGCTCTAGGAGAACCACGACTGGACCGTCTCCTAAAGCTAGCTGTTTAATCATTTGGCTCCGGCCCTCCCTCAAGGAATGAAGGCACCTGAAAGAAAGGCAACCTAGGGGCCCTAGCACCTTGCTGTTCACAGAGTGCTCTGGAGACCAGCAGCATCAGTGACAACTGGGGCCTTGCTGGAAATGCAGAATCCCAGGCCGCACCAGACGGAGACAGTCAGACTCTTCATTTCACAAGAACATATATTCAGGTTTGGGCCACAAGACCTTCGACTACAAAGAGAAAGGAAAGAGCCTTGAGAGTTAGGAGCAGGAAGAGCAGTGAGGTGATTAAGAGAACCTAAAATGGCAGGTGTTCATTGTAGATATCAATTTCTAAACTAATTATTATTCAACAAGAGAAAAGAGAAAAGTCAGCAAGATACAGAGTAAAACACGGGACATCTGGTGCCAAAACCAGCATGCTCGATCCCAGTGTGTGGCCATGTGAGATTTTTAGGATATGATCGTTCGTAGATGAACTAGAAGCCAGCAAACCTTACCCACCTGCCACTTCCCCCACCACATCCTTGGCAACCACAAACACTAAGCCCCATCCTCCTTCCCTAGGAAACATTGGCCATTTCCTACTTTATTCCCAGCACAAAGTAAAAGCCCAATAATTGTGTGCCAAGTAACGAAAGTGTTGGGCTAGCAGGCTTAGATCAATTAGTGATTGTAATGGAAGCTGAATGTAATTAATTATATAATTTGGGGCTGTTCAAGTTTAATTCTACTAAAATTACATCAGGAAAACAGGGGAGCAGGAGGAAGGATCACAGAGAGAAGGAGCGGAGCCGTGAGCCACACTCCACACGTGGGAGGCGCACCTTGAGTGGCATCCCCCGCCCACCGTGAGAGACTCACGTGGCTGTCTAACTAACGAGGAGGTTCTGACCCCGAGTCCCAACTAGACACGGAGTCCAAAACCAAAGACTTCCCTACAGTACAGGGCTGTGCAGCAGTGTCACTCTCAGCTGTGGCTCTGCTCGATTTGGGGTCGTGGATGTGCCCTGACCTGTTTCTACTGCTGTTCATCCTGCCCCGTGAATCTCTTCTCTAGTCTCACAGTCTCAGATGTGTTAGAGCTCAAAAAGGCACCTGTGGAGAATCTTCGGACCTCACATACCCTTTTACAACAAATATTTGGCCTTGCCCCTCAGCATCCTGAAATAAAATCCATGGAAACTATAATATACCTGTACAACTTAATTTTTAAAAGTTGCACTGGCACAGGTGAGTTGCACTGGCCATTCAAATGTAGGCTCTTTATTGCCATCGGTTATGTGCTTTTCCACAGTGGGGAACAATAATTCCTAAAGAAACAAATCATCCCTCCACTCTCCAGGTAATTGCATTCCTGGAATACTCAATGGGTTTTAGAAACCGTGCAAAAAAAATGCCTTGCCTTTACATGTAAAACTGAATTAAGCTGTTGATTCAGTTCGTTGTAAACAGGATTTTCACCAGATGGATATCCTGTGGGGGATTTGGAAATCATGCAGGTCACAAGAAAATTCTTTGTTGAATGAAGCTGTGTCTGCCCCTAGAAGACACCTAGCATTCCTGGTGCCACGCACTCGGTGTCAGTGACAACCCCCCAGTTGTCCTGATCATCAGAATGTCCCCACACATTTCCAGGAAGTGCCAGGGATAAGAGCACCCCACGGAGAACTTTGCAGGTGAGAAATCAGAGGGGAAGGCAGAGAGATCTGCTCTAAGTGACCCACAGGTCTCTCGACCCCCATGCCAGTACCCCTCCTCGCTTCATGCGGCAGCTCCCTCACTGAACACTGTGGGAGATCAGCCTCTTAACAAGAATGCCTGGGATCCAATACACAGACTCAGGATGGAGCCCGCCAGCCCAGAAGCTCCAACTCCCTGCAAGAGAAAACATGGCCGTGCAGTGTCCATGCAGTCCTCTAAGCTGGGGAATGATACCGTAACGCCTTTGCGTCTGCCCAAGTGAGCCCAAGACATCGCCTCCCCATCACCCGAAAGTGAGGACTGTTCTGTCATTGTAAAGAAGTTAGTTTATTTGTCCTCCCATGTGCAGATAAAGAAAGGATCCTATTTTGACAACAAAATTAGCAATTGGGCGTTACAGACCAGCACTGCTCATTCAGCACCAGTTGACTGGTGTGCTGTGTTAAGGATTCTGGAGCCATATCCCAGCTCAACCCAAAAGGAGGCAGTGGTGGATCTGTGACGTTTGCATTGGCCACAGTATGGGGTGGCGGCCCCCTGCCAGACATTTGCCATATCTGTTTTGGAACCCCAGATAAATCCTATCTACTTTCCCAGGTCAAATCTCATTAGCTTTACCAACAACAGTCTATTTCCTTCCATTGGTTTCCCTGTTTAAAATTTGAGGCAAATGTCTCCTTCTGAATGGTTAACACAGTTCAAGCATGAGATACCAGCAAACTGTTTTGCCACAAGTGACAGTATTAGGACCTCATCTCAGAATCTCACTCACTCGGTGCAGCATATATATGTATATGCCATTAGAGGATATGTATAGAGCATATGTATATACCATTAGAAGGCAATATATACCTTCATATTGCACATAACAACCATCCTTTTTCATGGTTCCTAATTCATAAAATAATATGCGTCACACAAAACTCAAATTAATGCCTACCATTTTCCATCTGAAATCTATGTGCTCTTCGTTACAGGATCAAGATGACACAAAGCATAACAAGTAACTATAATTAGGGCTTTGAGTATTTCTTGCCAGGACATCTATATTTTGAAGAAAGTATCTTTAGACAAAATGGCAAAATACTGGTTATCTTTAAAGTTAATGAAAGTAGGATATCTAGAAAAATATATCTATAGGGATGCAAAATAATCATTCAAAAAAGCTGCTTGTTTAATAAATACTTTTAGAAATACAAATTTAAGTCAAAGGCACTTGCGTGAATTGGTTTCAAAAAGCTTTAAAATGAAAAAGAAAGGTAAGACATAATAGGAAGATCAAAAAGATTTGAACACTTTCAAGAATATTCAATTTGAGATTAAACTGGTGTTTGGGAGAACTGATCCTTAGGCAAAGGGTTTTCGGCAAGGTGACCACAGGCCAGCTGGCTTTAGGAGAATTGAACAAGAGCTGGTTTGGCGGGACAAGCTGGGAGGTGAGGAGAACAGTGAGGACACATGATTCAAACCAGGTTGGTGCTGGCAGAGGAGGGTTGGTGAGTACGAGACACACAAGGAGGAAGCATCTATGGGGGCTGCTCTGAAGGTCAAGGAGGGGTCAAATCTGCCTCGCGGCTTTCGGACCTGCGTGACTGCTGGCGGCACAATCCACTGAGACAGTGAATGCAGTTAAACATGGGTTCCATGAACTGGCCAGCAACTCAGGCCAATAGGGAGCACCTAGGTGAGGCTGTGCTTATCTTACATGCCCCCAGGGATGTCTCCATCAAAATAATACTGTGATTAGAGAAACAGGGCTCCTACCAGCCCTCTGAGGGTGACCTGTGAGGACAGCAAGGAGAAGCACCAGTGAGAGAATGAAGCCTATTTCAGTCAAATAGCCAGTTTCTAAGAACCCCATGAGGCATGACTGTTGTAAAAAGCATTCCATACAACTGGCATCCAGCCAGAACGACATGGGCCTTTGTGATGGTTTTGACCAGAAAAATGGCATATAAAGTAGCCAACCAGTAGCCCTTACTCTCACTGTCTCAGCCACAGCAATGATAGTAAGAATGTATTATAATTTAACTTTGTTTGTCCTCGCACAGCTCTCTGGAGAGTGTCCAGTCTGTAATCGCCTCTTTATTTCTATCCCTGTAGACATCCCTATTATTCTCCTCCAGACTTCCTCTAGAATGTCCACATCCTCCAAACATGGGTCTGAGGCCCTTAAACATAATAGCCACGATGGTAGTGACTCTTTGAGTTAAAAATTAGGTACGCAACTTTAAGTAACTTACACACCAAAAAAGGGGGGGAGGCAGATTTATTGACTCCTGTAATTAAAAGCTCAAGGATGGATCAGTGTTGGGAACCACTCTGCCTGATTTCAGGAGTTGTAACTGCCCCCCATGGCTAAGGCTGAGTGAGCAACTTCCAGTCTGTGAGCCACTAAGGAGACAAAGCTTGTCTCTGGCAGCAGCACTGCTTCTGCTTCCTCCATCTCTGCCCCCAACGCTTGGTCGGTTAGTCAGAGACGGGTAAGACCCCTCAGAGGAGGGGCAACCTAAGCCAGACATGATTACTTGGGAGATCATCAAGGAAGGACTCAGGGGGCTGCAGCAAAGAGGGAGTGATGAACTCTCACCCCCCCCACCACCCCCACCACCACCCCCCCGCTATTCTGACATAGCCTGAGTCCTCATTTCCTCTGGAAGAAGCACTTCCTGGCTCTGAGCCACTTAAGCCTGAAAACCTATGATGGGGGAGGCAGTGCAGCCTTTTGCCGGCTAGAGCAGGTTCTGGGGTGATCGGGCATAAGAAAGAATTCACAAAGTCCTGTGAAGCCTGCTTTGCTAAGAGTGCTTTCATTCATATGTTAAGGGTCCGAGCAGGAAATGAGTATGTCTCCCAAAGTTTCTACAACCCCCTTACCTGACAGACACTGACTCGCTAAGCCCTCAGATTTCTTTGAATTGTTATCTACTGTTTGACATTGATTGATGAGCTTGCCACCTGACATTGATTGATGAGTTTTACCTGTATTCCTGTGTATTACAACCCAATAAAAGCCATTGAGGAAGGGGCTCCTGGCTCCCATCTCTGAGAGATTGGCCACCTCTCCTTCCCAAGCAGATCATGTCTTGGTAGTGTTACTTTCATCTGTGGTGGATGGGGGGACTTGCTGGCAAAGTTGCCCCCACAGATTGGACCTGCAGGAATGGCTGGATCCAAGAGCTCAAAGGACAAGACAAGCAAAATAGCCACTGGAGCTTAGCAATAAATGGAAAGGTAGTCATTCTCCACAGCCTTAGCTGAAAGGCACGGGAAGGTCCTTAGGGTCATGAGCCCATTCTAAAACCAAACTCTGTGGCCAGAGAGGTGGCCACCTTCCTACCCCCAGAGTCTGTGGGAGATGCTGGAGCAGCACACTTGCAGAAATCGGTGTCCCGGAAAAAGGAGTTCCGTTAAAGCTGCAAGGAATACTGAGTAGATAGGAGCAGATAGACTGTCCTCTAGTATGCTGTTATCTGCTAGTTTTTCAATGTTGCCTTGCCTGCCACTTTCACTGTCATTGTCCGTTCATGGTCACCATAGCCCTCTGAGAAAGGCAACTTACGGACAGGCACCCCATTTCACAGCAGGGAAAACAGAAGCTCAGAAACCAAAGCACCATGCCCAGTGAAAGAAGAACGAGAACGATGTGCCTGAGCCAGGTGCTTCCTGGCCCAGGGCGGGCACCCCAGACCCCCGGCAAGAGAACCCTGCCCAGCACTGGGAAGGAAAAAGATCAGAACTTATTCTGGACACATCCTGCTGTCACAGGCTGATAGCAATGAACTGTTACAAGTCAAATCTCACTTCGGATCAGCTCATTAAAATGTCCTGAATGCTCCAATTTCCGCACCGTAGTGCACTTCTCCCTGCACGCTTGGGAGGGAGAGGAAGAAGTGAAAAAGCAGAACCTCCTCTGTGCTCCTACTTAACCACGGAGCAAAATCTCTGCCGATGTTAACTCCCCTTACAAGGATATCCCAAGCTGTGTGTATATCCCAGCATCTAGAGCTACCCAAGGGGCTAGGAGTCTGAGACCCCACCGTTCAGGTGAGCTCTGGGACATAAAGACTCACCCTCTGCAGAGAGGTGACTGTCCAGGGGCTGCCACTGCCCAGCTGTACCCCCGCAGGAGGCACAGAAGCACCTCACTGCAGGACCCCAGCAGCTCCAGGCCAGGAAGGCACAGGAAGACAGGGAGCTCCCACCTCTCACAGGCTCTGGGAAGCAGTCCACTCCGGCAAAGGAAATACAGAGTCAGGGGTTGAGAGCCCAGACTGGCCGCAGACCACCTCAGCTCAAACCTGTCTCCACCACTCACCGCTTGCCTCCAGCAAGTACCCGGAGCCCTCTGTGCCTCAGTTTACTCCTGTACAAGGGCAATCTAGTGTTCCCTGGTCCTCATAGGGTTGTCACATGGACTAAGAGAAATTGAATCCATGCAAAGAGACTACTACACGGTCAGTACTCAGTATTAGCTATTATTATTATTGCTTTTATTTTATCATCTATTGATAGCTAGTTCTTCCACTAGAATGAAGCCTAGCCTAGTAGTCCCAAGACTACTGCAGGGTTCAGTGGTGTGGTAGGTAGAACAATGACCCCTCTCAAAGATGTCCACTTCCTAATCGCTGGGACCTAGAAATGTTATCTTACATGGTCAAAGGCCTTGCAGGAGTGGTTAACTTAAGGCTCTTTAGATGGAGAGATTTTCCTAGATTACCCAGGTGGGCCCAAAGTAATCACAAGGCACTTATAAGGGGTGGGTATGAGGGTTAGAATGAGAAAAAATGTGGCAGCGGAGGCAGAGGCTGGAGAGACACAGCCATGAGCCAAGGAATGTAGGCGGCCTAGCAACTGGTAACGGTAAGGAAGTGGATTCTCCCCTAGAGCTCCCAGGAAGAATGCAGCCTCGCTGATACCTCGATTTTTGGATTTCTGATTTTTGAACTGTGAAATAACAAACATGTGCTGCTCTGTGCTACTCAGTGGTTAGGATCATGGTGACTGACATGGGGCTCTTGACTACCACCTCCAAGCCATGGGTGCAGGGAGCATCTGATGAAAGAACACTCAGAATAGAGCTTCCCAATGCTCCAAAAGCATCTGTTCACATTCATTCCCCTAAAAAATCTTTATTATATCTACTCTGGAAACCAGCCCATGGCCGCACTCACCACTCAGCAGGGGGCTCATTCCTAGGCTCTTTCCATCTTTTTGGTGGGCTATTTCCAGAGTGTTGGATTTTCATGGGTGATAGAGTCTGATTCCATTTTCGATGTTAATTTTTGACAACTTCCAAGCCCCACCCCCACCCCTCTTCCTTTTGCCCCATCCCTGGACAAGCTGATGAGAAAATCCAGGTGCTCCCTCCCTTGGCTCTGGGGAAGTTCAAACTATGCAAACCCTGGCCCACCCACAGATGCCTTCATCTCAGTTCCAACACTCAACCAAAGAGAAAACCAGGGCCACCCAATCCCACATCTCATTCATTTTTCACTCCAGACCAAACCCAAGCCCTTCTCCCCGGGGAATCCTTTTGCTAGTTATTATATGGATAATAAACTTCATTTCACAGCCATAAATGCCTGAGAGGGGGCCTGCCCAGCATCCAAGAATGCTAGATGCCCCCCAAAAAAATCATGTTGTGCTTACTGCCTTAAAATCACAAAGGGGTTGCTATACTTTTACACATCCAAAACCATATACCTGCCTCCCCTGCTGGAAGGAAAAAGGGGCCACATTGACAAATTTCTAAAGAAAAAAATTTCCAGAAGTCTTCCATATGATTCCCCTTCACTTCTCATATTCCATATGCCACCCCTAGCTGCAAGGGAGTCTGGGAAAGCAAGATCCTACTTTTTCAGCCTCTCAGATAGAGGGCAGGTAAGAGTTAAGGGGTTTGGGGGATAGTGTCTGCTATGAGGGCTAATGAAAAAAATCAATCATTTACTGAGCGCTTACCATGGTTTCTCTTCTCCAAGTATTTTTATAAGTACATTACATACATTATCTAACTTAATCCTCCCAAGGACGCTATGAAGTAATTATCATTATCCCCACTTTTCAAATTGAGGAATTGAGGCCCAGAGAGGTTGGGTTACTTGCCCATGAGGATTTGAACTAAAGCCAACTCTAGAGCCCAGACGCTTAAATACTACCCTATACTCCCTGCTTCAGCATTTGCAGATGCTCCAATATGTGTATGCTTACATTTGGCACAAAAAGGGGCAAGCTCCAAAAAAACCAGGGCAGGAGACCCCCACCATCACCAACTACACACAGTCGTAGCAATTGTAAGAAAGCAGGAAAGAGCAAGAACCCCTCTGTCCCTAATGCACCAGCCTGGGGAGCCCAGCCTGAATAAAGGAAAGCCCGTACTTGGAATCCATATCCCAAATATGACATGAAATGAGGGGTGCTTCACCTCTGGGGTGTTCTCCCCCAAACGCATAGCCTCAGTCTGACCAGAAAAAAAACATCAGACAAACCAAAAATGACAGATGTTCTACAAAATACCTCACCAATACTTTTCCAAAGGTCGTGGTCTTTCAAGGTCATGATCTTTCAAGGTCATGAAAAACAAGAGTAGTCTGAGGAATTGTCACAGACCAGAGGAGACCAAGCAGACATGACAACTGAATGTAATACAGTATCCTTGATGGGAATCAATTCATTTTTTAAAAGTCCTGGCCCTTATTTAAACCAATTACAACTGTAGTTCTCCCTTACATTCCAAGACACACAGTGGATTCATGAAACAGCAAATAGTATTGATCTCTACATATACAATGTTTCTTCCTATACATACATACCCATGAGAAAACTAATTTACAAATTAAGCACAGTAAGAGATTAACAATAATAAAATAGAACAATTATAACAATATGCTGTAATTAAAGTTACGTGAATGTGGCCTGCCCTTCTCTACCCCCTTCTTCCTCTCTCTCTCTCTCTGATAACCAAAAAGACTACTAAGTGACTAAGGGCAGGCAGCAGATAGAGCACGGGCAGCTGGAAAAGAGGTGATTCACATCCTAGCAGGACAGAGCAGGACGACACAAGATTTCAGAATGGCACACATTTAAAAACTTATAAAGTGTTAATTTTTGGAATTTTCCATTTAATATTTTCAGACCAAGACTGCTCACGTGTAACTGAAACTGTGGAAAGCGAAACCACCGATGGGGGAGAAGAACCATAAATCAGAATCTTGGGCATTAGCAGCTCTCCTGGTGATCCCCGTGTGCCAGCAGGGTTAGGACCCATAGACCAGAGTTTCCGACCGTGTGTGCATCTGTATCCCCTGGAGGGTTTATTGATATATTGCTGGGCCCACCCGAGTTTCCATTCAGGACGCCCGGCACAGGGTCTAAGAATCTGCATCTCTGACACCCTCCCAGGTTACGCTGATGCTGCCAGTCCTGGGACCACTGATCTAGGTCCTTGCAAGTCCAAGTGTGGTCCTCTGACGGGCAGCATCAGCGTCCCCAGGAGCTCGTTTGAAACGCAGACATTCAGCCCCACCCAGACCTGCTAAATCAGAATCTGTGCTTTAATGGGAGCCCAGCTTCGTCCTTCACACATGAGTCTGAGAGGCACTGCCCTAGAACGAAAGTGCAGGGAGAGATGAGAAAACGGGAGCTGAAATGGCAGCAGTCAGGGGCTTGATAACCCATCACTGCACCACTTCACCAGCCTGGCCTTCCTCTCACACCTGGGAAAGGAAAACATAGGAGGAAAACATCACAGGAGCTCTGCCACTATTAAGCCAGAGGCAGAACTAAGCAGAAAGAGTGTTTTGTGCCCTGGGCAGGGCTGCCTGGGAGCAGAGCATGGTGACCTGGCCTGGAGGGAGGTGAGCTGCTGGCAGGAGCTGAGGCGGGCTCCAGGGAAACCAGGCCAGGAGGCGCTCCGCACGGGGAAATGTACATTGCAGCCCAGCCTAAGGTTTAATGTTTACTCTGCTGAGGGCTGACCTCATCCTTCCTTCAGAAAAGAAGACAAAGCCAAGCTAGTCCATGCAGCTTCATAACCGGAAGGCTGGGGTGGGGGCAGGGTGGAAGGAAAGGAGGTAAGAGCAGAGCCTTTTTGAATGAACGGGCTCTTACCAAAATGTTTGCAGAAAGAAGGATCAGGGGAGTGAGCCTTCCACAGTTCCCCTGTGGCCCGCTCTCTGTAGCAGTAGCACCTGGTCACCTCTGGCATTCCAGGCTTCTGGTTAAATATAGGCCCCCCGCCCCCTACACGCCACCACCCCCCCCCCCCGACTCCCAGCTCAGCAAACATCACCACTCCAACAGGCCAGGCTGCAAGGAACACGCCCCTCGCTGGGGCTTGACTGGTTCCGTGAAGAACTGCCCACTGACCAGTTCCCAACTTAGACCCCAGCTCCTGGTGGCTGCACCCTTAAGACCACTTAAGACTCAAGTGTCACTCTGCGTGGCTCCACGTACCACCTCCCACTTGCTAGCACTGAAGGTCACTCCACACCTCTCCACTGGTCCTGCCCCTGAGGACCTGCTCCGGGGCCTGTCGGAGCCACTTCCATTTTCTGAGATGGCATTAGACACTTGCATTCTCAAAGCCCCGCAGCTGTGGCAGGAGGACCCTAGGGAGCCTGTCAGGCTGAAAGCGCCACCTCTGATGCTCCAGCTCTGAGGAAATGAACCTGGCAACCAAACAAGGCAGCATTCCTCATGGAAGATGAGCGACCTAGGTAGCTTCTTTAACACAGAGATGTCCACATTCGTGCAAATAAAGTCTTCCAAGATCCTAAATATCTGCATGTTTATTGAGCACTTACTACAAGCCAGGACATTTGCACTTACTGTTGGCTGGCAACATATCTGAAGGTGCTCCACCCAATGGGCCACAGAGTTGGAACACCTCTCTCCTCCACCTGAGGAGCAGAAGGGACAGAGCCATGTTGCCCCAGAGAAAGAAGCCAACATCTAAAGTGACTAAGTATCCAAGTGCTAAAAGAGAAAACACTCTTCAAAGTAAGTTTGCAGCACCCTCCTGACACCCTGTCAGTGCTGGGAGAAACAAGTCACAGAACTTTGCTGCAAAGCTCCAGACCCAAATGAATTCACGGCAAGTCCCACAGGACAGAGGAGGAAGCGGGACCAAGGTCCCACGCAGAAGCCCACATGAGCTCTGTGAACCGCAGAGCAGACAGCCGGAGAGACAGCTTCCTGCAGCTCTGGGCTCCAGAGACGGCTCCACGCAGGCCGAGCAGAAGGCAGGGGCCAGCAGTTGGACAGTAAAGACGCACTTGAGGCCAAGGGCACAGGATGAAAAGACACCAGAGTGATTTCCATCTGACAAAGAATTTGTCTGGTCTTTGCCCCTGGCTCCTGGGAGGAAACCTCTGACTCCCTGGAATTTCCCAGCAAAAGGAGTTTCTTTGATATTCACGTTGTGCCCCTTGGTTCACACCTGAGTTCCCCGAGGTGACTCATGTTCTCTCACCTGGGGGAGGCACTCAACAGTCAACAGCCTACTCCTCTACTTTCAAAGTACCTGCACCCACCCTCTCTCAGCCCCTCTCCACGCCCTGGACACCCCGTTCTGGGTGCTTGGGCCCACTGGCAGCACGCTGACCTTTCGCATCCCAGGCCGGCAGGAAGCCAACCACTAAACCAAAAGTGAAAAGCAAGTAACCATTACCTTGAAGAAAAGGACATATATATTTACTTCAGTAACTACAAAAGACACCATAAAATATAACATACAGTATGCATCCTCATGATTAATAACAGATCTTACAAATTATTCTCAGGTGCTTAGACACATCCAAATGGTCACTAAGAACAGTTAATTCTTTCAGTAAATAAAGGGGTTGCAAATTGCCTCTGGTCAGTGGAAAATCTGCTCATTGTATTAGGATTAATGAGAACAGAAATTAAGCTCAAATTTGGGGGGTTTTCACCCCATGAATTGGGTAGAGTAGGATCAGAGAGACTCAAATATAATCACTGTCTGAGAGCAAGTGTGCTCAGTGAGAGCTAGGACACCCCTTGAACCTAGTGACCAGCAAGGAGAGGGGACCTGTTCTCCAACAAACCCGGACACCACACTCCCCTTCAACAAACTCGGACTTCCTACCAGTTAACAGAGGAAGGGTTAACGGAAGTCAGGGGACTCCAACCCGGCAGCCCCTGGAGACCATGCAGGACCAGGAGCTACAGCCAGAGCCTGGGATGTCCCAGAAACAGGTGCAGAAGATCGTGCTGGGAGGGGGCAGGCTGGCAGCAGGCAATAAGGCAAAGCACAGAGTCTGGACAGTTGACGAGGAGGTTTCAGAGTGGACCCCTAGCCACAGTACATGAGATTCAGTCTATAGTCTCCAGCACTGAGGCCATCAGATGATGAACCAAAGGGCTAAGTCAGGAAGCAACTAATAGGACAAGGCAGGTGCTAGGTTCCTGGGAATTAGGTGAGAACCCAGGGGAACCAAAATCTGAGGTTTCAATTGAGCCCTGAGTTCTGGCCTTGGGCTTCTGAACAACTGCAACCAAGGTCTGTCTTAGAAGATGAGAGAAACCTACCAGAAGCTGGAAGTGGCCCTACAGTGGCAGGCGGGAGAAACACAGAGGCAAAAAGCCAAGCAGAACACAAGGGCACGTGGTGTCCAGGGCTACTCCTACCCGACAGCCAAAGTGGATTCACACGCAGCCTAGAATAAAAATCCCACCAACCGAGAGCTGTTCGCCAACCCTGAGGGGGTCTCACTGAACACAGCACACAAGACCCCAAAGGGGTCCCCACGACAGCAGTGAACTCACAGCTGCAGCAGACACTCGCTAAGGGGCAACAGACACCTCTGGGGAGTGGCGGGGCAAGGAGAGGGACCCGGACCTCCAGCAAGATCAGAGACCACGCCACCCTCTGACAAAATCAAACTTCCTGCAAGTTAAATGTGCCCTCGGTGGGACTCATGGTCCATCCTGACACGGGAGGGACTAGCGGAAGTGAGGGGACATCTAACCCAAAGGCACCCTTGGGGAGTGGGAAAGCAGACTGTGTGCCATCGCCCCCGATAAGGACAGAAACCTACAGTGTGGTGCAGTGTGTGGGCCCAGAGACAGGGGCTGCAGTGTGGGGCAGGAATTCCAGAGGCAGAGCAGGGCGGTGCCCTGGGCCGTGACCACGGGCTCCAGGCCACCACATGGCAGAAACAGGGCAACTGGTAGAGACGTGCCTGAAGAATGAGTGAAAAGACCCCTTGCCACCACAGAGCCCACCGACAAAGGGAAGGGGGCAGAAGGTCCACTCAGTGCGGAGCAGGCAACAGCCAGCAAAGCAGGGCCACGACCCAGCTGGTCAGCCTTAAGGCCTTCACCCGCAGAATGAGTTCATGAAGGTCGATCTGCCACAAGCCGAAGGCCTCCATGAAAGAGATCTGGGTCCTTCTGAAGAACGAACAGGCGGTCTTCTTGTTGTGCCTGCAGGAGGGGCAAGAAGAAAGGCGAGAACCAGAGATAAAGAGGCAAGAAACACTGGGGATCATTTAGAAAAATGGAAGAGAGTGGCTTTCAGCTCCCCAGCCCCCCGCTCCAATGCACGAATCCCAGTCATGTGATCATACCACTGCCCATCAGGGACCAGAGGGACTCGGCCTTCCCAGTTGTCCAGACAAGCGGGGTAAGGAAGCACAGGGCATCAAAGGCCTAGCGGACCCACTGGGTACAATATTTCAAACTCTCTATTTTCCCAAGAGTATAGTTAGTATTTATCAAACCAGAACCTCCCAACTCAAATATAAAAGCTTTCCCACACTTTCTGAAGGTAAAAGTCAGCTGGAAATCCGGGCAGGTGGTCCTAGGAGGCCGAGGCCCTTACGGACGCAGCCCAGCTCAGCCAGCCTCTCTGCACCAGCAAAAGGACACAGCGAAAACTGGTGTTTATGATGTAACCTATTCACAACTTCGTTTCCGGGACCCTCCGAGGAAGACAGAACATGTTCAGCCCTTTCTGTGCACAGTCTACCTTTCTCCAACCCAATTTGATATTTGATAGTGGGTACGTGATACAGGTGGTCAACTCTCCCTTCACCAAGTAGTTGGCAAAAATGGCCCGTTCCCTGCATGGGACACATGGGCTGGGACATGACCCCGGTCGAGGCCTCCCCTCTCTGGGAAGAGCATTTGGCCACAGGGGTGGTGAGGCATCTGCAACGACCCAAGATCCTGAGAGAACCCAGAGTCAGCTGCCACCCTTTCCTGTGTCACAGCCACACCTGTAGGGGAAAGAACAGTGACATCCCTGCCTCGCTGCCTGGCTGCTGGCTGCCTGGCCGATCCTGGGGAGACAGGTCCCGGGACCAGGCAGAGGTGGAATATGCATCAGGCCATCCTGATCCCAAGCCCAGGGGACACTTCGGTGAGACTGAGACTTTCAGAAAACATTTCAAACTTTACTGAGGGTAAGAACCACCTGAAAAGTTTGACCGAGAGGGTAAGGACCTAGAACCCACCATTTTCAAGGGCAGGTGGCTTTCTGGACCACCCAGAGCACTGCCCTGAGGCACCAGCCAGTGTGCTGAAGCAGCGCTGTGCCCCTAAATTCCTGCAGGGAGATCTGGAGATTGGGACACTGGGGCAGGGCCCTGGGGACCAGTGGGAGAACGTGGAGGGGAGCAGGTCTCCTGGGGCAAGCCTAGGAGCCGGAGGGGCAGAGGAGCCGGAGCCCACACTCACGTGGCCAGCGCTCTGATGCAGCAACGTGACATGTTGAGGAAGGAGCTGGCGCTGGCGCGGGTGCCCAGGGCGGCCTCGATGCCGCGCAGCAGGTCGTTGGTCTTGAAGATGAGCAGCATCTGGCGCGGCACGTGGCCGAGGAGCTGGCTGATCTGGGGCAGGTAGTTGGCCGCGTTGTTGCGGATCTCGGAGTCCTAAAGCAGCCACGGGGAGACAGAAACAGTTGGTGCGGGAAATGGAGCCCAGGAGGGCAGCCACCCGAGCCTGTCACCCGAGGGGCTGCGAGGACGCTCCAGGAGGGAGCTTCTGGCACAGCTGCCATGGTGCTACTAGAAGCCCTCCTGAAAGAGAAGCTTAGCACCAGGAGACCTGACCCATCCTCCAGGCCCCCAAACCAGTACCAACTGCAGCAGGAAATCTGCCTTTCCACCAACCACGTGATGGGGCTGGAGCCTCTCAGCCCAGGTGCCCACCCCTGAGTTCCTCTTTAGGGCTTCTTCACTGGCCACCAATTTCAGGTCAGCCTCGGAAGGAGCCCTGGAAGCCAGCATTGGCCGAGTCACGTCCCCCATCCCTTCAGCCGAGCCCAGGCTACTGCAGTTCACAGATCTGAGCTCCTGACCCCATCCGAGCTCCGAAGTCCTGCCCATACCCTGCCTCAGTCGGCACCACCCCCAGAGCCCCTGCCACCCACACAGCCCTGCCTGTTGCTGTGCTCCCCTCAGAGCCCGTCTCAGCCTATCTGTACCCAAGGCCCTGATGCCCAGAACAGCATTCAGGGCTAGCTAGCCCTTGTCCCATGCTGGGCTCTGGCTTCCCACCATCCCTGAGCTCTCCATGGCTCTGGGCAGGTGACTGCCCCCTACTAGAATCCTGAGCACAGCAGTGAGGCTCTGGTTCCTCTGAGTGTCCAAAGAAACAATGAAGATGACAGTTGACAACAGCCAACACATACTGCACATTCACCAAGCAGGCCAGGCAGCTTGAAAATGCTTGGGTGTGTTAACTCATTGAATCCTCACAGCAACCCTGACCAAGCAAGTATGTTACCTGCTTTCAGAGGGGAAACTGAGACACTGAGAGCTAAAGTAACTTGTCCGACATCCACAGCTGGTGAGTGGTGCGTCAGGATCCCAGCTCAGGAAGTCTCGCTCCCAAGTCCACAGCCTCACCACCAGGCTACCCTGCCCCCAGTGGGCTATGTGAGCCTGGGCAAGTCCTTCCATCTTCTCTGAGCCGGTGTCCTCCACTACAAACTGGCACTGGCGGTGCCTCTGTGTTCACCTCCCAGCAACACCAAGAGGGCTATCAGAGATAAGGCATGGGGTGGTGCTCCATGCCAACTGGAGTCACAAGGGGCGCCCCAGTGCTGCCAAAGGCTGCACCGCCTGGCGGTGTTCCGTAGCAGCAGAACTCACTGCCCTTTCAGAGACGCGTGTGCACCACTGATAGCTGCGCGGCTGTGGAACTTGAAACGCCCCTCGGGCAGGAGCCATCAGACTGGGACATCTCAGCACAAAGCCAGATGCCCAGAGGCCGTCTGCCTGCTCACCACCTCCCACCACAGCTGTAGGTCGCCCGCCAGAGGGCTAAGCCCTCATCAAAGCCCCGCTCACCACAGGGACCCCTTTTAGCAAGGCAGGGACTGGCCTGGCAACAGCCCATCTCTGGCCAAATGGAAAGCACCCACGCCCACCCATACTGGCCTTCAAGACTGGACATATCCGGGTAAGTCAGGATGGTGAGTGTTGGCAGTAGACCCCATTGGGTGCCTATCCAACAGCCTTCCCCCATTCTCCTTTGTAAAGAGAACCCCCTTTTTGTTCTTTTGGCCTCCTGGAGCTACGCTCTTCAGGGACACAGAGCCCCTCCCTAGTCCCAGGTCACTGACTGATCTCACACAATACCGGCTCTGAACTTAATGCCCCTGCCAAGTGATTGGTTTATGCATGAACATGTGACATAATTCTGGCCAATAAGACACAAGGAGGAATCTTTTGGGGGGGCTTCTAAGAAGGGTTTTTTTGTTCTTGAGAAACAATATATGAGAAGAGTCCTCATTCCCACCTCTGGTCCCCACAGAATAAAGAGGTAAAGCTTGGACCCAGCGAGTCATCTTGGGGTCATGACAGGAGACCAAGACAAGCATAGAGGAGTTGGCCCAGAGCCCCAAGACAGTCAACCTGAGCCCACCCACCTCCAGGCTTCTTACACGGAGAGCACAGGTTCCTAATTGTTGAAACCACTTTTAATTGGGAAACCTCCTCCTTGATACAACGTTGCAGGGTCCCTGAATTCTAAGTTAGACTAGGACTCAGGAAAGTGGGCCCTTACATCTCAGAGACTGGGCTCGCCAAGAGTAGCTAAGTTTAGTCTCTACCTGGGTTTTCGTCCAAAGCGAGCGAATGTCATCTATGTCTCCAGAACCTACACAAACGCCTCTCTGCTGGACCTGGCCCCAGAACGGCAGAGACCTTATAAAAGATGGACCAGACAGAATGCCCACGGTTCAGGTCCTCATCGATGAGTCAGAGAGTTCATGTAAGTACAGGAGACGGAGCATAAGGTGCTTGCACACGTGCGACACAAGTATTGAGGGATCACTTTTGGCAGAGGTATGAGGAGAGGCTGGTGCTCTGGACTGAATTGTGCCCCCACAAAATCCCTAAGTTCTAACCCCAGTGTGATTACTTAGGAGCAGGGCCTTGAAGGAGATAATTAAAGTTAAGTGAATTCATAAAGGGGAGGGGCACCAAATTCAATAGGACTGATGTCCCTACGAGAAGAGGAAGAGATGCCAGGAGTGCGCACACACAGAAGGCAGGCCATGTGAGGACACAACGAGGAGGCGGCCATCTGCAAGCCAGGGAGAGAGCTCCCTCCAGAAGCCAGCCCTGGTGATACCTTGATATGCACTTGAGCTCCAGAGCCACGAGAGAACACAGTTCTGTTGTTAAGACACCAGCTGGAGGCATTCTGTTATGGCAACCCAAGCAGACGACTATAGTAGCATTCATGCTGGGTCTTTATCAATGAATAAAAATGCAAAAATAAAATTCAAACGTAGTTAATAAGATCAGATATCATCTATTGAGTACCCACTTGGGCCAGGTGACCTTGTGCACTCCTGTGGGTTTAAATACCACCTGTCTGATAAGGACTCCCAAATTTCTCTCAAGCTTGACCTCCTCTTTGAGCTCCAGGCTTAACGGCCCATGACACCTCTGTCTGAATGCCCAGGAGAACTACTGACACCCCCAACCCCAAATACAGCCTTCTCAAAGTCTTCCCTATGCCAGGGAGCAGCACCACCCTCCCCGGTCCTGTGATTCACCCCAAAGAGCTGGGACGTGACAGCTTTCCACATCCAAGCCAATGGAAAAGCCTCTCAAATGTAAGTCCACTTGCTTCTCTCCACCTCTGTTGCCATTAGCATAGTCTGAGCCCCCAGCACCTCTCCACGTGGAGCTCTGCCCCAGCCTCCTCGCTAATCACCCCACTGCTCATCTTGCCCCACTCCAAAGAGATGCTTAAAATAGCCAGTCTGAGCATGTCCTTCTCCTACTTAAAGCCCATCGAAGGCTTCACTTAGTCCTTAGAATTAATCCAAACTTCTTTCCATGGCTTATATGCCCAGAGTGATGCTCTCTCTGCTTGGTGCTCAATTCTTCTCATTCCACCACCCGCCTCCAAACACTCTGGCCCTCAGCAAGCTCTCCCTCCCCCAGGCCTTGGCACACTGTGAGCTCTCCACCTGGGATGCTTCCTCCCAGCTCTGCCCATGGCTGGTGCCTTTCTTGTCCTCCAGGCCTCAGTTTAAATGTCAACTCCTCGGAGCTCTCTCCTTTGAGCACTCAGTTTATGGCACCCCCAACACAAGCTTGTTTCCTCCTGATACGTACACCCTGCAATTATTTCATTTACCTGTTTGTTTGCAGGTTTACTGTCTGTCTCCCTCAACCACAGTGCAAATTACAAAGAAGGACTGTCCGCTTACCACGGGGTCCTTGGCACCTAATCCAGGGTCCAGTGAAAATAAATGTTTGCTCTATGAATGAGCCTCAGGAGCTGTGGAGGGTACTTCCCATGCATCATCAGTAAAGCAGAAATTTCCATCCCTATTTAGCAGAGGAGGAAGGCTGTCTGTCTTCTTCCAAGCGGACAAGCTCTAAAGCTGTGTGGCCCTGGGGAAGTTGGTGGTCATCTTTGCCACCAAGCTTGCTGGAGAATGATGGAAACTTGGAGGAATGCAGAACCAAGAGATGACGACAGATGGCCTCTTTAGTGACATTTTTGACACTCTGGATCTGGCCATTACTAAAGCCACTTGCTACAAGGCAGCTACAGGGAACCGCCCCCCGCCCCCCCGAGGCTCAAAGAGGTGACAAGAACTAGCCAAGGTCATGCCACCAGGAAGATCAGGTGTTGGAACTAGAACCCAGGTGTTCCCAACTGCACAAGCAGGACCCTGTCCCTTGTGGTTCACCTGAGCCCATCCCCCCATGGACACCAGCAAGTCTGCCTCAGCCTGGCAAACTGTCAGGCTGAGAAGGCAGAAGTCCATTCCATGGTGGACTGAGAAGCCAGGGAGGGAGGGAGCTCTGAGCCAGGAAGAATGCAGGAGTCCCTGTGGTGGGGCAGAGGTGAAAATGAGTACAGGGAGATGTCCCTTGGATGGGTCTCAGCCCAGACACCACAGAACTACCGTCTAGTTCCGATGAAGAAATGAACTACCGAGAAAGGCCAAAAAGCCTTCTTTTAGTTTCACTAGAGACTCCATAGAGCAAAGGGACAAGAGACAGCGCATGAGAACTGAGGCATGCTCCCCAGTGGGGTGCCCCAGAGGAACCACACAACAGAGACAGTCCCCAGGAGGAGAGAGCAGAAGTGGCTCGAGGCGTATGTATGAGACAGTCTCTGGGGACTCCCAGAGGCCCAGGAGAGAGCTTTGTGGAAGCCTGAAATCTTGTGTGAGCAGGTTGCACGGCAAGCCTCAGAAGTCTGATCACATTGTTAATGTGACCTGTTTGTACTCCAGGTTGATAAGAGGGGCAGGAATGGGACATTGCTCCCTGTCCCTCCTTCTGTCCAGGGACACTGTTTCTCCCCCCCTCTCTCCTTCTCATCCGGTGTAGCTCTCATTCTGCCCACAACTCCCACCAGGCAGAACCTCAGACCCTGGGTAGGAAAAGGTCCAAAGGCCATCCCTGGTCCTGCCCCTTCTCTTCAGGGGAGGGCAGGGCCGAGAGGGGCCGCCTACCTCAGTGGCAGTTACTGGAGCTTGGCTGATGCCCCTGTTGACCGAGTTCCACGAGCGGGCAGTCAGCATACAGGCGAACAAGGGGTAGAGATCGCCAGCTCCCAGGCGCTGGCTGTACTTCTTCACCCTCCTCATGTCAGTCCAGATCAGCGACTGCCAGAGGTGACAGTAATCCAGGCGGAACTCTTCCGTGAGCACCTGCAGCGCGGGGGGCAGCCGTCACCACACCTGAGCCTCCTCTCCCTATCCAAGACCTAGTCCCTGGCTGGACGACCACTGTGAAGGGGATGGATGAAGACTGTGGCTCCTGCACAGTGTCTGCTTCCCTCTCAAAGTTCAGCCATCCTTGAAGGTCCAAGTTCAAAGCTACTATTTGGCCAGCCTTGGTCCTAAGTGGCAGAAATTACCAAGTGTCCCCCCTAGTTAGACGTGGTCTTCAGCGGGAGCTCGGATGGAGAGAATGTGGCAGAAGCTCCACTTCCAGACCTGGCTCATGGATGCTCCTCGGAGGCCTGATCCCTTTGGCCAAGGAAGGCCTGGGAGGCGGAGCCTCAGTCAGACCAGGCTTTGGTCTCCTTCCCCTGCCAGGACTGGCACGGCAGCGAGTGTTAGACATCTGCTGTGTCTGGGCCATCATTTGTTTGGGCTCTCCGTGTGACAGCAGCNCAAAGTTCAGCCATCCTTGAAGGTCCAAGTTCAAAGCTACTATTTGTCCAGCCTTGGTCCTAAGTGGCAGAAATTACCAAGTGTGCCCCCTAGTTAGACATGGTCTTCAGCAGGAGCTCGGATGGAGAGAATGTGGCAGAAGCTCCACTTCCAGACCTGGCTCATGGATGCTCCTCGGAGGCCTGATCCCTTTGGCCAAGGAAGGCCTGGGAGGTGGAGCCTCAGTCAGACCAGGCTTTGGTCTCCTTCCCCTGCCAGGACTGGCACGGCAGCGAGTGTTAGACATCTGCTGTGTCTGGGCCATCATTTGTTTGGGCTCTCCGTGTGACAGCAGCTGGCCTATCTTAAACTCATGTATCCAACATCAACGAGCCTTTGAAAGGCAGCCCAGATTTGGGGATGTGGAATTAGGACCCTCAGAGAAGGAGCAAGAGACCACAGGGGAAACCTCCCCAAGGACCACCTGCCTCCTGGAATCAAACCAGACCCTGGGTCCCAGGACTGGCAGTAACTCCCCACTTTCTAGGTGGAAGCTGCGGCACATCTGAACCAACTCTGCACTCCAGAGGACAGAGCCCCAATCGGTTCCCAGCCCCCTTTCCTGCTACTCCCCACCTCCTCACTGGGGCTGGTGGGACCGCCTTATCAGGTCCCAGCTCACCAAGGGACAGCTGGTGCCCAGGGTCTGGGCTGGCCTGGGCTCCCCAGGAAAACAAGGCTCTTTTACAGTGAACCAAGCACTTTCACGCGTCCAGGCACAGCCCACGTGGTCCTTACAGCAGCCCACACAGGAAGCATGACCAGCCTCACCTTTCCCTGCAGGAGGCTGAGGCTCAGAGAGTGCATGACTGTGACTTGCACAAAGTAGCAGCTCTGGAGCCAGGACAGGGCCTCTCCAGACCCCTTGGCCATCTGCCTCCTGTTTCTGTAGACCACAGGGGAGACCAGTGGGCTCCAAGCTGGGCAGGACTGGGCCCTCGGGCTGGCTGGGTGGGAAAGGCCTCTCCTACCTGGTAGAGCCCATGGTCCAACAGGATAATCTCTGCCTTTCCCGTGCGTGGCTGCTTCCGCACCAGCACATTGCCCGGGTGGGGGTCGCAGTGCACGAAGCCGTTGACAAAGATCATCTCACTATACATCTTGCCCAGGTGGCGTGAGATCTGGAAGAGAAGGGAGGTGAGTGGGGGCTGATCTGCATGAACACCTGTCTCAGAGACGTCTACTCTAGTCCCTCGATCTGGTCACTGTCAAGAGGAAGGCCAGAGGGGCCAAGTGGGTCTGAGCAGCCATGGTGAAAGTGAAGGCTTGAGACCATGGTGTTCTTGAGTTTAAACTAGAAGCTGCATTCTCATCCAGTTCCCTTTAACTTCAGCTGCACATCAGAATCACCTAGAACCCAGAAATGCTGTGGGCGGTACCCAGGCATCAGTATTGTAAGTTCCCATGGTGATTTTAATACATGCCAAAGTAGAAGAACCACTGCTTCTGGTTTTTTTGGTGGCTGCAACACCCACCTCCCACACCCGCCCCTCCACTCTGCCCTGATTTTTCTCTTCTCCATTTCTCTTATCAGTCCCTTTTCATTTTTTTCCCCAAAGTTGAATGTGTGCTGGAATTTGGGTTGGAGGAGTCAGTCCACTTGCTCTTCCTCCAAAGAGTAAGGCAAGGGAGCTGAGGACCAGAAACAGGTGACCCCGCCCACTCCAGGCCAGTCCCAGGAGGGTCTGGAGTCACAAGCCCCTCCCCTCTCTCCCAGCAGTCCCCTTTCCCTACACCGCTCGGATCAGAGCCCAGTGCTGATCTGATTTATGAAGTCCGCACAGAAGAAATGACACTGGAGAGGCCATTTAAATCATCCTGTCACTGCGGCTATCCCTGCCGAGGCGGTCTTCTTATCTCTACTCCCTTTTTATTGAAGCTAAAAGCCTCTTCCCAGCTAGGGAGCAACTGCTGAATAGAGCCAGACCTGGGCCCACAGATGGTCTGCCAATGGGTTTCCACGGGACAAAGAGATGCTCAACCCAGAAAGTGAATGCCCCAGGACACACTGCCCTTGGCATTTCTCTCAGCCTCAGCTGGACCCAGTGGTCACTCACAAACATGCCCCAGCCAGCGGCGGAGGGGAGCTGGGCTCATTGGGTGGGGAACACAAGATTGGTGTCTAAAGCTAAAGACTCAAGTGCTTTCCTTGGCCCACAATCTCTGGCACCAAGTCCAGCCTCCCTCCCTGATCTCATCTTGCACAATGACACTCCAGCCACATTTGTCTTCTTTCTCTTCTCCAATGATCCCCATGCCTTCCTACCTCAGGGCCTTTGCATGTGATACTGCCTCTGCCAGGATCGTTCTTCCCATCTCCCACTCACCTGGCTCACTCCTCTCCTCCCACCCCAGCTCAGCGTCACCTCCCTAGGGAATCCTTCCCTGACCTTCCAGACTAGATGAGGTCCTCCTACCATATACTCTCACAGAATGTCATACTTTATTTTCATGGCACAAGCACACTATTTATGTCGTGATATGATTACTGACCATTTGGCCCACTACCATAAGCTCCAAAGGTGGCAGGGCCTGGCTGTATTTCATTAAACAGCTTCACTGAGGTATAATTCACATACCATGGGCTGGCTTTATTACGCATCCACTAGCCTGCAGTAGGCCACACATGGGTATAGGACTCTGCCTTCAACATAAATGAGATCTTTGTGTCTATGTGTTTTGTGGGGCTCTTTTTTTTTAAGATTTTATTTATTTACTTATCTTTAGAGGGGAAGGAGAGAGGGAGAGAAACATCAATGTATGGTTGCCTTTCGTGCGTCCCCTGCTGGGAGTTGCCCTGCAGGGAACCGGCCTGCAACTCAGGCATGTGCCCTGACTGGGAATCGAACCGCAATCCTCTGGTTCACAGGCCCGTGCTCAATCCACTGAGCTACACCAGCCAGGGCTTGGGGTTCTTTTTTTTTTTAAGATGCTATGGTTCCTGCCTCTGATGCTCATCCTACCCCATCAATTTCCCCTGAATCCCAACCGGTTATAATTGGGCCCCAAATCAATGAAGAATAGCCCCACTTTAATAGCAACAGATATCATCCTTATAAGTAGGCACCATTATTACCCCACTCTGCAGATGAGGAACTGAGACACATCGAGGTTTAACTTCCCCGGAGCTACCTGGCTAGAAAGGGGTAGAGCCAGGATTCAAACCAGGTGTGACCCCACAGCTTCCTAGTAACCATCAGTCTGCACTGGTTCCCACTGACTTCTGCACTCAACTGAACTTTGTGACTTTAAGCAAGTTGCTCATGCTCTCAGCTTCAGTAAAATGGAAATAATAGCAGTGCCACTCACAAGGGCTACTGTAGGGGCAAGAGAACATCATGGTGCTCAGAACCTAGTGACCTCCCATCGGTGCTCCTATTACTCCTGATCCCTTACAACACTCCTGGGAGGGCAGCCCACCAGGTTTCATTGAGCCTTTTTAAGAGATGAAGAAACTGGGGTCAAAGAGGTTGTCTGAAGCCCAGCCGCCACACCAGCTCCCTGGCTCCTGACATTTTCCTCAGGTGAAATGAATACCCAGTGCTCAGCATCTGTTGGCATTGGGAGCAGGACTCTGAACCGAGTCAAGTTCTCAGACTCAGGCTGGCCTGTTACGGGTTCCAGAGCCACCGTCTCCTGTAACCTGGGAAAGGGGCTCCAGCCAGAGCAGGTCCTGAGAGAGCCGGCAAGTCCCTACCTCTGTGCCTCTGGGAATCCCTTTTGTTAGGCACTTTGGAGCTCCATGCAGCCATGCTCTGAAAGGCTGTGTTCACCAAACCAATTGCGTTTATTAAGTAATCATTCATTTTTATTTGTCAAGGATGCATATAAGGTCCATCAGGACTCCTGATCAGCCCAAGATAAGCAGCGCAGCCAGACTGTGCCGACGGAATTCCAGCCAAAAGCAGAGAAATGACATTTCATTTAGTCTGGGCAGACCTGTCATGGGGAGATGTACGATCGCCCTTAAGCTTCCTGAAATATTGCTTGATCGCCTTGGGCCCCCTATTACCACATTGAAAGATGGCCCCAGGGGGTCTGGGGACTCGGGATGGGGGAGTTCTTGCCCCTGAGAGCGAGCTGCTGCTGCTGGAGGAGGAGCAAGTACGGCCCACTGCAGCTCGTGCACACACATGAGCAAAGCACGCACAGTGGCCCTTCAACACCCCATCTGTCTGCCCCGACCTGCATGTCTTTCCACCTAGGGGCTGCTCTTGATGTTGATTTTCACCAGACTTCACCAGGATAGCAGGTATGCTAGGCAAAGACAGGAAGGAGAACTAGTCTATGCACCCAGCTTCACTCTGGAGCCATCTTGGTATTGCCACTTAGGGTCTGGGTGAGCTGGGGGACAAGTCCCCTCCCTTGTCAATCCAGGTCTAAGTTCCCTCAGCTGCTAAGTGGTACTGACCCTATCTGCTCTTCTTCATCCGAGGGAAACCCCATGATTCAAAATCAAAATGTGATCACACATGGGAAGGCACCTTTACGTACCACACCACAAATGTGTGTGTTTGTAACAGGATAGCTAATTATTTTAAACTTGGAAAAAATATACCTGTTATCACCTTCAAAGTGTAATTTTCAAAAAGTTAAAAGCATGACCCTCATATAAAGACAGAATGAACATGTGTTAGAACCAGAGACATGGAAATAAAGGACAAGCTGCAGTGACCAGAAGGGAGTGGGTGAGGGAAAACAGGGGAAAGAAGGTAAGGGGCGTCAAGGCACATGTATAAAGGACCCAGGGACAAAGACAAGGAGGAAGGGGGGGATTGAAATGTGGGAGGCGGCGGTGTGTAGGACAGGGGAGAATAACGGAGGGGAAATGGGGACAACTGTAATTGAACAACAATTTTTTAAAAGCTTTAAAAATTTGCCCTGGCTGGTGTAGCTCAGTGGATTGGGCACGGGCTTGCAAACAACACGATCGCAGTTCGATTCCCAGTCAGGGCACATGCCTGGGTTGCAGGCCAGTTCCCAGTAGGGGACTCACAAGAGGCAACCATACATTGATATTTCTCTCCTTCTCTCCTTCCCTTCCCCTCTAAAGATTAAATAATTTTTTTTCAAATTTTTAAAAAAGCTTTAAAAAATTTATTTAGCTCATCAGTAAAGGACCAAACATGAAGGTAGAGTAGCTCAAAGAGAATTTTGAGGGACTGGGTATTTATGGACATTTAAACAGGAATAAAAGCCCAAGATTCCCGAATTAGATACAAAACTGGTTATTGTCCTTCGAGGCAATAAGGAAATCATAACCTTAGAGGGTTATCATAACCTTATAGGGCAGAAATTACTTGCATCTCTACTGGATAAGATCTACAGGTTGACATATGACTTCAATCTGAGCCCTTAATTAATTTTTCAACAGCAAAGTCCAACAAAAGTACATTCCCCTAAATACTAAAAAAATCCTCAGGGGAGCTGGTTGAACAATACTCCAAAATGACTTTACAAACACACTGCATACTCCTGGCTTTATTTCTAAATTTTGGGTACAAAAGAATTTTAGTACAATTCTTTGCATTTGTCAGAATTGTACTAAACAGTCTCTGGGAGCCAATTTGCCCAGAAAAAGGTAGCTAGTTCCCTCCAACTCGCAAAGACATCAAGGGTCCCAGGAGACATCTAAGGCCATCACTGGGCACACAACCCTCTCTGCTACCCCTTCTGTAATACTTCAGCTATGCCTCATGATGAAGAACAAACAATTGACCTTTTGGCTTCCGGCTTGAATGAGGCTTAGGTGCAATTTTCTTTGGTTGTCCCAAATCCAGGTTCATCCGACACGAGCCGCATCCACCATTCTGCCAAAGCTTGACCCCAAAGAGATCAAAGTTGTACACCTAAGGTGCACCAGTGGGGAAGTTGGTGCCATGCCTGCCCTGGCCCCCAAGATTGGTCCCCTGGGCCTCTCTCCAAAAATAGTTGGCAATGACATCACCAAAGCAACCGATGACTGGAAGAGTCATGGGATTACAGTGAAACGGACCCTTCAGGACAGACAGCCAAGACTGAGGCGTACCTTCCGCCCCTGCCCTGATCATCAAAGCCCTCAAAGAACTGTGAAGAGACAGAAAGAAGAAAAGTAAAACAACCGCTACCCACAGTGGAAATATCACATTTGAGGAGACTGTCAACATTTTCTGACATAGGTAGCACCGATCTTCAGCTAGAGAACTCTCTGGAACCCTAAAGAAATCCTGGGGGATGCCTGGTCTGTGGGCTGCAATGTTGATGGCCACCACCCTAATGACATCAGAGATGACATTAGCGGTGGTGCAGTGAAATGCCCAACTAGTTAAGAACTACAAAGGAAAATATTTCAATTAAAGTCATTTGACAACCAAAACAAACAAACAATTAAAATTAATGCTGCAATGAACATGGGGGTGCAGGTAGTTCTGCAAGATATTGATTTCATTTCCTTTGGATATACCAGGTCTGTCTGGAAAAAGTCCAGCCATTATCAATCTAACAAGAATAGTTTGCATGTTATCAATGTAACCTGGCAGCCAAGGAGAGTGGACTAGAATGTCCATGTGTGAACAACGATGACTTCACTGTTCTAGTCAGTGTGGGTGATAGAGTGAGCATGTGTACTGTGTGGCTATTACATTCCAAGTGATTGAGTGAGTACAGCAATGAATCTCCATCAAATTTTGCATGAAGCTTGAACATGCCTCTGTGGAAACTACTCAGGTGATTCGGAAGGCCACGACTGTGGGCGACTGGTGACTGGCGGCTTCAACACGACAAAATGCCCCCTTGTGCATCACGTCTCATGCAGATTTTTAGCAAAACATCAAGTCACCCGGGGGACTCAGCCACCCCACCGCCCAGATTTGGCCCCCTGCAACTTCTGGATTTTCCCAAAATGAAAATCACATTCGAAAAGGGAGAGATTTCAGACTCTCACTGAGATTCAGGAAAACATGACAGGGCAGCTGACAGCAATTGGGAGAACTGTGTGAGGTCCCAAGGTGTCTACTTTGAAGGAGACTGAGGCATCCTTGCCCTGTGTACAGTGTTTCTTGTATCATCTTTAATAAATGTCTCTATTTTTCATAGTACATGGCTGGTTACTTTCTGGACAGGGCTCCTATATACCCAGAAGTACGACTGTTGGATCACATGGTATTTTCAGCACTGTTTTCCATAGCGGTTACACCAACTCACATTCCCACCAAACAGTGCTCAAGGGCTCCCTTTTCTCCGCATCCTCTCCAACGCTTGTTATCTCGTGTTTCCATAACAGCCATTCTAACAGGTANGTTCTGCAAGATACTGATTTCATTTCCTTTGGATATACCAGGTCTGTCTGGAAAAAGTCCAGCCATTATCAATCTAACAAAAATAGTTTGCATGTTATCAATGTAACCTGGCAGCCAAGGAGAGTAGACTAGAATGTCCATGTGTGAACAACGATGACTTCACTGTTCTAGTCAGTGTGGGTGATAGAGTGAGCATGTGTACTGTGTGGCTATTACATTCCAAGTGACTGAGTGAGTACAGCAATGAATCTCCATCAAATTTTGCATGAAGCTTGAACATGCCTCTGTGGAAACTACTCAGATGACTCAGAAGGCCACGACTGTGGGCGACTGGTGACTGGCAGCTTCAACACGACAACATGCCCCCTTGTGCATCACGTCTCATGCAGATTTTTAGCAAAACATCAAGTCACCCGGGGGACTCAGCCACCCTACCGCCCAGATTTGGCCCCCTGCAACTTCTGGATTTTCCCAAAATGAAAATCACATTCGAAAAGGGAGAGATTTCAGACTGTCACTGAGATTCAGGAAAACGTGACAGGGCAGCTGACAGCAATTGGGAGAACTGTGTGAGGTCCCAAGGTGTCTACTTTGAAGGAGACTGAGGCATCCTTGCCCTGTGTACAGTGTTTCTTGTATCATCTTTAATAAATGTCTCTATTTTTCATAGTACATGGCTGGTTACTTTCTGGACAGGGCTCCTATATACCCAGAAGTACGACTGTTGGATCACATGGTATTTTCAGCACTGTTTTCCATAGCGGTTACACCAACTCACATTCCCACCAAACAGTGCTCAAGGGCTCCCTTTTCTCCGCATCCTCTCCAACGCTTGTTATCTCGTGTTTCCATAACAGCCATTCTAACAGGTATGTGGTGATCTCTCGTTGTGGTTTTGATTTTCATTTCCTTGATTAGTGACATTGAGAACCTCTTCATGTGCCTGTTTCGCCATCAGTATGTCTTCTCTGGAAACTGTCTCCTCAATCCCCTAAGGCTTTCCCTTGCCTTGGTGACGGCAGTATCTGCATAAAGGCAGGAAGTGACACCATCTTAGAACGGGGAAAGCTACCATTCCGTGCCAGGCACAGTCCAGGCACCGTGCAGGGACTCCCAGCCACCCTCTGCAGTAGACAGGGAAAGGAAGCAAGACTCCAAGAGGGGGAGAAGCTTGGTCCCCTGGCCAGCAGTTCGGAAGACCAGGATCCGAACCCAGGTGGCCTCACTCCAGGGAATGAGCTCTCAACCACCAGGACATCGTGCCTTTCCACTTACAAGGAAGTTCCACCAAAAACCTCCGAAGGTCCCACAGCATCTGGGAAGTCATTGCATTTGGAGAAGAATCACGGGGAAATCCAGGGCCGTTTGTCTAACCAAAAACACACTGCTAAACACACTGCTAAAGCCACAGCACAGCAATTTTCAGAAAAGTCAGTGACAAGTGTTTTAATTGTTCCATGTAAAAAGGATTGTACTACTCACATAAGTAATTTTGGTAATTATGCAGTGCCTTTTTCTCTAACGGTAAGGAGGGGGGAATCCAGGAATCTATAAAAGTGGTGAGTAAAGAATTAATTTAGTAAATAATATGTAAATCAAGGAGTTATTTTTAGATTTTTCTTAAAACTTGAATTGGCTGAAAGTACTTCAATTATTCTGTAATTGCATAGATTAATTTATTCCCACCCCCAAGGGAAAATCTATTTGTGTTTTGGGGGCAGGGGGATGTCATGGAAGCAAGGCCAAGATCTCTGAAGGAAACAGGAGATTGGTGTTGCAGGCTATTAATAATCACACAAGTGGCCCAGTATTAAGCATAAGGAGGTTGATAATTCAAACTCTCTGCCCATCCCCCAGTTTCTGCCCAGGCTTTGTCAGGCAGACCAACAGCCTGAAAGATCAGACCAGACCACAGCCTAGAGCATTTTCCTCTCCCCGCCCCTCTTTCCCCCCAGGAACCGCCCCTGGGATACAATTACTTGCTGCTGCCCAGCCCACGGCCACATGGATCCTGGAGGGTTCGATCTTGGACTAACAAACGCCGGGTGAAACCCCTGAAGGTGAAGGCACCAGGAGCCTCTTCAAACCACATGTGATGCTGGAAGGAGACAGGTGCCGAGTCCATCACAGGAAGCCGGGAGAAGTGCTCTAGTTCTGCAGCATCTGGGGGCTGGTGAAACCCTCTCCAGACGAGGCTGACACAGGGACATCCCCTGAGAGCCTCCAAGGGTCCTCGTTGCCAGAGGGACTGGGAGTGGGTCCCCAGGGCCATGACTATGGAAAGATGCGGTGAAGGGAGGAACTGTAGACACCTGACATTCCCTGCCTCGGGCAGCAACTCACTCCAAAGAACTCTTTCCACATCTCCCTTCCCACCTGGGCCCGTACAAAAATGAGGAAAGGGTTTCTTTCCTACTCGTTTCTCCTCCTTCCGGCAGGTATTTTCTGTGGGCCAAGGGTCGGAACCCCAGTGTGGTAACGTGTTGAGCAGGTACTGTGGGCACTGGGCCAGCTGCTTCCTGTGTCCGTCATCAAACGGTCCTGCAGGTTGCTCTTGTGCCCCACTCGACAACCAGAAGCTGGAGCTTCCAAAGGATGACTGGCTCCGCCAAGGAGGCACGGCTGGTAAGTGGCAGAGGCAGCACCAAACCCGGGAAGGCTGAGTCCAGAGTGACACTGGTCCCCACTCCTGGCAGCCCTGCTCCTAGGGAGTGAATCTCCAGGAACTCATCTTGTGCCCTCGACTCCCCCACACCCAATATCCCTGAGCCTCTCAAGATGTGGTCCAAGAAGTCATGGAGAGACGATGACAAAAGGTGTTTTCTTTGCAGTGATTTCAGTAACTAGGGTCTGCATGCTTCTGCAGCTTCTCTGCCCTGGTCTTGGGAGCACCTCCCACCGCGGAGCCTGAGAAGTCGTCGGTGGGAGATGTGCTGAGCAAAAGAGAAACGTCTTATTCAGTCCTTGGTGGCACAGGCCAGGCAAGGGGAAACTCTAAGGAGGTGGTGAAGGGAAGCCACCACACACTCAATCGATGAGCATCAGTCACAGACAACAGAGGCAGTGGACAGGAGGGGAGCAGAGAAGATTCTCAAAGATTCTTTGGAGGGAGACATGCCTCTGTGAATAATAACCTCATGGATTATAAATGACTTTTTTTTACAGAACTTCACAGCTTGCAAACGATCCTGTGATGTCAGTATTGTGATCCCTCCAACTCTACAAATGAGGGACTCAGACCCAGAGAGGATGCAGCTGAGGGCGCCCGGCACCTCTAAAAACAGGAGTTGGGGGCCCGGAACAGGAGGATTAGTGGAAAGACTTTCAGGGTAAGAACTAAGCCCCTAGGTCTCCTCCGAACCCTGACAGAAGTGAAAGGACGACAGCCTCTGGAGACCACGCCACGTACCAGGAGGGCCATGGCGAACAGAGGGCTGGGTCAAAGTCCACATAATGACCACTGGGCGCCGCCCACCCTCCTCTCCCAGCTGGCTCCCAGACCTCTGGAACAGACAGGCTAGAGTCTTTGCAAGTCCCCCATCCCTGCACCCATCCCCATTCTTCACAGACTGCAGATGGCTGACCACCAGGCCTCTAGTCCCCAATCTGCCAACCCCAAACTCAAGACTCTGTCACCTTTCTCAGGGCTAATTTCACACAAATTCAATTGGGCCTCAGCCCAGGCTGGGTCTTAAACACACACTCACTGAAATCCAATTAACCTTCGATAAAGGTCTTGCAATCAATAGTCACCCTGTGGTTGGAGGAGGCTCCGTCCGGCCTCTGAACATGTGCTCCTACACGACCTTTACTTTTAATGAAATAAATGACAGTCACTGTCACCAGCTCTTAAAGTGACTGGCAAATATGATCATCAGGTCAGGCCCTCTGTAATATCTGCTTCTGAGCTCAGAAATACAGGCAAACAGGGGCCCCTGTGGGCAGCTGGCTCCCCGTGGCCGCATGCTCCCTGGCAGGCGAGGACACTTGGACATTGCTGCCTTGTGCCCAGAGGTGCAAACATCACAGGCGCCCAGGCCCTCTGGCCTTGTGGTGGATGATTCCTGAACTTCATTGAGTATCAGAACCTACCTGGATAGTTGGTTAAGATGCAGATTCTTCAACCCTTCCCAACCCAGATTCTGCTTAGTCAATTTGGGGTGGGGCCCAGGAATCTGCATTGTTAAATAAGCCCCCTAGTGATTCTGAAATAGATGGCTCAAGTTCCTACTCCCAGCAAACTGGGAATCATTCCTCTCTCAAATATCCAGCTAATCCAAAACCTTCCATAAAAAAAAAAAAAATGAGGCCCAGAGAGGGAGAGTGATTTGTCCAAGGTCACACAGTGAGCCACTGGCAGAGCTGAAGTTTGAACCCAGGTCTCTTGTTTCCTAGCCTGGCACTCCCCTACCCTACCCCCCTAGGACTTGGCCCCTGTCACTCCTAACTGTCCCTTATACTTCCCTCCCCAAGGAACACGCATAGCCAGGCTGTTCTCAGGAGGAAGAGTCACCAGGGATGGGATCCTTGAGTCCCACAGTCCTAGGGAGGCTTAAGAACCTCAGAGAAACTCAGTAACATGGCTTCTTTCATACTCTGTGTGCGTGCTCATACACACACATGCACACCGGTGGCCTTCCATGAGGCCTGTGGCTTCGATATTGGTTGGTAAGAGGCATAATCGATTGATTTCTACAAAGTGGAGCCCAATGCTGGTCTACTCCCAGCACCACCAACGATCTGCCACAACACAGTGGGGCACATGGTCCACAGCCCCCTGGCCAGCCTGGGTTTTCTGTGGAAGTATTTCACCGCATCATCTCAGAATACCAAAGAGCTTCCTAGGTCATACAGATGGGAGACACTGGGGCAGGCAATTAAGGAATTAAGCAATGGATTCCTTAGAAATCCCCAAGGAATTAAGGCAATACAGTATTATGGTAAGGGTAGACCCACAGACCAACAGAAGAGAACAGAGCTTCCAAAAGAGCCACAGCTGACTGATGACAAAGATGCCAGCCCTAAAAAACTGGTATGACTCCATGTACCTGAAGTTCAGTAATGAGCAAAAGTGACCTGTGGGGATAGAAATCAAGGTGAGGGTATCGACTGGGAGGGGGAAGAGGGAGCCTGCCAGGCGGTGGAAAGGATTCACGCAGTTACTGGCTGTGACTGCATGGTGCACCCACATGAAAACTCACTGAGGCAGACCGTTCGGATCCAGGCCCTACCTGAGTTCGGCCTGAGTCTCTGACTCTTCATCTGCAAGTGGGGACAGTAAGACCTCCCTCCTAAGGTCCCAGTGCAGAAAGGGCCTGGCACAAGGAGTCATCAGTCAGCCAACCCCCGTGTGAAAGGAGGCAAAGGAAGAAAGGACAGAGCCCCAGGGTGATACTAATAATGAAAACAACAACAATAATCAACTAGTTACTGATTCTGAGTGCTAACCATGTTCCAGGCGTTATGCTAAGCCCTGCTGGTGCACTAACTCAGTCCACACATCTCTCTCCAATGGGACACTGTTTGCATGAAACAGTCGAAATGACCTTGATGTAAGCTGCGGGGAGAAGGGCTGCAGTCAGATACTGCCTGGGCTACCAGGGAAAGTTTTTTAGCCAGTTCTCCAGCTCCTGCCTTGTGGGGTTACTGATGTGGCCATTGACAGGTGGTCCAGATTCCACTGCAGCCCAAGGCCAGTCACTGGGAGGGAGATGGAGAAGGAAGAGAAGAACACACACAGCTCGACCTGGGTTCAAATCCCGACTCTGCTTCTGCTAGGTGTGTGATGTTGGGCAAGTGGTTTAAGCTCTCTGAGCTTTAGCTTTCTCATCTGTGAATGGGGTTAACAATACATCCTCAGTGAGACAGTGTTAAGGAGTGGAGACCACATGTGTCACACGCTTGACACATCTTAGTTGCATATAATTATTACTGTTATTGTTACTGTTTTCCCAAATCACTCTGATATGAGCTTGCCCGACTATGTATGTTCATAGAAAACCAACACTCTACACCAGGCCTGCCTCATGGAAGACAACCCAGAGCATGAAGCCGGTTTATTTACCCACAGACTAATTCGCAGAATGTCAACAGAGGTTACACTCTGCACAGAACATGGATTTTGTCCATCCTGTGGAGACAGGAGTGGGTGAGACCCCGCCTCAGCACCCACCAGTTTTGACCACTTCCAGCCCCGCTGTCCCCTCTTACCAAGCACCTCGCTCAGCCACAAACAAGCGTCTATACCAGAGCGCATCTATGTTCATATTGCACTTGTCTTTGAAATCAAAGCTACCCCTGGTTAAATGCCATTACAGCCTGAGCTCACTGGATCCAAAGAGTTTAATGGATTTGGGGGCACTGCCCAAATGAAAATCCCATGGCAGCTGGCACACCAGTAACCTGGGTTGGGGTGGGGCGGAGAGGGTGAGGCCTCTGGGATCCTTCCTGACCAGCAGGCAGACAGCCCCTGCTTCCCTTTGAGGCTGTTCAAAACAAGTCAAAGGTCACCTCTCCCACCATTTTTGTGACTGGATCCCAGGATTTTGTACTCAAGGGTCCTGGTGGGAAAAAGACCCCTAGCTAGATGCAGGACACACCCCCATACCAACCAATAGGGGAGAAGATGGGCAAACAGATCTCCTCCTCTCTCCCCTTCAGGCAGTTCTGCCCACCCTCCCCATGCCCACCCTACAGGCTGACAGCGAGGGCAGCGGGGTCAGAAGCCCCAAGATGTGCTACTGGTCACGTGACCCTGGAAAAGCCATTTGCTCTCTCTCCCTCTGAACAGGATTAGCACAGTAGTTTTCCACGCTCAGCCCCCAAGCAGAACTCTTCCAGTAAGCCTAGTGGCTGCACATCTAACTCCAGCGCAGGCTGCGGGCTCCTTAGGAAGGGAATTGTGCCGGTTCCCCTCTAACCTCCACACCTGGGACACAGCCGGGGCAAAATCTACCCCAACTGTGGGACCCTATGGGGACCAAGAAGAAAATGGGGTCCAGGTTCCACCACAGGCATCTTTCCCTGAGACCCACGGGGTGCGACAGAGAAGCCCCCTTTTCCTTGTTTCTATGAAGTGGAAACCACTGGCTACTGCTGTTCCCTTTTTGCCTGATACCTTCAGATCTGGGGAGTGGCAGGGAGCCGGGAGGGGGAAGAGGGAGCGGGTTGTGTCCAGACCCCAAGAGGCAGAAGAATTAAGTTGCATGGATTTCGCACCGTTGTTCTCCATGGCGGCTCAGCCCCATGGAGCTTGGATAGTACAAGAAGCCGGATAGCAATCGCTTGTCCAAGCAGGAACTGTAAGGAAGGGCTTGTATGTGCCTGCCCCCCTCTCTGTGCTGGCAACCCCAGCTTTCAGAGGTAGAGGGTTGTACCCACTGACCTGGAAGGATGCTTCGAACTCAGATTTTATAATTCTTCACACAACAGGCCCCCTTTCAGGGCACTGAGACCTCACCTGGCACAGCTGTCCTCACGGGGCAGCCCTACCCAACCTGTGTCCCTGGCACACAGCCGTGACAGATCAGCCTCACCTCATTGACGTCAATCTTGTTCCTCTCCATGTAGTCTCGGTCATTGACCTGCCCACCATCCACAAACTCCATCAGAAGGACCCGCTTGGTGGACAGCTCCCAGTAGATTTGGGGGACCTGGAATAATAGGAAAGGGCAGGTCAGGAAAGTCTGGAGGTCCGGGAGCTGGGGGGCAAGGACCACGGAGAGGCACTCCTCCCAGGAACAGGAGAAAAGGCCTGGAGGAGCTTCAGTGGTGACCGGTGGGAAGAGGGAGGCAGGACAGGAGAGGAGGGCTGCTTTGCCTCCCCCAGCCAAGCCCTCAGCCCCTCTTTTAGCAGCCCCTCCCACTTGAGGACCAGAGAATGGCTTCCCTGCCCTCCTTGGTGCCTCTCAGACACTATAAGAAGCCAAACCTAAAACTGGGACTTCAGGGGAAATGCATGGAACCTCTCATACCTGAGCAAAAATTGGTGTTAAAAGCTATTTCGCTCTCTCACCAGGCCCATTTCAGGCACCTGACATGAACCCCAACCCTCTGCCTCAGTTTCTACACCTGGCCATTGGTGCATTGTGCCTGTGTGTGAATGTATAAATGTATGAACTAATGAATGTTTGCTGGATGATAACGTTTTGAGTCAGGAAGTCATGCGCTTTCCCACGTCCATTTCCTACGCACGAGACCCTGCGACAAACAACGCTGGATCCTCACCCAACACCCATTCCCAGTCCTCCTCTCCTCCCACCGACGGGAGAAACCAAATGCTTTCCCTGCTGGCCTGGCAATAGGTATGGCCCCGTGACACAGTTCTGGCTTAGGGGAACCTAAGTGGAGGTCTGCTAGGGGGCCTGGGAAGGTATTTTCTAGATTTTAAAAAATGAGGTGCTTGTACATGATGCAACTCTTCCTACTCTGCAGCAGCTATCTTGCAACATGAGGGAAAGCTCAAGAAAGTCAGAGATGCCAGCCCTGATCTTGTTAAAGCACGAAGACAGTATCAGCAGGCAACTTCAGCAAGCCTTCTTGCGACGCGAGGAAAATAAATCCTTTCTTGCTTAAGACCCTCTAAATCAGTCTGACGGTCACCTGTAGACAAATGCATTCCTAACGGATATGCTCTCCAACCCCCTCTGACTCTGAGGACACCCAACTGCCAAAAAGGGAGGAGATCTCCCCGAGGACAGGCAAGAGAGTGGACTGCACCAGGGCTGCCGGGCTGCCATGGGAGTGAGTGCCGCCCATCAGTCCCATCACAGCCAAGACGGAGGAGTCACCGGGTAGCAGCATGCCACCTGTCCCCAGCAATGTGATGGGTTATTTCTACTTAAAAACAAACAAGGGAAGTGAAGTATTGGGGGCAATTAGGACCTCCCTCATCCCGACCCCCAAAACTCACCTAGCAGTAAGAGAGCAGCCATGAAGACCAAACACCTGTGTGCTGCTCCCAGTTCTGCTACTGTCTGTTGTGACTTAGTCCGGCCCATTACTCTTCTACGCTCCAGTTCTCCTCATCGGGGAGGAGACTGTTCCTGCCCCGACTCAGTACAGAGTCTGAGCGCCACTAGGGCTTACACGCAAGTGCAACACTCTAGGCTCCGTGGAACAAAGGTTCCACGCAGTCAAGGTGGCACTCAGGTTTGCCGCTTTCCTGCAGTTTTGGCCATTTGAAACTCTGGGCCGACAGAGAAATCTGTGATTCTTTGTTACTTTGAACTCAAAATTCAGTCTTGCTTGGCTGTTTTTTAAGCCTCACCTGAGGATAGATGTGTTTATTGGTCTGAGAAAGAGAGGAAGGAGGGAGGAGGAGGAAGAGAGAAACGTCAATCAGCTGCCTCCCGTGCCTGCCCCAACCAGGGGTCAGACCCACGACCCAGTTATGCGCCCTGACGAGGGATCAAATCCGCAACATTTTGGTGCACAGGACAATGCTCCAATCAACTAAGTCACCTGGCTAGGGCTACACGGCATTTCTTCAAAGGTATCTTTAAAAATACAAGTACGGGCTTCCAGCCAAGATGGAGGCGTAAGTAGATATGCTTCACTTCCTCACACTACCGAAAAAGAAGACTAACAACCAATTTAAAAATGAAAAACAACTAGAATTGCCAGAAAATCAAACTATGGAAGTCAAACCAAGGAGTTAAAGACACATCCACCCCTGGTAGGAGGGGCAAAGACAAGAAGCTGGGGTAGCAAGGACACATGACAAGGCAGCTGCAGACTGGGCAGTCCCACATTCACGTGTGGACAAACCAGGAAGAACAACCAGGGAGCAAGACAGACAGCAGAACCCAAGGTTCCAGCACGGGGAAACTAAAGACTCAAAACCTCTGGCTATAAAAACCTACAGAGGTTGCAGCAGTGGGAGAAACTCACAGCCTAACAGGGAAGTTTGTTGGAGAGACCGACAGGATCCTAGAAGGTGCACAAACTCACCTACCTGGGAACCAGCATCTGAAAGGGCACAATCCGCTTGTGGGAAGTGGTGGAACTGGACGAAAGCGGGGAGACAGCCAAGCAAGTAGCACTGTTGCCTCTCTGACCCCTCCCCCACATAAGTGCCACAACACTGCAGAGTGGCTTGCCCCACCTGGCAAATACCTAAGTCTCCACCCCTTATAACATAGCAGGTGTGCCAAGACAAAGAAATATGGCCCAAATGAAAGAACAGATCAATGCTCCAAAAATAGAACTAAATGAGGAAAAGAGAGCCAACCTATCAGATGCAGAGTTCAAAACACTGGTAATCAGGATGCTCACAGAAATGGTTGAGTATGATCATAAAATAGAGGAAAAAGTAAAAGCTATACAAAGTTAAATAAAGAAAAATAAACAGAGAACCAACAGTGAAGGGAAGGAAACCAAGATTTAAATCAAAGATTTGAAACAGAAGGAAGAAATAAACATTCAACCAGAACAGAATGAAGAAACAAGAATTCAAAAAACTGAGGACAGGCTTAGGAATCTCCAGGACAACTTATAACATTCCAATATCCAAATCATAGGGGTGCCAGAAGGAGAAGAGGAAAAACAAGAAATCGAAAACTTATCTGAAAAAAATAATAAAGGAAAACTTCCCCAATCTGGTGAAGGAAATAGACTTCCAGGAAGTCCAGGAAGCTCAGAGAGTCCCAAAGAAGTTGGACCCAAGGAAGCACACACCAAGGCACATCATAACTAAATTGCCCAAAATTAAAGATAAGGAGAAAATCTTAAAAGCAGCAAGAGAAAAGGAGACAGTTACCTACAAAGGACTTCCCATAAGACTATCAGCTAATTTCTCAAAAGAAACTTTACAGGCAAGAAGGGGCTGGGAAGAAATATTCCAAGTCATGAAAAGCAAGGACCTACAACCAAGATTACTCTATCCAGCAAAGCTTTCATTTAGAATGGAAGGACAGATAAAGTGCTTCCCAGATAAGGTCAAGTTAAAGGAGTTCATCATCACCAAGCCCTTATTATACAAAATGTTAAAGGCACTTATCTAAGAAAAAGATCAAAAACTATGAACAGTAAAATGACAACAAACTCACAACTATCAACAACATAAAAAAACAAAAACTAAGCAAACAACTAGAACAGGGACAGAATCACAGAAATGGAGATCACATGGAGGGCTATTAGCAGGGAGGGGGAGAATGGAGGAAAAGGTACAGGGTATAAGAAGCATAAATGATAGGCACAAAATAGTTATTGGGAGATTAAGAATAGTGTAGGAAATGGAGAAGCCAAAGAACTTACATGTACGACCTATGGACATGAACTAAGAGGGAGGAGGAAGGCTGGAAGGAGGGGGTGCAGGGCAGAGTGGGAGAGAGGGAGAAACAAATGGGACAACTATAATAGCATAATCATAAAGTATACTTTAAAAAATAAAAAACCTACTTTAAAGAAATTAAAATAAAAATATAAGTGCAAGTTTGCTGCTGTTGTTCATGGCTTCCAAATGAAAGGGACATATTTTGGGGTTAAGTTCTTCCCTCGGTGTGTTTGGAACTGAAGCTTAGAAATGGGCACTTGAGACTCTGGAGACAGGCGGTCAGCCAGGCAGGCAGGCAGCGCCTACCTGGGGCAACGTGGCAACAGCCCGGAAAGAGCCGCTGATGGAAAGAGGAACCCAGAGGCCTTCCGGGTTTGCCAACCAGGCCCAGGGGTGTGCTGGGTTTCCCCCTCCATCACCTACCCCCCTCCCCCCGATGCAACCAACCCAGTCTGACAACAGAAGGCACCCCCTGCTTCAGGTGCTTAGGTCTGAAATGACAGAAATATCAAACCTGGGAGACAGGATTTGTCAGGGGAGCTCAGCGAGGACATTGCCCCTCGATGGATGCAACACAGAAACGACTGCAAAACGCAAGACTGCTCCCTGCTCAGTTAGAAGGAACTTGGCTTGATGCTAAATCACTGTGTGGGCAGGAGGGTTTGGGGTGTAGGGTAAAATTCACTTTCCCAAACATCCATGTTTCACCACTGAGCCTTCCTTTGCTTCTTCTATCAAGGACAGGAAGGATGAAAGAGAAAATTTCTAAAGAGGTAATAAGAACCACTGACCCGCAGCCCCCCAACATGACCAAACCCTGGGGGGCTCATGGCCAGGGCACCTGCTGACCCCACAGGCGGGGTCACACCCTGGCCATTAGGACCTCTGCATCCAGGGTCTCCTGTCACAAAGCAGAGGCCCTACTGCTGGGACCTCTACCTGCACCCACAGTGGGGCCAGTCCTGACCCCAAGAAAGAGAGTGCTGACTACAGAAAGGTCCAGCTCAGGACCCTGGGCCTTGGTCTCACAGGCTGGCTTCTGCTCTGTTCCTGCGTTTTGGTCAGCACGCCTGTGAAGCCAGCCCTGGCTTGTCTGGACCAGTGCCCATCACCCAGGGCCACACCCCCCCATCTCCTGAGCCCAGGAGAGCAGAGCACAGATGCAGAGTCAGACTGCTGGGCTGGAGTCCCAGCCCTGCCACCTCCAAGCTCTGTGACAGTGGCTAAGTTTCGGAGCCACTCTGAGCGCCAGTTGCCCCACCTGAGGGATGGTGGTGATGATGACAACGGAAGCAACACGCCCAGCTTCCTAGTGGCGTGTGTGGATGGACACCTGGTGCTCAACACACAAGCACTCACCGAGCGGCTGCTGGACAAACATCAGCTGCCATGTGAGAGCCATGAAGCATCGCACATGTGGTTCTGACACACAACCAGAGCTCACAGTTCATGTCACAGACAGGTCAGCACCATTTAGATCTTCCCCACAAGTCACTCCCTGGGCAGAACAGCACAGTGGTTTAACACTCAGGCTCTGGAGCCGGCTGCCTCCATTCAGACCCTGCCTCTGTCCCTGACCAAGAAACTGCGTGACCTGGGGCAAACGGCTTCATCTCCAGAGGCCCAGGGTTCCCACTGGTGACACGGGGATAATAGGGACGACTCCCTTGTGGGGCTGTTATAAGGATTAACACATAAACATGTGTAATGCACGTTAACATTATCTAAGGCAACATAAGCATGTAAAAAATCTTAGCTCACATCAATTATTATACATCAGTGGTTGTCCATCTTTGAGAGCATTAGGCTCTGAGCTTACAAGGCTTCTCCCTCCTGCCTCGTGCTGCCTGCCTCCCAGGTCAGTCACAGCCCTTGCTGCCTGCCCTGCCCCGTCTCCCAGCACACACACTCCGATGCCACACGCACAAACGCCCGGGGCTTCACTGTTCGGCCTGGCTGCCTCCTCACCCTCTCCCAGTCTCCCCAACACTGCATTTGCATTCAGCGGCGGTCTGAGGCTCGGAGATTGATAGCGTGGGGCTGAGGCTGTTGAAGCCCACTGGAAGAGGCCTCACACACCAAGAGATAAACTCTTTGCCGAGGCTTAATTACGCACAGATGTTGTGATGGGGTGCCAGTGTGCAAAAGCAATCTATCTCCAGTTTTAAGAGCTGAACTGGATTTACAGCACAAAATCTGCTTCCCACTTGCTATTTGTTTAGGCAAAAAATTAAGTACGCAGGAGCCTTAACACTACCCTTGTCTTAGGAATGGTGTGCCGGTTTTAAGAAGCAGTAGGTCAAATCGTTACATTAATTTTTTACCCATTTGGCATACTCATTTCAAAATTTTGTGTTATTATTATTATTACATGTCTTGGTCTGGCAGATGCTAGTTGGCCCCAGCCAGGGGACAATTTTGCTGTTTCCATGGGAACAGTGGAGGAGATGGTTCTGTTTGTCTGGCTCATAGTTGTAGCTCTGAAGAGCACCCCTGCCGTGTAAGAGGCAACAGACTGTCCTCAGATGGGTACCCGAGCCGAAGTCAGAAAACCTGGGCCGCAGCGCGAGCACCCCCACTCTGACTGCACGTACAGAACTGGATGTCATCCTGCCTGCACAGTGCTCACTGCAGCAAAAGGAACATCCAGTGAATATTGCCTATCCCCTTGTATAACCAACACTTCTCGTAATCCCACTCTAAGCTCCATATCCTGGGTGGCTTTAAGTACATCCCCTTGGGCATCCACAGAAACACAGATAAGCAAGTCTCTGCCATAGCGTGACCAGCCGGTACTATAGCACATGGGTGTGTCTGTCCCCAGGCAGCAGCTGACCACCTCTTACTCATCTTCACGCTCCCCAGCTCCTAGCACAGCACAGGCTCAGGAAATGCTTGATAAATGTGTGATAAAGGAGTGAAGGACATGGGATACGCAAGTGGAAGCTTATTTTATACTCCGCAGCATCAGGCAATTAGTTGATACTATTACCTGCCTGAGAGCCAGGTGTTCGTTCACTGAGCTAGTGATGGGAACTTCCAGGCTGGGCCAGAGTTACCAGATCTGGTCCACGCATCTGGACACACAGACCCTCTGGGCCCATCTATGGCAGCAGCTGAGAAGAAGCCAAGCAACCACACTGGGCCATCGAGAAAGACCTGATTCCCAACTCTCTCCAAGAACTCACCACTGCCAGAGGCTCCACCTCCCTCCAGAAGCAATGTGTCAAAGCACTGCACTGGTCACCCCAGCCGTGGCTTTTCCTCTCATCAGCCAAACCTTACCATCCTCAGGTGGCCAGTGTAGACACGCCCTCAGCCTCTCCACCCCTGTTAATCAATCCGGAGAGCAGAAATATAAACACTGCCTCCACTTCCCACGGTGTCTTCTAAGCCACGTGAACACCTCAGTCCAGAGCAAGAGACCTTCCCATCCAATGTCCTGAGATACCCGCCCCAAGCGGGGCGCTTCCTAACAGCCCTGGAAAAGCCGCTAAGCACTTCGAGACCCACCTCCCACATTCTCCAGACGTCCTGAGTTAAGGAAGGCTGATCCCTTCTGAGAGTTAACCGCCAACCTCTCTCTACAGACTGTCACAGGGCCCCAACCCCTGCTTCACAAAGAGGTGCCGCTGGGGAAACAGGCACAAAGCCCGCGAAGGATAAACTGCATTAGAACAGCAGCGTCGACGTGCGTCCCATTCCAACCCCTATGAGCCCTGCAGGGGACATCAGGACGGCCCTCGGAGACCAGCGCCAGTGCCAACTCCTCAGCAGGGTCCATGGGCGCCCCTCCTTCTGAACCGTTGGAGCTCTTGCCAGCAGGGCCTCTCACCAAGTTGCAACCGTGTGGGGTCTATTTCCCACAACAACCGTCTTCTATTATACAGGCAGTTCTACCGCAATGCTCGAAAACACAGATTTGTTCCAGTGCTAGTGACAAGGTAGGGAACAATTCAATCACAGTGCAACTTTTGCATTTGCTAATGTGCGCTACCACCCACAAGAAATGCCACTCGAACACAGAAAGCTGTGCCCAGCTGAGCCACACCACCCAGGAAAACACAACACACGCGTATCTCAGACACCTCCTCGTGTGATGTGGGTCACCCGCACCCACACCTGGTGTCACAACTTGCTGTCCAGTTACAGGCAGCCCTTTTCCCACCACCTCACAGCAAGTGGCTCCTCTTCTGACGCCCACCACTTCGCAAGCCGACATCAGGGTAAAGTGCTACGTGTCCTGGCGTCTCATGTATTTCTATTTAACATGTGTAAAACTATGCTCCCACTTTTATCAGATTCCTATCTTGTTTTATTTTCTGTGTCGCTGGTGATGTTCTGAGTGTTTTGAGCACAACCTGTTTTCCCCGTGATCCCTGTGGCTTCTGTTGAGTGACTTTGCACACTGTGGATATTTCTAAGAACACACACATTTGTTTTGGGAGAACCGGCTGTATAGAAAGTGAGCTGCTGTAATATACATAAAGGGTAGGAACAGTGCCAGAGCACAGTATCATTCACCACCATCATCACCACCATTGCCCCATGTTTCATGGGGCAGAGACTACAGCTTACAGGCCTCTGGGTAGCACTCAGTGTCTTGAAACTGTAGATCATTCAATAAACATCTCTCTGATTGACTGACAGGACAACGATTACATTTGGTATTTCTCTGTAATGTTGCCTTCCAGGGCTTCAATGTGCACCGTTCAGGAAGATGTCCCCATTCACATCCTGCAAAGGGGGGATGCTCGGGGCTGGGATCAGCCCTCCCCTGCACTCTCCCACCAAGCCACCATGCCCCCATTGCCCTGCGCCCTCCTACCTTTAGGAAGTCAAATTGCTTGAGCATTTGGGCCACTTTCTCTGCATTCCTCCCTTCGTTGAGGAAATCCAGCTCCAAAGGCAGGTTCTTCTTGGCTTCATCCACCAGCCACATGAACTCAAACTCCGGAAACAGCTGCTTGACAGCCAGAAGGAGCATCTGAAATCCACCAAGCACCCCATCGGTCAGCTCATAGCACCCCACCAAAACATCCTGCCCTCCTGCCTGGGTCTAAATGTTGACGACTCCCCAGGCCTCCCCTGGAACAAGGGCGAGTGGGAAAACGGCCCCCTGGGACCCATCAAAAGTAGCCCAAATCCAAGATGATAAAAAGCCACCAGCCACCAGCAGTCACAACAACTACCACTTGCTGAGTGCTCCCCACGTGGCCAGCACTGGCTCAGCACCTCACTGATTTACTCCACTTCATCCTCACTGCTCTGGGAGGTACACAGCACACACTCTGTCATCTCCCCATTTCACAGATGAGGAAGCCAAGGCTCTGCCAGGTGTGCAGATTTTTCTGAACTGGCCCATCGAGGAAGCAGACATGGAATCCCACTTGGGCCCACCCAGCCCCCAGCCCCTCACTCTTCAGCACGTTGCTGAACCGCTGCCGTTGCTGCCCCCAGATCTGTGTTCGAGGTGCTGTTCACAGAGGGCTGGAGCTGCCACACCGGCCTGCGGTTTTGATCGTTTCCAGGGCTGGCTGGTTGGGGCCTCGGCACTTACGTTGCTTTCTAGACTTTTTTGGTACATCAAAACTATTTTGTGTTAAAAATTAAATTGGAATAAGAAGACAAGACTAGGTGATACAAGAGAAGTAAGAGATAAAGCACGTGACCACATAGATGAAAAGCTCGGAATGTTGGCAATTTGCCCCCCACCCCTCCCGGGGATTCTTGAGTGAGGGCGGGATAAAAAGGCAGGGTTTTGGAAGACTTATCTGGCATTTCAGTTGTCAGTTTAATGATGTGAAATTAAATGTCACTGGCAGAGAACCAGAGTCCAGTGACATCGGCAGAGCATGCTCTGGCCCCTCTGCGGGCAGGGCCTCGGCTCTTAGGCTACCTCCCCACTGGAGCTGTGATCTGAGACAGCCTCACAAGTTCACCGACAAGGGCTCTCTAGTGGGTGCGTGAGGCTGACGCCAGGGCCGTGGGAGAGGTTCCAGCATTCCAGGAGGGAAGCACAGTAGGCAACTCTCCTGCTCTCCAATAAGCCCTCCTGGGGAGACCACCGACCAATCCTCCCAGTCACTCTTGGCACAGATCATTATCCAGTTCTCTGAGAATACCCGTCTTCACCCTGGCTAGAGCAAGGACACGAGCAAGAACTAAGGACCCAGGGGCCCATGGTACCTTCCCCAACTGTTATGGACCAAATGCTTGTGTGTCCCCATCCCCAAATTCGTATCTGGAAGCCCTAACCCCAGTGTGACGATGTTAGGACATGAGGCTTGTGGGGGGCTAACTGGTTTTAGGTAGGACCATGAAGGTGGGCCCCTGTGAAGGGATTAGTGTTCTCACAAGTGGAGAGAGAACAAAGCTCACTCTCCCTCTGCCACACAAGGACACCCGGGAGAAGGCAGCTGTCTACCAGCCGGGAAGAAAGTCCACCCCAGGAATTGAATGGGCTGACACCTTCATCCTGGACCTCCAGCCTCCAGAACCATGAGATACAAATGTCGCAATTTAAGCCACTTAGTGGCATTTCATTACAACAGGCCTAGCAGAGCAAGACCCCACCCAGTCTCTCGGGGAGGATGTACTGGGCCCCACCCGGGTGCCGGGTGCCCTGGCTCACACTTCTTTTCGCCCTAGTCTGTAATACGATGCCCAACACTGAGTTAGGCACAAGTGGTACCAAAGAAAGCAAGCCAAAGCAGAGACACTAACTACAAAAGCACGTCCAGTTTTGTTTTGAAACACCAGTCCTAGGCTATGTGCCAGACACGGTTCTAAAATAATCATCACACAGGGTTATTGTATTCAATTTCTCTCAAGACTCTTTTTCATTTCATTCGGCTACAGTCTAATTTCTTTTAACTCTTGTCTAGTCTGTCACAGGCTACACCTGTGACCTTATGATAATCAATTTGGTTTATGTTTTGTTTCTGTTTGTGTCACAGGAAACTAGAAGGCAGAGGTGACAATAGCCAGGCCCAGACTGCAGGTGTCAGACACAGACACCCAGGTGCAGCGTCCTCCAGCCTCACATCTTGTCACGATGCCCTCAGAGGGCCCTTAGCTGCGGCCAAAGGGGAGGCAGAGCTGGTGCACAAGAAACAGGAGCTCCTGCCCAGGCCAGGGCCAGGGGTACACACGTCGTCATAGGTACCTGAATTCCTCTCTGAGCTCTGAGTTGAGGCAAGAAATCTCTTCAGACTTCAGCTCCAGCCTAAATTCCAGTGGTTCTCACCCAGTAGGGACAAGAGAAGGGGCAACAACGAGGCTGAGTCATTTGTTCAATCAATACTTACAGATTACCTCCTAGGGTCATGACCCTGGGCCAGCGGTGGGTATACCCAGGAAGTCACATGCAACCTCGTGGGGCTTATACCTGGGGACGAGGCTTCTGGCTAAACAATACATCCTCCTCATTCACAGTATTGTCACTGCTATTTGTGAAGCTTTTAATTATCATTAATATCCAAACAGCACTGATGGGTACTTTAAAGATTTTTCTGTTACTCATCAATTATATAGTTATTACTAGTGCTATTGGTTCTTATTAATACCTAATGTCCTTAATCATAAAAGCAGTCAAAGATTTTATTGACTGATATTAACTGCTAATAACTAATTAGTGAAATAATTCATAACCCCACAAAAAACTGCACTGTATTCATAAAACTCGTCTCTTAGAGAAACTCGTCTCTCCGCAGGGGGAGGGGGAGTTACTTCCTTGGTCACTTTACAGTGAAGGTCAGTTTAATGGGAGGTCCATGGTTCTTGGCTCTCGAGGAGGGCGCCATCCCTGTCACAGGAAGTTGCCGATTTGAAAATTTGGCGCCAGCTGGGAAGCCCAGAAAATGTACGTGCTCCCATCATTTTTCATATAAAGCAGAGGGTTTTCCAATCCCTTGGACTTCAAGGGAGTTGCGGGGAGGGGTCCGAATAGGCATTGTCTGGTCCGAGTCTAAAATGGTTTGGGCTGCTGCCATTTTAGACTCTTCTTGGCTGAGGAAAAGAAAATAAAATTCAGTTTCACCTTCTGTTTTCATTCAATTCCCTTCTTAAGAATCTGCCCTAGTAAATTCACTTAAGGTTGTTGTTTTGGGGTTTGTTTGTTTTGTTTTTTTTGACAACAGATGCAATCAACTAAAATAAAACAGGTGTTGTTATCAATTTGACTTTTTGCTTTTTCTTCTGAAATGTATCTTCTCCATAAAATTCTTCCAACAGCCAATATTTTCAGCACTGCCTAGCACATAGTCAACACTCAGCAGATGTTTGCTGAATGTTCATGGGAATAAGTGAGTGAATGAACAAATGAATGGACAAATGACATTTCAAAGGGTCTGTCCTCTCCCCAGAGACAATTAGATGTTCACAGGGGTGTTATTCCAATGGATTCAGTTTTCTTGCTTCTGAGCTCTTAGTGGGAAAAGGGATTATCCCTGAATTTTGGGGAACTATAGTTTTGGAATGCCCGAGAATTCTCTACTTGATTTGGAAACTTCTGAATCAATCAAGGTATGCTCAACAATTAATACCCTCTTCAAAGTAGAATAATGAAATTATTTTCCTAGTGGGTCATTGGCTCACAGAAGGAAAAATCAATTGTGGGTCATACAGAAATCTCACGGGAAAATTAACAGACACATAAAAACGTGATTACTATTTATAATAGCAAAAAATGAGAATGGTCATTATTTAGTACCTACTACATGCCAGGCACTGTGCTACAAGGTGCTTTATAAATGTGCTCTCATTTCCTGCTCTTCTTGTCCATTTGACAGGAAAGGAAACTGGTTCCGGGAGGTAAAGGCGCTTCTCAAGGTCACACAGCTTGTCCTTTCAAATACAGGACGTGGACCCAGGCTTGTTTTGCCTTTTTTCTTCTTCCTCCTTTATGTAGGCCTGTCTCGTGCAATACAATACAGGACGCTACAGTAGGAAGCCTGAGATAAGGCAGAAGGAGAGCTTTGTAAACTGTAAAAATACAACTGAAAGGCGAGTTCCTGTTATCGAGTTATTACATATTATGAAAGAAATAATGTTCTATGGAAAATAGCACACTAAATAGAATACCTACACAGATATCCGTACTGTAAAAATGGATGTTCGACAAGGATCGAAAATCAATTAAGAACAATGTAAATAACTTGCCATTCGTGGGTGTATCTTGTCTGATAAGTTATGGAAATGCATAGTGTTCAGAAAACAGAATTACAGGGTAAAGAGAAGCTTCCATGGGGTTGCCTACAGTGCTGGGTTTTTAAAAATATACATTAAAAACTAAAATCAACTGTTGGATTCTGTGCCACACACAAACATTACTTAGCCACCCACTGTCCGGTCAACAAACTCAGGAAAGAAACAAGATGACGGACAGCACACATGGAAATGTTCAAATAGGTCAGAACAGGACCATCACAGGTCATTTTTAGAGGCCCCAGGACAGGTGACATCAAATGGTGGACCAGCGTCTGGTGCTCAGAACAGAGTCCCAGCCCAACACTGCCACACACCTTGGCAACAGGTGGGACACGGAAGACAGGGTCCCCAGCCAGGAGCTGGATTCTTTACGGGGTGTTGAGTAAGGGGGTATTTGGCATCAAACTCAAAAGCTGCAGAGATCACAGGGAGTGGCGCAGGGTGGTGTCACCACTGGGTACCTTGGAGTTATGATCTAATCACCAGCTCCCCAGTCATCCGAGTCCTACCCTGCTCTCAAACATTGAGGATGACAGTGGGGTCCCGTCGGCTGAGCTCCCGGCAGCCGTGGGCCAGCAGGAACCGCTGCAAAGCCAGCCCACCAGCAGACGGATGGACTCTGCCTTGTCAGTTCACCCCTTCCTGCTGAATCATTGTTCCAATCTCTGGGCCCAATTAGTCTGGCTCTGGACAGCCACTCAAATCAATAAAAGTCCTTGGCCGTGCATCTACAAGTAGAGGTGCCCCAGCTATTAAGGGGACAATATCAGGTGATAATGACAAAGCTGAAAAACACCCTTGGCTGTGCCTTTCCCTGTTGTGCAAAGTCACCAACACCATCAGGTTCATCAAACACCGCTTCCCGAGATTCGGCCTTCGTCTCTCCACCACCATTCAACTGAGACTGGGCCCTGCTTTCCCCAAGGGGAGGGCCGGGTTCACAGCAGACACAGAACACTAGGGCGGCACATGCTATTAAGTGCCAACACAAAAGCCATTTCCCCCACCTTCCTGGCTAACAGAACCTCAAATATGTTGCATCTTTCATGTCCTTCAAGGAAGGCAGGCCTTAGCCCGAGAAGGTGAATCATGATTGGCCAACAAGCCAATCAGAGCGGTCTTATTTCTCTTGCTGAGACTGATCTAGGCTTGGGCATGTGGCCTACTTCTGGCCAGTGAAAAATGAAGGGAATGCTACTGAGGGGCTCCTTTTTGATAAGGGATATCAGGGGGGAAAACAGGAGCTTTTTGGGATCTAGATGTCATCTACTCATAATAGCAGAAACGGCTGCAGCTGTCATGGGACCACGAGGGGCACTGCCTCGGAAGGACATGTCAGGATGGCAGAGCAGGAGACAAAAGGAACCAAGGTCCTTAAAAGCATATTGAAGTGCTGGATTAGCCAACATTGGAGAAGTCGACAGCACTGCCAGAAGTCTTGAAGCATGAGATAACGTAGGTTACTATTATTTACCCCACTTTTAGTTGGATTTCCTGATACCTGTGGCCAACAACACCCTACCTGATACAACAGTAGTCCCCACCTCCTCACTCTCAAAAGTCTGATGCCTGTAAGACCTTACAGCAGATATACCTTTGGACTTATAGGCTCACTTATTAAAAGTGCACATATCCAGAGGTTAAGGCTCTAAGTCACTCTCTCCTTAGTTTGAATTACTTCGATCAGAGAGCCTTCCCCTCAAGACCTCACTGTGATCAATCCCAGGGTTGGAGAAGACAGAGGAACAGTCGTGGGCAGTGGGAGAGAAGGATGGGGGCACACAACACCTGGAAGCTGTGGCGAGGAAGCACCTGAAGGCTATGCGGAATACTGGCCTTGCCAGCCCTGTCTGCAAGTTCCCAGTGGCTGAGGTGGCCCTAACACTCCCTAAAAACTGTTCTTCTCCTGCCAAGCACCCCTGAGCACCATTCTGGGGTTGTCACTAAAAACCAAGGCATCATTTTAGGTCTGGACTCAGGAAAAAAATAGTCACTTTCAATATAAAATAAAATGAGTCTTCCAGTCAGGCTCTTCTTAGCTTTACAGCAGAACACGGCGACCCAGGTGGAATCTCTCCCACCAGAGGCACAGCTTGGAGAGAAGGCAGAGCCACCTGGTCCTGTTGCTAATGCTGATGGTCCACAGAGGTGCTGACCTCAGGCCTCGCTTCCAGCTTCTCCCCTGAAAGCTGTGAGTGCAGGTCCCCAAGCCACCGTGTGCTCCCAGCCCCAGCTCAGCCACCACGCAGGAGCCACTTCGTATTCTGCACACGGCCACTAGGCTGTACTTCCCAAGCAAAGCATCCGATGCTTATCTCCAGAAGATGCCAAATCTTTATTACTGCTATTATTGCCATTGACCTTACAGTCACCATTACTTAGGGAGGCAGTGAGGCTCTGAGCAGAGAAAACGGGTGTCAGCTGTACTCCACCCAAGAGGGTCCTCACAACACTGCTGGCCAGAGACAGGTTCCCACCTGAGGCAGGAGTGGCTGCTGGGCCTCAGTACGCCCAGGGGTCCCCCGAGATCCCAGGTCACTCCCAGCAATGGCCATTCCATAGACACTGACAGGTGCTCCGGAAAACTCAGGTTTCCAGGTGGCTTCCCAGGGCCACCCAGCCACCCTGCTCCCTCTTCCACCGTACACAGCAGCTGTTCCAAACCTTCGCCCCCACTAGAGCCTCCAAAGCCACCTCATACCTCCTCTTTCTCAGCAGATGGTCTTGCCTCCTACTTCAAAGGAAAAAATAGAGGCTATCAGGCTGGTACAATACAGCTGCCCACCTCCCCACCCTGTCCCCCTCTGCCCACCACCCTCGTCTTCACCCAGCCTCACCACTTTCCTCCAGGCTCAAAACAAAGGCTGGCCAAGGCTGACGTTTCCACCTGCATCCCTGTAACCCAATCCCTTGAGTCTCCTCCTGGACCAGGTCTCTCAGTTCCTTCCTCTCCGGAACCTCCACTGCCCTCACCTGCTGCTGCCGTCCTCATCAGCTCCCTGACCTCTCCCTGTGCTCTGCTCTAACGTCTGCCCTCACGCGCCCCCACCATAGAGGGATGAACTTGAAGAGCGGTCCGTGTTAACTGTCTCCATGCCCTGGGGCTCAGTCCCACCTCACCCCACTCACCCACTCTCCTTGCTCTTCCCAGGAAATCTACATGACTAAATCCAAAACAGGCTTTTAAGAACTTTACTCATTTGCTCTCCCCTCTGATGACATTGAGTAGTTCAGGCAGACTCTACTCTCCTAAACAGCTGCAACAATATCTCCCATTCTAATGCTCTTCTAGAACCTCGCCACACCCTGCCCAAGAAGTAGGGTCTTCAACCAAAGGGGCCTGTGTGACACCTGCTCTCTCCAAAGGGGTAAGGAAGGAGTGACCTACATGACCACCAAGGCGCGGCCATAAACCTGTGACACGCTTTCCGCCTCACTCTCTTAGGACACTTGTTTTGAGAACCTGGCCACCACGCTGTGAGGAAGGCCACATGGCCATGGAGCGGCTGACAGGGAGGCGATCCAAGGCCATGGCCCACAGCCAGCACCCACTAGCCAGCCACGTGAGGGAGCCACCCCGACGTGGGTTCTCCAGGTCCAGTCAAGCCACGCAGCCGGCGCTGCACAAAACAGACGAGCATCTCTCCCAAGCCCTGCGGATCTCAGACCCATGAGGAGAAAACACAGGACTGTCGTCCTAAGACTGTCATTCTGAGTGGTTCCTGACTCAGCCCTCAGTAACAGCATTCTACTCAACCCTGGGTTCACTGCTCCGACCTCCTAGACACATTTCCCAAAGGATGATGCTCCTCCGAGTTCTTTCCTCACCTCTTTTTTTCACTCTACATAACTAACTCTTCTGCGTGATCTCAACGACTCCCCCAGGTTCAGCTCCCATGAGTTTCCTTGTTGACGAGCCCTAAATCTGCAGGCTGACAGAACTCCCCCGATCCAAAACTCTTGATAGCACTCTCTTACCCAACATTGTTGCTCAACCACCATTTCACTTGGCTCTGAAAGTGAAATTCATTCCAACCCCATTACTCTCATTTTAAAAAAACTACATTTCCCAGGCTCCCTTGCCATCTGGCTGCCCACTAGGTTTGGCCAATGGGCAATGTTGCTGTAACACTGGGGGACAGGAAACGGTGGAAATCTGCTACCTCAAACAGCAGCTGTGGCCAACTTCCAGGTGACACCGGTGACATCTCCCATCAGGCAAGTTCACCACGGGCCCAGCTTCCGCCAGGGGCCCCAGCTCCTGGACTCCAAAATGCGCCTATTCTTTGTCCCTGCACTTTGAGCATGGCTCCCTACTGTTGAGGATTGTCCCACAACCCACTGGGTTTCCCAGCAATTCTGTCCCCTGTGAGCCCCATTTTCTCTTTCAAATTCCCTCTGAAATACTCAGAGCAATTTCTTTCTTCCCAGCTGGACTCAGACTGATACATATGGTTAAAGGAATCCAAACCTTTAAGCCCATGGATTATTTTAGTCTCCTCCTTCTCATTCATACCAGTACTTGCCCCCACCCCCCATAAAGCTGGTCACACAGTCCAGACAATGCTACCCCTTGAGACCGCCCCTCTCCTGCACCCCCATTACACTGCTCTGGTTCCCATCATTATTCCTCTCTCGGACCACGGTAGCAGCCCCTCAATTAGTCTCCCTAGCTACAGTCTTTCTTCCTTCAGATACACCCTCTGGGCAGCCAACAGATTTTTATTTCTAATGCACATCTTAACATAACATCCTCACCAACACAAGAGGAAATCAGATCAGCTCTACACAGTAAACATGTATTTATTACGTATACCTCTCCAGGCCCGAGCCTGGAATACAAGGCCCTCCGTGTCCTGTCCTGCCTACCTTCCCAGCTCATACCATCTGAATCAGTGAAAGTTCTCCAACCTCTTCCTCTAAGACCGGGGGCCTTCACGCAGGCTGGGCTGTCCTTCCCGCAGGCTGGGCTGTCCTTCCCCTGCCCAGGTGTCTCATGGGCTCCCTGGTGACACCCCCTCCATACCTTCATCAGTCCAGGCACAGTGCTCCAAGCTCTTTACAGACCCCCCCACCGCCCCAATGGGGCTCCTGTCCCCACACTACGGCTGTCTGCATAGAGACCTGCTGCTCCGCTACACAAGGAATTCCCTGGGGATGGAGATGTTGCTCCTTTACCTGATGCAGAAGAGACATTCGGTGAGTGTGTTAAGTGTAGGCAGAATTCAAAGAATAAGCTAAGAGTCCAAAACGAGAAAAGGGAGCAAAGGAAAGGCAAAGAGAAAAGGAAGGAGACGGACATGCTGGCAGCTTAAAGGGACTGCTGACCCCTCACGGAGGGTGCTGGCTACCGGCCGAGCCGTGGCCAGCTTAGCCGTCCTCCCTTGCTCTGAGCACAGAGCTTGAAACGTCCAACGTCCAGAGACACAGTCTCCACTAGAGCTTGTCCAGGGCCATTTCTACGCACGCACGTTTGTTCATTCAACGCATATCAGACAGGCGCACATGAAATCTGTAAAAATATTTCTTTGTGATCTTCCTGTCATTTTTGTATCCCTTGGCTGGCCACATGCCCTCTTTTGTTATACTTTCACAAGCTACAAGGTAACTTTTCTACCCTGAGGAAATCACCTTTGGTTCATCTCAGTTCTACAACATTCTCCCGAGGTCCCCTTGGCCCCAGTGCTGTTCAGTGTGTTCTGAGACCATCCAATGCAGTTCCCAGGAACAGACCAAGAACCGACCAACCCGGCCATAGGGTCTCATGGTCGCAGCGTCGTCACAAGCTCCTCTCTCCCACTCTGCTGCTCAGAGGGACACATCTACCCATCAGCCTTGAACCAGTTTCACTGGTGCTGCCGGGATCGCAGGGAAACACAGAATGAATATGCAGGGCAGTGAAAGGGGCAGGTCCTCACCTCCATCAGGAGAATGTCCTTCGAACTCTGCGCTTGTACCTTTGGGTGCTGGACCTTCACGGCTACCGTCCGACCGTCACGCAGCACCGCCTTATGGACCTGTGCCAGGGAGGCAGCTCCCAGAGGGGTTTCGTCAAAGCTCACAAACAAATCATGGATCTGTCGAGAGTAGAGAGAGGACGGAACAATTAAGAGGACTCAATTCAGTGAGAGGGGCCAGGAGGATGGGCCAGAGCCAATGCCACCTGATGCCCCCACAACAGGTTTTCTGCTCTGTCAGTTGTATGCCAGCCCAGCTCCTTGCCTGGGCCCTTTTCTGCCACAAAGATTCACACCAAGCATATGGAGAGAGTCAGGAAACAGGTGTGGAGGGTATGTTCTCATACATGTGCAAAGGTGTTCAGAGCACCTCCAACTTAAGGCCAAAGAAGTGCTATCTAGAATGTTTACAACTGCTCATAATCCTCCCATTTAATTACCCACCACTGTGTCTCCAAGGCTCTCACATATGGATGTAATCAAAGGTTTACAGAACCCAGGGCAACCCAAGACAGGGGTCAGATGGAAGATTTCCAACTCCACCAACCTGGAGAGCTCGAGGGACCCTGGCGGGAGGCCGCAGACCCCACAACCACCTCTTGTTCCGGCCTGAGCCCATTCTCACCCCAGCCACCCTGCAGAGACTCCATCCCAGGCCTGTGGGTCCAAGCCTTGTCCTCGGTCCTCACCTGCAATGCCACCCACAGGCAGCCTGGGGCAGGTCCCCTGTTCCTTCTGTGCCTCACTTCCTCTATGAAGTGGAAGACATACTTTTATTCTTCCATCTTCTCTTCCCTTCTGCCTTCCCTCCTTCCCTCTCAGAAATGTCATACTGATTTTCCTGAAGGAAAAAGTCTTTCTGGCTTGAGTGTTCACACCTACATGGTCCAGATATAAATATTCTACCAGATGGGAAGGAGGCCCCCAAAAGGCTTCTGCACGACTGACCAAGGCTGCAATTCTCATCCTCTCTATTTCGTGAAGTCCCTGGACAGCCTCCCAACTCTGCAGAGCCCAGGCATTCGCGCACACACCTGTGCAGATGGAAGGGTGCAGGCACACACTTCCCCTCCTCCTCATACAGCCCCCAGCTCACAGGCCACATGAGAGGCCTCTTCAGTCTGTGCCCCCTGCCTCCCTTTGTCCCCTTCAGCAGCAGATGCCCAGCCCCTCAGGCTCCCTCCTCTCCGTGGACTTCCAAAGTCACGTGACCTGCAGCCACCATCCCCTCCCCATTTGCTAGGCTGCACCGTCACTTTGCTAATCTTGTCTCATAAATCACTCCCTCCGGCCCTGTCATCATTTTTTTAGCTTTCACTAAACTCTATCCCATTTATCAACATCCTGCAGAAGCCAAAGGTCCAGGCAATGTGGGAGGGGCCTACACTTCCCTGTCACGAAAGATGGGTACGGACTGGTTTCCTTGTCCCCCTTCTTCCTCCTTGGGTTTTTATCCGTATCCCTCCCAGTGCCTACTGATCCCTTCTTCCCCAACCATGCACCCATCTTTTCCCCTCCTTTATGAGTTCAGGCCCTGTGAGAGCCATATTCTTCCCCCATCATCCACCCCAAAACCCTGGGTCTCTCTGCACAAGACCTTTTATCCTGGACCTTGGAATAAGAGAATACAAAGGCCACCATCCACATACACATCATTAGAATATCAACTCCCAGTGGGCAGGGACTTTTGTCTATTTTGTTTGCTTTGAATTCCCTGCACCTAGAACAGGGCTAGAATGAGTCAGTAACAAAGATTTGTTGAAGGAATAAATCTATTATTCTGTTCATTGGAAAAGAACTGGATGAACTCTTTCTTCCTTTTGAATGGCTGAACCTTCCTGCTCTCACACTCTGCTAATCCAAAGGCCTCAAATGTAAAAGCACATGTCATGTGTGGGGTTTACCTAGGTTGACTCCACCTGTTACCCCAGAGTGGGTGTGAGACCCAGACTTAGCCAATCAGAACCCTAAATACCCTGGGTCACACTGATTGGTTCTGAGATAGGCATATGACCCAGTTGGTCCAATTGGATTCTATTGTTTTTCCTTTTGTTTGAACTGTAGGAGAAGGGATTCTTTCTTTCTGCTAAAATTGAACTTGAAGCCTACAGATACCAGGGGTCACATTGAAGAAACAAAGAAGAAAGCAAAGCCAAGAGACAGAGATAAGTAAATCCTGATCACAATGGTTGAGTCCCTTGATCTAGCCATGCCTGAATGCCCACCCTATAATTCCATTTTTTGTTTTTGTTTTTTGCTTACGGCAGTTTGAATTCTTTTCTGGCACATACAACTGAAGGGGCTCTGACTGATATGGTATGTTCTCACACCAGCTGGGATTAAATTAAAGAAACACAGGCATGGTGCCCAGAATCTGCAAGAGGCTCAGTAAGTATGAGTGCCATCTTCTCTCCACTCTCTTGCTAGGACAGGGATCCAGGAATTGAGGGGAGGTATTACTTAGCAATGTTCTGGCCATTGCACAACGAGATCAACATTCAGTACCTTTGGAAACCCTCTGGTAGCTCCTGAAGGAGTGCCAGCAGCTCTGGACTCGGACCCTCACCTCCCAGACCGTTAGAATGCCTGTCTCCCCACTGCAAAAGGACTTGGGAGTGATCTGACCTCACTCTCTGGGAGTACTGGCTCATTCTCTGAGAAGCACAACCAGTCTTCAAATCAGTGTCACTGCAGGGACACTGTAGAGTCACTGCAACCAAAAAGTGACATGGAATCACTAGACCTCTGTGACAAAAACAGCTGCCAAGAGCACACCAAGGGGGAGTGAAGAAAGGAAAGGGCCGAGGCAAGCATCCCAATCTCCAGCTTAGATGAAGCCTGGTCTGCCACATCCCCAGGGGATAAGACAGGGGGCATCCCATAATGACCTCCTCCCACCAGGGAATGGAAGCACCCAAGCCAACTCAGCACCCTGAACACAGCCCAGCTCTGAACACGTGTCCAAATTCCCAACTTGACCGGTGGAAGTAAGGAGAAGCATGGGAGATGAAGGTGCACCATTCATTCCGCACAAGGAGCCTGTCAGGCAGGTACCCCACCCTACCTCGGTGGGGTGGTAGGCAGGTGGTCGGCCTGCCTACCACCTCCCCTCTCTATCAGGGAGCAAGTCACACGCCCATACCCTCCTGTGCTCACACACACACACACACACACACACACAGAGTAATTGATTGCTAGTGGATGTTCCTTGCTGGCTTATAAAAAAGGTAATTAAAGATGGGTGCTACAGCCTGTAATTAAATATGAATAAAGTATCTCTAAATGGAACCTTGATTCAAAGTGTTCAGCGGAAGTACTTTAAGCTGATAGATAGTAAGGAAAAATAGACCCTGTCCTGAAAGCAGAATTACACCCCCCATGTGGCCGAAACAAACGACACCCCCCTCCAATGAGGCCTGGTCCCCCAGCCCTTCCAGCAAAAAACCATTAGCAGAAACAAACTGCGGCACGGGCAGCAATTAGATTCAAGCCGGGCCTCGGCTGCCTCCGGCCACTCGCAGCAACCTGTCTCCCCTTCTAAGGCTTTCTCTCCCCCGGTCCTTTTTGTTTTCCTCTGGGTCTGGTGGCAAAATCAATTAAGTAAAACAACTGCATTTTAAAATGACTAGTTATGTGCTTTTTAATTACTGTCGGCCCATGATCCAAATATATCGATGTCCTTGTCTAAAAAAAGGAAAAATAATCGGGAAAAAAGTTTCTCTAGCATTTTATGGTCTGGTTTTTTCAGGGGGTGTGTGTACGTTTAAGAGCAGAAAACACTGGTCGGGGTCCACAGTCTACCCAAAATAAGGAGAGAGGAAGTCATTCCTGTACTTTCTACCGTCACACCTGACAGTGACAGCAAACGGGTGGCACATGCACTCTTGTTCCCTTTGTGAGGGTTGTGGAGGATGTCCCTAAATGTTTAAATACTCCTGCTTGTGCAAGGTGGAGCCGGCTTCCTGCCGCTTGCGTGTGAGCTGGACTCAGTGCCCCTCCTGACAAACCGCAGGTAGAGGAAGGGTTCTGTGTGACTTCTGCAATGTCACCGGACGGCACGCGGGCAGCCCGTGGAGGGCTCAGGAGCCCAGGCCACCTGCCAACAGTGAGCCACCTTGGCAGAAGCACTTGTCCCCTACGAAGGCCTCCGGGCGGCACAGCCCCGGCGGACGGCCTCACTGCCCCCTCAGGAGAGACTCTGACCTGGAACCTGACCCACACAAACTAAGAGCAAATGTTTGTTGTTTGAAGATGCTAAGTTCTGGGGTAATTTGTTATGCGGCAACAGCTAATTCATACACCCCAAACACACCTGTGCCAGACCTCCCAATCCCAGCATTCCTTTCTGCGGGACCCAGATGGCGCCCCAGAATCCCTATCGACACAGAGCTCCCAGCAGCCACTATCAGGTGACCAGTGTGAACACAGGAAACAAAACCAATTTGCCATTCCTCGGCTTCAGCCAGTCGACAGACACAGGGTGGGGGAAGCACGCACGTTCACAGCTGTGAGTACCTGAAACACAGAGTTTATTTACGTATTAATCGTTGTATTGTTTTCCATACAAACAACTGTAAGCCTACTTTCACTCCACCCTGTACTTACTGCAGCCTAGAAAAATACCGCATGGCGGAAATCACGCTAGTACGTGGGCCCACAAAACAGACGCAGTCCTTGACCACGGCGGACCTCAGTCCGGCAGAAGGTAGCGGCCTCTGCAAAACACACCTGCGTTTCAGCAGGCCTGCTGGAGACAGTGACTCCTGCCTGGGCCGCTGCACACGACCCTCCAGTATGGCCCTGGGGGGCCCAGGGAGGGGACAGTCATCGAGTGTCTCTCCCTCTCCCCACGCCACAGTTCCTTGCCTCAATGTGGGAGTACCCCGCCCCCAGCTTCCCACTCTCAGCAATTTATTATAATAAAAATAATAATGACAGTAACAGCTCGAGAACACTCAGACCCTGTCTTCCACGGAGTTTGTGTTCTCTCTGAGGTTCAGGGAGGCCAAACTGTTCGTTCTGCGGAGCTTTTAGGTGCTGCCCCTGCCGAGCTGGGAGGGAGGGAGGGAGGGAGGGAGGGAGGGAGGAAGGAAGAGGTAGGCAGCAGAACCTGAGCCCATTAGGACAGAGTGATTCAGACACAAGCCCTCACTCAAACACCCAGGCTCAAATTCTGGCTCCCTGGGTGTCCCAGCTCGGGCAGTATATAACCCCTCTGTACCTCAGTTTTCTCTTCTGTAGAACGGGAATTTCACTAGCCACCTCACAGAGTTGTTTTATGAAACAACACACATAGTGTGTCTGGAGTACAGCCTATAGGAGACCCCCACAATTAGCAGGAGCCAGTGCCCCATCTGATGCCTCCAGGAAGTGGGCAGCGTGGTCCAATGAAAAGGACACTGGACAGGGTCAGCAGTTCCAGACTCTCATTTCGTCCTGTCAGTGAGTAGGAGCCACCCAGAGACAGTAACAGCCTCCTAACTGACCCGCCCATTTGTACTCTTCTCTCCTCTAAGCCAACCTCCGCACGCAGGTGAGTGTTCCAGACATAGGCTAACCACATAGCTTCTCTCTGCTCAAACCACTTCACCGGCTTTCCGGGCAGCAAAACCCTTATCACAACCCACAGGCTCTGACCTTGCCTTCCTCTCCTGCCCCATCTCCCCCGCACTGACTCCAGCTCTCCCAGCCTCTTCCGCCACCAGCACACTCCCTCCCTGCCCACTGCAGGGCCTTTGCACATGCTGTCCCCTGTGTCCAGAAGACTCTTCTCCCTCCTCCTCGTTCAGGTAACTCATCCTTCAAGTCATGGCTCAACTGTCACCTCCTCAAGGAAGCCCCCCAGTGTGCACTCCCAGAGTTCATGTACCCCCCTCAAGGGCAAGTCCACAGCTGCACGTTTGCCTTGGTTTGAATTTGCTTACTCTCCCTCCTCCCTTCTAGACCATACAGACTTCTATTTTTTGCTCAGCACTGCATCCAAGGCACCTGACACTCAGTAAGTGCCATCTCCTAATGACCGGATGGAGGTGAGTTTCATTCTTCCCTAACCTCTTCTTGGTGAGGGGACTTTGGGCCTTGCAGATGCTCCAGGAGAGTTAAAAGACCCCCCAGAAGTGGCTACGGTTCCTTCAAGCTGACCAAAGGAGCCCCCCTGGTGCTGGGCACTTCGAGAGCTGTGGGAGGAGGAGCTCTGTGGAAATGTTGTGATAATAATGATTAATAAAAAAGCAGATAAACACCCAGTGTGGCTGGCCAGCCTGGGAAGCCATCCATTAGATCTGTCATTCATTACCGATGGGGGAGGGGGCAGTCCAATCAGATCTCCTCAGCTTAAGCAAAGCTTCTGTAAATTGTAGGCTGCAGGCGCTGACATTTGATAAATTATTCTTCATAATCCACTGTTGGCTGTCATAAATCTAACCTTTCAACGTTCCTCATCTTAATAACTTGTACAGCCTCACAGGGTGACGTTGCCTGTGTCTCTGCCTATGACAGAGATCTCTGGGGTAGAAGCAACCAGAGATCCTAGACAGTGCAGTGCGAAGCCAGGGACCCCCACGGCCAGAGCCGCCCAGGCAGACAGCCCCTGGGAAGGGGGTCTCAGTGCAGAGGGGATGGGCCATCCTGGGAGGCGTGCGGTGCCAAGGGGCCAAGTGCCTGCACCCCATCAGAGGGCCGAGAGACAGGTGGTGACGGGACTCAGACCTGAGACTCGGGCAGGCTGACATCTGTACCCTCCACTGCAGGTCAGCTCACGTGAAGAGGCACCACCTCTTTTTTAATTTGAGCATGGGCTGGCATACGAGATGTCAGGATATCTCGCTCTGTAGGACTGAATGTCCCACCATGGATAACTCCTTACATACGCATGTTTGTGGCCCTCAAAGTGCTCTTACATAATTCTCAATTTTCTCTTGAGGTTAGGTAGAGGAGACATCACTGCTCCATTTTAGCATGAGGAACATGTTTGCTAAAGGTCACTTGTTTACTCATCTGTCAAGTGTTTATTGAGTTACTAATATGTGAGGGCACTGTGCTAGCTACTGGGGACTCGGTGGAGAGTGAGTCCAAATCGGGTACAGCCTCTGCCCTCTGGAGTCATTACTGGAACTTGAAGTCCAGTGGGGACACAAGAATTAATCAGGTAAGCACAAATAAACATAATATGGCCATCTCTGATAAAATATCATGAGGGGAGAGGTAGCTGGTACCATTAAGGGCCTGTGTTCGGAGGATTAAACCTGGTTAGGGAGGGCTCCCCTGAGGAGGTGTCAAAGAACTGAGATCTGAAGGCCAGGGAGCCAGCTATCTAGCTGAAGAAATGAAGGACGAGCCATCCAGGCAGAGGAAGCCGCTCATGTGAACTATAAATGAAAGGAATGAGAGGGCGACAGGAGAAAGCCAGAGAGAAGATGGCCAGCAAGCCCCAACCCGGGTTCCAGGACGGCCTGGGCTCCCCAGGTACCCCCCACCTGGGAGGGTTCCTGCATCCATAGCTCCGCCCACCGGGAGAAAGCCCAGCCACCGGGGCTCACATGCATTTCCAGCGAGGCCCAGGAACTCACAAACCTGATGAGCTCGACCCCAAAGGCCTTTTTTCCAACAACCTTGAGACGTCCCTACACCCAAAAACACAGGAAGAGGGAAAACAGAGCGTCCTTGCTTATGGCGGCAGCATTTGCTATCACGACAGACTCCCTCAGCTCCCGGGGGTGGCCAACAGCCACACAGCAGACGGCCTGGCTGGGTTCCCGTGCGTCCGAGCCCCAGACAGAGAGCTCAGGTGCCCAAGCCCTTGCGACCTTCCCAGAACGCCCGAACGCGTCTCTCTCAGTAGGAAGTTTTCCAGATTCGCTTTGCACGTGATAACAGCAGGGCCCAGGGATTTTAAAAGGAGGTAAACCCAGATTTCCTGCGTCTCCCGGGAAGACAACGCCCACACTGGGGAGAAGCACACACACTACCCAGCAAAGGGGAGCAGTGGTGAAAAACACCAGCTCTCACAGCGGCGGCCCTTCCCGCCACCGTGTAGCCCTGTGGCGAACTACTTCGCTTACGGACCTTCTAAAGAACGGGAGTGACGACGTCAACACCCGCTTGGTAGGGGCACTCCAAATGTTAAAGGGAAGTATTCATTTAGAGCAAGGGGGCGGCGCACTACAGCCTGTGGGCCAAATCCAGGCCACTGCCTGTTGTTCGTACAGCCCGTGAGCGAAGGATGCTTTTTGACGTTTCTAAGCGTTTGAAAAGAATCGGAGGAATAGTATTCTGCGACACGTGAAAATGACGGGAAATGACTCCCACGTGCATGAGGGAAGTTTTATCAGGACACAGCGTGCTCATTCAGCACACACTGTCTATTCTGCTCTCACCCTGTTCTGCAACGCCAGAGCTTAGCCGTTGTGACAGAGTGTGTGGTCTGCAAAACCTAAAATATCGACTGTCTGGCCTTGTGCTAGGCAGAAAAATGCCACCCCCAAAGATGTCCATGTCCTTACCCCCAAACGTGTGATTAAGCTAAGGCTCTTGAAATGGAAAGAGTATCCTGATTAGCCTGGGGGCCCAACGTTTCACACGGGTCCTTATAACAGGGAGGCAGGAAGGTCAGAGCAGAGATACGACAAAGGAAGCAGAGGTCAAAGGATGAGACAGAGCTGGGGAGAGAGGGAGAGAGAGAAAGATGTAAAGATTACACTGCTGGCTCTGACGGTGAAGGAGGGGGTCACCAGCTAAGGAATTCAGGCAGCCGCCAGAAGCTAGAAAGGGCCAGGAAAGAGATTCTCCCTACAGCCTCTTAAAGGGATGCCGAAAGGAGAAAGACCTCGTAGGCATGGACAACAGTGCGCTAACTGTCCTTATACAACAGCCGGGGTGTTGTATAAGGGGACTAAATGGTACTGGGGGAAGAAGGGTACGAATTCAGCCGACACCTGAATTTTCGAATTTCTGACCCACAGAATGGTAAGATAACAAATGTATATTGTTTTGAGCCACTGAATTTGTGGCGATTTGTTACAGCAGCAATAGGAACCTAATGCAGGCCCTTGACAGAAAAAATGTGCCAATCCCTGATGCAAATAGAGCATTCGCGTAACCACTCTTAGCACGTGTCCATTTTTATCCATTTGCTGTATTTCCCAGGGCAGTGGTGAGATCAGAAAGCTGAGGAACAAGACAAGGGGGTGCACACGCAGTGTGGGGACACGGGACAAGTGTGAACTCTTCGTCCGAGCCACCATCTCCTCTTTCCTGGATGACCACGAAGCCTAATTGGTCTCCTGGTCCCTCCCGCACCCCGTAGAAGCCACTGCAGCCTGAGTGCGTCATTCTCTGCACGGCGCCCATAAGTGGCTGCCAGGAGAGCACCTCACGGCTCCCAGTTCTGCCCTGCCAGGTGACAACTCAGCACCAGTCCCTGTTTCGGGCCCCAGGGGAAGAGGTCTTTTCCTCCCCTGGGGCCTCTAACAGTATTATTCCTTCCCAGCCCCAGGCCAACTCCTAACAGCTGCCTGGCTATGATGACATTAGCCCCAGTGAACCCTTCGCAGGAGCTCCGTTTCCTCTTACACCTCACACAGAACCACCGCCCTCACTTTGCACAGCAAAGACGAGGAGGGCAGTGGGGTCACCAGAGACCTCTCACCACAGTGGTGATGACACAGGTGATTTGCAGGGGCCGCTCCAGCTGTTAAAGTGGCAGGCTCTCCTGCTCCAAAGCCACTTACAGGGACATGGACACACACACACATTCCTAGTGCTCTTAAAAAGATCAGGGTGCCAATGACATTTTTTAATATCTGGAAACCAGAAACCCAATGGGGTCCAGCCTTTCAGTGCAGAACCCCAAACTATTCTGCCCCACAGAGGACTCACCAACCTTCTCTGACCTCCAACCCATCCCTCCTACTCAGAGGAGAGAGGGGGACACTGCAAATCCCAGCCCTGCCACAAAAAAAAATCTTCCCCCAACTGCTAGAGGGATGACCTGCTACCGCACTTGCCCCCACTGCCCCCTTCATGCTGTGGTCATTTCTGAGGCTGTCCCCCACTGTTCATGCCAGAACCCCAGGAGCCGATCATCGCATCTCCCTCCCCCTCAGCCCCTCCCCACTTAATTCACCCCTGACTGTCCAAAATGCCTCCCTCCACTCTTCGTCCGAGCCACCATCTCCTCTTGCCTGGATGACCACAAAGCCTAATTGGTCTCCTGGTCCCTCCCGCACCCCGTAGAAGCCACTGCAGCCTGAGTGCGTCATTCTCTGCACAGCGCCCATAAGTGGCTGCCAACCAGGGGTCTCTGCACAGGCCCAGCGCCCCCCTGCCCAGCCTCCTCTTTCCATGTCTGCCCGGCCACCAGCGCTCCCTTTCTGTCCCCGGACAAACCCACACTCTTTCCCACCCAGAGCCTCTGCATTCTTTATTCTCTCCGTCTGACCCTCCCTTCCTCCAACTATCACCCCTGGCCTCCGCGTAACTTCCTCAGAAAGGCCACCGGGCCACCACAGACTCAGCACCCTATACTTTTCCCTCACGGCCCTTACCACGAGTGTCATTAGATTGTCATTGCTCTGATCCCTTGTGCCACATCTGCCATTCCCGGTGACGGCATCTTGCTCACCCACATAACCCCTGGGGCCCGCACAACAGAAGCTCAGCAAACATGCGCTGAGTCAACAAAAGAACGAACAAATGATCGGTGAAGTCCCAGAGGGAGAAAGGCGGCAGACCGTGCAAACACGCAGGAACCCCGCCTGTGGGACAGCCGAGCTGTGCACCCGGCCGGGCACCTGCCCCAACCTGGGCCCAAGGCTCCTTGCTTCCAGCTCCAGGCCCAGGAGACACCAGCCCCTACAGTCTCCCTCAAGGTTCAGATAGCTCCCCCGTGCCAACCAACAGCGTCATCCTCAGCCCTGCCTCCACTTGTCAGCTCAGGCACTCCACCCAACGTGCCCTCTCCTGCTTCTCCCACTCCCAGTCCTCAAACCCTGCTCCGGCTTCACCCCCTCCCTCTGTGCACTCATCCCTTTGTGCAGCCCCACTTGGACACTCCTGAGAGCCGTGGCCCCCACCTCAAACACCTGCCCTCATCTTGTCTTGATCTCCTTCGAGTTATGTCTGTAGCCCATTCTGTACCTAAAATACAAGCCCTTCAGAGGTGTCAGATCTGTGTCAGGAGTACACACAGTACCTCCTTCTGACTCTCTCCGCCCACCCGTACGACTGTGGAAGGAGTCCTGCCCTCCAAGGAAAGGGACTAGGGTGCTGGTCCTACCACCGCCTCTTCGGGGTCTTAATTCCCCACTCGTAACAGGAAGCTGTGGGAGCACTTCCTAACTCCGTGATACCATAGCTCTAACCTTCTGTCCTGCACTCCCCGCACTTGTGCCCCAGCCTGTCCCAACCACCCTCTACGCACACAAGGGCACACACTGAAATCTGGTTCTCCACCTGGCATCAGCTTGCCCCCTGATGACGAACACATGCTGACACATGTATACCCACACTGGAGTCACCTCCAAAGTGGCACAGGCAAGGCCACTGAGGAGCAATCCTGACGCAGGGCCTCCTACAGCGGAAATCACGGAGGGAGCCTGGCCTGGGATGCTGGCTTGTTCCCGAAGCTCCATGAATAAAGAAGCAGGCACAGCTGGCCTATTCATAATCAGCATAAAAAATTGATTAGCCCTTTCCAGATTAAACATTATTGTTTCAACGATGAACATAAATCAGGCAGACGTGGAGGGCTTGCCTCCCTCTGCAGCATCAGGTAGACAGCGAGCAGGGGGCAGCAGGAGGAGAGGGGGCTCCTCCCTGGAGAAGGGCGCAGCTCTGAGAAGCTACACGGGACTGCAGACTACCCTCACCCTTGTCCCCACCCCTAGCCTATGAGCTCCAGAGGGGAGATGAGGGAGAAGAGCTCAGCCCCCCACACTCCCTAGAGCTCCCCTCCACCACCATCTAACTGGCTCACAGGCCGAACAGGTCCCGGACTGAAGGGGAGAGGGCAGACTGGTGTGATGTCCGAGGAAAGAACACGGCCCTCAGAGGCAGATTAGGCCTCACAGACCCATCACTGTGGCCTTGAACCCAGGCCCTCCCCTCTGAAATTGAAGCATGGCTTCTGCTCTGGTCAGACAATACCCAGGTTCAGTTCCCAGCTGAGGCGCCGTCCCGCTGCGTGATCCTGAATGAGTTACCTAGCATCTCTGAATCTCAGCCTCCACATCTGGGAAACATGGGGAAACAGACCTCACTGAGCTGTTGGGAGTCTAAAATGAGACCTTGTGTTTGAAAACATCTAACACATTGTAGGGACAGAGAACACTCAATAAACAATCAGTTCCTTGACCTGCTGGGGTTCTCCACCTGCCTGGCCTGCCTCCTCCCCCTGGGAATGCAGGGAGAGGCCCTAACCCACAAGGCTGGGCAACTCTGTGAAGAGCACAGAGCCGCTTTCAGAGAGCAGCAGAACACGGGTTAGGGGTGTGGGTTCTGAACTCAGCCTGCCTTGTGTTCCTGACTCTGCCTCGTGCTCTCTGTGCGACCTCAGGCACGTGACTCAACCTCTCCAGCCTTGGGCAGCTGGAGGGTTGGCGGAGACAACGAATTTCCCTGCCTCCCCTCAGGATTCATCTTCGTCGCCCAGTGTGGCAGCTGGTTTAAGACCACAGTCACCAGCCGCCTTCTCTTCCCTGGACCACGTCTCCACCCCCGCACTGGCAGCACCTGAACTTCCCACAAAACCACCTTCACCAGAGCCCTTGTCTTGGGGCCGTCACTTCTCACACTGTGAACACTAGGTCAAGGTTGGTAATCACATTCACTGTGAGACGGGGCAGGACCTGGGGCTCCTTCAAGCCATCGCTTCCACTCTAGGCCTCACCAGGAGACAGGAAGGAGGCCTCAGAACCACTGCAGTCACATCCAGCCTGCCCACGCCACCAGCCCAGCCCTGAGCAGCCTGCAGGACACTCCCTCCGCTCTCCCTGGGGAGGGGAAGGCAGGCCATGAGTTCTGTTCAAGAAGAGGGGGACCTGCTGCCTCTCTGGCAGTCCCAGAGGGTGTGGGGTCAGCTGTCAGGGCAGCTCCTCCAAGAACAGTGGCTGTGACATTTGTCTTTGGGTATGTGGCCTCCTGACTCACGGGACACTTACTCTGAGCTCCAGGGGGACGGCGAGGGGAAAACAATTGGCCCCGCCCCAGACACAGCTAAAAAGGCTCTGTTCCCCAGATGTGGATGATGGGAAGAGGCTCCTGCCTTGGCCCCTCCATCCATTCCGCACTGCAGGCTGACTCTGCTCAAAATGTCTCCCCTTCAGTCACCAGGGCTTGTACACAGACACACACAAATACATGTATGCATGCATACACACATATACACATACACACAATTAGCTGATTTGACTTAACACTACTTCTCAGACCTGCAGCCTGTGGTGACGCCCTAAAGCCTGCACCAAGGCCACCTCCGAAGCCAAGCTACTGCCCTCCAGGAACCAGCCCGGCTCAGGGTGAGCAGCTGCCGAGCCGAGGGAGGGTTGGTCTTAGGCAACAGAGCTCAGGAGTGGTTCTGCTTCTTTTACCTACATGACTTTGGCTGCTCCTTAACCTCTCAGGGCCTCGGCTCCCTCCTTTGGAAAATTGGAATGGTAAAATCAACCAGCCCTGCAGAATTACTATCAGAGTTAGAAACAACACCTATAAAACATCCAGTCAGTATGTACTACACAGCAAGCAGCAAGCAAACAGACACCGTGGCATACTACCCACAGACATGACTGTGGATGGTGTTCCGCTCTGTCTATCGCAGTGCCTTTTTCTGCCTTGCTGCTTCCTATCCTAGTCCAACTTCAACCTTGGGGTTTAAATGAGAGGGGTCACATCTTGTTCCATCGGCCTGAGAATAGACATCTGCATTTGCTTTCCAGGGCTACCATAACAAATTACCACACGCTGGGGAGCTGGAAACAGCAGAAATGTATTGTCTCGCAGTTCTGACAGCTGGAAGTCTGAGATCCAGGTGCTGGCAGCCTGCTCTTCCTCTGCAGGTTCCAGCGGGGAAGCCTTCCTTGCCTCTTCCTAGTTTCTTGTGGCTGCCAGCAATCTCTGCAGTTCCTTGGTTCGTTGCTGGATCACTCCAACCTTTTCTACCACCATACGTATCATTATGTAAAGGACACCATTCACAGGATTCAGGGTTCGCCCCAATCCAGTGTGAACTCATCTTAAGTTACTTCGTGTCATCTTCTAAAATCTTAGTTCACCCCCTCGGGGTCTAGGTAGGCATGAACCGGGGGAGGAGCAAGGGGAACACTGTTCAACCCAGTACAATGTCTAACTTACGTTAATTGAGTCAGAGTCCTTATCTGGAATTCTACAAAAATGAAACTGGGGTGGGGATGGCCCTCCTAGGGGCAAAGCTGGGAAGAGGTGAGGCTAAGAGCCACCAATGGCAGCTGTTCACGAAGGATGGATCTGTGAATGAAGCTGAGCTGCAGGGAGAAGAGACAAGGAGGAACCGTGGAAGAGCCCCCCCAAACCGACTCTGCCCCAACACTTCCTAAACTTCGGTTACATGACACACTACATCTGCCCTTTGGCCTTAGCTCATTCAAGTGGCAGGTCTGATCCTCGCGACTACGCAAGACCTAATGCACCCATCTGTCATGGCTTGAATTGCGTCCCCCAGGCTTCAGAGTGTGACCTTATTTGGAAGTCGCCCCAGTGCAGATACAATTAGTGAAGAAGAGGTCATGCTGGCATAGAGTGGGTCCTTGTCCAATAGGAGTGTGACCTTACAAAACAGGGAAATTCGGACACAGACAAAAACGCCAGGCACTCGGGGAGAGCACCAGGTGAGCATGAAGGCAGAGATCAGGGCGATGCTTCCGCAAACCAAGGACGCCGAAGGCTTCCCTGCACACCGCCAGAAGCAGGTCACAGGCCTCAGGGGAACCAACCCTGTCCACTGGGTCCTGGACTTCTAGCTACTAGAGCTGTGAGACAACCCACTTTTGTTGTTTAAGCTGCTCCGTTACAGTATTTTGTCACAACAACCCAAGTTCCCTTCCATCCCAGCCCCACTGGTCTTCTCTCAAGCCCTCGTCACCACGCAGCCCAGCCCAGAAGTATGCCCTCATGCTTCTACTCCTTAAGTCTCATTCATCCCTCAAAGGCCAGCCCAAGACCACCTCCTGCAAGAACTCTCTTGTGAACGTCCCCTGAACTTCTCCTGCACCAGTCCCACAGCTGAGCACTTGACTGCTCTGTAATTACTCCCTCTGCGTTTCCTTCTGTTGCCTGGCTCTGGGAGGGCAGGTGAGAGGGACGTGGCTTTAACATTCTTACATCCCCCACAGCACTGGTGCAGAGGCAAGAATGTATCGGCTGCTTGACAAATCTGCATTTGCTAGTGAGCAAAGCAAATGGTAGGCAACTGTCCCGTGTCAGTGAATGGGGCCACCATGAGCCAAGGCCCTGCCTCCACAGAACAGCCCAGACTCAGCAGCTGAGCAGAGGGTCTGGGCACCACCCTGCAAGTCAGACCCCAAAGAGGAGGAATACCCAAGCATGGTCTGTGCATAGAGGGTGAAGTGGTGAGTGCGTGATTATAATCACCCCAACCCAGGCAAGTGGGAGGGCTGGTAGAAGGGTAGAAAGAACACCCTAGAATCCTATCTCCTTGAGGGATAAACTCAGGGAAATGCAGCCTCTTTGAAATCCACAGGACACTACCCAGTCCCACATCGGGTGAAAGCCACGAGAAGCTCTTTGGGCGTCTTTGACAGTAAAACCAGGCCCATTCCTGCGTGCCGACCGTCTCATTCCAGGCCCTGAGCTTCCAGCTGCAAACACAACAACAGTCCAGCGGACGAAACAGGACCAGGCGTCAGGAGGCCTGGGTTCCAGCCCTGCTTCTACCACCCACCAGCTGTGTCGCACTGGGCAAGTGGCTCCCCTCTCGGAGCTCATAAACCACAGAGGCGGGGTGAGATGATTTCTAAACCCTTACCACTTACGAGTTAGCAGTTCTCCTGAACACCACACTTGTGCACAGACGTGCACAGACGTGCACACACACACACACACACACACACACACTACTAGTTGATCTGATTTAACTGGCAAGTCTAAAGCACTGGCCGCTGAAAAAGAGCCGTTGTTTGTCGACTCCCAGGAAGATCCAGGCACCAGGATGTAATCTGAGGTCCCAGGCCCACAGCTCCTGGGATTTGCCACCCAGGCACTGCACTTGAGGTGAGTTAGATCTTTCCATTCTCATCACAGCCCTACTAATGGGAAGGTTCTATCATCAGGCCTGTTTAGAGATGAGCAGACTGAGGCTCAGAAAGTATAAATAATACAATTAGAATACGGTAGTATTTGGGATTGGTGAGAGGCTCTCTGACTCTAAGGCCTATTTCATTGACCTTCATGCCATATGTCTCAGAAACAATCCTTTTACTCCTAGAATCAGACCCTGCCCCTGCCCCTAGCCCAGAGTTCTGATAGCCCCAGATACACCGTCCCACGGCCCTCCACAGGCTCCTACAAGAGTGTCCCAGGGAGAGGTGGAACCAAGACCAAGGCAGCACTGGCTCCCTGTCGACTCCAGGCCCCAGAAAACCATACCGTGAGGTCAGCAGAGGGTCTCAGTGCATGCAGTCCTTTACGAAGCAGTTCCTGTGCAATGGGCAGTGCTCTGAAGGAGCCCCAGGATGAGTGGGAGGAGACTTGCCATCCTGAGGATGTAAATTGAGCACTGAGATGCCCAGAGAACAAGACTGAAGCAAGAGGACCACCCATGGGTCAAGCCAAGTGCTCCGGACGCAGTCCCACCTGGATGGGAGGTCCGTGAAGGTGGCCAAGGGACAAGGGCATTCAAAGTAGCTCATCCGTTCAACTCAGCCACGTTCACTAACATCTGCTAGGTGCAGAGCCCACACAAGGACCCGGGGGGGACTCAAACTGGGAAGCGACACACCTTAGCAGCATGGAGAACTGCACGAGAGCCGCAGCAGCGAACAGAAACACCCGGGGGAAACAGGACGGCCGGTAATCCTGACGGGGGGCGTGAGGAGGCGAGAGAGACAGTTTCACCAGACACTGGGCCTCAGTTCCCATCCGTTGATTAAGTAACAGTGCCTGGTTCAGAGGGTTTTAGTGTGACGTTGATCCCCCTGAAACTATTGAACAGGGTCTGACACCCGGCAAGCATTCAGAGGATGTGTGTGTTGTTGTTAGACCCGGAGCTTAAAAAACGAGAAAGAGCCTGAAGAGTGGGGAAGGAAATGAGCGGCCAGGCCTGGGGGCACACGCGGGTTTAGGGAGGGAAGCCCTGAGTAGCCGAGGGGGGACCGAGGTGGCGCTGAGAGGCGCTGGGAAGGCACGAGGCTGGAGAGCACACGGAGCAGCTCCAGAGTTGCCCCCCGGGGTCTCTCTCTACCCCGCAGGCATGGCAGGGACTCGCTCCAAGCCGGGGAGTATTCACCTGGAAGCTACAGAATGATCGGACTGAAGGTGACTCAGAGAGGGGAGCAGGAGCCCCCAAGGAGGGGAGAAGGGTACAGGGCCGGGGGGAGGGCGGCCCCTGCAGGGTAGAGGCCAGGGCCAGACGGGCCTGGGGAGGAAGAGCCAGTGCCACTGTGCCACCTCAGTCTCTCCCCTCGGTGACTAATGGCGCACCATCCGTCCTGGCTGACATTAATGCTTCCTACCATCCATCTCTCACTCGCTAAATTTCTATCTATGGCCAAAATCGCTCTCTCATAATTGATAAAAATCTCCTTTTGATGTTCGGCATTATTGGGGGAAAATGTGTTTTTATTCTTCCCAATGTTTTTTAATATAAATGTATTTTTTATTGAGAGCTGCTGGGAAGGCTGGGTGAGGCTGAGCCAGGAGGAAGGGGAATGGCCCCCCAACCCCCAGTCCTCCCCACACACAGCTTGGTGGCCGCCAGCTCCTCTGGTTCCATTCCCAGAACACTCGCACCATAGCCTTCTGGGGGACTGTCTGGGGACTGTCTGGGGGGCCAAAGAAACCAAGAGCAGACGAGGGTCCACTGAAGACCAAAGGAAGCAAACCTACAGGTGGCTGAAGCCTTCAATGTAGTCCTCAGCCCAGGCCAGCGGAGCGGCCAGGGGGCGGGAAACAGCGAGCCAGCCTAAGTGAGAGAAGGACGGGAGCAGCTAGATCAGCACTGGAAAGAAAGCAGCAAGGAATATGACGGCATGGGGCATGGGGCATGTGCCACCGGGGAGGGAAAGTTCTCCGCCAGCCAGGGGGCCCCACCGGCCCTTGGGGCAGGAGAGGCTCCTCTCACCCCTCTGCCCTAAGCACTTCCCCAGCTCTAGTCCAACCCAGGGCATCTTCATCCCTGCCTGCACCCCACACCCAGCTCCTCCCAGGACAAGAGAAGCTGTATCCAGCTGCCACTTGGCAGGTGAGAAAGGCTGGGTGGGTCCTGAACATTAGCACAGCCACCAACATGTGACCCTGGGCCCCCAGGGCTTTTCCTCCACCCCCCTCCTCCATGGAGTCAGCAGCAGGTGCTGCTAATGGACCTCTGTATACCACAGATGTGAAAACATCTTGGATGAGCTGCCAGTAGTCCTGCAGAGTGAGGGTCATGGGGAGGGAGGAGAGGCCGTCTGGAAGCCTGGGGCAGGCTCCTCCTGGGGAAGCTTGGGGCAGGTTTCTAACGGTGGGAGGGAAGGCGCTGGCCCCTGGACGGAATGCTGGGTACTGATCAGGGAGGGGAAAAGAGGATTCTTCTGCTGGCTCCGCCCCTCTTACCGTCCCCGTTGAACCGTTAGATGTAGTCGAACTTCCGTATGACTCAATTTTCTGTCCTTTGGTTGTGTCTTTGTTTCTCCAAACCTTTGTTGTATTCAAACTTGGTTGTGGGAGAAGGCACAGTGTTTCCACCTATGCCTCCATCTTGGCGGAAGTCTGGAGGCATAGGTAGAAACACTGTGCCTTCTCCCACAACCAAGTTTGAATACAACAAAGGTTTGGAGAAACAAAGACACAACCAAAGGACAGAAAATTGAATCATACGGAAGTTCGACTACATCTAACGGTTCAACGGGGACGGTAAGAGGGGCGGAGCCAGCAGAAGAATCCTCTTTTCCCCTCCCTGATCAGTACCCAGCATTCCGTCCAGGGGCCAGCGCCTTCCCTCCCACCGTTAGAAACCTGCCCCAAGCTTCCCCAGGAGGAGCCTGCCCCAGGCTTCCAGACGGCCTCTCCTCCCTCCCCATGACCCTCACTCTGCAGGACTACTGGCAGCTCATCCAAGATGTTTTCACATCTGTGGTATACAGAGGTCCATTAGCAGCACCTGCTGCTGACTCCATGGAGGAGGGGGGTGGAGGAAAAGCCCTGGGGGCCCAGGGTCACATGTTGGTGGCTGTGCTAATGTTCAGGACCCACCCAGCCTTTCTCACCTGCCAAGTGGCAGCTGGATACAGCTTCTCTTGTCCTGGGAGGAGCTGGGTGTGGGGTGCAGGCAGGGATGAAGATGCCCTGGGTTGGACTAGAGCTGGGGAAGTGCTTAGGGCAGAGGGGTGAGAGGNTAATTACATTAGCCAAGACCAAAATGAAGGAGAGAATCCTAGAAGCAGCAAGGGATAAGGGGACAGTCACCTACAAAGGAGTACCCATCAGACTGTCAGCAGATTTCTCAAAAGAGACCTTACAGGCAAGAAGGGGCTGGAAAGAAGTATTCTAAGTCATGAAATCCAAAGACCTACAGCCAAGATTGGTTCATCCAGCAAAACTTTCATTTAGAATGGAAGGACAGATAAAGCGCTTCTCAGATAAGGTAAAATTCAAGGAGTTCATCATCACCAAGCCCTTATTATATGAAATGTTAAAGGGACTTATATAAGAAAAAGAAGATGAAAAATATGAACAGTGAAAGGACAGCCAATTCACAGTTATTAACAACCACACCTAAAACAAAAGCAAACCAAGAGGACAGCTAGAACAGGAGTGGAACCATAGAAATGAAGAACACATGGAGGGTTAGAAACAGGGGGGTGGGAGGGGGAGAAGGGGGGAGAAGGCACAGAAAATAGCATAGATGGTAGGTAGAAAATAGATAGGGGGGAGGGCAAGAATAGTGGGGGAAATATAGAATCCAAAGAACTTGAGACACGTGGTTATAAACTAAGGGGGGGAGAATGGTGGGGGAGGGAGGGTGCGGGTGGAGGGCATTGAAGGGGGGGAATAGAACAACTGTAATGGTATAATCAATAAAATATATTTTTTAAAAAAAAGAGGATTCTTCTGGCAAAATAGTATCTGGGACAGAGAACTGTACCAGGTATTGGAAAGCCTGGGTAAAGATCCAACTCTACCATTTATTGTCAGATGGACCATCCAACATAACACAGAAATAAGGGCCAATATTTGCTGGCCATTTGCTCTGTGCCAGGCACGCTCTATGTACTCCACATTCATTAGTTCATTAATCCCTGCACCTAGCCTATGTGGCAGATGCTGTTAGTATCCCAATCCTACAGATGAGGAAACTGAGAGACAGAAGATACAAAACATTCCCAAGGTCACAAATGAATAAAACAACAGGCAGTTTGGCTCCTGCCCACCTCCAAGGCTCAATGGGAAGTTTGAATGTCATGGATGCAGGACCAGGGTATAAATGTATAGTCCTAACCAAGGGCCATGTGGGGAACTATGAGGCTTAATTGTAGGTATGAACTTGGATTATTCTGCTGTTTCTATAAGAGTGTTTTTGGATGAGATTTACATTTAAATCTGTGGATTTTGAGAAAAGCAGATTGCCCTCCACTAGGTGGGTGGGCCTCACCCAATCAGTTGAAGGCCTGACTAGAACAAGACAGACCTCCCAGAGCAAGAGGGGATTCTGCCAGCAAACAGCCTTCAGACTTGAACTATGACATAAGCTCTCCTGGGTCTCCATTCTGATGGCCCACTCTGAAGATTCTGACTTGCCAGCCTTCCTAAGTGCATAAGCCAATTCCTTAAAATCAGTCAATCAATCTCTCTCTACACTTATTTATCCTACACACACACACATATCCCTTGGCTCTGTTTCTATGACTCACAGAAGAATGAAATCCAGCCCTGGGAGAGCTACCACAACCTGGAGGGAGGGATGCCCAGTGGGGGGCCTTTCCTGGTTCCCATGAAGGTTTCCAGCAGAGGGCCTGTGTGCAGGCCCGCAGAGGTGATGAGGGTCCTCCCAGAGCCTGCCATGCACTATCCATGCCCACCACCCTGTCCTCCGCCCCCAAGGCCTCCACAAAAGCCCCTGCTCTCGTCTCTGCACTGCTCCTCCCAGTGTTCCCGCCCCCTGGAACCCCTCGCACAGGCCAGGTGGTCTCCTGCCACACCCTCCACCTTCCACCTTTGCTCCTGTCAGTCCTGACACCAACAGTATCTTTTCTGTCACCTTGCCAAGCTTGATAAATGATTGCTGTTCTTGAGAGATCTTCCTTTTGTCTTTTCTAAACTTTTGCTCACATCTTGAGTGAAATGTGACAAAAATGTCAGCCTCCGCCTGCACCTGTAGGTGCATATGAAACAATGAGGTGTGCATTTTCCAATCTGATGCACAATGGTTCTCTTCCACATTTTCACAGCCACTCCAAATGGTCCATCAAGAACATTGAGCACCCGCCACATCCAAGACTATCCTTGGGTACTATGGGAAGCTGCAAAACAAGGTCAAGTCTAGATCCCCACCCCATGGAGCTCAGTGGTACACCACTAGTTAAATATGTTTCAGAGTACACAAGTCGAACCCTGATATCCCACCACCAGTATAAGCAGTGCCCCTAACAAAGATATTTCTGTGTCCACTCCAGTAGCTGACCTGATTCCTTCGGTTTTTCATAGAATTTCAGAGGTAGAAAGAAACTTATCTGATCCAACTATATCCCAGAATAACAAAACTGAATTATTTACTAAAATATATCATAATGAGACTGGATACTCTGTATGTGTTGAGGAGGGAGGAGGGAAAGAGGGGTACGTGTGTACGTCCACGACGAAGAGAACCGTGTCAGTGCAGCTGACAACTCTCCCCTCTCGTCCTAAACCCCTCTGGAGCTCCTATCCCCAAGCTCTCCACCAAACCATACACCTCCCTGCCTCTACCGTTCCCCCCTATAAGGAGGACGTCACCTCCCATACTACTATATCTGTCCCCATTTCATCCCACTTTGCTCAGATCCTTCTCCAAGTTCTCCTCACCCATGGGCTCATGTTATGAGAAGAATATGCAAAGACCCTTCATGATGTGACTTCAGTCCCAACTTGCAACCTCAGCTCCGCTACTCACCAGCCAGAATGCCAAATTCTAGTCAACAAGACTAGTCACCGAGCACTCTGTGCTTTATGCTTCCCAGCGCCTGCACCTTTGCTTGGCCCATCATATTCATCAGTAGCCCTCTCCTCCAACCTCCATCTCCCCGCCGTCTCCCCCAGCTTCGGGAGCCTGGGTCAGAGGCCACCTGCTTCAGAAAGCTCCCATCCACCCAAATGTAACCTCTCTCCCCTCCTCCCATTCCTATTCCCCTTCCACACACAACCCCCTCCCTCTCTCTCCTGCAAGCTCCGTGGGCACTCACATAGCCAGCTATTACATAGCCAGTGATGAGTGCACCTCCCCATGGCCCCAGACTACAGGGGCCAGAATGACGTCTTGGCTGAACCCACAGCTTCCAGCACTGTGCACCTTTCACTAAATACTAGTTGCTTGGATAACAGAGACAAGAAATGGAAGAAGGGCAAGATGTTGAAACCAAGATGAAGGGAAGGACTTCAGGCTGATAGAGTCTGCAGGGGGCCTCAGAAGACTCCTAACCCAGATGAGGAAGGTGTAAGGATGGGTAGATGGTCACTGTGAAGAATCCCACCAGGCCCTCCATCAGAGCCGAACACTCCTACAGACCAGGGTAGCCAACAGCCTCGTGGCTTAGGCCTCGTCTGTCCTATGCAGAGTGCAGAGGTGCCGGCCTTCACTCTTTTCACAGTAGAGACCATGCCCAGGAGTAGAAAGAACCTTGAGTCCCATCCACCTGACAGGGCTCCCCTCAGCAGGGAAGGGTCAAGTCTTAAGCACCCCTCCCTCAGAGTGATTCTCAGGCTCAGGCGCCATCTGCTGGCCATGGTCAGCATGGCACCAGGACCCACAGCCTCAGGGGCAGCCAGAGGACCAAGCCTGAGACCATCTCCAACCCACTGCAGATCCGGGTCACTTTTGAGAGTGCAGAAATGACCCCATCTCCTAGAGTTGGGGGCTCCCAATTGCTTCCCAGAATCAGTTCTTCAGAACTTAAGCCTAACATTCATGTTGAAAGGAAGAACATAAGATTCTTTCTGGTANCCCTCAGGGTGATTCTCAGGCTCAGGCGCCATCTGCTGGCCACAGTCAGCATGGCACCAGGACCCACAGCCTCAGGGGCAGCCAGAGGACCAAGCCTGAGACCATCTCCAACCCACTGCAGATCCGGGTCACTTTTGAGAGTGCAGAAATGACCCCATCTCCTAGAGTTGGGGGCTCCCAATTGCTTCCCAGAATCAGTTCTTCAGAACTTAAGCCTAACATTCATGTTGAAAGGAAGAACATAAGATTCTTTCTGGTAACACTAGCTGAGAAACTTCTAAGACACAGCATGCAAACACATAGAAAACCGATTTCCAAAAGGATTTCTGCCACACAGAAGTTTTGTTACATAGAAGACTGAGCACTGGGCTGGGAGTCAGAAGATCCAAGGTCTCGTGCTACAGCTCACGTGCCCCTCACTGAGCTCTGCAGGTTCCGTCCCCATCCCCCACCCACCCCCCACTGGCTGCACACTTCCTACCTAAGCCAATCCCTGTGCCAGGGTGGTATCCCTTCACTTGCCCTCACCTCTACACTGATGGCACTGGCTGTGGTCCAGGGGTGGGGCTGACCAGACCCAACATAAACCACGGGCCGAGATGGAGACGTAGATAGACACACTGTGCCTCCTCGCACAACCAAAATAAGGACAACAAAAATTGAGAAAGGAAATGACAACCAGAACTGACAGAATATTGAACTGTATGGAAGCCGGACAGCCAAGGAGCTGAAATAGACACATTCATCAAGACTGGTAGGCAGGGCGGAGTCAGGCAGCTGAACAGAGAGGGGTTGTGGCACAAGAAGCGGTGACACCAGGTGCACAGGATACAGCAGGAAGACCCTGGGCACAGAGTGGCAACAGCAGACCCAGCAAGGCGGCGACTGAGAAGCGGGGCACCGCACACAAGGCGACTGGCTGACCTGAAGGCAGTCCCACATTCGAGTGCAGGTAACTAGGGAGCGAGACAGATCGTGCAATCCAGGATCATAGCGCCAGGAGATAAAGCCTCAAAACACTGATTGAAAATACAGGGGAGGCAAGAGGGTGCTGGAAAGAAGTATTCCAAGTCATGAAATCCAAAGACCTACATCCAAGATTGCTCTATCCAGCAAAGCTTTCATTCAGAATGGAAGGGCAGATAAAGCACTTCTTAGATAAGATCAAGTTGAAGGAGTTTATCATCACCAAGCCCTTACTATATGAAATGGTAAAGGGACTTATCTAAGAAAAAGAAGATAAAAAATATGAACAGTGAAGGACAGCAAACTCAAAGTTATTAACAACCACACCTAAAACAAAAGTAAACTAAGTGGACAGCTAGATCAGGAGTGGAACCATAGAAATGAAGAACACATGGAGGGTTAGCAACAGGGGAGTGAGAGGAGGAGAGGGGGTGAAGGTACAGAGAATAAGTAGCATAGATGGTAGGTAGAAAATAAACAGGGGGGGCAGGGATAGTATGGAAAATGTAAAAGCTAAAGAACTTAAGACACATGGACATGAACTAAAGGGGGATAATGGGGGAAGGGGTGTGCAGAGTGGAGGGGAATGAGGGAGAAAATGGGATAACTATAATAACATAATCAATAAAATATATTTTTAAATAAACCATGGGCCCAGAGAGCTGCCACCTTGCTCTCATTGCCCATGCCCACCCCACACCAGGACCTCTCAGGCCAGTCCTATCTGCCTGGGACAGGGATTGGTCTGAGAGCATGAGTGACCCTCTAAGCCCTCTGCTAATGAGAGGGGTCCCCAAGAGGCTTAGCTGTAATCAACCAGCACAGGTGGGAACAGACCAGCCTCAAGCTCCTGTCTAGCCCCCTCCCCTCTTTTCATGCTGAGATTTCAGGGCACCCCTGCAGTTGTTGAATCCAGGCAACCTCCGAGCTCATCCAAGGACGTGGACCTAGAAGGAAGATGGTCTTGTGCAACATCGGCTCCTTTCAACCATGCCCCTGCAGCCAGTGACCAAACGGAGCTCCCCCTGAGGGTCCCTGGGTAGTCATGGAGCCCAAGATCCATGGGGCCGCTCAAAGAGCTTCTCGGGAGGAGAGCTGCTCCCTGAGCAGTGTCAAGGCAGGAAGAGGAGGAAAGTGCACAGTGAGTGACTTCCCCCCGCCCTCCACCCCCATCCCCACCCACCCTGCTCCCCGCACAGCCCCTTTCCCCGCCCTCCACCCACAGACTGAGAAAGTGTGTCACCAGGGAACAAATGCCATCTTCCCAGGAGGGAGGAGGAGGAGAGATGGGGAGGGAAGACTTCGACTGTGTGCCTGTGGGGGCTGGGGTAAGAAACCAGAGGTTTCTGAGCTTCCCAGCTGTGAAGGACGCCCCCACAGAACCGTGACCTTGACGTTGGCCCCTCTTTCTCAGAAGGCTCAAGACAGCCTGTGTGGGGCAGGAGCCACCAACCACCACGTTCAGAAGTACTTGGCCGGGGGACCTGGAGAAGAGGCCCTGGAGATCCAGATGAAAGCTTCCAACCCCAAACATCCTTTGGCCAGCTGGGTGGGCCCACCATGACTGCAAACACCCCAAACTTCTCGCCTCGCTCCCCCTGACCTACAGAGAGCCACTGACCTGCTCTTGCTGCCCTCCTCCAGTTCCGCACAGACAAGTCAGCCCCCAAGGGTTAATCTGCTGGCTTTCCTCCCTGGCAGTCGCCCCCACTGAGCTGCCACATGCCAGCCATGATGCACTTCACACTGTTATTATAGTGATTTATTTAGTTTTAATTTGGGGGTGAATCTTGTACTATAAGAAGCAAGAGGCCAACAGTCTTGGGGAGAAGCAAAGCCATGTGTGGGCCCCCACGGTGCCAATCCTGGCCCCTCTGCCTGGGGCCCTTCCATGCTCACTCTGCTCCTCCCAGCCTGCAGCCTGCTCCTGACTCCAGCCCTAACTGGGGTTTCACCTTCACTTGACCTCCCCCATTTTGGAGATGTTCCTCAGTGGGAAGGGAGTCCACAGAGGTTTCTATGCTCCCCCAGCCCATGTGCTCCAGGCCCCCTCCAGGCCAGTGGGACATCTTTGGCTACATACTGGTCACCTGGTACTGGCTCTGCATTAGGGGACAAAGAGCCAGGACCAGCTCCATGCACATCAGAGGAATGGAACACTGGTCTTCATGAAACCTCTGCCCCTACTCTCCACTCTGCCCTGAGCAGCCTAAGGAAGTTGTCACTCGTTCATCCATTGGTTCACTAAACAAACACTGGCACCTACTCTATACCAGATACTGTTCTGGTGCTGTACACACAGGGCAAGAGGACCCTCCTGGTCTTCCTCCCTAAGGACTTTAGAACTGGCAACGAAATCACCTAAGGGCAACTAACGAAGCCACAAGACGCACAAGCAGAGGAAGCACAGTTGTACAGAGGGTTGCAGATTTCACAGGAGAGCTGGGCTTTGGCCAGGACACCCAGCACTGGGTCTGGCACTTGGTGGATGGATGGATAGAGGCACGAAAGCTCTACAAACACAAGAAACCACGTGCCAGGGAGAGAGAGGGTGAAGACAGTCCCGGCAGACAGAAGGTCACAGGCTAGGCACTGAGGGTGCACAGTGAAGCTGAGTAGCAGCTAGTACTGGCTGAGCGCCTGCCCTGGGCCAGGGATGGCACTAAAGCACTTTATATTCATGATCTCTTCTCCCCTCACAGCACCCCTAAGAGGTAGACACCATGCCCCCTTTTACAGGTGAGGAAAGTGAGGAACCAGAAAAATAACATGTGCAGGGTCCATGTCCCTGGCATCAGAGCCCAAACGCAGGAGCCCCCGTACCCCGCCCAGATATGGTCATGAAACAGACAGGCAACTTGCAGGGATGGGTGGACCTCAAAAGCCCAGCGAAGGATTTTATTCGAGAGCAGATGGGAGGCATCAAGGGTTGTAAACTAATCTTGGGGAAGGTATTAGCTGGTTGAGGCTTGACTTTAAGATCATGTGGCTCAGGAAAAATTCTAAAAGACCCAGAAAATTCTCTATCACAGAGGTGTCAACTAAAATAATAGGTGAGGGGGGAGAGAAATTGTTTTTAGTACAGTATAGATCTTTAAAGTCCCCTCAAATTATAGCACAAAATTCGTAGCCCTGAGCCTGACCCACAGCTCAGCAACCTGCAGACAGATGCTCAAGCCCCTCCCTGTCCCCAGAACAGGCCCCCAAGGGTCCAGGCCACTGTGCCCAGTTTAGGGTCTACACATCCTGCAGGTCACTAGCACGAGTCCAAAGGCACGTACCCAGGGCCGTGGACGGAAAGGCCCTTCTCCCCTTTCTCTGTTGCTCTACATGTCAGAATAAAGACCAGAAAAGTGGCGTTGGAGGAGGAAGGTTTTAGCCCTTGGGAGGAAGCACTGTTATAATTAGAGATGACTAACAAAAGAAGAGGCCACCTCAGGCAGCAGACGAGAGAATAAGCTTCCTGTCACTGGAGGTAATCAAGCAGAGGCTGGTGACTGCCTGCCAGAGATCTTCTAGAAAAGCCAAGGCATGGATCTGGATAGTCTACCGATAGGACCATAGAGCAGTGTGCTGGAATCACTCACTAACGTGCCCTTGGACACGTTACCTTAGCACCTAAGCCTCCACCCCTCGTCGGCAAAATGGGGTTAATAACAGTACCTACCACACGCGTTTGCCTGAGGATTAAGCGAGATAACACAGGGAACATGGCACAGCTGGCAGCACACGGGAAACCGAACAGTGAATAGATATTATTAGGTTGAACCATACGAATCACACTGGGTTGCAGGTCAAAAGAGTAGAATATCAACTCTCTCATATGGTTCAACTAATCTTTTTTACTGCAGGTCACAAAGGTTCCTTCTAACCTCTCAGATCAGACCACTGGAAGCTGCATGACGTGTGGCTCCACAGCAGTGGCAGATCCCCAGCACCTGTCAGAGACAACTCTGCCTGGACCTTTTCAGAAGTACACCATCCCGGGGCCCACGCTCCTGGCTGAGGCCGGTACCTCTTTGCCCAGGTCCTCGCGGATGACCTGGCGGACCTCTTGCATGCTGCTCTGTGGGGCCTGGCTGTGTAGCACCTTCAGCGTGCTGGTGTACTCCTGGGGCAGCAGGTACTCCAGTGCCGCCAGGTGCTGGCCCACCTTGATGAAGGTGCCTCGGTTGGCGCAGCAGAGCTCACAGAGACGCCTGGCAGAACGGAGGTGCACCTGCAGGGAGACAGGCCAGGACCAGAGAGGTGTGAGTGCACACTGCCCAGTGGACACTGTTCCCCTGCTCCCGCTGCTTGAAGACCCTGATTTACGTCCCTACCCCACCCCTAGTACACATACAAACACAGGCACGTGTACACACACACTCCTTCATTCACCTTCCCATGAGCTGGGTGTTCCTGATTTTCTTTCCATCAAATTTACCTGATCTGGGTCCCAGTCCCTCAGAAATGAGTGTTTGTTCAAGGCTTTTAACCAAATCTAATTGACTAATGATTCACTCAAGGGTACATGGAGCTAATGCATTTGCCACCCAGCCCTCAGACACACTAATAATACTATCTGTTTGGAGGCCTACAATTTATAAAATGTGGTCACATGCGTCATTTCTTTTCATTCTACAGGAGCTCAGGAAGCAGGTGTTGGTGTCTTTGAAGATAAGGAACTCAGATGGTTTGTTTATAAAGCAATAGCTGATAAATATCAAAAACAGGGGCTCTAGAAAATACTCCAAACCTAGGGCTCTTTTAACTTAGTAAACTTTTGCAGTGGTCTCATATGAACTGGGGCAAAAAGTTTTCCGGCACATGGAGCAGGCAGCTAGCAGGCTGTCGGGGACAAGGCAGTCTTAACTTGTGACCTGATGCCCACCTGTCCTTCCAGAGCTGGAGGTGGCCCCCATCTGTCCCCAGGCTCTGCATCCCCAGACATCACCCCAACTCAGCTGAGGGTCCTGGAACTCAGCAGGCCCTGCCTTCCTGGAGCTACACCTCCCGAGGGAAGATGGGGCCATGAGCACACAGAAAGACAGGGGGTCCAGAGAGCTGTGGGGACCTGGTACCTCTTCCACCCATGACGTCAACCAAGAGAGGGTGCATGTCCATGATGGACTCAGCCTCTCCTGAGTGCTATGAAAAATGCTGACATGAGTAAGTACATATTGGAGGCAATAAACCACATGAAGAGTTAAATGGCAGTTGGTAACATACATGAAAGAAATATTCAGGACTTCCAGCCAAGATGGAGGCATAGGTGGAAACACTGTACCTCCTCGCACAACCAAATTTAAAGACAACAAAGATCTAGAAACAAAAACACAACCAAACAGACAGAAAAGTAAACTGTACTGAAGTCCAACAACAATGAACCATTCATCCAGATTCGTAAGAGGGGCAGAGTTGGCGGTGGTGGAGCGGGGTCCCGGCAGGAGGAGGCGGTGATTGGCAACCCTGGCAGGTGCAGGTGGAAACCCAGTAAGGCTCGCAAGCCAGTTGGCTGACCGTGGTCACACATTCACACAAAGATAAACCAGGCAGGTTTAAAAACAGTCAGTGAGACCGCACAACCCAGGGCCCCAGTGACAGGAAATAAAACCTAAAAGCACCAATTGAAAAAACTTTCGGGGGCTGAGGTGCCGGAAGAGACTCCTAGTCCCACAAGAGAGTTTGTTGGGGAGACCCACAGGGTCCTAGAATGTACACAAGCCCACCCACCCAGGGAACCAACACCAGAAGGGCCCAATTTGCTTGTGGGAAGCAGCAGAAGGGACTGAAATCCAAGAGAGTAGAAAAAAACACCATTTCTCCCTCTCTGGCCCCTCCCCCAGTCACAACCCAGCAACTGGGCTGACCCACCCTGGTGAACACCTAAGCTTTTGCCTCTCATATGTAACAGGTGTGAACAAACCAAAGCATTACGGTTCAAGCAGAAGAACAGCTCAAAGCCCCAGAGCCAATACTTCTAAGCAACCAAGAGACAGCCAACCTATCAGATGCACAGTTCAAAGCACTGGTGATCAGGATGCTCACAGAATTGGTTGATTTTAGTAACAAATTAGATGGAAAAATGAAGGCTGCACTAAGTGAAATGAAGCAAATTGCACAGGAAACCAATAGTGATGGGAAGGAAACTGGGACTCAAATCAATGGAATGGACCAGAAGGAAGAAAGAAACAACCAAACAAAAGAAGGAAGAAACAAGAATTCAAAAAAATGAGGAGAGGCTTAGGAACCTCCAGGACATCTTCAAACATTCCAACATATAGATTGTAGGGGTACCAGAATGGGGAAAGAAATAGCCATGAGTGGAAAACTTATTTGAACAAATAATAAAGGAGAACTTCCCCAGTCTGGCAAAGGAAATAGACTTCCAGGAAATCCAGGAAGCTCAGAGAGTCCCAAAGAAGTTGGACTCAGGAAGGAACACACCAAGGCACACCATAATTACATTAGCCAAGATGAAAATGAAGGAGAGAATCCTAGAAGCAGCAAGAGATAAGGAGACAGTCACCTACAAAGGAGTTCCCATCAGACTGTCAGCAGATTTCTCAAAAGAGACCTTACAGGCAAGAAGGGGCTGAAAAGAAGTATTCCAAGTCATGAAAGCCAAAGACCTACAGCCAAGATTGCTCTATCCAGCAAAACTTTCATTTAGAATGGAAGGACAGAGAAAGTGCTTCTCAGATAAGATCAAGTTGAAGGAGTTTATCATCACCAAGCCCTTATTATATGAAATGTTAAAGGGACTTATCTAAGAAAAAGAAGATAAAAATATGAACAGTGAAAGGATAGAAAACTCACAGTTACTAACAACCATACCTAAAACAAAAGCAAACTAAGAGGACAGCTAGATCAGGAGCGGAACCATAGAAATGGAGGGTTAGCAGCAGGAGAGTAGGAGGAGGAGAAGAGGGGAGAAGGTACAGAGAATAAATAGCATAGACAGTAGGTAGAAAATAGGGGGAAGGGCAAGAATAATATGGGAAATGTAGAAGCTGAAGAACTTGTGACACATGGACATGAACTAAAGGGGGGTAATGGGGGGAGGGGGTGTGCAGGGTGGAGGGGAATGAAGGGGAAAAATGGGACAACTGTAATGGCATAATCAATAAAATGTATTTTAAAAAAGAAATATTCAAAACTCCTATATAATTAGTTGCCAAGTGAACCACACAGAAAACTGTTACTCTAGAAATTAAGAAGAAAACACTACAGCCCTGAATAGCCTTGTCCCAGCAGCCAGGAAGCCTATCTGACCCCTCCCAGCACAGCAGGGCAAATGTCCCCAAGTCCAGGCACGAACAGGCGTCCTTAGGCCCCTGGGGGCCCATCCACTGCTGGCTCTGCTGGCCACCTCTGCCTCCCGCCGCAGTGTCCTCTCAGGGAGCCCTGTGTTCACATAATGTCATCCTCCTGGGCAGGGTCCTCCAGCCTTGATGTGGGTACCTGATCCAAGCCAGGCCAGGGACAGCCTCTTTTCCCAGAGAGGAGGTTATAGGTAGAGGGGAATTAATTCTAAGAATTAAGAGAGTGCACCCCAGGTGAATCAAAGGGTTGTGGGGGATAGGAGAGATTCTTCTTCTTAAGAGTTTGGAACTGGTCCTGGCCAAGTGGCTCAGTTGGTTGGAGCATCATCCATACACCAAAAAGGCTGTGGGTTCGATCCCCAGTCAGGACCTGAGCGAGGGGCAACCAGTTGGTGTTTCTCCCTTACATCAATGTTTCTCTTTCTCTGTCTCCCTTCCTCTCTCTCTCACCTAAGAACATCAATTAGCATGTTCAATCTCAGTTCTAGATTCTTTTTCTTTAACCCTCACCCATTCTCAGGTGAGGGTTTTAATACACTCAGACAGGGAACCAATCATATCCTCACAATACAAGGACTGAGGCCGTAATGAACAAATGACTTTTTGCAGCTCAAATCACTGTCTCCCAATTCCAACCCAGCTGAGGAGAGGATCACAGTCATCAGCAGAAGACGAGGTGGCCAGAAAGGCATCCACAGGCCATTGGTCCTAACGTATAGAGTGACCAGAGTCCAGGTTCAGCCACGCACCCCAGTGGGGCTGCCCTGACCACCCGGCAGCCCATTGTCTCCCTGACAAGGAGGCACGCTCAACCCCCACTCCAAGCTGTTGCAGGGTCAATGCCAAATGGAAGCACAGGACTGGGAAACAGTCCTGCCCTCCCAGTAAAGACCTAACCCCCTGAATTCCCTGAGGACTAGCAGCAGGCTGAGTCCTGTACCCACTCCCACACAGAGAGACCTGGCAAAGCCACTCACAAGCACAGGATGGCACTCAGCAGCAGGATCCATGAGGAGCACAGATGGAAGGCACAAGAGGGCGGGAGCCGGAGAAAAGGCTTGGCTCCCAGGAAGGGAAGCGGGGTCTGGGCCACTCATGCACACATGGCCTCTCAGCTCCAAATCCACCCCCTTTGCCCTGTGTCATGATGCCGGAGCTAAAACCTATGTCATCTCTCCCCTGTCAGATGGCTGGCTATTAGGCTTTGTCAACAGGAGCTGTGGAGGGACCCTGCGAGGCCACAACAGAGCAAAGAGTCTCCCTTTCTGGTCCCAATGTGCTGTTTTCAGCACAGCAGCGAGCAGGTCAGTGGCTTGGGTGTGCCCACTTCAGTGGCCCTCACAAACCAGCCCAGCCTCATTAAATTTCTCCATCTCCCGGGGGGCCCCTCCTATGAATCAACTCAGATCCACGCCCTCCAGCTGGTGTTCTGAGTACCCAGGAGGCCACTGCTACACAACAGCTCCAAATCCTACCAAGTTCACTGCCACCCGGCAGGCCGCTCCCAAGGGCGGTGCCTTCCACCACACCTCCTCTTGGCCTTGCAGGTGCGAGGCACGCAGCCGAGTCCTCAGCCCCATCCTCGCTCACTACCCCTCGGCCCAGCTGCTTTGTGCTCTTGCTACTTCTGGACTCTTAGAACCTTCTTTCACTCCTTTTAGAAGTAAACTACCTTCGTATTAAATTTTCCCCGTTCAATTACTGGCATGACTAGACTCTAACTGATAGACAAGGTTAGCCCCTGAAGTTGAGTTGAGTAGATTCTGGTAAAAAAGGAGGGCATTTCAGAAAGAGAGAACATGACAGCATGTGTCTATACATGTTTGTGTGTGGGTGTGTGTACATGTGCACACGTGTGCATGTGCTAGTGTGTGTATGTGTGTGTTAAAGACCTGCCCCACCGTTTTCTCCCAACTGGATGCACATCTGCACTTGTTTGCGGCCGGCAGCCCTCAGGGGGCGTGGGCCTCACCCTGCCAAGGAACAGAGCCAGGGCTCTGCTCTCTCTCACCTGTGGCATAAGACAGGCCCAGGTAGGGTGACTCCTGGAGCAAAGCGATGGTCACCTTCAGGACACGGCCTGGGTAATGCTCTGTGCGGGCCCTCTCTGGTCACACAAGCCCAGCGAGGCCAGTCTACTCCTGACTCACCAGGTACTTGGCACAGTGGCCGTTAGGGCGAATCATGTGGGTCCCAGTACACTCCGTGTGCCTCAGGGCAAGCCCTGTGTGTGTCATAATGCAGGTCGATGACCACTACAGGTCACACACTCACAGAATCATCATTCGTGTGTCATAATGTAATCGACGATGACTACAGGTCACACACTCACAAAATCATCCTCCATTAAAATGAGTCAGCAGCTACTGCAAATGGCACCCATATTTCAGCTGAAGAGGCCCCAAAGTCACCTTCAACCAGCTTCTAAATAAACACACACACACACACACACTGCCACTTGCCAGAAAATTAAGATGTTCTTTTAAGGCCAAAAGACACAACACTCAATGACAGAGCAGGCATTCTCATCTCCAGGGTCCCTTTCCAGCTCCAACTCCTGCAGCTTCACTGTCCTTTGGGATCAAAGGGCAGGTCCCACTCCAAATTTCAAGAAAGTGCTGGCTTAGTGCAAACCCCACTTTCAACATCACTTAACTTGGTACCTTCAGCAGCAAAGCCTGCTAGGAGCAGGGAATATATATACAGGCCTTCTCCCCAACCCAGGATCCTTTCCCCTGGCCAGGAGAGTACCCTCGGTGAAAGGCAGAGCTTCTAGAACCTCCCGACTCTGCACTGCCTTGAACCTGGGCCTTCAGACCACACATCTCTCTGAGCACCTACACAGGCATAAGCACGGGGAGGGACACACAGGTAAACAAAAGTCAGTTTATGGCAGTTCCATTCCACAGCGCTTTCTGCAGCGAGGCTGACACTCCGCACGTGTGCTGTCCAATATGCGGCCGCTGGCTCCACCACTGCGCGTGGCTGCTGGGCACCTGTTGCCCTGGCACCTGAAACGGGGCCAGGGCAAGTGGAGGGCTGAATTTTTCACCTTATTTAATTTTAAATAATTTAAATTAAAATCACCACATGTGGCTAGTGGCTACCATACTGGACAACTCAGGTTTATAAACTAGTAACAACTATAATAAATCACCATTTTTTAAAAATTCTTACTCATTTAAATAAGAATTTTCATTCAACTAAATTCATTCAACTAAAACCAAGTTCACCCATTTTTCCCAACCCACCCCCACTCCTGCCTCTTGCAATCACCAATCTGTTCTCTATATCCATTAGCTTGGTTTTCTTTAGTAGTTTTTTTACTATTTAAAAAACTATGTATGTATTTTTTCCATTACTATTTATCCCCCTTATGCCCTCTTCCACCTCCAACCAGCCCCCTGTCCCCGCGGTCACCACATGCTGTCCATAGCTATGAGTACTTTTTCTTTTTCGCTCTATCCCGCCCCCCTCCAACCCGCCCCACCCCTGAAGGCTTGGTTTTGTTTAATTCTGTTTTGTTAGATCCTACACACAGAGAGACCATACGGTATTTGTCTCTCTGTTTTATTTCACTTATGATAATGCCTCAAGGGCCACCCATGTTGTTGCAAATGGCAAGATGTCACTCTTTTTACGACCGAGTAATCTTCCATTGTGAATATGTACCGCAATTTCTTTACACATTTATCCATCAGTAGACACTTAGGTTGTTTCCACATCTTGCCTATTACAAATAATGCTGCAATGGACACGGGGGTGTATACATCTTTTCAAATTAGAGTTTTAATTTTCTTCAGATAAATACCCAGAAGTAAAATTACTGGGTCATACGGTAGTTCTATTTTTAATTTTGTGAGGAATCTCCATACTGCTTTCCGTAGTGGTTGCACCAAGTTACNTCTGAGCACCTACACAGGCATAAGCGCAGGGAGGGACACACAGGTAAACAAAAGTCAGTTTATGGCGGTTCCATTCCACAGCGCTTTCTGCAGCGAGGCTGACACTCCACACGTGTGCTGTCCAATATGCGGCCGCTGGCTCCACCACTGCGCGTGGCTGCTGGGCACCTGTTGCCCTGGCACCTGAAACGGGGCCAGGGCAACTGGAGGGCTGAATTTTTCACCTTATTTAATTTTAAATAATTTAAATTAAAATCACCACATGTGGCTAGTGGCTACCATACTGGACAACTCAGGTTTATAAACTAGTAACAACTATAATAAATCACCATTTTTTAAAAATTCTTACTCATTTAAATAAGCATTTTCATTCAACTAAATTCATTCAACTAAAACCAAGTTCACCCATTTTTCCCAACCCACCCCCACTCCTGCCTCTTGCAATCACCAATCTGTTCTCTGTATCCATTAGCTTGGTTTTCTTTAGTAGTTTTTTTACTATTTAAAAAACTATGTATGTATTTTTTCCATTACTATTTATCCTCCTTATGCCCCCTTCCACCTCCAACCAGCCCCCTGTCCCCGCGGTCACCACATGCTGTCCATAGCTATGAGTACTTTTTCTTTTTCGCTCTATCCCGCCCCCCTCCAACCCGCCCCACCCCTGAAGGCTTGGTTTTGTTTAATTCTGTTTTGTTAGATCCTACACACAGAGAGACCATACGGTATTTGTCTCTCTGTTTTATTTCACTTATGATAATGCCTCAAGGGCCACCCATGTTGTTGCAAATGGCAAGATGTCACTCTTTTTACGACCGAGTAATCTTCCATTGTGAATATGTACCGCAATTTCTTTACACATTTATCCATCAGTAGACACTTAGGTTGTTTCCACATCTTGCCTATTACAAATAATGCTGCAATGGACACGGGGGTGTATACATCTTTTCAAATTAGAGTTTTAATTTTCTTCAGATAAATACCCAGAAGTAAAATTACTGGGTCATACGGTAGTTCTATTTTTAATTTTGTGAGGAATCTCCATACTGCTTTCCGTAGTGGTTGCACCAAGTTACACTCCCAGCTACAGTGCATGCAGGTTTCCTTATCTCCACATCCTCGCCAACACTTGAGTAATCATTTATTTAGTACCCTGTTCTAAGCACTATTTCTGGCCTATAGTACACACTCAACTATGTGGGGGGTTGTTATTGTTTTTAAATCTGCACAATATCTCTGTAACATGATCTCAATATGTGTCTTTACAGATGAATAAATTATCTCCGAGAAGTTCCGTGATGTTCCCAAGGTCCCAGAGCCAGTAAATGGCAAGCCACTGCTGTGCTCAACCATGAGCCAGGAACAGGCATCCACTGAATTTCTCTACATACAAGCATCATGAGGATACAAAGACATATGACCACGGCCCTCACGGGCCAGGGGTTTACGATGCAAACTGAGAGGTGGACATGCACCCATGAAACCAGAATCACCAATGGCAGGTACCACACGTTCTGGGGAGGTCACCAGGTGGGCCAGGGTGACTATGAAGTTGAATCAAGTATAGGCAGCTTTAAAGTCCACTGCAAGTTGTAGCTGGTCTTGAGTACAATAAGGGATCATAAAGCATAATGATTAATAGTGCTGGCTATGGAATCAAAAAGATCTGGGTTCAAATCCTGTTTGCTACTCACTTGTCACATCGCCAGGGATAAGTTACTAAATGCTGTCGCCTCAGTCTTCTCATCAGTAAAAGGAAGAGAAAAATGATAACTGTGTTGATCAAATAAAGCAACGCATAAAAAAGAGCTTCACACAGGGCCCAGCATACAGTGAGCGCCCACTGAATGAATGGCAAGTGACAGAGAGGGGGGAAAATCAATCTTCCTTGAGAAACGAAAATTAAACAACAACTTTGTGCCCATCTACTCCCTACACTCTGTTCAGTTCAACGCGTCTGGACCACAATCTAACAGACAGAAATAATAGCTCATTTCAAGCTGTGTCATCTAAATTGCAAAGCATTGGTGCATACGAAATGCAAATAGCTACAGAGCCCCATTCTAAAGACACCGCTTTCAGGTTCTCATCCCCAGAGCTCTCCTTGCTTCTGCTGCCACACTAACACTGGCTGCCCATTTGTTCTCTGAACTTGATTCCTGCCTCTGCCCAGCACCTGGTTTCACTGACTGGTGTGGGTGTGTCGCCACCATGCCTCCTCACCACGGAGGCCCCCCACACCCCTTTCTGTCCCTGACAAAAGATGGCAGAAACAGCTGGCATGTCTCTCCATCCCTCCTCCAACTTTGTTTCCACTCCCAGCTCAATAACTTGCCTTATGATTATCTCATTACCAATAACCTTGCTGTAATGGGTTTTAATCTGCCTTACATTAATTAAAAGCATTCTCATTAGCCAGTTTGGTCTGAGGTTTGGGAGGGGGGCAGAGAATAGCTAATAAGATCAACTCACTGCTGATTAGTTATTGATTGGGAGGGATGGAGCAAAGGCCTGAGGAGGGTAAGTCTTCACTCATGTCTAATCCCCAAGAGCAGGGGGTCTCAGCCCCCAAATTCGACAGAGTTACCAAAACCAGACTGAAACATTAAGTTCAGAATTGGGCGATATCCCCAGGGGGAGTTAGTGGTGAGTGTGACCAGGGAGAAAAGAGACAGTCGGACATACATACATACATACCCCACACAACACAGGAAGGATAAGTCACTGAAAGGGGACAGATCCCAAAACAGAAAAGGATCTTTGATTAATTCTTCTAGTCAAAGATTCAAGACGCTGCGTCTAGCAGTGAATCAGACAGAGAGGGTTTCATGTGTTTGTTCTGCCACTCAATACACTGTGTAACTTTGGGAAAATTACTTAACCTCCTTGAAATTCAGCTTTCATTTATTCAGCGGACCACGTGTATACGGTGTCATCTACATGCATGGAAACCAGAGGAAACTCGGTGAAGAGGAAGCATTGTAACCCATCGAGCTGCCAAGTCCAAGCCTCAGAGTCAACTGTGCTTGCCAGAGTTCAGGCTTGGTCAGTCAGTGGAGTGAGGGCAGAGTAGAAATGGGGGCTAAAAGATTTCTTACCAGCTTTCTCAACTCGTAATAAGGCAACATTTAGCTTCCCATTTGACTTTTCTCTTTGGAACTTCAGTATTCTCAGCAAGTAGCACAAAATTCATATATCATGAATGGTATGATTCATGAACGAAAATCCACTCTAGACTCAGAACAGTGTGGGTTACTCTCCTTTGTTCTTATTCTAATGTAAATGGTCAAGAACAACTTCTTGACAGTGGGTAAAAGTTATATATTAAAATCTTAGTCCAGACAAGATGGAGGCGTAGGTGGAAACACTGTGCCTCCTCAAATAACCAAAATTAAGGACAACAAAGATTTAGAAACAAAAATACAACCAGAATAGACAGAAAATTGAACTGTACGGAACTCTGACAACCATTCATCCAGACTGGTAAGAGAGGCGGAGTCAGGAACCAGCGGGGTAGCGGCAGGAAAAGGCGGTGGCTGGCGGACCTGGGTGCAGGGAGGAAATGAGCAGACACAGTGAGGCACGCAAGGAGGCTGGCTGACCGTGGTCACACATTCACATGCAGATAAACCAGGCAAAATGGGCAGTGAGACAGACTGCACAACCCAGAGCCTGAGCACCAGGAAATAAAGCCTAAAAGCACCAGTTGAAAACACTGGTGGGGTTTGAGGTACTGGGAGAGACTTCCAGCCTCACAGGAGAATTTGTTGGAGAGACCCACAGGGTTCTAGAACCTACGCAAGCCCAGTTTGCTTGTGGGAAGCAGCGGAAGTGACTGAAATCTGAGAGAGAGCAGAGCAAGTGCTGTTGTTCCCTCTCTGACCCCGCCCCCACATACAGCATCACAACCCAGCAACTAGGTTGCCCTGCCCTGGTGAACTCCGAAGGCTCTGCCCCTCATACGTAACAGGTGTGACCAGACCAAAAAATTATGGCTCAAACACTAGAACAAATCAAAGCCCCAGAGCCAATACTTCTAAGCAACCAAGAGATAGCCAACCTATCAGATGCACAGTTCAAAGCGCTGTGATTAGGATGCTCACAAACTGGTTGATTTTGGTCAAAAATTAGATGGAAAAATGAAGGCTGCACTAAGTGAAATGAAGGAAAATGCACAGGGAAACAATAGTGATGGGAAGGAAACTGTGACTCAAATCAATGGAATGGACCAGAAGGAAGAAAAAAATGACCAAACAGAAAACAATGAAGAAACAAGAATTCAAAAAAAATGAGGAGAGGCTTAGGAACCTCCAGGACATCTTTAGATGTTCCAACATCTGAATTATAGGGGTACCAGAGGGGGAAGAGGAAGAGCAACAAGTAGAAAACTTATTGGAACAAATAATAAAGGAGAACTTCCCCAGTCTGGCAAAGGAAATAGACTTCCAGGAAATCCAGGAAGCTCAGAGAGTCCCAAAGTAGGTGGACCCAAGGAGGAACACAGAAAGGCACATCATAATTACATTATCCAAGATTAAAATGAAGGAGAGAATTCTAGAAGCAGCAAGAGATAAGGGGACAGTCACCTACAAAGGAGTGCCCATCAGACTGTCAGCTGATTTCTCAAAAGAGACCTTACAGGCAAGAAGGGGCTGAAAAGAAGTATTCCAAGTCATGAAATGCAAGGACCTACATCCAGGATTGCTCTACCCAGCAAAGCTTTTATTTAGAATGGAAGGACAGGTAAAGTGCTTCTCATATAAGATCAAGTTGATCAAGATAAGATCAAGGAGTTCATCATCACCAAGCCCTTATTACATGAAATGTTAAAGGGATTTATCTAAGAAAAAGAAGATGAAAAATATGAACAGTGAAGGGATAGCAAACTCATAATTATTAACAACCACACCTAAAACTAAAGCAAACTAAGCGGAGAGCTAGAACAGGAGCAGAGCCACAAAAATGGAGGTCACATGGAAGGTTAGCAACAGGGGAGTTGGAAGGGGTTGAGAAGGTACAGAGAATAAGTAGCATAGACGGTGGGGAGTAAATAGACAGGGACAGGGCAACAGTAGTGTGGGAAGTGTAGAAGATAAAGAACTTGTGACACACGGACATGAACTAAAGTGGGGGAATGTGGGTGGAAGGGGGTGTGCAAGGTGGAGGGGAGTGAAGGGGGAAAATGGGACAACTGTAATGGCATAATCAATAAAATATATTACTTTAAAATGTTTTTAATAAAAAATAGAATCTTAATTCTCTTCTTTAAAAAGTTAACTAACCAACTTCTGTATGGAATGAAATACTCACTTAAATATTTATTGAGCATAAATTAGAGGCCAACATAAAAGGACTGTTATGGTTATGACAGTGAGCAATACAAAGTCCCTATCTTGGGGTTCTTATGCTCTCATAGAGAATATAAACATTTATTGAATCATTTCAAATATGGTAAGAGTTATAAAGAAGAGATAGATCCCTGGTGTCACAGAAGCATGCAATAGGAAACCCTAATCTAGTTTATGGGGTGAATGTAGGCAATTCCTGTACTTAGCATTACGAACTGAGTGTTCGTGCCCCCACTCCGCCAAATTCCTATGTGGAAAACCAACCCCCCAGAGTTTCTGCACCTGGAGACAGCACCTGTAAGAAGGTAACAGAGGTTAAATGAGGTCATATGCGTGGGGCCCTGAGATGACAGGATTAGCATCCCTGCGAGAAGAGACATCAGAGGGCTAGAGCACCCCTCTGCCTCCCTCTCTGTCCTTCACTCCCTTTCTCTCTGCACAAGCACCGAGGAAAGGCCATGTGAGGACACAGTGAAGCGGGACATCTGCAAGCCAGGCAGAGGGCTCTCCCCAGAGACTGAATCCTGCCGAGACTTTGGAACTTTGACCTGAGCTTTACAGCCTCTGAAAGTGTGGGAAAATAAATTTCCATTGTTTAAAAAAAAACACAAAAACCTCAAGATCCAAAGGAAGTACATTGAAATATTCACAGTGGTATCTCTGGACTGTGAAATTACATGAGTATTTTTCTTCTCTGTGGATTTTTCAGTATTTTCCAAATTTCTTAAAACTAATAAATATTATGTCAATATCTATTGAATTTTTATATTGACATAATATTATGTCAATTATCCTATGGGGGGGTTCAAATCATCCCTTCTTCAACATCTCGGAATAGACAAGTTCAGCTGATTTTTTTTTTCAGCTCTTAGTGTACAAGACTCTGCCATGCAGACTTCAGTGCAGAGAGAGAAGTCCAGCATCTCTTCCCTGATTCTGCAGGATGCGCTGATGCACATGTGTGTCTTCATCATGAACATGGACCTGTAACTCCCCCTCATCCCAAGAAATCAGTTCAGCACTGCCTCAAAGGTCTCTTTTCTGATGGGTCATTCTTTGCTCTAAGTTGTCGTCTCAGCAACAAAGGAAAACTCATCATATCTTGCGGGGGCAAAACAGGTTGCAGTTTCTAAATGATTTGAAGGAGACTGGCCACCAATTCCTCCCCCTCCTGGGGCGTGTCCTGCCTCCCCGCTGGCCACACATGGTTAGGAACACAGGGCCAGCGCCAGCCTGCCTCCATCTATTTCCCAACTACACCAATCAGAAGCTGCTGCCATCGGACAAGTTACGTGACCTCTGTCCACTTCAGTCTTCTCGTCTATAAAAGGAAGATGTGCACCCACCTCGCAGGATTGCTGTGAAGGTTTAATGCGGTGGGTGATGCATGTGCTCCACTTAGCCAGAGCTGGCACTTCTGTACGTGTTGAAAGGGTATGTAGGATTCGTTTCAATCAGATGTGGTCAGACGGACATAGAAATGACTGTCACAAAGGAAGGAGTTTCACTCACAGTTCCCCAGAAGCAGGAGGCTTGGCATGCCATGCAGGACCACACAGGGAGGAACCAGCATTGGCCCAGAGCATGGGCGGCGGGAGGGGGGGGGGCGGGATGTGGGCAAGAGCTTTTCTGGAGATTCCATGGGAAAGAAGGTGTGACGCTGAGTAGCTGAGTAGCTGAGCTACCCAAGCCAGGTCAAGTTGGGATTGACCAACTTGAATAACTGCAGTCCACCTGGGAGTGCAGGGCATGTCCTTAGTTGTTTGGCACTGGCCCTGGAGTAGTTAGGGCAGGTGGGTAGTGTCCCAGGGCATAACTGCTCAATAACAAAGGCACCCAGTGAGTGTGGGCTCTGAACTGGCTGGTGTGCGTATGAAAGGCACACTTCCAAGTTAGGTGTTTGCTGTATCCATGGATTAGTCCAATTCTCCAGAGTCAGCAAGGTCCCAGATGCCAAAGGATCAAAAAGTAGAGAAGAAAAATACCGGATAAATACAACATTCTAGGTATACTCCCTCAGGGGGCTCATCCGTAATGGATGTGAATACAAAAACGTATCCCCTGCCCAGACCCATCCCTGACTCCAGCCTCCCATACCCAACTGCTCTCTGACATCACTCCGATTTCCAAGGAGCTCCCTGAACTAAGCATGACTTCCCCACCAAGCCTGCCCCATCTTAGGAAACAACTCTAAACTTGGGGGTGCTAAAACCATAAATCTTGATGTCATTCTTAAAATCTCTTCCTAAACGGGCCAATTTTACATTCCGACGTGAAACAACAACAAAAATGAGAAGATTTACAAAGCAATGGTTGTTAAGGAACTGGACATCAGGCAATGAAGGGCAGGCATTCCTATGAGTGTTGTGGTTTCCTGCATGAGGAGTTTCCAGGCCACAGATCAGGGGAGGGAATGACCAGAGGACCCGAGTTGACGAGACAGAACTAAGAGTCCAGGAAGACCAAAGCAGCTCGTGTTTGCAGGAGAACCCTGGAGAGGAGAAGACTATCCAAAGAAAGAACACTTGAAGACCTGCAGAGGGTCCACCTCACCTATTCAGCTGAGAATTTGTCAGAATATACTGATGGGAAAACCCCCAAATGCAGAAAAAGAACAATCCAAAATGACTAGTGTTAAACAGTACCCAGGGCTCATATAGGGCGTATTTCCACCAGCCAGACTGGAAATTCTCATTATTCATGAGGCATTTGTTATAATACCCAGAGTGTCTTGCCTCAGTAATGGTCAAACTGCATGATAGGTATATGAGAGGAGACCCCCAAAAAACCTGGTATTAGCCTCTGGAGGGCTAGTCCCTTGTGGTACAGGCTTCCCCTGACAGGGGAGTGTTCTAGGAACCCATCTGTGTCAGTGTGCCAGCTGGCAGTGTTGTGAGAGCCTGTGCTCACATTCAGGGAATTTTTTTAAGAATCTCAATGCTCCCATTTCATGACGAGTGACTTACAAGTACACCTGCCCACACCACACTGAGTGTTCAGCAGTTTCTGACCAAAAACAGCATGACCCCTGTGCCCCACAGGGGACCCCTGTGCCCCTCCCTATTCACCCAATCTCACCCTGAATGACTTATTTTGTTTCCCCAGATGAAAAAAGTCCTCAAAGGGAAATGTTTTGCTGATGGGGAAGAGGTGAAACAAAAAATGGCAGAACCACTAAAAGCCATCAAAATCGACAAGTTCAAAAACTGTTTTGAGCAGTGAAAAAAAATGTCTCAAATAGGTGTACTGCATCAAATGGAGAGTACTTTGAAGGTGACTGAAGTTTAAACATGTAAGAATAAATACACACATTTTTATTAAAAAATTCCATTGGGGGGGCTTTTGTACACATAACTTTTTAAGAAATTCAACTGTTTTCTAAAGTGACTGTACCATTTTAAATTCCCACCAACAGGGTGTGAGAGTTCCTCCACACCCTTCGTGTTAATCATTCTAATGGCTGTGAAAAGTTATTTCACTGTGTTAAATTTGTGTTTCCCTAAGAGTAACGATGTTGAGCATATTTTCATGTGCTTATTTGCCACCTTTGTATCTTTTTGATGAAATGTCTAAATCTCTTGTTCCTTTTTAAATTTTTTAATTTATTGATTTGAGAGAGAGAGAGAGACATCAATCTGTGGCTCAACTCTTTTATCATTCGTGCATTCACTGTTGTATATGCCCTCACCGGGGACAGACCCTGAAACCTCGGCGTAGCAGACGCCGCTCAAACCAGCTGAGCTACCCAGCCAGGGCTGTCCATTTTCTAATGGGTTGTTTGTTTTCTCATTATTAACTTGTAGGAATTCCTTAAATATTCCACATGCAAGTACTTTATCTGATACATGATTTGAAAATATTTTCGCCCATTCTATGGCTTGTCTTTCTCTTCATGTACAGGGTCCAGCACAAATAACCTCCCCTTTTATTACAAAATCTTTTATTATAAAATCATAAGCACATAATTCTGTAACATAACAGTATCACACTCAAGCACACATACAACATTGTAGGTGGAATTAAAACCATAAAGTATTACACCCGTATTACTACCCTACCGACCACACTCACGCAGGCATTACTTCTGCTGGACCCTTTACCAACAAAATCTATCATCTAGAAATTTCTCCTAAAAAAGCAACCCAAGACATGAAAAAAGGAATAGTTAAGTAAATTATGCTTTTTAATATGCAATGGTTACATACTGATGTATTAAATTTTAAGTGAACACTACGTAACAATGTGGAAAAATGCCAAGGATAACATGTTAAATGAGAAAACAGTTGGTTATATTAATAGAACACTATGGGTACAACAGGAAAGGGTTAGAAGAGAATATATCGAAATCATACTGTTTGAATTGGTAAAATGATGGGTAATTTTTTTACGCTAAATTTTTGTAATGTTATTGCTTATTTTTTATTTTTAAAATTGATATGATTCCCATACCATAAAAGTTACCATTTTGAAGTGTACAATTCAATAGTGTTTACTATATGCACTAAGTCGTATGACTACACCACAATTCCAGCATAAATTATTTATTTTTTAAAATCAATTATAGCACTTGACTCACTTGTTACATAAATATCCACCCCGAGTCATTTAAAGACAAAACCCCGCCTTCGCCCAATGTATGTCTTCCTTCACAGCTGATAAAGGTTGGGAATGCCCCACGTACACGTGTCCCATCATCCTGTGTTGTACTAGCACCCGAGCTCAGTTAATAATTTCATATTCAAATGAGGATCAAACTTAAGTTGCCAAGTGATCTGTCGGCACAATGCAAGCATAAACAGGTCCCTGCTTTGTAGTTCTCACACACTCTTCTCCATAATCATTAGTTTGTACTTGAACTGTTGGTTCACTGGACCAGCACACGACACGAGTTGCTGGGAAACAAATCTTGTTCGTAGCACACTCTGCGGTAATGGTCCCCGGTAGTACAGGCGCGGTCACTTACAGCGCAGGAAGCCTTGCCCACACAGCATCTCACCTGATCCAGGTAAGAGCCTTGTGGCGGGTACTATCATCTCCGCATTACACAGATGCAGAAACTGAGGCTCTAAAAAGTTAGGGTCCTTACTGGGGCTACTCAGCCAATATGTAGTAGGTATAGGGTTTGAGTCATTGTCCTCTGATTCCAAAACCTATCCCTTTCTACTAAACTCTGCTGCCCCTCCAAGTACACAAGAATTCCTTATGTATTTACAGGAAAAAAAAAATCCAGGCAGCCAGTGCCTGCTGTGTGGGGCCCACTGTGTTGCCCTTCTCACACGCTCACAACCCTGACTCCTGCCACAGCGGAGCCTTGGCTACACCCCACGGCTGGAGCACATGGCCGCCATGGCACCTGGCCACATCAGGGCTCCCGGGAGCTGTTCCAGTGAGCCAACTAACAACACTGAGATTAGGAACAAATTCATGAACATACGGGGGCCTGGAAGGCACCAGTTGCACAAACTGATACCGGGGAGCCACTGGGAGAAGGAAGCGAGGGCAGCCCAGGAGGCCCCAGGCGGCCCCAGGCCTCTCCCTATAAGCACTGGCCAGGGCACAGCCTGGGCAGCCCAAGGAGACAGGTCAGGAAGGGATAGAACACTGCCACAGTGGGTACAGGGAAACAACCTCCAATGACAACCCTCCAAAAATCCCCACTGTCTTTGGTATAAAATTAACTCCTACCAGGGAGCTACCAGGCCCCCATGATGCAACCCAGGCACCCTCTGGCCTCATCTCTTATCTCCCCACCCACAGTGACCCGTCGCCTCCTGTGCCATCTTCTGCACCCCCTGCCTTTGCACAGGTGGCTCCACAACCTCACCACTGCTCTCACCCTCTCGCCTGTCAAATTCTCTTCAGCCCAGACCCAGGCCTCCGTCCCCTTCATTCCTCCAAGTCCTAGATGGCCCATTCTCCTTTCCTCCTGCTTTCCCTTTCACAGAGGATGCTACTTTCTGCCACCATCCCAGAACTAACAGCAGAGCCAGGAGTTCCACCCCAGCATGGCTCTCAGTCCCCCCTTTCTCCGAGCCTCCCTTGGACATAGCTGGGCTCCTGCCCCTCCTGCAGCTCTGAGGCTATGACCGTCTGCTCTGCTCGAGGACCAAACAACAGAAAGCAAGAAAGCAGGCCCAGACAGGACCAGGGTACAGGGTGACCCAAAGTGAGAGCATGTCAAATAGTACAGGAGGTGACCACTCATCCTGCAGGAGTCGACCCAAAGTCCCTTCCCCCTCGGGCCAGACTTCGGGGGCTCTCACAGACTCCTCCTGATTGTCAAGGCCTCCCTGGGTCCCCCTTGAGGTCATCCAAAGGGAACCACAACCACAGGGCCGCATAGCTGGAGTAAGACATGGAAAAGACCATACCTCTGGGGTCTGGGCTCGGCCTGGCCCTGCTTTCCTGGCCCACAGGAGAGGTGGGCATAAGGGGATGGGACTAATACCAGCTGGGCATCGATGCCCAGTCTCTAAACTAGGTCAGGGGTGCAGGGAACACACTGGCTTAGGAGAGCAGCGCTCGAGAACATCAGGGGAGATGGTATCATGATGGTCCCACCAGAGGGGAGACCAGACACAATTGGGCAGCTGGTCCTTGGGGACCACACAGGGCCTGCAGGCTGCATGGCATGCTCCAAACCGAAACAAATTTCTTTGGAGAGCGAAGTGTAACAACAAAAGCTGCCCCAGAACTGCCAACATTTATAGATCCAGCCCTATTTCACACTTGGTTATCATACTGAAACTTTCCATCACCAAACTACAAATTCCAGAAGCACTTCAAAGCCAGAAGTTCCCAGAACTTTCGGTGAGGAACACAGGAAGGCAGGTGTTACAGGGCAGATACTGAGAGGGGAGACCATGAGAAGGTTGTGTGTTCATGTCCCACAAGAATCAACAAGGACAACACAATAAAAATGTAACATTTTAATTAAGTCACTAACATTTGTTAAGTACTTACTACGTGTTAAGCCCTAATATGGACACTTCATGTGTGTAATGTCTCATGTAATTCCATAACAACTTAATAAGGTAGGCGCAACTAGTATCCCCTGTTTTACAGGTAAAGAAGCCATGGCTCAGAAAGATTAAATAACTTGGCCAAGGGCACACAGCTGATTCCTTGCAAAGCTGCGACCTGAACCCAGAAACTGGCTCCAGACCACAGTGCTCTTTAACCACACTGAAATGCTACTCAGAATACCTGGATACTTCAGAAGAAAAGGTTTTGAACCAGGATTCAATTCCACCCCTAAATTACTGCCCCGACTAATGTACTAGTAAACAAATGGTCCCAGCTCTCCGAGCCTCAGCTGGCTCATTTGTAAATGAAAGACTGAGCAGAATCAGGCATAGCAAGTGGGTGACGTACATGTCTCCCGTCTCTCACTACACCCACGGCACACGTGAGACATCACTAATCTACCACGGCGTGCAATCACTGAGCCCAAGCAAAGACGTACTTGTCTCCATTCTGTACAAAGACAACCGCTACTTATCAATTGGAATTGGAAAATGGGATATATTTGTTTTCCCAGACTTAGACTGTTTCTAGGGTGTCTCCTGACTCTAAGAATCTACAGCTGTGTTCACCGGGTTCCTAAAGACATTTTCACCACGTGGTCAGCACCACTTTCCTTGCTACCCTCAGTGAACGCCACTCCAAACCAATGAAGGATCTGAGTTTTGCACAAACTTCTCAAGGCGGCCGTGCCAGGGCCCTCTCTCGCCTCTGCCTCAATAAGGGAGCCCAATAAAGGAGAAATCTAAGGGTAAGACTATTAGCATGATAGAATGAAAAGGTATGGGTTCCTCTGCATTAAGCACCATGTTTCCAGAAAATTCCAGTTAAAATGCAAATACTCCCTGGAAGTGGTAACACAGGAAGTCATTTTCTGTCATTGTCACCTTGGCAGAGGTTTCTTCACCTGTCTGTTTTTCCACCCTCAGCAACTGAGAGCCGAATTCTATGGAATGAAATTGGTTCCAAATATAGTTCTGTTTAACAGAAAGTCATTCAAAAAGAAAGTTGCAGAAGGGGTCATCTGGGGAGGGCAGCTGCTAATGGCTGAGAAAGCGTAATGAATAAAACATGCTACACAGCTGCCAAGAATACTTGTATTTTAATAGGGAACTGCGTTTGGGGCCAAAGGAATTAATCTCTAATGGTGGAATTACAAGCATCAGCAATGATTTAGGGAGGTATTAAGAAAGTTGTTCCAGCATTCCTGAAATCCCAAAAAATGAGCTATGAGTGTGTAAGTCCTCAGCAAACAGTGCACATGCTGCAAATTTAAGAGATTAACAATATCGCTGGCAACTCGTGACTCTGCCCGCCCACCACACAGGCGGACCCAGATGCCCACCAGAGCCCAGAAGTCACACTCTTTGGTCTGAAAAGCATCCATCTGGGTACCTAGTTGCCAGAAAGACTAGAGAGAACCCTTCCCTCCCCATGCCCCTTAATCACACCCACTGAGAAGACGCATAATTAATTTGTTCTCAACAGTTGCTCTGTGTCTGAAAGAGGGAGGGCATTTCTAGAATAGCAATTACAGACCAGAAAAACCAATGTTAGTCCACAAGCAGAATAACTTATCCAGCCAGCCTGCTTCCCTTCCCTTCCCCATCATCTCCGTTCAGGCCATAGACCTAGGCGTGGAACGGGAGTCTTTCACTTCCCCACAGCCTTGAGATCTTGGGGGCTGGTGGGAAGGACCACTGGACAAAACTCAGAAAGGTTGGGAGAAGGAGGCCCGCCTCTAACAGGAAGTAGGTGCAAAGCCCAGGTGCAACGTGAAGAGCAACAGGCAGGGCACTTGGGGGACAAGTGAACACACGTAGGAATTAGATGAAGTTAAAGAACTCGTGTTCATTTCAGTGTTACTCACAGTCAGCCCCACTTTCTTGCCCATGGCGATCATGGCATGAATGCTTAGAAAAACATCCACTGTTAGAGATGCACACTGAAATTGCAGGTGAAAAGTTATTTCTATAATTTAAAATTCTTCAGCAATGAATGAATCAATGAATGAATTACAGCAATATATTTTATATCTAGGTGCCAGGTATATGGTTCCTCAGGTTATTCTCTCTACTTTTTAATTGTATTTGAAATTTTTCATATAGATTTTTTTTTTTTAAGATTCAAAGGCAGGTGAATCTGGCCTGCCGTTCCTAACCCTTTGTTGTCCTTGTGTCCCTGACCCGAGCCAGCCTCTCCTGTCTCGTTTTGTGCCCCATGTCCTATCATTCACTCTAGTCCATCATGCCGGCCACCTTTCAGGTCCTCAAACAAGCCAAATTCATTCCCATCTCAGGGCTTTGGGAATGAAAAGGCTTGCAACTTCCTCGCCCCAGGACCAGCTTTGTGGGTATGTGACCTGTGGCAGCCATTCCAAGCCCCACACTCAGAATGGACCCGCACTGTGGTTTAATGTGGGAGACAGAATAATGCCACCTCCCCCCTCCAACAATAAGGCCCAAGACATGGAAAAGGGGCATTAGGGTTCGAGATGAAATGAAGGTTGATCATCAGCAGACCGTGAGACAGAGAGGTTATCTCAGCTTATCCAGGTGGACCCAGGGTGACCACAAAGGTTCTGTTAAGTGGAAGAGGGAGGCACAAGAAGAGAACCCAGGAGACGGCAGAGTGAGAACTTGGCCAGACACTGCAGGCTTTAAAGATGGAGAAAGGGTGCCAGAGCCCAGGAATGCAGGGCCCCCAGAAGCTGACACACTTGTTTTAGTCTGGTGAGAAGCATTTCAGACGCCTAACCTCCAGAATTGTAAGAGAGTAAGTTCGTATTGTTTTAAGCCACTAAGTACACGATAGTTTGTCCCATCAGCCTTAGGAAACTAATACAGTAGCTGTCTTGAAATTATTTAATTTTACCTTTGAATTTGTGTCTTGCAAGCGCAGCTTGATGGGACAAGGGAGCCCACACTGAGAGAATCAGCTCACACGAAGCCCCAACTCCCCAGTGGGCTTCCCACTCCTCACCCCCTGGTGGTCTGCCACTGAGGAGGTCCTAGGCCTCCGCACTGCCACCCCACAGTCACAGCTGCCACCCACAGGTGGTGACCAGGGTGCCTAGGTGAGGGAGGCCTGCATTCTGCCATTGCCCTTCATCTCTGCTAGGTGCAGACACAGGAAGGGTCAGGGTCACGCTCTTTCAGTGCCTCTCCCCACCCCAGACCCAGTCACACAGCAAGGTCAACTGGCGACCTGGCAGTGACCTCTCATGCACCCTCAATCCACATCCTAAGCACAACCCAGCACAGAGGCTGCAATCTCTTGGTAGACCTGCTGGATGGGGTACGGGGCCACAGGAAAGGGAGGCTGATTCCCCCACCCCCAGCCAGAGCCCCATATTTTCCTTTTGTAGTATGTCCCCCAAATTCCGTGGCCCACCCCACCTCTTCCTCTCACAGTCTTCCCCCAGCTCTTCACTTGCTGGTTTTTTCATCATTTTTCAGTTTCAACCGAAAAACCCCATCAGAGGACCCGTCCCCACTTACGTCACTTTTCATACCATGACCACATTCTATCTCTGTTAGGGCCCTCAGCAAGGGCAGACATGGTCCTGCTCGCTTGCCTCACTGATTCTCTAAAAAGTACTTAGTGAAGCTGGTGCGTGCCAAGCGCTGTCCCAAGGGCAGTGGGTAAAGCAGCAGGCAAGCTGACCCAGTCCTTGCCCTCCTGCAGTGGGTGTTCTGAGTTCCATCGACTGATAATTACTTCTTGTCTCCTCAAGAACAAACCATTGCATACACAGCACCTCACACAGTGCCTGGCACGTAGTAGGTGCCCAATAAATTAGCTGCACAACTGACTACATCAATGAGTGGCTTAGGTACTCTGTGACGTGAGCAGGCATAGCATGAAGACATCCCTCTTCATCCTCTGAAGTGGGGGGCCCGAAGACCTGTTCCATTAGCAAAACAAAATGGGCGGGAAGGAGAGGCTGGAGACCGACCGGAGATGGGGGTGGGGAAGAACCGCAGTTCCTGAACCACACCACCTTAAATTAGCCTCACAAATGCCCCGGCACTATCAGTCAACAAGTTTGTTTGTATATGTAAGTGAAGTTATTCTGCTAATTGGACATACGTCTCACGCTTCTACAAGGAAAAGTCTATTAAAAAGGCTTGTAACAGGCAAGAGCTTTGAGGGTAGTTTTATTCAGGGACAGGAAGGAGGCTGAGTAGATTTTAATTTGTTAGAAAATAGCCACTTGGGGCCAAGACAGTAAGAAGCAAGAAATCAAGAAGAGGCTATTTGATTATTACTGTTGTTAACAAGCACCTCGATCGCCCTGGCAGCTGCAGAGAGCCTTCCATCAACTTTATTAGTTAGAGCACGGCCTTCCCTCTCTACTGGCTATTCCAGCAATTCCCATTTTGTTTTTTTGTTTGTTTTTTTAAATATATTTTATTGATTATATCATTACAGTTGTTCTATTCCCCCCTTCACGCCCCTCCACCCGCACCCGCACACTCCCTCCCCCACCATTCTCCCCCCCTTAGTTTATAACCTCGTGTCTCAAGTTCTTTAGATTCTATATTTCCCCCACTATTCTTGCCCTCCCCCCTATCTATTTTCTACCTACCATCTATGCTATTTTCTGTGCCTTCTCCCCCCTTCTCCTCCTCCCACTCCCCTGTTGCTAACCCTCCATGCATTCTTCATTTCTATGGTTCCACTCCTGATCTAGCTGTCCTCTTGGTTTGCTTTTGTTTTAGGTGTGGTTATTAATAACTGTGAGTTTGCTGTCCTTTCACTGTTCATATTTTTCATCTTCTTTTTCTTAGATAAGTCCCTTTAGCATTTCATATAATAAGGGCTTGGTGATGATGAACTCCTTGAATTTTACCTTATCTGAGAAGCACTTTATCTGTCCTTCCATTCTAAATGAAAGCTTTGCTGGATAAAGCATTCTTGGCTGTAGGTCTTTGGATTTCATGACTTAGAATACTTCTTTCCAGCCCCTTCTTGCCTGTAAGGTCTCTTTTGAGAAATCAGCTGACAGTCTGATGGAAACTCCTTTGTAGGTGACTGTCCCCTTATCTCTTGCTGCTTCTAGGATTCTCTCCTTCATTTTAGTCTTGGCTAATGTAATTATGATGTGCCTTGGTGTGTTCTTTCTTGGGTCCAACTTCTTTGGGACTCTCTGAGCTTCCTGGATTTCCTGGAAGTGTATGTCCTTTGCCAGACTGGGGAAGTTCTCCTTTATTATTTGTTCAAATACGTTTTCCACTCATGGCTGTTTCTTTCCCCCTTCTGGTACCCCTATAATCCGGATGTTGGGATGTTTAAAGATGTCCTGGAGGTTCCTAAGCCTCTCCTCATTTTTTTGAATTCTCATTTCTTCATTCCTTTCTGGTGGGATGTTTTGTTCTTCCTTCTGGTCCATTCCATTGATTTGAGTCCCAGTTTCCTTTCCACCACTATTGGTTTCCTGTGCATCTCCCTTCATTTCAATTAGTTTAGCCTTCATATGCTCCTCTAATTTGTGACTGAGTTCCTCTAATTTGTGACTAAAATCAACCAGTTCTGTTAGCATCCTGATAAACAATGTTTTGAATTGTGCTTCTGAGAGGCTGGCAATTTCTCGGTTGCTGAGAGTTATTGGCTCTGGGACTTTGAGTTCTTCTTGCGCCATCTTTCAGGCTGTTCGTTACTGTTCCGTAGCAGGATTGGAGCCCTAAGGTGTTCACTAGAGCAGGGCAACTCAGTCACTGGGTTGTGACATTGTATGTGGGGGCGGGGTCAACAAGGAACTATGGCGTCCCATCTGCCGCCTCCCGCTGCGGCCCCCACAGGTGAAGCAGCTGCTGCCGTCACCAGGCCCACGCGTTTCGTCCCACTGCATGCAAGTGTGCCTCCGCCGTCAGCCCTCGCCCCCTGGGGCCTGCGTGGTCCGTCTCACTGTACGCAAATGTGCAGTGTTTCCACCTATGCCTCCATCTTGGCGGAAGTCCCCAGCAATTCCCATTTTGGAGGCAGGGCCACTGAAGCCAGAGGAATGCAGCTCGGCCACGCCCGCCCGTCTGAATGTGGCCTCACATCCCCTGTGGCCTAACCTCCTGAGCACAGGAAGCTGTGAGAATTTTGGAGTTCAAAGGGTTTCCAGAGAAACTGCAGAGGGCTGAGGGGGCAGGAGAGAGAGAGCTGGCGGAAGACATTGGTTTCTCAAGGCTTAACAAGTGATACAGCAAGGAAATCACACTGGACTACTAGCCTAGAGGAACCCCCAGGGGCTCAGCCCTCCCAGACGAGAGAGCCACAGAGTGAAGCAGTTAAAGGCACAAGCTCAGGAGCCACACTCTCTGGGATAAATCCAAGACCCGGGAGTGGGTTGAATGGTAGCACCCCCAAAAGATATTGCCATGTCCTAACCTCCAGAACCTGTGATTGTGACCATATTTAGAATCTTGAGAAGGGGTCATCCTGGATTGCCCAGGTAGGCCCTGAAACCAATGACAAGTGTCCTTAGAAGAAAGAGAAGGGAAGATGGAGGCAGAGATTGGGATGATGCAGCCACAAGAGTGCCTGGAGCCAGCAGAAGCCAGACGTGGCCAGACGGATCCTCCCCTAGAGCCTCCAGAAAAAGCATGGCCCTTTGGCACCTTGGTTCTCAACGTCTAGTCTCCCGAACTGTAAGAGAATAAATTTCTGTTGTCGATAGCCACCTAATTTGTGCTTCTATGTTATGGCAATCACAGGAAACTCATACCCCTAATTACCAGCTGTGGGCCCTTGGACTGGCCACTTAATCAAGCTGCCTCAGTTTCCTCATCTGTAAAATAGGAATGAAACAATAGTAGCTACCTCACAGGGTTGTTACAAAGTTAAAGAAGGTAATGGAGAGAGAACTCAGCACAGCACCTGTCCCTCAGTGTTTAGTCAACATAACACTTGTTCTTAGCATCAGACACCTACCCAGGAACTCATTAAAAATATGGCTTTCTGGGCCTTGCTCTGAGATCATGGAAACAAATCTTTACAGTGTACAGTCCAGGAATCTGCACTTTATAAGATTCCCCAGGAGACTCTAAATGCCTGAAGTTTGGGAACCACCAGTGAGCTGTCCATCACATTGCCCTCCATGACAGACAGGCAGGCTGAATCACTCCCGTTTCTGGAAAGCTGGCCTTCCAGATACAGGTTTCACAACTGTCCTTGGTAAACCACTCTAGTACTATAAGCTGCCTTAGCGGTAAGGGAGAACCAACGTATGCCTACCCTGAATCCGTCACCATGTAGCTTCATCCCACTTCCCTTCCTTACCCTCGGCAGAGACGGAAACCACTTGGGAGCTTTTCAGAGGGAAAAGTAATCAGCAGTGAGAAGCCCAGCTGTGGTTAGCCTGGGATGGGGTGTGAGATGGGTAGGAACAGGCAGCAGCTGGGGGTTTCTCCAGTTCTTGCCCCACTGGGTGCAGGTTAATGGAGTACCTCAACACAGTACTATCTCTGGGGAGCAGGGCGCTCTGCCCTCCTCCACCTACCACACAAGCACCAGGTGGCAGGGCAGGTGGAGAGCAGCCCTGCAGCAGGAGGAAGCCAGCCCTGTGTGTCCAGGCAGCTCGTGTAGGCAAAGGAGCTGCAGAAGCAGGCAAAGAAGGAATTGGCTGATGTGATGCACATGTTGATCAGGAGAGAAAGACGCCCCTCACGCAGTATACCGCCCCCCATCACTGGAGACCCAGGGGCTTATTTTGCTTCATTTCAGCTGTGGCCTTTGGAAAGAGATCATTGCCTCTGAGCAGCAGCAGCAGCAAACATCATCCCATGAAGGAGCTTCAAACCTGAAGCAGCCCCAGGAGATAAATAGGGTGAGCTGGAGGCAGAGAAGAGCTGGAAAGAGAGTAGCTAGACCCAGCAGGGGAAACTCTGATGCAAGCCAGAGTTTGGCCCAGCATCAACTATAGGCAGTGCAGCCTGAGCTTCTCAAAGTGTGACCAGCACCAGTGATGGTGTGCAAAAATGGTACAAGAGGCAATTTTCGTTGGTACCTAGAATCCTTATTTGCATAGGCATTAGATCCCCAAAAAAGTGAGAGTTACCCTATCAAATCTGTAATTTCACAGATATTTTTCCCTAGAACAAAACCAAGTAATGGAAAAAGAGTCAACAGAATGGAAAATATCATGCAAACACATGAATGGTTGGTTATAAGGAAGTGCATGGAAAGGAAGGCAAGCCTGCGCTCACATCTGTTTAAGTAGAAGGAAGGTTGAAGTCAGGGAAGAAGTACCCAGGGGGGGCTACAATTTGAAGTAAGCCAGTGAGTACAAGGGTAATCACTAAATTAATTTTTATACCTTTTCTTAGGTCTTACATATTTCATATGTTTTTAAAAAGACAAGAGGTATGCAGACATGGCAAGATGGGACATTGTTATTGGCCATGGCCCATAGGTCACTGGTGAGTCTAGAGTAATCAAGGGCTTTGTGTGGTCTGCCTGGGAACTGCACAGTGAGCTCCATGTCCAAGGGAAGCTGCAGCCACGTCAAATTTTCCTCACTGATAGGAGTGGACCCCCAATCTCTCCCCAGATAATACCAAGGCTCAGGAGCCCACTCCTACAGAACTATCCCCAAATAAGAGGGCTTTGGGGTCAGGGTCACTGCAGAAAGTTGTGCAGGTTCGCGATGCAGTGCTCAGAGAGGTTTGAGTACACAGAAAACTGAAAAGGAGGTGCCGGATTCCATCACAGACTCCCTGTTCCAGGAGCCTGGTCCTTAGACGACCCAACAGAGCACATTAAATGCAGCCCATGCTCCTGCAGAAATTATCACAAACTCTGAAAAAGCCAGTCACCAAGAGGGCAAGGATTCAATTTCCCTCCTCCTCTATGCAGAACACTCTCAGACAAATGTTCCATGATGGCCAGCAAAAGAGGGACAGAGTGCACGGAAACTCACTGAAAAGCTTCCACCCCAGGCTGACAGACACCATGCATGCAAAAGAGCTGTGGCACAATGAGACACCACTACTCTGGAGGAGGCCTTCCTGGGCGTGCACCCCCACCCCCAGGCTGAGCTACAAGCCCCTCTCGTGCAGGGCTCCTGCCCCATTCCTCAAGGCTGGGAGTCAGTGCTATCGGGGCCAGTGCTGAAATGAAGACAAATTGATCCTTCTGCAACTGGTGATTTCACACCCGCTTCCCCCGCTAGACTGTGATCCACTGGAGGACAGAGGACACATCTTATTTTCTTTTAATATCCTATGAGCCTGAGCCTCACACAGGACCTGGCACACAGCAGGCTCAGCTAATGTGGGTTAAAACAGATGAAGGAATGGTGGAGATCACGCCCGGGTTTGGCCAGGACAGTCCCCAGGTTTCAGAGAATATCCCTAAAGAGCCGGCTACCGCTACAGTTCCCCTTGCCGAGCAAAAAGATCTTTAAACTGTCCATCGAACTACCATACCTTCACTAAGCTGGTAGCATGGTTATCCTCCAAACTGGCAGTTGTTCTATAGCTTCAGAGTGGAACCTCTTTCCCAAAGCACAGAGCTAGCATCTACCAATCCCTTTAGAAGGACTACATCCACCCCCGCCCCCAACACTGAGGAGTGCAAATCCCAAATATTTGTTGAATCAACTGTTGGGCTGATTGAGTGAATGAGTAAAGAAATCCCAGGGAGGAGGCTCCATTGTCCTTCTTCCTCTCCTCGTTTCCCAAACCCACCCCAGGCAGCACCACAGGCTCAGCGCTTCAGGTTGCAAGTGAGTAATGGAGACAACCAAGTATAAAATGCAAAAAACAGGAGATTGAGCAAGACCTGGATGTCCAAGACCAAGTCTATGACCTGCCACAAACCTATGTGGGCCTAAAAAAATCATATCGCACCTCTAGACCCCCAGTTCCACTTCTGTACATTAGAGATGGAGCTGGCTGATGCCGAAGATGTCTTTTTCAAGTTTAATGGGATAATTATTATATAAATAGAGTCATCACGCCCCACCCAGCCCCTTACTCTACTCCTCTGATCAATATCCACTGATCTAAATTGAGTCCCTTTCCCCAAAAAACACCCTACTATATGCCATGGTTCTAAGGCTGACAGCATATGACCCTCCCTCTAAATGCAAACTTCAGTTATGCTGAAGTTGCAATCCCCTACTCAAGCCCAGAGCACCTGTGTCCTTCCTTAAACAAGGTCGGGTGTAAAGGTCAGCTAAATGTAGCAGGCACAGAAAGTTCTTGCATAAAATTTAAAGCTATCTGCTCTTCTTAAGGTAGATACTGCAGGTGCAGCTCCTATCCCTAAGTTTCACACAAGCACATGGAGGTAGCCCCAAGAGAGGTGCAACGCCTCTCCCTACCCTGTCCCTCACTGCGTGTGGCAGGAGGAATTGCAGCTGGTGAGCTGGGGGAAGAAACACGTCATGGTCTGCTTCCCTTTTCCTCTCTCCTTCCCCTTTGGGATCTATAATACACACCTGCAAAGCGCTGGTATTCAGCTCCTCCCTGACCTAGGAGGCAGGCCTACCCCAGAGGCTTGTCCTGCCAGGTCTGTGCCTGGTAGGTAAGCCTAGCTAATCTAGGGGTAAAGTTCAACAAGTCCACTTGCTCACAGACCCAAGCCACATGCTCCAGCCTAGTGTGTATCAGTAGTGAGGCTGACAGTTTGATCTCTACCTGGCAGAGTCCTGTAACTTCTTGGTTCTGCTTCTCAGGCAAGGGGAAGAACATTAATCACCACCTCCTCAAGCCCAAATATTAAGTATTATAGAAACTAATATGGCATGTACACACTGCTGACTAAAGCATGTCAGCAGGCCCGTGACCTCGTCAGTAACACGAAAGTAAATTCTGCTGAAAAGCTTCCCAGTCAAGGAGCAATCAAGGTCCCCTCCTAGATTAGGACTGTGATGAAGAAAGGAAAAGGCACATGTAATCTCTCTCTCTCTCTCTCAGGCTTCCTCTTCTACTCACTGTCTGACACAGTAAAAACTCAAAAAATATTCAGTAACTGATAACTTTAAGAACTCTCATTCACTTAGGGCTTAATAAAACTTTGATGACAGGGGTGTACAACCTTTTGGCGTCTCTGGGCCACAGTGGAAGAAGAGTTGTCTTGGACCACACATTCAAAACACAAACACTAATGAAAACTGATGAGCAAACCAAAAAGGTTTTAAGTAAATTTATGATTTTGTGTTGGGCCGCATTCTTAGCTATCCTGGGTCGCATGCAGCCCCATGGGCAGTGGGATGGACATACCTGCTAGAACTTTCCATGGTTCCTTATGGTATAAAACTTGGCATTTGGTCCCTCTGTGACCTAGCTCTACTTGTCTCTGCCAGTACGTCCCTTCACGCACCCTTACTCTAGTCTCTAGATACTGATCTGTTTTATACAGATGGTCTCCAAAATTTTACCCATCAACCAAAATCATCTCGTCCCCTAGGCTGAAGGTTTCAATCTTACCTGCCTTTCCAAGCCCTGCTCAAAAACCCCTTACTGAATTCAATCATCCACCTGAGGCCACTGACCCTGCTTCAGAGTACCTTTGGGGGGTCTTAACTACATTGGGATACAATAGGGTTGAACAAGTAAGTTAATATATTGTAGATAATAAGAGGCGGGTGTCTCACTGTCAGAGAAGTAAGTTACATATAAGAAAGGGAGAAGACTAAATGAACTCTGTGATGTTAGAGTGAAATTGAAGATATTAGTACAAACTCATAATTTTTAATGGATGGATGGGTAAGTCGGTAGGAGGGTGAACAGATGGATGGATAGGTAGATGTGTGTATGCAAGAATAAGTATACAAGCCCTGGCTGGTGTAGCTCAGTGGATTGAGCGCGGGCCTGCGACTCAGCCGATCGCGGTTCGATTCTCAGTCAGGGCACATGCCTGGGTTGCAGGCCAGTTCCCTGCAGGCCAATTCCCAGCAGGGGACGCACGAAAGGCAACCATACATTGATGTTTCTCTCCCTCTCTCCTTCCCTTCTCCTCTAAAGATAAATAAATAAAATCTTTAAAAAAATAAAATCTTTAAAATCTTTAAATCATCAACCATACATTGATGTTTCTCTCCCTCTCTCCTTCCCTTCTCCTCTAAAGATAAATAAATAAAATCTTTAAAAAATAAAATAAAAAAAAGAATAAGTATACATATATATTTCCTGGCCCTGTCTCCTGGGAGAGCCTAGAAACAAAGCAATATGCATCTACATCTTGATTTATAAATATCATTCTCCAATAAAAGGAGAAGTAATTGATTACAAGTCTGGGGCAAGGAAAATATAAGAAGAGCCTGGGGCATCTTGTGGTACTAAAAAGTTAAGATAGTATTCAAAAAATGATGAGGCGTACCAAAAAAAAACCACACACACACACAGGAAACAACCTGAAGGAGCTCCCAAGGGCCAAAGTCTGAAATATTGAAGCAACAAGATTAATAATAATTGTTTTGGGTTGTAACTCATAGATAAAATAAATATCCATGAGCCCATAGTGATAAAAATAATTCCATAAAGAACTGAAAGAGAAGGTACACCTCTTCCTTCTAGAAGAATTCTAATTAATAAATGTAGAAATAAGGAAAATAGAAATCACAAACATGTTCATTAAAATTATAAGGAGCTAGCAAGGCAAACCCCATGCTTCTGAGTTGCCTCTCTGGCTGAATTAAATCAGCCAGTGTTTAATCAACTCTAGCTTCTCATCTCTGTTCTTACAAGCTGAGCTGGGCAAAGACCAGTGCCACCACCTCACCGGTCAGAAAGTAGAGGTGCTTCACGGCAGACCAGGAGCCAAAATGGCTCCAACTGTACCCAGCACCACCCCAACGGCTCCACTTCTACCCGGGGCCAAAAATGGCTCAAATCCTATCTAGGTCCAAAATGGCTTGAATTCTTCCCAGCACCATCCAAACCTCTCCTCACCCTGTTCAGGCCTTAGAATGTCTCAGTTTCATTTCTTCCTTTGAGTTACCAGTCCTTCTGTGATTTTTCAAAACCCTGATTATACTTCAAGATCCAGCTTGGTTTTCCAAGATTCCCCAGTGTGTCAGGACACATTTGGTTGCAAGTAACAGAAAACTGATCTCCAACCATCCTAAGCAAAAAGAGGATTTCCTGACACACACAACTGAAAAGTCTGGTGATGGCCTAGCATCAGCCTTGGCTAGATCTAGGGACCCAAAGGACACACTGCTGCACAATGCGGGCTCCACTCACAGATGGGCTTTCCCCTCGTGGTAGCAAGATGGCTACCAGCAGCCCTAAACCAACAAACATCCTATCCTCTCAGCCAAACCAGCAGAAAAGACAGTGTCCTGTGGGGGACACCCCCAGAAGCTCTGGAGCTGATGCTCACTGACCAGCCTGGCAAAGGTGACCTCCCCAAATCAATCTCTAGGGCCGGAGAAATGGACCTGAATAAGTCACATGCCCACCCTTGAAGCTGAGGGTGGACTGAGATATAAGCAGTTCCCCAGAAGAAAGTCTGGATGCTGCTTCTCAAGGAGAGCGGTTCCTGAGCTGTAGCATTAACATAGGTCCACTATACCCCAGCCCCTCGGTCAAAATGAACTCAGTCCTCCATCCTCCAGCCCACTGAGTGAATGTCTGCCTCAGCCACGACATCTTTCTGCCCTGCGGACAGACCAGTTCATACACGTTGTCTGTTTTTAAGCATTCTGAGTACCAGGGATCTCATTCTCCAAACCACCTGGGCCCCACCCTACACCCTCAACTGCCCAGCAAAGTGCCACTGCACCCCTAGAAAACACTCCTTCACATTGGCTCCCACCCCCTCCTGATGCGGAGCTGAGTCACTGAGATGCAAGCCAGCTGGGCACCAACCTTGAATGTGCTTCTCGAGAAGTCACTGCCAGCCAAGCTCATCTCCTGGCTCTGGCATACTCTAGGACCTGGGGAATGCTGGCTTGACAGGTGAGAGAAGTATGTTTTACCCTTCATTCACTCCTTTATCAGTCACCTGGATGATAACAGATAAGTGTTCTGATAGAAGAACACACTCCTGCAGTATTTATGTATTCTCTTTAGTGCCAGCTAGCTCCTCCTTCCAAGGCACAAGTCCGGGACAAGCCTATACCCCTGTTATCTGATGCCGACTTCCACATGCTACCTTCTTGTCGAACACCAGGCTGCACTTCCCTTACTCGTCCCCCCGGAGCCATCAACTCCTCCAGGAGCTGCGGTACCACTGCCTTTCAGATGACTTACTCACAAAAGGTAACTGTCTCCACGGCACCCGTCCCCCTGCCTGCCATGCCCCTGTGCTCTGGCTTGGACCTCTGCAGAATGTCACTCTGGTGGGTTCCAGGGCCCATAGCACTAGTTAGATGGGCAAAGGAGGGCAGAGAAAAACAGGGAGGCATTAAATCTCACAGACTATGAGATCTTCCTGTACAAGCTCATATTTCATTCATTCATTCAACAAACCTGGGTACTGTTGTAGGTGCTTCAGACATGGACATACACAACAGAGACTAACTCCCTGGGCTCAGGGAGCATACCTTCTAGTAGACATCTGATTTATTTTTTTAAGTTTAAAATCATTTTTTAATATATATTTTATTTATTATACCATTACAGTTGTTCTATTCCCCCCCTTCATTCCCCTCCACCCACACACTTCCTCCCCCACCATTCTCCCCCCCCCTTAGTTTATAACGTGTCTCAAGTTCTTTAGATTCTATATTTCCCCTACTATTCTTGCCCTCCCCCTATCTATTTTCTATCTACTGTCTATGCTATTTTCTGTCCTCCTCCCCCCTTCTCCTCCTCCCACCCCCCTGTTGCTAACCCTCCATGCATTCTTCATTTCTATGGTTCCACTCCTGATCTAGCTGTCCTCTTGGTTTGCTTTTGTTTTAGGTGTGGTTGTTAATAACTGTGAGTTTGCTGTCCTTTCACTGTTCATATTTTTCATCTTCTTTTTCTTAGATAAGTCCCTTTAGCATTTCATATAATAAGGGCTTGGTGAAGAAGAACTCCTTGAACTTGACCTTATCTGAGAAGCACTTTATCTGTCCTTCCATTCTAAATGAAAGTTTTGCTGGATAAAGCAATCTTGGCTGTAGGTCTTTGGATTTCATGACTTGGAATACTTCTTTCCAGCCCCTTCTTGCCTGTAAGGTCTCTTTTGAGAAATCCTCTGACAGTCTGATGGGTACTCCTTTGTAGGTGACTGTCCCCTTATCTCTAAGTCTGGGGATCTTTCCTGCCCTGACCCTGCTCCGCTGCTAGCTCCGCCCCTCTTACCATCTGGGTTGAACGGTTCGTTCATTGTTGTTGTCGGACTTCCATATAATTCAATTTTCTGTTCTTTGGTTGTGTCTTTGTTCACCAAACCTTTGTTGTATTCAAACTTGGTTGTGGGAGAAGGCACAGTGTTTCCACCTATGCCTCCATCTTGGCGGAAGTCCTGATTTATTTTTGATACCTGCTTTACATGTGCATTTCACAAAATAATCCTTACTAAGTGGTATTACCATTTCTAGCCTACAGGCCAGGAAAATGGAGGCTACAAAAGGTTAAATGATCTCCCCAGAGCTGAGGCACAAACTCAGGTCTTCTCATTCTAAACCTTACTCTCTCTCTGGGGTCTCACCCGAGGCAAGGAGCTAGCAAGGTACAGCCTGGCATTGAAACAGACATTAAATCAACTTAGCCTTAGGCATCATTGCTAGAGGTAGAAGATGTAAAAAAGAAAGACCTAATCCCTGATGGAACAGAATCTATAATCTAAACAGAAACACATGCAACCAACTACCATTTATGGCAGAAATAAAGAAAATAAGAGTGATTAAATTCAAATGGAAATCTATCTCTGAAATAACACACAGGAAATTACGATTGCCTGGCAGGAAAAATGGGTACCTGAAGAACAGGAATAGGAGAATCATTTTGTATGTTCAAATATTATATATTTTGAATTGTGTACCATGTAAATCCATTTCCCATTAACTGACACTTTGAAGATGCAACCGGCCAAATCCTGAATGTGGAAAATTCTACAGGATAAAGGATCTGGTTTCTTCAATAAACCATAGCTCAAAAAAATGTAAAAGAAAAGAGAGGTGGGGGCACGGAAAGATTTAGGAAACATCAACCGAATGCAATATACAGGGTCTGGCGCAAATAATGCCACTATTACAAAATCTTTTACTACAACAACAACATCACACTCACGCACACCATATGGCATTTTAGGTGAAATGTTCAAATTAAAACTATAAATTATTACACTCATAGTATTACTACCCATCACACCCACGCAGGCCTTCCTTCTGTGGGACCTTGCATGTACCTTGTTTGGATCCATATTTGAACGAACCAACTTCAAAAATACATTTTTGTAAAACAAGGGAGATTTAAATGTGAACTATTAGAAGTTACCAAGGAATATTATTATTTTTTTATTAATTTTGTTAGGTATCATCCTGGTATTGTGGTTAAGTTTTTTTTTAAAGGTCCTTATCTATTACAAACACATACTAAAGTACTTACACATAAAATAATACAAAGCTTGAGATTTGCTTTTAAATATTTAAGCAAATAATAATAATGAATTAATTAATAAGTATAAACAAAGGAATACATAAAGGGGCGAGTAGATGAGACAAGATTAGCAAAACATTGATATTTTCTGAAGCTGGCTACAGTTCTGTAGGGGATTGTTATACTATGCTCTCTATTCCTATGGATGACTAAAATGTCCATAATGAAAAGTTTAAATAAATTTTTAAAAATTAATTATTCCACCCACCAAGAATGACTGAGAAGGGGGTGTTTGGGCTGAGTGTGGAAGGATGACTTGGAACTTTCTAAGGGGTGAAAGACGTTCCAAGCTGGGCAAAGACACATAAATCTATCACAAACCTCTCTCTGGAGGAACCAAAAGTATCTACATTTGACCCCAAACTCAACTTGCATCAACAAAAATGCCCTCTTGCTTGATGCCCTAACTCTCTGGGAAATTTCGTCAAAGCATCAAAATCAGCCGCCCTATTCCAAGTGAGAACGGAGTGTGTGGGGTCAGAGGCTCCACTCCGAGGACTGCAAGCAGCCCCAGTGCAGCCTCCAGGGGATGGAAAAGCAATTAACCTCTTCCAGTTGGGTTCTGCCTGACAGAGCAGTTTGGAAGCCAGCTGAGTTATCTCAGGAACAGAGCCTTTGTCCCTCCTGAGTCATCCCACACACTGGCACTCCCCAGATGACACCTTGCAGTTCACGGCCGTGGTACCACAGGATCCAGCTTGATGTCAGCCTGCCAGCGAGCCCATGGGCGCTAAAGCACCTCCAACGAGGTGGTCCTTCCCTCCTTCCTCCCCAACCCCCACCTTCAATCCCCACACTGTCCCCAGCCCACCTCCAGCTGCACATGGAAAGTGTGTCAGCTTTGCAGCCACTTCCAGACTTACTCAGTCCTGGCCTGGCTCAGATGGTTCCCATGGGTCTCTTACCTCAGACTGAAGCTGCGAGTACTCCTCTGAGCCATAGGGGACACTCCTCAAGGAGGTGAGATAGTCGTAACTGATGACAGCGGTCTGAGAACGAAGGAAGGGGAAAACTTAGTGCCCAGACATCAAACATCACTCCTCTGCCAAAGAACTACAGCTGCAGGCCCCTGACACAGGTGGGTACATCTGGCGGAATGGGCAGTCCCACCCCTGAGATGCTCTGCACCCAGCTCTTAGCCTGGCTGGCTGCTTCCTGTCATTCAGAGTTACCACTTCAGCAGAGTTCCAATCTGAACGTGCCCCACCCACCAAGAACTCTCAATTGTCCATCATAACAAACCACCATCCGAAATTACCTTGCTCATTTGTTTCCTTGTATATGGACTCTCCCCTCTGCTAGAATTTCACCTCTAAAGGCACAGGGGCTTGTCCTTCCTGCTTGCACATCATCATACCAGTAAATGCTCAGTAAATACTGGTTGAATGAGTGCTGTTGGACAAACTTCTCCCACCTCTCTGTGTCACAAATAAACATCATTTTACATTTATGTTTGGTCTAACAGCATAAGTTTTTATACTCGGTCCCCTGGCCAAAACTCCTGGTTAATCAGAGTACACATCGCCAGATATCTCAGGCATGGAGAAACTGTGGGGACTGCCTAGCCCAAACCTTCCCTTTCAGAGCTGAGCAACTGAGGACCCTAGAAATTAAGGGTCTTACTAAAGCCGACATTGAGAGGAGTTTGTTCCTTGGCACCTCCAAAGCTTTAATTCTTTAACATATACTTGTTGAATACCAACCACAAGCAAGACCAGGTCACTAGGCCATGCGGAAGGATGGTCAAGGCCACAGCCATGTCCTTCAAAATATGCACAGCCTAGTGGCTAACTTATAAAGCACTGGTAAAAACTTTCCACCACTTTTTCCAACTATTCAAATCCTCAAGGTTCCATCAAACCCTGCTCCCCCCATCCCCTGCACTCATCCTGACTCCCAGCCCAAGGGATCACTCCTGTGTCTGAGGTCCCACCCACAGCAGCGGTCCACCTGAGTCACCCAGGTCAAGCCTGTACACAGCTTCAGATTGTTTTCTGACCCATTCACACGAGCACTTCTCAACCAGAAGCTCCTTCAAAGCTGTGTCTAGGTGGAACAGTTTGTTTTCACTCCTCAAAGCATATAAGACAGTTTTAGACCCAAAAACACACTCAGGAAACATGGAGATCGTTTCATCATCCACAGCCTGCTCATCTATTGTCTGTCTTGATTCTCTGCCTCAGCGCCCCCTAGAGGGCAGGCACCACAGTGGCCTCCCCTCTGAGCCAGGCCAGGGAGAAGGCTTGACAACACCTAGTGGTAAGGAAGCAGTTAGACAACAATAAGGACGGACTCTGCATCAGAACGTACTTCACCAGAGGGAAGAAAGGATGAGTTCATCCTGCAGCATAGAGAGGAGGACAGAGGCATGAGGCATGTGGAGACCTACCCACAAGCAAAGGGGACAATTAAATAGGCCCGTCTGGGAAAGCTGCTTCCCACAAAGAGGACATGGTCACACCAGAATGACGTGCCTGGGCCACTGAAGACAACCATTAATGGTCACATAGTCAACTCAGATCCTCTGTCAGTTCAGGGATGGGAGGGGATCCCCAAAGCCCTCTGAGGCCTAGAAGCTCTGAGTACGAGCCCACAGCAGGAACCATTCACACCAGCAGTTGAGAGAAGGAGAGACACCAAGCTTTCTGATAGAATTTAGTCAAAGCAGCAAAGTCTTCTTTCCAGGTATTTGCTAAGGAGCGCCACCCTCTGAATCTGTGACTAAAATAATATATGGAACTTAAAATGTAAAGCCTTTCAAGCAGAGATCCAGCTCTGACTGGTACAGATCAGTGGGGTGGACACTGACCCACAAACTGAAGGGTCACCAGTTCAACTCCTGTTCAGAGCACATGCCTGGGTTGCCAGCCAGGTCCCCAGTTTGGGACGTGCAAAGGGGAACTGATCGAAGTTTCTCTCAGACATCGATGTTTCGCTCCCTCTCTTTCTCCCTCCCTTTTCCTCTCTCTAAAAATAAATAAATAAATTATCTTAAAAAAATAAAAAATAAAGCAGAGATCCTGTGCATACAGGAATATTGATCAGTATGTGAGGGTACACAGACATGCCTGTGCAACTGTGTAGCAGCAGGAGCTTGGCACATGTAAGGGTACATATGTATCTCCACATACATGTGACTGGCATGTCCATCTGCTACATGCATGAACACCTGTATATAATACTGTAGTTCCTCTCCAGCTCCAAATGAATAAAAAAAAAACCTACCGTAGCAACTGCTCTGCCCACCCTGACAGCGCCAAAGTCGTTAGGGTCCAAGTACTTGTTACTATAGAGGTAGAAGCCAGAGGCAGCAAGCGCCATGCTGGTCCACGAAGCGAGCTTGAGGGCCCTTCTGGCCATGTCCCCAGACCCTGCAGAAGGAAAGTAGAAAAAGAGGAAGGGTTCAGTTTCACACGCAGACCAGCATTCAAATCCAGGCTCTGCCGCTTAATAGGTTGTATGACCTTGGGTCATTTCCTTAATCTCATTACACCTCAGTTTCCTCATTTGTAAAAGGGAAGCATGCCCAACTCAGAAGTCACTGGGATAAAATGAGATCATGTGAATAAAATACTTAGCACAGTACCCAGCACAAGGCAACTTTCAACCTCAAGCTTCCTTTAGCAGCACCAAGCACTGCTCTGGGCACTGGGACGAAGGGAACAGAACAGACAAAGTTCTTGCCCATAAGGCACTTAGACTCAGAAGGGATGATGGATCATAGGCAAACAGACATAATTTATTAGAATGCCAGCTGGTATTAAGTGCTGAGAAGAAAATCAAAGAGGGTAAGAGGGAAGGTGATAAATGTGTAATGAGAGATGCTGTTTTAGGTAGGAAAAGCAGCAGAGCGGGTCAACAGTGGTTGCTTGTGACTCATTATACCACCAAGCACACGCAAGCATCATTAGCCCCCTATGCCCTGGTCAGAAGTGGTCAGGCCACAGCCAAAATGGCAGCTGGTCAGGAGCAGCCAGGTAAGCCCTCCATGTTTGGCTGATTTTTGCTTAGAATACACTTGCCCTTGTCTTGACTGTGGGCTCTCAGAGTGCAAACACCATGACAGCCCTCACAGCACTCCAGGGTGCTTTCCTGTTAGGGTTTCAGAATCCACCTGTCAACTGGATCTGTGTAGCTGAACCCACACTCACAGTCAGCAGGACCAAGTGGGCTCCTGCCTGCCTGATACCTTTTCCCACCCTACATGGGTCTGCCTCAGTCCACCACGTGGCCACCCAGTCGCTCTTTGGGGCCCATGCACTCGATGGGCTGCTTCCCCCTCAATTCCTGGGAATCCCATATCAGACTAACATCCTTGACCACAGCTGCAGCTCCTAAGGGAGAAGAATCCCCAGGAGACGTGCACCACCAAGCCACCTGCAGGTGCAAACCTTACACAGACGTACAGAAACATTCGGATTGTCACCTTGTGTCTTCTGCTCTGGACTCAGCCTGTGGCCATCCCCTCACTGCTCTGTGCCTCCATTTCCCCTTTGTGTGGCAACTATCGCTACAAACAGCCTCGTCTTCATTTTCTGTTTTGACTCATGCCTCAGAATGTAGCCACAGATTTTTTAAGTATTCACAAGTATATCTTTATCCATTCTTTTACTTTCAACTTACATTTTATACTGTTTCTCTAAAAGAGCACACAGTTGATTCTTTTCTGTTTGCATTTAATATAATAACTTACGGATTTAGATTTGGTTTTACCATCTTCTTCTATGCTTCCTATTTTTCCTGCCTGTTCTGTTTCTTTCTCTCTCTTTTCTTGACTCTTTCTGGACTCAGCACTTTTTATAATAGCATACTCTTTATTTTCTTTATATTCTCTTTACTTATGAAAACTTCCCTCTCTCTATATCATTCTGCTAACATTTCAATAAGCCAAGGGTTCCTTTCAGACAGGGGCACTTGGTGGTTGAGAACACGCACTCCAGAGTCCAACAGGCCTGGGTTTGGGTCCAGACAAGGCTACATACAAACTGGGTGAGCAGGAGCAACCTGTTCTCTCTGACTTTGTTTGTACAATGGGGACGATACCAGCTGTGCCTATTTGACGAGTGTTGAGGAATGAAGAAATCATGCAAAATGTTTGGCAAGGTGCCACCTGCACAGTAGGAACAGAGTAGCCACCGCCACCGCCACGCCACTGCCACTGCTGTTGTTGTTCTTTCCTTACCTGATGTCAGGCTGTGGTCAAGGGTCTTACTGCTCCCCTGCCTGTCAGCTCCCAGAAGACCTCTGCATGCCCCACTTCTGACTTCCCAGCAGGCCCCCACCTAATCCTACCCTTTCACCATGATCTCTACACCCTCAGTCTATAGTGCTCTCTACCCAGCAGGGCGGCATGCTCAGGTCACCCTCCACTTTGTTTCTTCCAAGGCACAGAGTCCCAATCAGACCTGGAAGCACAGAGTGCCCTCAGCTCCTTTCACACCTTCCTCGTTCAAGATCATTAATAAAAAAAGGTCCATAAGAGGTGATCCAGGCACCTTTCTTGTGGAGCCTGCAGAGAAGCCCATGTTAAGAATGTAGTGCCCTGGCTGGTGTAGCTCAGTGGATCGAGCGCGCGCCTGCGAACCAGACGACCGCGGTTCGATTCCCAGTCAGGGCACATGCCTGGGTTGCAGGCCAGTTCCCGGCAGGGGCCAGTTCCCAGCAAGGGATGCACGAGAAGCAACCATACATTGATGTTTCTCTTCCTCTCTCCTTCCCTTCTCCTCTAAAGATAAATAAATAAATATTTTTTTAAAAAAAAGAATGTGGTATGAGACCTGGCCAAGTGGCTCAGCTGGTTGGAGCATCATCCCATATGCCAAAATGCTATGGTTCGATCCCCAGTCAGGGCACATACATACCCAGGTCACAGGTTCAATGCCCAGTCATGGTGTGTATGGGAGGCAAGCAATCAACATTTCTCTCTCTGTCTCTGTCTCTCTCTCTCTTCCTCCCTTCCTCCCCTCCTCTCTCTCTAAAATCAATAAACATATCCTGAGGTAAGGATTTTTTTTAAAAAAGGGAACTGATCCCTTAAAAAAAAACAAGGATGCTGTATGAGCCAGCTATACTGCTCACCAGCTGTGTGACCTTGAGCAGGTCATGGCCCCTTGGAGCCTCCATGTGATCATCTGTTGGGTTGGCCAAAAAGTCTATTACCCTTTTTCCACTCGATGCCCTAGTAGTTCAAGACAACAATGCTCAGTTATGTTGAACTTCATTCGAAACAACTTTGTTAGATTATATTGTGACAGCTGTCATATCAGCATCCATTTTTAAAAAACATCAAAATTGGTGAATTTTTGTGCAACCATTTTAATATTGAAGATGGAAGAACATAAGCAACATTTTCAGTGTATTATGCTTCATTATTTCAAGAAAGGTAAAAAAACAACTGAAATGCAAAAAGAGACTCATGCAGTGTATGGAGAAGGTGCTGTGACTGATCGAACATGTCAGAAGTGGTTTCCAAAGTTTCTCGGTACTACTGACATTTTGGCCAAATAATTCTTTGCTGTGGGGCTGTCTTATGCATTGGAAGATGTTTAGCAGCACCCCTGGCCTCCATCCACTAGAAGCCAATAGAGGGAGAGAGCCAGTATACTCAAAGTATACAAATCAAGTAAGTTATTGTTGAAAATGAAAAATGTGTCTGTTACTTTACAGAAAAAGTGTTACAGACATTTTGGCCAAACCAGTACAAAATGGAGCTCTTGACAGTACCTACCTCACAGGGTCACTGTGAGAATCAGCATTGTGAGATGCTGCTTTAACGTAACGCCTAACACTATCAGTGATGCAACGTCCTAATTTCTTCTCTGAAAATCTGAAGAACTTCCGTACAAAAACTCCTCACGCCTCAGGGTCCAGGGTTTGGCTATCGTTGTACAATTAGAAAAGGAGGAAAAGAAGGCCAACACATCCTGTCTGAACCACTCACCCATTCCCCATTGCAAACTCTTTCCCACATCCCATCTAACCTTCACCTTGCCACTTGAGTTTTCACCATCCTAACCCACAAGTAACATTTGCCTCACTCCTACCTCCACTCCACCTACCAAAAAGTCCAAATTCTCTAGCACAGCCTTCGAGGTCCCCACCACACCCTCTGCCCAAACCGCCTTTCCAATGTCATCTCCCAAAATATCCCTCTACACTCAATCCCCCATCTTCCCTCTACAAAGCCTTTAGGGAGCCAATCAGAATTCATTGTTTCTTCCTCTCTGGTCTTATCATGCACTACTTTTATCTCTAATAATCTGGTCTTATATCTGCCTCTTCCACTAGATACAAAGGGCACAATTTGCTAATAAGTAAGTCTGCTAATAAAAATACATGACTGAATGAACAAGTGAGTCTGCTTTTGCCCAGTCCATTCTAAGCATGGGCACTTAAGTCCAACTATGCATTCTTCTGCTCTCAACGCTCCAATGGCTCTCACCTCCCTCAGATGAGAAGCCAAGGCCTTGGCATGACTTACAAGGTCCGCCCTGACCTAACTTCCCAGCTTCCTCCAGAGTCTCAGCCCCTGCCCACTTGCTCACTGCACTCCAATGGCACTGACCTCCTTGCCTTTCCTCAAACATGCCAGGCACCTCCTGGCCTCAGAGCCTTTGCACTTTCTGTTCCCCCTGCCTAGGACAGGAGTCAACAAACTATATCTCTTAAGGGCCACATGCATAGTAAATATTTTTGGCTTTGCACAAATATAGGCTTTGCAGGCTATAATTCACAATTCAACTCTGCATCATAGCTCAAAGCAAATAGCAGTCTAGATGATAAGTAATGGGTGTGACTAGATTTGGTGCTCAAGCTATAGTTTGCCAAACCTTGGCTTAACTCACAGGAGGTGCTCCAAAAGTATTTACTGAATGAATAAACTATAGCCCATGAGCCTGTGCAGAGGACCTAACAACGCAGGTCCCCAGCTGAGAATCACAGAGCAAGGCTGACAATTGGATAGCCGTCTTCCTCTGGTCACTCCCGGCACCAGATCCCAGCCCTTGCCTCCTCTGAATCCCCTCTCCTAGTTCACCATCCTCCATGTCTGTCCCTGTAGGCGATGGGGCCACTTCCAGCCTTGAGACAACCTCCAGGTGGGGAAGCGGTGAAGCAGACACAACTCTGAAGACCCGGTTTTCATGCAAATGTCCTCAATAATAAAAGAGGTGGAAATTGAAAAACATAAAACAGATGATATAGGAGCCAAACTGTGTCTAAATAGACTGGAGCTGGAGTTTCCCATAAGGTGTCAGTGAGTCTTTAACATGCAAATGAGTTGCTTCCTTCAGGGTATTTTAAAAGACCCTGTCAGCTGTGAAATATGTCTGTCCATGAAAAACCCCTTTATTATTAAACCCTTTGCTAATGAATCACCTGCCCTCTTCTGTTTGCTCGCCTTTTTGACTTTCACCTGAGTTTCCTGTCATAATTAGCACACACTTGGTGAGGGGGGGGGGGTGTTCTGATGCCACCAAGACCCTAAACCCAATCATATGATAATATTAGCAATCACTAACCTCTCCAAAGCCCTTTGTACTGCGCATCTTATTAGGTATTCCACACAAGCGAGTGAGACGAGATAAATATTATTATCAGCCCAGGTATAAGTGAGCAATCCCAGGAGCACAGAGGGTGTGTGATTTGCCCCAGGCGACAGTTAGTAAATGGAGGAGTGAGAGTTTGGGCCCCTTTCTTTATGGCACACGACCTCCTTGACAGGCACTCAGACCTCCATTCACCAGCATTCTTAACACTGTTCACAGGTTAACTGCCTCAATCACCGTGGGCAGGGACTATGATTTCTGACCCTCTACTTACTGCACCCAAACAATGCCGGGCATGTGGAAGATGCTGCTCAGAGCCCTGGAAATCAATACCCTGTCACCAGAGCAACCAAATCACCTCACAGAATCAGTTGATTCTGTGAAACATTGAGGAGAGCTGTGTTACTGTCAAATCTATGATAAAATTGGAATCCATCATTAGGAAACACCCCAGCTGGGGATGAAATGAGGCAACAGGAAAAGTCTGCAAAGTTCTACAAATGGAAGTTGAGGGTCAAATAAAATATCCATTCCCTGGACAGAACCAAATGGGGAAGCAAACACTTCCAATTCATGGGCCAGTGAGTGGCTAGACCTTTTCAGTTATCATCCACCCCCAACCCCCTCCCCACGCCACATTCCAGGACAATGAGCCTGGAATCACCTCGCCCTGCCTGGTGCACAGATGAGAAGAGCCAGAGGAAAGGCACTTAGGGCTCTAATTGCTTTAATCCTGTAAAATGACCACAGCCTCCTCCCATTTCCTAGACAGAGTATTAGACAAATGAGCATTACTTTTTTCTGGGCTGCTCCCAACACTGGAAAAGACCCAGTCATACCTTTCAAGTAATCAGGTTTTGAGGGAAACCTGGTTACTAGCGTGGATAAAAAGCAAATGAGGTGACAGTACCATCGTGTCTCAAGTCTGGAGAGATGCTGAGTCAATGCCCAGGGACCTTCTAGTTGGCCTGAGCAGGTTTACAATCTCCCCTGCCTGAGAGTGATGCAGCCTCATGTGGCCACACTCCCTTCCTAGTGTTTGATGCCCAGAAGGTGGCTGAATCGATATTGAGTAAATAAAGGAATCCCTGACTGATTCCAAGGTCCCAGAGTAAACAGGGAAAATAAATCTCACCCAAGCAAGGAATAAAAAGTCTCCATTCTGGGAAAGAGGGGCTCAGGCAGAACAGTGGCAAACCAAGGGCCAAGAGCCAGCAGGAGGTTAAGTGCATGAGATTCCAACGGGAGACGTAGACTGCCAAGTACTGAAACACCTCATGGAGCTTGCACATGACGTTCATAGGCAAGGTACAAAATGTAGCAATACATTCTGACGTGTGCACTATTAGAGCCCATTCTACAGATAAGGAAGTTGAGTTTTAGAAAAGGTAAGAAGCCCGGCAGAAAAGCTAGTAAGTGTTGGAGCCTGAACTTGAATACAGGTGTGTCTTTCTAACCAAGAGAGCACATGGTAAAGGTAAACAAGTGGCCTGCTGGGCCCTGAGGTGGGTCACTGGAATCCCTCTGGTGTGAAAATCTAAACCCAGGAGATAAATCAGTAAGTTGAGGAGGGTGGGAGAGGGAAGGAATGGGTACCTGAATCAAGCACTATTCTTATATTATAGGCCCCTTGTCTGACAAGAAAATGTGTATATTAGAAATGAAAGGCAAACTCTCTGAGCAGAGGTCAAACCTCGCATTCCTAAGGGCTGCTGAGAAATAGCCAAGCCAGTTATGACACAATAAGATAGAATATGATGTATTCCAGGAAGTCTAAACTACATTAAAATTTGTCTGTAAGGTAATGTGGGGGGAATTAACAATGTACAAAGTAACATGCACATGTTTACTATAATTACAAAATCAAACCAGCAAACAAGGACAAGAAAGGCCCATAACCAAGTATAAAGAGTTGGAGCTTTAAGGTCATAGAATTTTTTACTATACAACGGTAGAACTCAAAAATAAATCCCCCGACCAGCAACACCCCACCTTCTAAGGGATGCAAATTTTTGCTCCAGGCCCAGACACTGAATCAGAAATTTTGGGGACAGGGTCCAGCACTGTGTTATAATAGCCTTTGGGTGATTGCGATGCACGCTACATGTGAGAACCACTGCAATGAGAAAATGCTTAGAGAAAACGTGTGAGGGCACAGATAAACTCCAATTCACTTTCAACTGGGCAAATATTTCTGGAGCACCCATGAAGTGCCAAGAATCGTGAAAGTAATCAATAAATACTCGTTGAATTGAATGACTTCCTTGTCAGTAGAAAGTAAATGCCACTTAAGCTGGGAAGAGAGCTGTATTAGACGTCTTTCAAAGCTGCTCTCCAGACACTGGCTGTCGTGAGCACTCATTGATTGTGGGACCAAAGAGCAAAAGCTCAGGACTCTGTAAGGTGCTGGAAGTAAGGAGCGCTAGGCAAACAGGTCCAGCTGCGAGGGCCGAGGTTTCTGAGTTGCCCCTGCCCTTATTCAGGACACGCTCCTGCCCCGGCTGCCTGCGTCTTGGCGTTCCCAGACTACCTGGGGGTGAGGACGTCTGGGTGAGCCACCTGCTGCCCTCCTCCAGCTCAGCTCTACCTACACGCAAGACTGAGCCACCGAAACAGCCAGTTCATGATTCAGCCCACTGGTAAGCCAGGCTGCAGTCTCCGCAGAGAAGGCAGGGTGCTTCCAGTCACCCGAGCCAAGCGCCAGCGCCGCCCGGGGTGACAAGGTCACCGGCTGGGGTCTCCTCCCGGCCCCCGAGGTGGCTGCAGTAGCCCCAGCAGGGGTGGCGCCCGGTGCTTCCACACTGGCTGCCCCGAGTTCCTCACGCCGTGAGACCCTGGCAGCCCGGCTCTGCTCCCGCCTCCGAGTGGCCGCCCTACTCACCCAGAGGGCAACCCAGCTTCCGTGCCCGGCCTCCCGCCGCAGGTAACGGGAGTTTTCAGGCAGTGTCGCTCTCCTCCACCCCCCGGATTGCGTTTGGTTAGGCCGGGGGCGCCGCGCGGCCTGCTGGGATTTGTAGTTCTTTTGGTTCCCTAGGCCATAGGGACCCGGGACAAAGAACCGCGAGGTCCAGCCTGACAGCTGAGCCGGGGAAGGCAGAGGCCTCACAGATACTTTACCTATCAGATCGCCTTGCTTCTTTGCTGAGGCTGCGGACACGGAATCTTCCTGAAGATTTGTCTTTCAAAAGGCTTTCTAGTTAGGAAAGTGTTCAGTAGAGGATGGAGTTGTGGGTTTTTAACCAAAAGCATGTTCAGCTGCCTTCCTCAACCAAAGCCAATCTCAGGAGACAGGTGCTGGGGAGAAGGAAAGCGGTTTATTCAAGTGCCCCCAAGCCCATTTTAACATCTCAGTGCAGGCTAGGGTTTTTATCAGGAGGGAGAGGGAAAGCAGAACAAAGAGATTGTGGGAGGAGGGTTGAAAGTTCCCTAGCGTAAGTCGACACAGTCCATTCCGATGATTATTTCCAAACTAATCAAGCAGAGGTCCCCTTTTTTATGGTTGCGAGTCAGCAGGTCCGCCAGAGAGAGAACACCAGTTGCTGGAGTCAGCCTACTTTCCAGAAGCCAGTTCCTGTAATATGTGTAAAAAGGCTGTTAGCATTTATGGCAAATGTGACGCCAGGCCTTTTTCTTCTTAATCCTCACCTGAGGATATGTTTTTATTGATCTTTAGAGAGAGAGACAGAGAAACATCTATGTGACAGAGAAATATTGATCAGTTACCTCCCATACATGCTCTGACCAGGTAGCAAACCCACAACCTATTATGTGCCCTGACTGGGAATTGAACCTGGAACTTTCTGATGTACAGGACCATGCTCCAACCAACTGAGCCACCCAGCCAGGGCCCAGCCTTTGTTTTAAGGCATATATCCTGTGTCCCCGATTAGGAGAGAAGCATTGTTCATTATGTGTTGTTTAATCAAGAAGTTTATTTCATTGGTTAACATAAGTTTTTATATATCTTCCATAACAGGTCATTTATTTTAAATAAGGTGTTAGAACAAGTAGGTGAGGAAGAAATGTATTTGCAATTTACTTGCAGCTGCTAAATAGTAAGAACATGCTGATTCATCTTAATTATCTTTGGCCCCATTTATTCATTCACTGACTGCTATTGAATGTTTGTTCATGAGATGTACTTTAGAGACATTCATCAGATGTTCATTCACTCTACAAATATCTCTTGAGCTACTTTCTGGGGGAACGGAATTGGGGGTGGGATTCATCTATCAATTCAATGCAACTAAATTTCCAACAGGACTTTTTCTGGACCTTCGCAAGGTAATCTAAAATTTACATGTCAAAACAAAGAGCAAAGCATAGCCAAAATACTCTTGAGGAAGAGTAACATGTTTCAAAGACTTACCCTTCCATATATAGCCATTTATTATAAAACTATAAGAATTAAGACATGTGGTATGAGTATGAGGATAGACAGAGGAGAGAATGAAACAGCCTCAAGAGCCCAGGAACAGGTCCTCCCATGTTCTGAATCTTGATAAGACAGAGCGGGCATTACAGAGCCATGGAGGAAGATAACCTGTTCAGTACACGAGGTCTGTCCGGAAAGTATCCAGCCGTGCGCTGTGAAAAATAGAAGCACTTACTGAAGAAGATACAAGAAGCATTGTGCATAGGACAATGTCAACTCAGTCCCCTTCAAAGTAGGCAACTCGGGACCTCATACAGTCCTCCCAGTGTCTCTTCCACTGTTCAAAACACTCTGCAAAATCCTTTGTCAGAATCTCCATCAGCTGCCCCATCGTATTATCAACAGTCTGAACTCTCTTCCCTTTCAAAGATGATTTTAGTTTTGGGAAAAACCAGAAGTCACAGGGAGCCAAATCTGGGCTGTAAGGGAGCGTAGTCACCTGGGTGGTTTGATGTTTTGCCAAAAACACTCTGCAGGAGATGTGATGCATGAGTGGGTGTGTTGTTGTGATGAAGCTGCCAATCTTGGAAGCATTTGTGCAACACTTTTATTTGCACGGCACTCACTGCATTGTCCCCCAAAGCCTTCTGAATTATCCAATTAGTTTCCACGGAGGAATGTTCAAGCTCAATGCAAAATTTGATGCAGATTCATTGATCTACTTGTTCAGTCATTTTGAATGTGGCACTTATACAGTGAAGTTGTCATTGTTCACACATTCACATTCTAGTCCACTCTCCTCAGCTGCCAGGTTACATCGATGTCACACAAACTATTCTCATTATGTTAACAATGGCTGGACTTTTTCTGTACAGACCTGCATAAGCTGGAGCAACTAGTTATCTGTTAGATTCCTAACTCACCCACACATAGAACCTAATTCCAGGTAGATTAAAGACTTTAAAAGGAAAAAGCAAAATCAGAACTTTTGAAAGAAAATTAAGGAAAACATTCTATAATCTCCAAATACTGTAAACTTTGACAAATTTGTACTACATTAAATTCAATAACTTCTCTTCATCGGAAGGCATGAAGAAAAAGACAAGCCACAGACTGGGAGAAGACATTTGCAATACAAAGATAGCAATAGTGTGCTCACTTCAGCAGCACATATACAAAGATAACAATAGCATAGAGTTGCATAATATAGCCTCCACCACCTTCAGTTTGCAATATATAGATGTTAACATTAGAAAATAAATAATTCCCAAGTGGTGGCAGAAGTGTTAAGATAGAGGTATGAACAAAGCAGAATAGGAACACAAAGAAGAAAGACTAAATTTTGCCCAGGAAAATTTGAAGTGCTCCGTAAATTAAGAACTGACCTGTAGGCTGAGAATTAAAGGTTGAATAAGGGCTCCCCAGGAGAAGGGTATTGAGGAGCAGCTCAGGCACAGGACAAGTCATATAAAAAAAGCATAAAATATGGTAGAATACAGTAAAAAACATAAAGATATTTAAATTAAAAATAGACAATGTAAAACCACAGAGGATATAATGATGAACAAAACAGGCAAGCAGGCAAGGTCCCGGCCCTTGTAGAGTGTCATTTGGGTGGGGTAGGAGGAGACAGACAATAGACAAGCAAAGAAATAACAAGATAGTTGCATGATATGATAAACCCTGTGAATGAAAGGAGCAGGGGGGTGTGGTAAAGAACAACCGGAGGGAGTAGTCAGAAAAGACCTCTTTGAGGATGCTATAACCTGATGGATGAGGAAGTCAGCCATGAGGAAGACAAGGAAGTATGTTCCAAGCAGAAGGAATAACAAGTGCAAAGGCCCTGGAATGAAAAAGAGTTTGGCATATTTAAGAAATATGTTTTAAATTGAGATGGGATGCGACCAGAGAACCTAATAGAAGATGCACTGAGCAACCAAAGACATAACAGGAAGCAACTATCTTCTTTCAGAATCTGCCAGGGTCTCAGTTCTGTCTCTGGGGCAGCAAGGGCTGGGGTTGGTAAATTGAGTATTAGGAATACTGTCTAAGAGAGGGTTTCATGCAGGATGCTGTATATCTTGTCCTGGAAGTGGACCATCTGGGAGAAAGCATCACATAGCAGCCAACCAGAGGAAAAGCAAAAGAACCCAAAACACAAGGTTCTTCCTTAAGGCAAGGAGAAAAGATCACTGCAGACGGAGTGATAAAGAAATTGTGTTCTATGCAGGAGGGAGAAGCTCGAGGCCTCTGGTAAGGGAAGCAGGAAAGTTGCATTTGGTGCTGACAGCATCTCAAAGGCAGGCAACACCCTACAGGGGTTGCATCCATAGAAGTGGTAGCAAAAGGAAGCATGAGCTGGAGACCAGGAAGCTTGTATTAGCACCTTCCCAAGACAGAGAATGTCCCAGCAGGACAGAAGCAGTCAACCCACACTTAGGGCCAGAAGATCAACCCACACTATAGGGTCCTGCTACCCCAGAGGACCATTTATCATTTGTCAGGGGATTGGTGTGTATACATTTGTGTGCTGGGGGGGAAAGCAGAAGTCAGGGTCTGCTGGCTCTGGACACTCCGAGGTTTCAATAACCATGACATGGAAACTTGCTTGGCCTGCTCCATGAGGTGGTCAGGCTGGCCTGGCTTGATGAAAGGTGAAAGAAAATTTTTTTTTAATATGTGGGAGGAAATAAATCAAGGTGAGTTATCTGGACTTAATTTGCAACCTGGGGGCTAAAAAAGGTAACATGGACAACAGAGAATTCTTATCTGCCTCTGCCTGACCGAAGAATCTCCCCAAAGACACATTAGCCAGGCCCTTCAGTTTTTTTTCTTTTTCTTTTTTTTCAGGTTCATTGACTATAACTGATATATCCTTAAGTTTTCTTAACTGCCATAAGGGAGAGGAAAAATCTTTGTGAAAAACAGCTGATCTCTCTTAGTAAGGAATAAAAACCATATGAATTCATAGCCAGAATTCTAAATCAATTTATTGAATATATATACATATATATTCCATATATATTTCTATGCAAATATATAAATACATATGCTATCATTTATGTATTATGTATATGATATATCAAGTATTTGTTGTTTAAGTGCTTTAAATATATTTTCTCATATAATCCTCATAGATATCTTTATTATCTCCATTTTATAATTGAGCAAACAAAGGCACGGAGAGTTAAGTAACTTGTCCGAGATCACTCTGTAAGGGCAAAGCTGGAATTGTACCCGATGATTCTGACCCTAGAGCCCAAATTCTGCATTGGACAGTCCACTCTGATCATAGATATATTTAGAGAGAGAGTCATTTGAGGCAACTATCTGGAACCAAAGTAAACTGTGCCCTGAGGTCTTTGAGCAGTTTTAAGAGAAAATAGGGAAGCTGGCTCAGCACTGATCTTTTATTGCCGACCATTAATTGACATCAACATTCAGATTAGGAGGCAGGATGAACTGGGAATTAGGTGGGTGGGTTCTAGTCCTGCCTATGCTACTGACTGGCTGCCAGCCTTGCACCTGAGACCTACCAGTCAGTTGCCCTCCCTGTGACTTAGGATCCTCTTGTGCAAAGCAAAGGAAGTTTACAGGCAGAACTCAAAGAGCTCTTCCAACTCTCATGTTCCATGACTCTTTGCTTATGTAAGCAGTGTCCTATCTCCTAGGATTGACACAGAGGACACACGTGAGTAATCCCCATGCTGAGCATCCTGTGTACCCTCCCTGAGTGCTTTCTGCACTCTTCTGTGCCCTGCCCGGTGCCCCAGGACGCTGGCCAGCACTGCTTGCTTCCCCAGGGCTCCTCTGCCGTGTGACTTGTAGTTAGGTTTGACCATGAGCAGGATACGGGAGACCAAAGGAGAAAAGTATCTATGTTTGTTCACACACACACGCACACACATTCCTGTGTGACCTGCCCTTCCTGTCTGTGTTGCAGCAGGGGATGGGTTCCTCTCCAGCCACAGCTCCCATCGGGCTACCTCGGCCCTAGTCCCAGCTCTTGCTGGGCTCAGGAACACCATTGCCACATGGTACCCCTGTAGACCTAGGGGTGGTGATGGCTTCCTGCTACGTTAGTGCCCAGCTGCTTCCCTAAAACTTGTTCATTCCCTTAACTGCCCATAGCTCTTCCACACAGTCCATTCATTCCACTCTGCACCCCTTGAACATGTCAGCTGTTTCCTGTAGGACCCTGGTGGGGAGGTGGCTTTCCTCCTTGTTATTGCTACCATTACACTGAAAATCTCTCCACCTGTCATGAACCAACACAGGAATCCCAGACCTTCAGAAGAGAACCTAGAAATAGGCACTTTCAGGGTGAGGGAGCAGGATTCCCAAAATCTCCCTAGCGGTCGGAGTATCAATACCAAAGTCTATAAAAGCTCTCAGGCTCTCTTGAGAGAGGCAACATGAGTCAGAAAAACCTGGGTTTGGATCTTGGCTCTAATTCACTGGGGTTAAATCCTAGGTCAGCTACTTCTGGCTGTGAGACCTTCCTGTGCTTTAGATTCCTCACCTGTAAATTGGGTGTAATAGTATCTACCTGTCAGGGTTGCTGCAAGGATTGAGAAAAACAACCTATGTGAGAGCTAGCACCATGCCTGGCACATACCAAATGGATGCTCAGTAAATGTCAATTCTCTTCCTCTCTGTTAGGCATGTAAGAGGAGGAGAGGGGAAGCCATGAAAACAAGTAGGTGAGGGAAGGTGGCTTCTCCAGAAATACACACCACCTCCGTCATTTCTCCAGTGGAACAGCCAGGGGCTGGAATGGCAACGGACCAAGGAAGGAAAAAAAAAAAAAGAACAACTCATCAGAAACCAGGCTTTAAAAAAAAAGACAATGCCCAAACCCAACTGCAGCAAGCAATTAGGGAACAATAGCTAAATACTTTCTATAATTAGAGTGAGAAACCATTGAGAGTGATCAGAGCGCCTTTGTCTGCACTGACCCTCTACACCCCAAAAAGGTCTTGGCTTGCATGAGATGGAGACTGGGGATCTTTGTGTCTTTTTTAGTTTTCTTGAGCAATTAACTCTCATACCACCCTTCTGAGGCCAGGAAAGGAGGGCAGAGGAGGCACCGAGCACTCTCTCATCAGAAAAGAAGGGCAATGTGGCTCACGTCAAGGGTTAATTTGATCTTGAACGAGGAAAGGGTCTTATAGCTTCCCCCGAGAGCTGCTGGCAGAAACCCTGGTCACTCTGCTGATGGGGCAGGCAGGTGAGTTGGCATTTCTGTAAGAAGAGGAGGCACGTGGACTTTGCCATCCACCTATCATGCCTCTTTTGCTAAAATCTGACGGGGAGCAAATTCTTATCTTTAACAAGAGATACTCTAGACAAAAGCAAAGGAGAGGATATTCCCACAAAGATTAGTGGTGGAGAATTGCTCTCTTGGTTTTCCCAGAAGGACCAAGCCAGCGTCCTGGCCCTGAATGTCTGTGCCTGCCCAGGCACTGCTATGCTTCCTGGACCCCTACCCCAAATTCAGGTCCTCCTTTTCATTCTTCTCAGTTCGCTCATCACTAGCTAACTCAGACTATCAACACCTCCTTCTACACGCCCTTCCCATCTTTCCCTTCCTCCACATTCCTATCACCACGAACATTGTCAAGCTCTCTAGACTTTTCCATAGACTTCCATCCAGTCCCCCTTCCTCCAGAATCTACCCTTTCGAAGACATCCCACAAAGGACCACCTAAAACACTGCATCCACAATGCCATTGTTTACATGGGGACTTTCTAAACTATGGTGCAAGTGCCCCTGATGGGACACCGGATCATTTTAGGTGGTGTGGTACACACAGTTAGGGATCTGCCTGGGTCCCCTTTGCCAGACCAGTACCCCCATCACTCAGCTGCCCCATTTTCCAGAAAATTGACAGGACTGAAGGGAGCTTCATCGGGAAATGTCCAGAGAGCCATACCATCCCACCTTCCCACATCAGGCTTTCAGGAAGATATTGTTTCTTGAACACCAGGATGTTACAAAACTGTTTCTTTGGGAGAATACCAGGTCAGTGTTGGGAAATCAAGGGCACCTGCAAGTCAGTTTCATGAGAGGCCATGGAGACCTAGTTATCCCCCTGACTGGAGGGATCAGTTATTGGGTATCTACAATGTTCCAGGAACTGAGTGACTATTAAGCACCAGACCTTGTTTTCAGGACACTGATATAATTAAGATGATATCGCTGCCCTGCTAAGAACTCTATAGACTGGTGGGAGACACAGATCATTTTTTTTAATTTTACAATTAATTTTTTTTTATTTATTTATTTTTTTGCTGTGGCTTTTATTTATTTATTTTTTTTAATATATTTTATTGATTATACCATTACAGTTGTTCTATTTCCCCCCTTCAATCCCCTCCACCCACACCCTCCCTCCCCCACCATTCTCCCCCCCTTAGTTTATAACCACATGTCTCAAGTTCTTTGGATTCTATATTTCTCCCACTATTCTCGCCCTCCCCCCTATCTATTTTCTGCCTACCATCTATGCTATTTTCTGTGCCTTCTCCCCTCTTCTCCCCCTCCCACCCCCCTCCATGTGTTCTTCATTTCTATAGTTCCACTCCTGATCTAGCTGTCTTCTTGGTTTGCTTTTGTTTTAGGTGTGGTCGCTAATAACTGTGTGTTTGCTGTCCTTTCATTGTTCATATTTTTCATCTTCTTTTTCTTAGATAAGTCCCTTTAGCATTTCATATAATAAGGGCTTGGTGATGATGAACTCCTTGAACTTGACCTTATCTGAGAAGCACTTTATCTGTCCTTCCATTCTAAATGAAAGTTTTGCTGGATAAAGCAATCTTGGCTGTAGGTCTTTGGATTTCATGACTTGGAATACTTCTTTCCAGCCCCTTCTTGCCTGTAAGGTCTCTTTTGAGAAATCCGCTGACAGTCTGATGGGTACTCCTTTGTAGGTGACTGTCCCCTTATCCCTTGCTGCTTCTAGGATTCTCTCCTTCATTTTGGTCTTGGCTAATGTAATTATGATGTGCCTTGGTGTGTTCCTTCTTGGGTCCAACTTCTTTGGCACTCTCTGAGCTTCCTGGATTTCCTGGAAGTCTATTTCCTTTGCCAGACTGGGGAAGTTCTCCTTTATTATTTGTTCAAATACGTTTTCCACTCGTGGCTGTTTCTTTCCCCCTTCTGGTACCCCTATAATTCGGATGTTGGAACGTTTAAAGATGTCCTGGAGGTTCCTAAGCCTCTCCTCATTTTTTTGAATTCTCATTTCTTCATTCCTTTCTGGTGGGATGTTTTGTTCTTCCTTCTGGTCCATTCCATTGATTTGAGTCCCAGTTTCCTTTCCATCACTATTGGTTTCCTGTGCATCTCCCTTCATTTCAATTAGTTTAGCCTTCATATGTTCCTCTAATTTGTGACTATGTTCCTCTAATTTGTGACTATAATCTACCAGTTCTGTGAGCATCCTGATAAATAGTGTCCTGAATTGTGCTTCTGAGAGGCTGGCAATTTCTTGGTCGCTGAGAGTTATTGGCTCTTGGACTTTGAGTTCTTCTTGTGCCATCTTTCGGGTTGTTCTTGCCTGTTCCATAGCAGGATCAGAGCCCTAAAATGTTCACTAGAACAGGGCAACTAAGTCGCTGGGTTGTGACGTTGTATGTGGGGGCGGGGTCAAAGAGGGACTATGGCGTCCTGTCCGCCGCCTGCCGCCACGGCCCTCACCGGTGCCGCAGTTGCTGCCGTCACCTGGCCCACGCGTTTCGTCCCACTGCTCGCGAGTGCGCCACCGCCGTCAGCCCTCGCCCCCTGGGGCCTGCGTGGTCTGTCTCACTGTGCGCGAATATGCGCCCGCGGTCTGCCCCGCACCCCAGCTGGTTCTCGTCCGCCTGCGCGCCTGGGTCGGGGGCCCTGTCCTGCCCGACCCCGCTCACTGCTGGCTCCGCCCCTCTTACCGTCCCCGTTGAACGGTTAGATGTAGTCGGACTTCCGTATAATTCAATTTTCTGTCCTTTGGTTGTGTCTTTGTTTCTCCAAACCTTTGTTGTATTCAAACTTGGTTGTGAGAGAAGGCACAGTGTTTCCACCTATGCCTCCATCTTGGCGGAAGTCTTACAATTAATTTTTAAAGTGCTCTGTAGACCTATGTCTAAAGCAACACTGGGATTGTGGCTGGGGAAAATCTCTGTCCATGAGCATAACGAAGTTTAGGATCCAGTAGTTGGGTTGCAGTGTGGACTCTCCCACTTGTTAGCTCAGAGACTCCAAGCAAGTCACTGATGATGTCTGCTGGTGCTCATGCACACACACACACAAAGCAATTGATCAATTGATATGCCCTTTAGAAGTCTGGAAGCAGGGTAGAAATGGGAGGGAGGTGAGGAGCATTGGCGAGGTGGGCTGGGATGGAAGTAAAAGACAGAAAACTGTACTTGAACAATAATTAAATAAAAAAGAATTCTGGAAGTGTATATATAGATGTAATGGACATTGTCTCTGGGTAAGAGGCTTGCAGGAGGTTTTTATTTTCTTCTGTTTGCTTTTCCATTATTTAAGAAATTTTCCACAGAAGCCCTGGTCGGGTACTTAAGTTGGTTAGAGCATCATCTCAATATGCTAAGGTTGCGGGTTCAGTCTCCAGTAGAGGCACATGCAAGAAGCAACCAATGAATGCATAAATAACTGAGACAACAATGATTTGTTGCCTCTATCTCACACACACACTAAAAGTCAGTAAATTTTAAATTATTTTCCACAGAGAATAAAATCTTTTTCAAATCAGAAAAATAGAATCACTAAGATTTTTAAATGTGGTTTAGTAATCAGAAGTATACTCCAAGGTCCGCTCTTTTGAGGCATATCCCCTCCCCCCCTACTTTGTTTACCTATCTGGCAATGTACCTCAAAGGGTAGTTGGCAGGACCACCTTCTTCAAAATCACTTGGAAATCTTATTAAAATATAAATTCTAACCCTTATTAAAACACAAATTTTATTTTCAGATTCAGAGAGTCTGGAGGGGGGAACTTATCAAAATCCAGAAATCTGTATTTTTGACAAGTTTCCTAAATTTTTTTTTCTGTACCATAAGCCAAGAACCACTGTTAAGGTGAGTGAAGGATTCTATTTACATTAATTTTAGAGGTAACAATGACTTATCCATGCACATATGCCTTTTGAAAGTGTTACATGTCTTTGTAAAGTAAGTTTGCTGAATGGGTGGACATTTGTGTTGAGTTATATGGGACTATGTCCCTGTCTCTAAAGGGGTGTTGGGCTGTAACACTTTTATAGTTCTACCTATTTTTAGCTGCTGTTCCCCATCCAGTGTCTGTTATTCCTTTTGTAACATCAGTTATTTACTACCTCCTAGTACACAGATTGTCCTACTAAGAGAAAATGGGGCTACTTAGAGAAATGAGTCATTCCACATCTGAAGTTGGAAATGAATATGATGATCTTAGAGTATCTTGTCATAACACAAAGCACAGAAGTTATCAAAGGATACTGGAGTTGGGTCAAACGGACTCAGAAGTCAACACAAAGAGCCTCCCGCTTGCTAAAAGTGGGAAAATTTCACCATCGATCAGCTAAAAACATCAATGGATTAAAGCACATCAGGTATGTTTAACTCTGTGAGTTTACAATGATACTCAACAAAAATTAAGTCACTTCTGAAGAGTGCCAGGAAACCACCTAATTATTTTAAAAACTAATCATTAAAGAAAAAAGAAACAGGAATTTATTCTCTCTTTGTTGTCTGTTCCCAATGGTAATCAAATAGTTGATGAAGGGAAGAATCTCTTTTACAGAAGTATTCCAGCTTGTAAATGGAAAAGGAATGAGAGAATATCACCAAGTTTTTATTCCTAATGATTTATGGATGAAGCAATCAATGATCATAACTGGCCACTATAATCATAACCAAGACCACCAGACTTCGAATCTTCTGGACTGAAGTAAACACCACCATCTCTGAAGTTGCTTTATCCCTCCCATACCACACCTCAAAAGCAAGCAAAACAAAACCCTTAATCTGATCAAGTCTCTAAATCCAACGAAGAATTTACAAGAAATGACAGAGGAGGGACAACATTACAAAGATAAAATCAAGGCTGTGGAAAACCCTACAGGCAAATGACGTAGTTTCTTCAATAACATGTAGCATGGAAAAAATTATAGCATGGATGAAGACCTATAAGTAAAAGAGAAATGAGATCTATCAATAAATCACAATGGGTTACACTTATTTGGATCAAAAGCAAAACCAAGAACACATAAAAATGTATATTAAACATAAAAACATTAAGATAATCAGGGAAATGCCAATACTGATTGGATCTTTGATGATACTATGCTATTAAGGAATTAATTATTTTTTAAATTTAGGTGTGATAATGGTACTGTGGTTGTGGTTTTTTAAAATGGAGTCTTCATATTTTAGAGACACATGCTAACATTTTTACATCAAATGAGATATGATGTTTGAGATTTCTTCCAAAATAATCTGGGGGAGTAGGAAAGAGTAAGATGGACAAGATTGACTCTGTGGAAAATTGTTAAAGTGGCGAATTCATCAGGTTCATTTTTCTATTCTCTCTACCTTTGACACGTTTGAAATTTTCACAAATAAAATGTTCTGCAAACTCATGGCTAAAACTTGAAGATTTCAAAGAAGTAAAAGAAGAAAATATAAATTATCCATAATCCCACCCTGCAGAGATAATCACTACTATCATTTCACAATATATCCTTCTAGCCTTTTAAATAATATGCATTAGAAATCCTGCTGTATTATTTTGTATTTGATTTTCACACTTAAGACAGTATACTTTCTGTGTCATTAAAAATTCTAAAATATTATTCTTATAGTTGCATTAGTATTTTAGTTCCTAGCATATATTTAATCAAAAGTATTTTTGCTGCTAAAAATTTTGCTGCTATGAGCATCCTTGAAAAGTTTTATTTTGGAGTAATATGTATTTTTTTTAAAAAATAGAGTTATTAGTTAAAAGAATATAAACATTTTCAGAATTAAAACATTTTAATACATAATGTCAAACTGCTCTGTAGAAGGGCTATATTCATTTATGTTCCTGCTAGTAGTGAGGCAGAATTCCCCTTTTCCAAAACCTTACTCTTACTCTTTTGGAAGCATTTAATTTTCCCTACTTAATAAAGAACTCTAAGTCAGTTGAAAAGTGTGTTGGAATCAGACAGACCTATCTCTGAATCCTGTTAGCTGTGTGACATCGTGAGAGTTAGCTTCTCTGGGTCTAGGAAAAGAACAATATTGGGAGGTCATGGCCATTGAATAAGATAATAAATGTAGTGATATATATTATCTGTACATTTCATTGCACAGTGCCTGGCTTAGGAAATATTAGCTATAACTACCATCATTATCATTATCATTACATATTGCCTTTCAAAATAAAATTTATAGTTTTGGGAACAGCTATTTTCCTTTCATGAAGAGGTCTTTTTACTTGCTTCTCCAATCCAGTCTGTCTCTAAGATCACTTAAGTATGCTTTTGGTTGCAAGTAACAGAAATGCCAAGTTGAACTAAGAGAGCTGCAGTTCTCAGAGGTAAAAGGAAATCAGAAGACATGGTCTAACTCTGTTCCTCTCAGTGATTCCCTGGGCTCTGCTCTTCTCTGACAGTTATTTTCAACCCCATATTCATGTCCCTAGAATAGGGTAACTTTCAACAGCAACTTAGTCTACATTCTTCTTCATTTACTTCCAGGTAGAATAGAAAGAGTCCCTGCCCATCACCTTCCAATTAGATCCTGAGATGTATACTGATTGAGAAAACTGCTTTGCTTGTTTGTTTGTTGTTTAGTGGAAATTGATAAGCTGATTTTCAAAGTAAAGGGACTAGACAAAACACATTATTGAATCAGGAAAACAGGGTAGGAAGAATTGCTATAAGAGGAACAGAATGAAGAAGCCCCAAACAGAGCTACACATACAGATAATTGCTATGTGAAACAGGTGGCTTGCAGACCAATGATAAAAGAAAGACTTTTTAATGAATGGTGCTGATTAAACTGAGCATCCACCTAGGAAAAAGTGAAATTGCACACCTATCTCACATCTTACACAGTAGTCTATTCCAGGTTAAATTACCCTAAATGTAAAAGGAAAAGCTGTAAAACTTTTATTAGATAATACAGGAAAGTATATTCAAGACCTTGGAAGAGGGAAGAATTTCTTAATCAAGAAACAAAAAACCACTAACCATAATAGAAAAAGATTCACCCCTGGCTGGTGTAGCTCAATGGATTGAGCACAGGTCTGTGAACCAAAGAGTTGCTGGTTCAATTCCCAGTCAGGGCACATATCTGTCTCTCTTTCTCCTTTCTTTCTCCTATGTCTAAAAAATAAATAAATAAAATCTTTTTAAAAAAATAAAAAGATTCATAAGTTTGCTTTCTTCTGGTCAAGATGGACATGTATGTAAACACACTGTGCCTCCTCACACAAGCAAAAGAAGGACAACAACAATTTAAAACCAAAAAACAACCAGAACTGGAAGTCTAACAACCAAGGAGTTAGAGGAGAAACATTCATCCAGACCAGTAGGAGGGGTGGAAATGGGCAGCTGGGTAGACTCACAGCAAAGCAACAGCTGGCGGACCCAGCTAGGTGGCGGATTGTGGAGCGGATGGTCCCACATTCACGCACAGATAAACCAGGAGGAGCAACTTGGGAGCGAGACAGACCATACAACCCAGGGCTCCAGCTCGGGGAAATAAAGCCTCAAACCTCGGGTGGGATTGAGACACGGGTGGGGGTTTAGGTGGCAGCGAGAGAAACTCCCATCGCTGGAGATATCCACAGGGTCCTAGGACATACACAAAACCACCCACCTGGGAATCAGCATCAGAAGGGCCCAATTTGCCTGTGGGTAGCAGGGGAAGTGACTGAAAACTGGCAAAGAGCGGTGCGAGTGCCATTGTTCCCTCTTAGACCCCTCCACCACATACAGCGTCACAACACAGCAACGTGGGTTGCCCCGCCCTGGTGAACACCTAAGGCTACATCCCTTAATAGTAATGGCATGCTGAGACCAAAAAAAAGTGGCCCAAATGAAATAACAGATCAAAGATCCAGAAAAAATACAACTAAGTGATGAAGAGATAGCCAACCTATCAGATGCACAATTCAAAACGCTGGTAATCACGATGCTCACAGAATTGGTTGAATGTGGTCACAAATTAGATGAAAAAATGAAGGATATGCTAAGTGAAATAAAAGAAAATTTACAGGGAACCAATAGTGATGGAAAGGAAACTGGGACTAAAATCAAGGGAGTGGACCAGAAGGAAGAAAGAAACAACCAAACAGAAAAGAAGGAAGACACAAAAATTCAAAAAAATGAGGAGAGGCACAGGAACCTCCAGGACATCTTTAAATGTTCCAACATCCAAATTATAGGGGTACCAGAAGGGGAAGAGAAACAGCAACAAATGGAAAACTTATTTGACCAAATAATAAAAGAGAACTTCCCCAGTCTGGCAAAGGAAATAGATTTCCAGGAAGTCCAGGAAGCTCAGAGAGTCCCAAAGATGTTGGAACCCAAGGAGGAACACACCAAGGCACATCATAATTACATTAGCCAAGATTCAAATGAAGGAGAGAATCCCAGAAGCAGCAAGAGATAAGGGGACAGTCACCTACAGAGGAGTTCCCATCAGACTGTCAGCTGATTTCTCAAAAGAGACCTTATAGGCAAGAAAGGACTGGAAAGAAATATTCCAAGTCATGAGAGGCAAGGACCTACATCCAAGATTGCTCTATCCAGCAAAGCTTTCATTTAGAGTGGAGAAGCAGATAAAGTGCTTCTCAGATAAGGTCAAGTTGAAGGAGTTCATCATCACCAAGCCCTTATTATATGAAATGTTAAAGGGACTTATCTAAGAAAAACAAGATTAAAAGAATATGAACAGTAAAATGACAGAAAACTCACTATTATTAACAACCACAGCTAAGACAAAAATAAAAGCAAAGCAAACAACCAGAACAGGAACAGAATCACAGAAATGGAGAACACATGGAGGGTTATCAGCAGAGGAGGGGTAGAGAGGGGGAAAAGGTACAGAGAATAAGTAGCATAAATGATAGGTAGAAAATAGACAGGGGGAGGTTAAGAATAGTATAGGAAATGTAGAATCCAAAGAACTTATATGTATGACCCATGGACACGAACTAAAGCAGAAAATGTGGGTGGAAGGAGGTGTACAGGGCAGAGGAGAATAAAGTGGGGGAAATGGGACAACTGTAATAGCATGATCAATAAACTAAATTAAAAATAAAAAATAAATAAAAATAGAATTAAAATTTTCTGTTCATCGAAAGACCCTTGCTATAGACAAAGTATCAGTTCCCAAACCACATAAAGAATTCTCACAAATCAAGAAAAGGATATCTAACCCAATAAAAAACAGAAAAGAGATTTGAGCAAGAACTTCACAAAAGATGAAATCAAAGATGCTACCGTTGTTAGTAATCAGGGAAATGCAAAATAAAATTTATACCACCCGATGCAGACTCCAACCAGTGGGGTCCGTGTGTTATGGATGCAACAAACAAATCCACATGGACTTCAGAAGTCCTGTGGAGAAAAGGACGGCACAGCTACTCTCTGGGTGAGAGAGTGCCTCGACCCTTGCCTGGACAGGATTTTATTGCTTTTCTGGAGCATTACCACAAGGAAGGTCTTCATTCATCATTGTCAGGCAGTAATGAGCAAACAATAGATAACATTTAAATAACTATGAGGGCTTATTCTGAGTCAGGGTCAGTTAGCTAAAGGACCATAAAACTTTGGAAAACTCATTTTATGCTTGGACCCTTATCAGAAAATTGAGGACATTCTTAGCAAAGCAGGTTTCACAGGCTGTTTTGCATTCTTTCTTAGGTCTGATCGCCCTAGGGAACATTCTGTCCCTGTCCAGGGCTGCACATTCCTCCAGCATTGTTTCAGGCTTAAATCAGGCAGGGAGAGTAAGACAGCCAAGAGATTAGGAGCCTTCTTGCAGACAGAATGATGACTCAGGCTATGCCAAAGCCGAGGGGTGAGGGTCCATCACCTTCTTTTTCTATAGCCCCCCAAGTCCTTCCCTTAGGGCCCCTTCGTGACCATGCCTGTCTTAGGTCATCCCTCCCTTGAAGAGAGGAATCTTATGGGTCATTGGCTAACCAGTCATCTGCCCAGGGCCAAGCAGGGTGAAGTAAAAGGGGGCAGAGCCAGTGCTCCTGCCAGGGAGATAAGCTTTGTCTCCTTAGTGGCTTAGGGTCCCAAGGTCCCTTACTCAGCCTTAGCCACAGGGAATTACAGCTTCTGAAAGGGCAGGGCAGGGCAGGGCAGTTCCCAACAGCCACCATTACAAACCAGATGTAAAATTTTACAAGATGAGCCTATCAAGTATGGGGCTGGGACTATAAACTGTATCAACTGCTCTGTTACATGGCTTAGCTTTATCTGAAAATAGGAAGATCTGCATACCCTATGACCCTGCAACCCACTCCTAGTGTTTAGAGAAACTGATGCAGAACTACTCAAAACCATATCATTTATGAGTAATCCCAAATTGGAAACACTTTCAGTTTTCATCAGTAGCATAATAGATAAAGTCTTGGACAAGTTAGCCATTACCCTCTGTGATAAAAATAAGTAAATGATAATATCTAATATTTATAGGGTACTTTCTATGTGCTAACTACTGTTCTAGGGTTTTAAAGATATAAATGATCATTACAAATACTAATATAGAATTTACCATGTGCTGTACTAGGTACTGTTCTAAACAGCCCTCATATATTTAGTCATTTTATCTTCACACTTAACCTATAAAGAGGTACAATTATTACTCCCATTTTTCAAGTAAGAACTTGAGGTCAAGAAATTAACTAATTTGCAAGATCATGCAACAGTTAGTTGTAAAGTCAGGAGCTTGACTCAATGGAGCACGACCACTATTTATTACATGTGGATCTAAGACAGAACCTTAAGAAAAACTGGCTGATAAAGAATTAATAAGCAAAGGAAGGCTGAGGAATTAAAGAACACCAAAAAAAAAAAAGGGGGGGGGGAGAGGCAGAAGTACATGTGGTTTCCAGTCACCTCAGAAGGAGGCTGTGGAAACTTGGAGCAGAGGTTTATTTTTAATAAGAGTTTTATTGAGATATAATTCATACACTAAAATCCACCCTTCTAAAATGTACAATTTAGTGGTTTTTATTACATTTAAAGTTGTACAATCTAGTAATAACAACTAATTTTAAGACCTTTTCAACACTCCAAAAAGAAACCCATACCCATCAGCAGTCAGTTCTCTTTCCCAGTCCCCGCTCCCTATCTCCCCACCCTGGCCCCAGTCCCAGGCAATCACTACGTTGTGTTCTGTATCCATATGCCTCTGTGGGTATGCCTGTTGTGGACATTTCGCAGAAACGGAATCATAATATCTGGCCTTTTATGACGGGCTTCTTTCACTTAGCATTTTCAAATTTTACATATATCATGTATTGATACTTCATTTCTTCATATTGCCAAATAATATTCTATTGTATGGGTATACCACATTTTGTTTACCCAATCATCAGTTGGTGAGGTCCTGGCTGGGTATTTCAGTTGGTTAGTGTTGTCTCCACACACCAAGGTTGTGGGTTCAATCAACAGTCAGAGCACATGCAAGAATCAACCAATGAATGTATAAAGAAGTAGAACAACAAACTGATCTCTCTCTCTCTCTCTCTCGCTCTCTCTCCCCTCCACCTCTTCCTTTCTCTTTCTCTCTAAAAAAAAATCAATAAATTTTAAAATGACAACATCAGTTGATGAATATTTGGGTTTGTGTTGCCACCCTTCAAGGCCAGGCAGGTTCATGGTATTCGTACAGATAGAAACATATTCACAGAACTATTGGGATGTCTGGCATGCCTTTATTCATGGGTGGGCAAGCCATGCATACTGCAAGCTGTGTGTCTATCTGCGTGTTTCATGTTGTGGCCCCTGCTCCTCAGCATGGCACCCTCTGTGGCACCTGTCCCCTTGAGTGTCTCTCATCATCATTGCCCCCAACAGGGAGTCCCTACCTGTTTAAGTACCAGAGGGGAACAAAGCCGACAAGATGCCAGAACATTACATAACATAACATAATTCTGCGCACGTGAGCTTACTTCATATTATGGGAACAGTTTATCAGACCTGGTCTCAAGGCTATGAGAACACTGGTTATCAGGTCCCTCCAAGGCTATGAGAACACTGCCTCCCTTAGCTGCCCAGACACCTGGGTGAGGAAGCCAGCCTGCCTCCACTTACCATGAAGGGTTGTTTCTACTTTTTGCCTATTATGAATAATCCTGCCATGAACATTGTATACAAGTTTTTGTGAACGTATTTTATTTCTCTTAGGTATATACCTAGAACTTCGGGGTCGTATGGTAATTCTATGCTTAACATTTTGAGGAACTGTCAAAACATTTTCCAAAGTGGCTGCACCATTTTACATTCCCACCAGCAATGTACATGGATCCTAAATTCTCTACATTTTCATGAATATATACATATATATATATTTTTTTATTATAGTCACCCTAGTGAGTGTTGAATGGTATTTTACTATGGTTTGGAGTAGAGTTCTTCTCTGTAGGTGGACTTGACCTTGAACTCCACAAAGGAAATCTCTTCCATCCTCAGCCTGCACACAGGCTCTGCTAAATCTCTCAGACCCCTGGTAGGAATGGGCTCCTCCTGTCTGTGAGCAAGAATAGGCTCAAGTATTTCACTTTCACTTGACCTCAGTTCTTCACTTTCAGTTGACTAAACTTGCCAGTTCCTTGAGTGAATGGATGCCCTCAAAAAAAGAAAAGAAGTTCACAGGGTCTACCCACTATGAAGATAGTTACGTTTCCTATGGGCAGAGTCTGGCCCTGCGCATTCAGACGGGCTTCCATTCTCAGGTTGAGAGCAGCTGATTCCTTCTCCCCACTTTTCTGGATTCCTCCCAGAGAAACACTCTCACCTCTGGAGGATTCTCTAATTGCCCTGGGAGGAATTCGATTTGCCTTTGTCAGGAACAGGGATTTAGGGTGGTTTGTTTTATACAGGGGTGTAAACCCCACCCACCACACAGACTCTGACTTCTATCATTGTAACACTAAGATACTCTCAGCCCGTCCTCTGAAGAAGAGCTCTGTATTATTGTTGCTGTGTAACAGGGTAATGGGTGTAAAGACTCTTCTTTCTAGGAGGCTGGGATTTTTATAGGATTTTGAAGGATGGTCTATTGATGGGATTTTTGAAGGATGGTCTCCAAGGATACCCATGTGCCTGGCGAGTCAAGAAGAACCTAGGAATGTGATGCAGCTGGTATATGGAGTGAGGAGGGTTCTGTCATTGAAGGGGTTCAGTCATCTTTTCTTTCCCAGGAATGAGAAAGCAAGAGACACCACTGCCCAAGGAAGACACCTGTGTAGGAAAGTCAAAGGCAGGTCAATAGATCAGAGAAGAGACAGAAGTTAGTGCTGCTACCTCTGAGCCCTTTCCCATGCTGTTCCATCTGTTTACACCGCTCTCCCACTCCACCCACCACCCAAACCTCTGCCCCTGTCCTTCTGGGCCTCACCTACTAATCGCACATGATCTTGGTCAGAAAGTATCCTCTGAAGTTCGAGGCCTGGCCAAGGGCCTCTCCTTGGTACTTCCAAAACATCTTGGGCTTGCCTCCAGCATAGCACTTATCACATTCTGAGGTTATCTTTTTATACCAGGGGCTGAAAACTCACATGCCTACTGAGGCCAAGAATGTAATAAAAATAAATGAAGCAGATCAGACATGAGAATAATCCTGGCTTTTAAACAAAAACAAAACCATCATCCATTTTTCTTAAGTCATGAGGTTCCCTTGACCTGTCTTTTGTTTTCTTATGACAACATCATAGGTACATGAAACATTTTACTTCTATCATAAGAAAAACAGTGCAACTGCAACACTGAATAGCCAGTGACTCCCTTGGTATGGAAGGCAATAGGGAGTGGTGGGGACTGTGGCCCACATTACCACATGGCAAACCACATTCTGTGAGAATGGAGGCCCAGTGTTCCCAACTCTACTGGTTTTCAAAAGAAGCTGAAAACCTAGATTTTTATTAAAACTAAAATCTTTACATCTCCCAATTATTTAAATGTCTGCAACCAGGTCTGGCAGTTTTTGTTTTTGCTGGTAGGAGCCACACTGCTTTCCAGTAGAGGCGTGGAGTTGGTGTCTGCAGCCTCTGGGTTGGGATGAAATGCACTTTCAGTGGAAGCAGGGGAGCCAAGCCGGAGCCCCGGCCAACACAGTGGGAGCAGCTGGACTGACCATGGCTGCTGCAGGATTTGCAGGCCATTAAGTTTTGCAAGCTGTGAAGCATATGGAGCCTCAAGTCAAACAAGTGTTTCAAAGTCTACCAAAATCTGTGAGACTTACTAAACATTTTTGCTAATTCTTTGCTGCCTGCATGTGAAGCCTGGAACTATACTTGAAGAGGGCCTTCAGTGGTGACTATTACAGATGTGACTATTACAAAATGACGAGACAGGAAGCAGCATTAATACCAGCTATCAGCCCTACTGCCAATAAAGGAAGAACCGGAGATGCTTATCAGTGAATTATGCTTTTAAATCACCCATACAAGAGAGCATCTCCTTCGATAGCAGCCAAAATCAATGAAGCTAAAGATTTACTAGAAGGTCAAGCTAAAAAATGAAGTAAATGTGTGATGAATTTCAAGTGCTTATTAGTGTATGTATATGAGCACCAGCTTTTTATAATACCATGCCTCAAAGTTACAAATTTTAAAAAGGAGCCCTGGCTGGCATGGCTCAGTGGATTGAGTGCGGGCCTGCAAACCAGGGGATCGCGGTTAGATTCCTGGTCGGGGCACGTGCCTGGGTTTCAGGCCAGTTACTGGCAGTGGACACATGAGAGGCAACTATGCATTGATGTTTCTCTCCCTCTCTCCTTCTCTTCCCCTCTACAGATAAAGGAATAAAAAATCTTAAAAAATAATAATAAATAAAAATAAAAAATAAAAATGATTGAGCACAGACTAAATGAAAGCCTTGGTATCAGTTTCTTGGTTTAAGTTTGAGGATTTTAAATCAGATTATAGAATACTTTAGAGATCAATGCTCAATAATTATGGGCAAATGCATACCATTTGAATAGAAATTTTGTCCATTGCTCATTTAGCAAATAATTTGGTACTTACTTCAAGGCAAAGTGAACATAGTCTCTGCTCTCAAGGAACCCCCATCTACTGGGAGACCAACAAACTGGTAATTAAACTACATGTTTAATTAATGTGTATTTAAATAAATAAGTAATAAACAAACGTCTGCGACTTATTCAGAAGTTTTCAGGCATGTACAGGACGAATAGAACACTTCTGAAGGCCTGACTCAGGCCACAGACCCCGTGTGTAGCAAGGCCCTGGTCTTTAGAACTTGGGATGTACAGTATTTAACTCTGAGTCCCCCAAATTAGCACAGGGTCCAGTACAGAAAAAGCACTTGATACATTTTTGAAGAATAACAGCTGATATATATTAGTACTCACTGTGCACCAAGCACGTAAGCATTTCACCCGTATTATCTCACCTCATGTCATCACCACAGCCTTATGAAGCAGGAAAACTTGCTGAGGGTTACAGGACTAAGAAATCAGGGAGGCAGGTCTCAGGACTGTCTTCAGGTTTCTTAGAAAGATAGAATCTTGCACTTGGCAGTCAGTGAGGAATAGTGGTTAAGATCATATTCTTTGGGTTTAAGTTCCAGATTAGTCCTTTTCTATTTGTCATCTTGGGATATTATATACCTCTAAGCCTTCATATCTCAATCTGTAAAATGGGGATAATAAGAGCTAACTGTTCATATAGGGCTATTGAAAGGGTTAAATGAGCAACGGAGGAGCTCATCAGCTAACAGTAACTATTCTTATTATCCCAGTATTTTCCCGCTCAGGGTTGTTCAATCATAGCCATCCACACCCACTGTAGCTCCTTTCTCCCCAATCAGGCACATTCTAGTGGAGGATCATGTTACTAGAGAAAAGACGAGGGAGTCCCATAAGCAGTCACTTCAGGCATCAGATGGCTGCCTGTGAGCCAGGGCGCACTTGACAGGAATGAAAATGATCAATCAAAACACAGGACAGTGCTCAGGGCGAGGGGCAAATTGTTCTCCTGCCAGGCTGTTCAATAGAGAAAGGGTGGTTATCTTGGGTCTAAAGGTTGATCCCCACTGGAGCCTTCTGTTTCAAATCCCCTTAAGGTTAGAGCCAACTTCCAGAAAGAATAATTAAATCTGGGGGGAAAATGGGGTCAGCAGGTCTCAGAGTGCTTTCAAACAGGAAGCCTCGGAGCTGGAGGAGGGAAGTAGCTGACCCCAAAGCTGCTTTCCTAGCATCGACCCAGAGAATTGCTCAGTCCCAGGAAAACGATGTAAGAGCACATCTCACCAAATATAACATGACCCTGACTTTAAGTCATTACAGTCAGAAAAATTGAATCTACTCATAAATTGACATTTAAGAACATTTTTGGCTTGCTTCATAAAAATTACTGTTATATTTAGTTATCGTATAAAAACAGAGATTGCATCCATGATAACAAAGAAATGAAATACCTAAGAATCAATATCCTGAGAGATGTGTACAATCTATTTAAAGAAAACTTCAAACTGTTGTTGAAAGATTATTAATAACTCAAAACCTAAACAATGTTCCTGCACATAAAATTGTAAAGATATCAGCTCTCTCTGAGATAATTTATGATCAAGTCAGTGACAATCAATACTTCTACAAACTTTTTAAAAAGAACTGAACAAAATAATTCTAAAGCTCATTTGGGGAAAAAATAATTGAGGGGATACGAGGTCATTTTTTATTCACTTATTTATTCATTTTATAAATTCTGCATTCCCCTTGACTTTGCTTTTATAGCTTTACTAAATATTCCACATTCCATAAAGCTCACCTTTCTGAAGTGCACCAATCACCAGTGTTTCAGTATCTTCTCAGAACTGTACCACCATCAACACTATACAGTTTTCAACATCCAAAAAGCAACCCCATATGCCCCACCAGTCACTCACCTTTCCCATCTCCACCCCCACCCCACCCCTTCCCAGGTAGCTATTTATTCTATTTTTTGTCTCTAAGAATTTGTCTATTCTGAACATTTTATGTAAATGGAATTATACAATATCTGGCCTTTTTTGACCTGTTCCCTTTACTTAGCTTATCCTTTTCAAGGGTTCTGTAGTAAAGAATTTAACCTTGCCCAAACAGAGAACTGGCCTTTGTCCTCAGATTCTTGGAAGTAATCTCTAAACTCTTCAAATGTCAGGTTTAATAGGAGTGTCTTTGTTTGCCTTGGAGCCTTAGGTCATCCGATAGTCTTAAAAAGGGCATTAATCCCATTCCTGAGGGCTCCACCCTCACAATTTAATCGCCCTCTAAGGCCCCTCCTCTCAACATCATCACTTTGGGGGTTAGATTTCAACATATTTGGAAGAGAGAGTTATTCCAAAGCAGCACCCTGATCAAAAATCAGTTGACCCTGGCTGGTGTGGCTCAGTGGATTGAGCGCCAGCCTATGAGCCAAAGGGTTGCGGGTTCAATTCCCAGTCAAGGCACATGCCTAGGTTGTGGGCTGGGTCCCCATTAGGGGGCATGGGAGAGGCAACCACACATTGATGTTTCTCTCCCTCTTTCTCCTTCTTTTCCCCCTCTCTCTCTAAAAATAAATAAATAAATAAATAAAAATCTTTAAGAAACTTGTTTTTAAATCAGTTGAGCACAAACACGAAGGTTTATTTCTGGACTCTCCCTTTTATTCCATTGATCCATACATCTATACTCACACCAGTGCTACACGGTCTTGATTATTAGGAAATGTGAGTCCTCCAACTTTGCTTTTCTTACCTACATTCTTTTAATAAAAATGTTCATACATGTGCCTGAAGAGGTTGAAGCAATAGTTCATTCAACACCTGCATGGTGCCCTCCCCCATCTAGGTTCAACAGTTATAAACATTTTGTTGCATTTGCTTCCTGTCTCCCTCCAACCCCTGCTCTCCCCACCTCTCTGTACACACACACGCACCCCTCTTTATCGTTGTTGAGTTAAACTATTTGAAAGCACGTTGCATACATTTCATCCCCAAACCCTCTGGCATGCATCTAAGAATAACAACTTTATTCTTACTTATTCCTACATAAGCACAATGTCATTAATCCTCCAAATAAAATTAGCCAAAATTTCATAATGTAGTCTCCTGTAACTCCATATTCAAATTAGTCCATATGTCCCAAGAATATCTTTTATAGTTCTCACCAGCTGAACAAAAATCCAATAAGCTTTTTTTTCCTAATAAGCTTTTTATTCATTGCATTTGGTATATCTCATCAGTCTCTTTTCATTTATTCTATTACTTTTTTTCTTTATAATGCTGACATTTCAAAGAGTCTAGGCCACTCATCCTGTAGAATGTTTCACATTCTGGATTTTTTTGATTGTTTCCCTGTGCTATTTATCTCGTTCCTCTAGCTCCTGAGTTTCCTGTAAACTGGAAGTTAGGTCTGGCTGGCCTCATCACGTAATGGAAGCACTGGGAGTCGGACTGCCCCTCTATTAGAAATACCAAAGTGATGACAGCCAGATCTCTCCACTAAAAAGGTACACTTTTCCTTTTGCAGTTACTAAGTAATTTGTAAATCTAACCTTTGAAACTATACTTCAATAGAAACCAACACATTTAAAGTTTTTTTTAAAGATTGTGAAAGCAAATGAAAGACTTCTTCTAATAAGGAGGAACAGTGACGTGGGGCAGGGTCATTTTTCACTAGAGAATCAATTTAAATAAAGCAGCAATAACTAATTAGCATAATGGTATCAAAGCATAAAATACTGGTATTGCAATAAAAACATGCATCATATAGGAGAAAAGAATGTGAGTTGGTAGTTTTGATAGAGAAGAGCCCCTTTTCTGCTAGCCTAAGAACGCCCCGTAGGAGAGTCTAACTTCCGCATTCTGCTTCTGTAACCTGCTTCTGCCGTGCAGCCAATGAGAGGCACAGCACCTCAGATATCCCCAAATAAGGAAATAACCTAACTTCTGCATTCCGCTTCTGTAACCTGCTTCCGCTGTGTAGACAGGAAGGTCCTACAGGTTACAAAAACCCTAGGAGCCCTTTGTTCTGGGCTCAGAATTTGGAGATCACCCTCCTCTGGGCCCGTGCACGTAAATAAAGATCGTGCTCCTCAACCCTCGGTGTCTGGTCGCTTCATTTTTCTGTAACAGTTTACCCTGGAAATAAAATTGAGTTCAATTGTGTCACTTTAATACCAAATCTGAAGTTCAAGAAGCTTAATAAATGTTGTTAAAGCCAATTAAATTAAGGCCAGGAAATAATGATTACTTTTTGACACTTACTCTATGCTGGACATTGTTCTACACACTTTACATGATTAATTCATCTAATTGTCCCAACAACTTTATGAGACTAGATTATACACTTTCCTCATTTTGAGGGGCTGGAGAGGCAGCGAGAAAACTGAGAGAGAAGTGAAGTGATTTGTCGAGTGTTGGGAACTGCACTACCTGGTTTCAGTTGTAACTGTCCCCCATGGCTAAGGCTGAGCGAGCGACCTCCTGATTGAGAGTCACTAAGGAGACAAAGCTTATCTCCCTGGTAGCTTATCTCTCGGCCCTCAATGCTTGGTTGGTTAGTCAGTGACGAGTAAGACCCCTCAGACGGGGGGCAACCTAACCCAGACATGATCCCTTGGAAGGCCCTCAAGGAAGGACTGGGGGGGGCGGGGACGTTGCAGCAAAGAGGGAGTGATGGACCCTCCCCCTCCCCACCCCCATCACTATTCTGTCATAGCCCAAGTCCCCATTTCCGTCTGGGAGAAGCGCTTCCTGGCTCTAATCCACTTAAGCCTAAAAACCTATCACTGGGAAGGCAGTGCAGCCCTTTGCCAGCTAGAGCAGGATCCAAAGTGATGGGGCATAAGAAAGAGTTCACAAAGTCCTGTGAAGCCTGCTTTGCTAAGAGTGCTTTCATTCATATGATAAGGGTCTGAGCAGGAAATGAATATGTCTCCCTAAATTTTTACAATCCCCTTACCTGACAGACACTGATTCAGATTAAGCCCTCAGATTTCTTCGAAATGTTATCTATTGTTTGATCCTTGCCACCTTGACATTGATTGATGAGCTTTACCAGTATTCCTGTGTATTATCCCCTAATAAAAGCCATTGAAGAAGAGGTTCTCGGTCTTTCTCCTGTGAGAGACTGACCACCTCTCCTCCCCAAGCAGATCATGTCTTGGTAGTTTCATTTTCATCCATGGTGGATGGGGGGACTTGTGGGCAAAGTTGCCCCCACAGCCCAGGGTGCACAACTAGCAAATTAGGAAGCTGGGAAAAGAACCCAGGAAAGCTGACTCCAGAATCCACTATTACTAATAATACTTGTGGTTATAGCACCACAGCTAGTTAGGAATCAGCTTAGACCCTAGGTTCCCTGAGGAAAAATTCTAGCCTCCATCTGGAATACCAAGAGTGAGTAGACTGTTCCTTGAAACCTGGAGCAGCATCAATTCTGGCCGGTACTGGGCTATTTATGAGCTAGCCACTGCTAATTATCTGCAATAATGAGGACTGAATGGTGCAAGTAAGATCCAGAACAACTGAACACAAAACCCCTTCCCCCACAAGTGTGAGTAAAGTACTTAGCCTTGGGGTATAATATTGTCTTACTTTTGCAGTAGATTTGCCTTCTTAATCATGTTTTGCTGAGATGACTATTAAAGTCAGTTCCTGTACTCTATCTACCCCAAGGAGAGCAGGGGACCACTGACTGGTAGAAATGCTTCTCATGGACATGCCTCTGTGGAAAATGAGAGTGGATTTTAAAAGCTCTTCCTTACCTCTTTCTTTCAACCCTATATCCCAGGTCTTAGTCTGTGTCTTGCTGATTTCCCATGTTATTTTAACCTTGTTCTCAGTGGCCTTCTTTGTCTCTCATCACCATAGAAACCCATTCTGCCTTAAGAATCATCTTTCCTGCCAGTTTCTTGGACCTGGGCTCTCTCAGTCCTCCATCTCCAAATTACCTGCTGAATTAAAACTAAGCTCCTTGATTTTGGCTTCTGGGACCTTCTCTAATTTGCTCCTTTTATTCTCTTTTTAGAAGTGGTACATTCCTGGAGCAGAAGTTAAAGCAGATCACTGTCAACCAAAATATTAACTGTAATAGTTAATATATTTACATAGTTCATTAGAGTTGAGTTAAACACATTCACCTACATTACCTCAATTAAGTATTATAATCAAGTTATTATATATACACATACACACATAAAGCAGTTAACATGATAAGCATCTTAAGTTTGATAAAATTGAGGCCAGACTTCTGGCCAAGTTTAAAGACAACAAAGTTTTAGTAACAAAAACACAACCAAAACACAGAAAATTGAACTATAAGGAAGTCCAACAACAACGAACCTTTCAGCCAGACCGGTAAGAGAGGCAGAGCCAGCAACTGGCGGAGCAGGGTTGCGCAGGAAAACTCGGCCAGACCCACCCAGGTGTGCAGGCAGTGGTTGGCAGATCCCAGGCGTGGGGTTGCAACGGGTAGATCCAGTGAGGGTGCAAGGTGGCAGGTTGACCTCGGTCACACATTTGCGCACACCTGCACAGATAAACCAGGTGAAGGAGCAAGCAGTGAGACAGATCATGCAGGCCCCAGCCGCAAGAAGCAGCAGAGGGGACCGCCATTACCCCTCTATGACCCCGCTCCCACATACAGCATCACAACTCAGCGACTGAGTTGCCCCACCCTGGTGAACACCTAGGGCTCCGCTCCTCATACGTAACAACTGCAAACAGACCAAAACATTATGGCTCAAGAAGGATTCAAAGCCCCAGAGCCAATAACTCTAAGCAACCAAGAAATAGCCAGCCTATCAGATGCACAGTTCAAAATACTGGTGATCAGGATGCTCACAGAACTGGCTGATTTTAGTCACAAATTACAGGAACAAATGAAGGCTAAACTAATTGAAATGAAGGGAAATATATGGGAAACCAATAGTGATGGAAAGGAAACTGGGACTCAAATCAAAGGAGTGGACCAGAAGGAAGAAAAAAATGACCAAACAAAAGTATGAAGAAACAACAATTCAAAAAAATGAGGTGAGGCTTAGAAACTTTCAGGACATCTTTAAAGGTTCCAACATCCAAATTATAGGGGTACCAGAAGGAGAAGAGGAACAGCAACAAGTGGACAACTTATTTGAACAAATAATAAAGGAGAACTTCCCCAATCTGGCAAAGGAAATAGACTTCCAGAAAATCCATGAATCTCAGAGTCCCAAAGAAGTTGGACCCAAGAAGGAACACACCAAGGCACATCATTGTTACATTAGCCAAGATGAAAATGAAGAAGAGAATCCTAGAAGCAGCAAGAGATAAGGGGACAGTCACCTACAAAGGAGTTCCCATCAGACTGTCAGCGGATTTCTCAAAAGAGACCTTACAGGCAAGAAGGGGCTGGAAAGAAGCATTCCAAGTCATGAAAGCCAAAGACCTACAGCCAAGATTACTCTATCCAGCAAAGCTTTCATTTAGAATGGAAGGACAGATAAACTGCTTCTCAGATAAGATCAAATTCAAGGAGTTCATCATCACCAAGCCCTTATTAAAGGAAATGCTAAAAGGACTTATCTAAGAAAAAGAAGATGAAAAATATGAACAGTGAAAGGACAGCAAACTCACAGTTATTAACAACCACACCTAAAACAAAAGCAAACCAAGAAGACAGCTAGATCAGGAGCAGAACCATAGAAATGGAGATCACATGGAGGATTAGCAACAGGTGAGTCAGAGGAGGAGAAGGGGGGAGAGGGTACAGAGAATAAGTAGCATAGATGGTAGTTACAAAATAGGGGGAGTGCAAGAATAGTATGAGATATATAGAATATAAAGAACTTGAGACACATGGGCGTAAATGAAAGGGGGGAGATGGTGGGGGAGGGGTGTGCACGATGGAGGGGAATGAAGGGCGGGAAGTAGGACAGCTGTAATGGCATAATCAATTAAATATATTTTTTAAAAATTAAAAAGTAAATAAAAGATAACACTTGAAAAAAATTGAGGCCAAAGAAGTTGTGTCTTGACCATGGTAATACAGCTTATTGGTGAGGCTACGGCTTGAATTTATATCTTCAGACTCCCAGATCATGCTTGTTACCCTACACAATGTCATCAACAAACCTGCGTTGACAAACAGAAATAATAATGGCTTTTTTTTTCATTTAGCTTATATCCTGTGGCAGGCAGGATTCTAAGATCTCCCCTAATGTCTTCCCTCACCCCCCGAATCCTGCACATCCCCTGCATAATTCCTGGGGTTGTGCATATGATGGGACATCAGCCCCCCATTACGGCACAGTAGTCTTCCCTAGACCATAGTTTCACATACACAATTATGCCATTAAGTACCAAGATTTGCAGAAGAAATACACATAAAATCAAAGTTAAGTAGAATCTGTTTAAACCTATAGCTGCAGTTTTAGAAATATTGGTATGAAACCATGATGCATTTTCTAAAAAAATGTGCATGGATTTTTTTAGCTCTGCCCACTGAAAAGCCTTCCAAACAATAATCAGCCCCATGAGCACTCCACAGCATCCAGATTTTTTTCTCTCTAAATATCACTTTCTTGCCTAAAGGAGGACTCCTTGGGGAAGTGCCTGATTCCAGGTCTGGAGCAGGAAAAGTATTAGATGAACTGGAATATCTTGTCACACCAGAAATAGAGTCACACTGAGTGTGTGTGTGTGTGGGGGGGGTGCTTCTTATGCTGCTCAAACTGGGGTGTTTGGTTTGGGAAAATTCAAAGAGTGATAGATACACTTGAGTGTATATGCACATTCCTGTATGCATGCTATACTGCAATTGAAAGTTTGTATTTACTTTTTGTCACAGAAAATTTCAAACATATACAAAAGTAGAACACCACCACGAAGATCCATGCCCCTGTTATCCAGCTTCAACAGTGATCAAAGCTCAGGGCTATTCTCATTTCATCTATACTGCACTCACTTTCCTCTTTCCAATATTTTGAAGCAGATGCCATTTATATTATCATCTCAACAATGATTATGTCTAATCCATAATTTATGTAAAACACAATCTATGTAAAACACATACAGTCGGCCAACGGTTGTTGGTGTCAATTCAATATCAGGAGGCATCCCTAATTTGAGGATGCAGTGAAGGAGGAAACTATTCAGTGCAAAGCAGCTCAATTGTGAGACAGCACAGCTATGAGGCACCCACTGAACAGCTCTGTGGGTTCCTTGAAGGCCTGCTTTGCGGTTCTCAGAGACAGACGGGAGCTGGCTGATATGGAGAGAATTCCCCACAACATCTCTGATTGGTCTGTCCTCTTGTATATGAGGACTCCAAATCTTCAGAGTTTGATTGGCCCAAGAGGCACTGTCCTGATTGGTCAGAATGCAGCCACTCCAGTAGGCCAGAGCTGTCCAGCACTGATTGGATTGGGGAAGGTCTTGGGTCCCTTGGTTGGAACAGGATTCCAGAACCTCCTTTATAAGGGCTGGCTCAGTCAGCAGAAGGAGTGCAGGCAGGTACCTCACTGCAGGTTCCTCTCTGAAGTACAGTTTTCTGAGAGGCTTTTGTGTAGAAACGGCTGCAAGGCTGTTTGTTTAATTTGAGCACAGATGTTTTGTTTTTAACTTGAGCCGTTAGCCACCAGAAGCCCCTTTTCACTGGTGTCTTCTTTCTCGGGTTCATAGTTCTAAAAGTAACTTACTAAGGATCATACAATACCTCTCCAGGAGAATGGTTGAGGTTGGGGTCTGCTGGTAAGGGATAGCATTTAAAGAAAAATTTTGCGTGTGAACGTTTTCAGTATCCAAGAACTCTACCTTCGCCAGTCTCACGATTTCCTTTTGTTTTAAAACTCTTCATCTTTTTATTCAATGTAGCTGTCTCAGGAAGTCTCTTATATTTGGGACTCCTGAAAGTGAAATGAGACCGAGTAGGGAATAGAATAAAGCAACTTAAAAGGCCGCTCCGCTTCGTTAACGCCCCGTCATTTTGCAGCGGACGAGTGGTGCATTTGCTATTCTTAACGGAATCGGAATCGCTTATCCCAGCTTGCTCTGGTTAGATGGAAGCGAATTGTGGGATTATTCGAAGAACTACAAGTCCCAGCAGGCCCTACGACTAGGGCGCCTGCGTATTGCGCGTTCCTTCCTTTGCCTAACTAGTCCAGGAAAGACCCGCCTCTCGGTGCTGTCGCTCGCACTGAAAGCAAGCGGAAGAACATGGCGCTCACCAGGTGGGTTGTTAATTCGGGTTCTCGACGCGGAAGGGTCTGGAAGTACCCACTTTTTTCATTTCTATGTCCACACTCTCTGGGCAATGACCAGGCCCGTGGTCCCGTGGGCCGAGACGACCGCTAGGCCCTCCCGCCGGCCGTCGGGGCGACTAGGCCTCGTCGAAGCTGGGGTCTTTTCTGAGTGGCTTCGCGGGTTGAGTTTGCCCCCTCACTAGGGCCGAAAGGAGCGGCGTGGTGAATAGTTCCGTGGCTTCAGCTGCGGGAGAGTCGTACTTGCTTTTCCCTTAAGCTTGTGAGGGTGTGGAGAGCGCTCCCTCGGGTCCGCGGTTCGGTGGATGCGGTGGGGATGGGGAGGGAAGTGGCTTATTGGGGCGGAGTGAGGCGGGCGGGAGGCGACCTTCCGGACTTAACGGCTGTTTGGGAGCTTAAAGGTCTCTCTGGGCTTTGTTCCGAAACAAGGATTCCGGGGTTGGGGCCAGAGGTAGGTTAGGAATGGGACTTTAAGTTAGCCACAGTAGTGGACACTGTCTACTAATTCGCGCCGCTGCTCTGCACTTAAACTTTGGACCTTAGAATTTCTTCCTTAGGACCGCTTCCGATTTTTGTTGTTGCTGGTTGCCTTGGTAACCGCGTGTAAAGTGGTCCTTGCCTTTATGAAAAAAGATGCTGAAGTGGGAGATTCCGAGAACTTACGTAACTCCTACTAGTCCGCGACCTTACTGCCCCATCTAAGTAGAAAAACTTTCCGTGCGAACCCAATAGGGAGAGTTGAGTATCAAAGAGGTGTCGCGAGGAAAGGAATTGATTTAGCACATCCGCCTGAGCTCCCGAAACACACTTCATTCTCACACGCCCCTGTTTCCTGTTCGATGACAATTATGAATCCTAAAACTGTTTGGATCAGAAAATTCTTTTGGGAATAGATTTTTGGTGACTTGCTCTATCCTAGGGCTTGTATGTGTGCAAGAAGGAAATCTGACGGTGTTCTGCTGTAGGAAAGATGGTGAGCCAGGCATACAGATAGGAAACAAAGAACCCAGATGTTTGTGTAGTATTAACCTTAAGTGCAAAAAGAATTAGATGGAATGAGCTGAATAGAGAGTTTCCTTTAGTAAATGATGTGGGTATCAAACATTTGATTGAGTTCCCTCTAGGTTAATGAGGAAAGGTTTTGTGGAAAAGGTGAAATTTGAGGACACACCGGAAAAGTACCAGAGATGATGTGGGTATTGTGTGCCCAAAATTGCAATGGGCGTCTGCAGTCTTTATATAACTTGACTTGGGGACTGCATAGCTTCTGATTTTGCAGAGTTCTAGATGATTTCATTTTTAGAGATGGTCTCAAGTTTCCAGGTGAAGTGTTATTTCCAAAATCTACCAGGGATTAATAGTAGGGACTTAACGTAGCGATGTGTTACAGTCTTGTCACCAATGATTGTTACTAACTAAAGATTTAAAGTCATACTGGTCTGATTGTCTCAATTCAAGTGTATGAGGGGGGACCCCCCCAAAAAAAACAGAATTTAGTTATAAAAATTGTGTGTTCTTACATTTTTAAGTTTCAGTCACCTTCAAAGTACTTTCCACTTGATGCAATACATCTATTAAGGTGGATTTCCCACTACTCACAATAGTTATTGAACTTGTCAGTTTTGATTTTGTGCTTCTGCTGTTTTTTGTTTTACCTCTTCCACATTGGCCTTTGAGAACTTTTTTCATTCTAGTCTTTCTGGGAGAGAGGGTAAATGTGGAGGATGGGGCCCAGGGGGCCCTGTCGTTTTGGGTCAAAAACTGCTGAGCACTCAGCACAGTGTGCGCAGGTGCACTCCTAACTGCCCATCATGGAATGGGCCAATGCATTGAAAGAGCCTTCAGAAATAGTCACTGAACCTGAACACAGCCTCTCACAACAACACCAGCTGGTATACTGATAGAGATCAGTTCCTAGAACACTCATCTAGTGGGGGAATACTGCACTACAAGGGGTCTGCCCTCCAGAAGATAATTCCAGTTTGGGGGAGGTGCCCCCTCATAATTAAAGTTATGTATTCAGTAATATCACTTGCGTGTAATATGTTTTTTTAGTGAAGGGGAAGAAGTACATTAAGAGGTCTCAACAGTGTCACTATTGACATTTGGACTGGATAATTAATTCCTTAATGGAGCTGTCCTGCGCACGTAGTGAGATGTTTAACAGCATCTTTGGCCTCTACCCACTAGATGCCAGATACCCGCTTTCCATCTCAGCCCCCAAATCCTGACAGAATGTCTCTGGACACTATCAAATATCTCCATTGTAGATGTTTTGCCTCCAGTGTCCCTCTGTATGTCTCCTTTCTTCCCCATTCCTCTTTCCCCACCAGGAGTGTGCTTGTTTATGAGAATGTCATCTTTTATAGGGAACAACAAGAGACCCTCTGAAAGGCTAGTGTATGTTCTGACCTTAAACCAGGCCAGTTACCCATTTACTCAATTTCCAAACTGTAAAAGCTGCCTACTTTTTGATCATTTTCATGACTAGTTCTTCCTATAGAAGGTAAAGAAAAGAAAAATGAAACATAGTAAAAATTTGGCTTCTTGGTAGTTGTCTTTTATCCATCCTGTATATTGGGTATATATAATTTATATGGTTATTTATTCTCTGGACTCCATTTATTCATTCATTTCATTATTTATTTAAAGTCTACCATGTGTCAGGCGCTGTTGCAAGTGAAGGTTTTATAGTATTGAACCAAGACTACTCCTTGCTTCACAGAACTTACATTCTAGGAGAGACAAACTATAAATGAGTAAATAAATTAATAATGCAATTAGGTAGTAAGTATTAAGAATAAAGATGTGAGATGGAGTTTTGGACAAAGTGGTCATAAAACAGCTCTAGGGAGTTATAATGGAGCAGAGACATGAATGCCAAGAAGCAAGCACGCAATAAAGGTCTGGGGAAGAGTTTTCTATAATAGCACTATAATGTTCTTCGTACTTAAATAAACTGTTTTATAGCAGAGGGAGTAATAGCAAAAGTAAAGATCCTAAGATGGCCTTAGGAAAGGCAAGAAGGCTATGGTGACATAAGATGTGAAGACTGTGAAGGCTAAGAGTGAATTTATTTCTCCTGCAAACATTTCAGTAGCGTAGCCCCTGCTGCGAACTAGACAATGCCAGAAGAATTAGGGATGAAAGAAGCAGAAGGCTTGATTCCTGTCCTCAAGTTGCTTGCTTACACTTCAGTGGAGGGTGGGGGGAAGGTAAATGAAGAGAGTGTTAAAGTACAGTAAGATAGTGTTGTAGGACACAGAGGGTCTTGTGGAAGTAGGGACGTGGGCAACTAACTCAAGAAGGGAATCAGAACAGCTCCAAATAACCAAATATTTATGGAACAGAGGTTGAATGGGTTTTCGCATTTAAAGTTTATAACAGCCCTGTGATGTAGGTAGTCTTTTGATCTGCCAAAACAGGTTCAGAGAGGTGAACAGCTTATTCAGGTCAGTAAGTGGCATAGGTAGGCTTTGAGCTCTGAGCTCTCAGCCATCGCATTACCTGACATCCTCCCTCCCCACTGGATTAGATCCCAAACAGGCAAAACCTGACTATTTAGTCAGAGACCTGACCTCTTTTTCCCTTCAGGGGTGTCCAACCTTTTGACGTCTGTGTGCCGCACTGGAAGAAGTGTTTTTTTGGTGCACACATTAGATAATTGTAACACATAATCATAAAAAATCTGATAGCATTTTTAGTAAATTTACGATTATGTGTTGGGCTGCATTCACAGTCATCCTGGGCTGCATGTAGCCATGGGCCACAGGTTCCATACCCCTGCGATTGCCAAATTAAAAAAATGACAACATCCAACACAACAGGAGCTTTCTAGTGTGAATGGGTCAAAATTATACATTTTCTTGTCAGATCAACAAAAAATGCCATCTTTTTTGACGTGCCACAGAATTTTAATAACTAGCTTATGTGTGCCATAAGATGAAAAAGGTTAAAAAATGCCTGGTTTAGTAGAAAGGCTGTTTTGGATAAAAGAATGGTAAATTACATCTTTAGGCTTTAAGTCTGACCTCTTAAGTTTTATTTACTTGGGTTTTTAAAAAATATTTATTTATTTTTAGAGAGAGGGGATGGGAGGGAAACATCAACGTGAGTGCGAAACATCAGTGGGTTGCCTCTTGCACACACCCCAGTGAGGACAAACACACAGCCGAGTCATGTGCCCCAACCAGAATCGAATGGGAGATCTTGCATTTTGCGGGAATGACACCCATCCAACTGAGCCACATCGTCCAGGACTGATCTCTTAAGTTTTAAGTTGCCTTCTAAACCAGGTACCCTTGTGAAAGCACACTTAAATACACAATTTGTGTTTCTTTTTTTTTTTTATCAACCTTTTTGTTAGATTCACTTCTAACCTTTGCTGTTTTATATTGCCACTAAAATTGTTAAAAGCATGATGCACAAGAGTAAAATAGTTAAGAATAAGGCATGTGAGCAGAGACACTAAGAAAATCATATGTTGCTAGACTGTTGGCCTCTGGGAAATTGGGAATGTTTACTCCTTACCTAAAAATAAAAGCAGAAGCATAAAAACTCAATGGTTTGTCTAGTATGTGAAATATCTGTTAATTTTTGTTTCTGGGTACCATTTGCCTGCATTCTAGTCAAGTGTTTTTACTCTGTGTCTCTGAGTACTTCTTTTTTTCCAGGCATAACAAAATGACCAATGAATTCTGCCCTGGATCATCAAAAACTGCACTTTTGCTCAAAGGAAAAAGTCTTACAGGAAAACAATCTCTGGTGGCCAAATTGCAATAATCAAATTAAATATAAGAGTTTTTAAAATCTAACTGTTATTATCTTTGCTTATAGCTTTTTACCTGCACCTACTCAGCTGTCTCAGGACCAGCTTGAGGCTGAAGAAAAGGCCAGGTCCCAGAGATCACGACAGACCGCACTGGTGTCCTCCCGCAGGGAGCCTCCCCCATACGGGCACCGGAAGGGCTGGGTACCCCGGTTATTAGAGGTGAGTATGGGCCTTCAGTCTGGATTTATTAGATTGTGCTGAAATATTTTATAGCACCTTTGTAAAATAAATTTAAACCCTAGAATCTTCACAGATGAGTGTCAGTATGATAGAAATTCTGAGTGTGACCTGTCAAGACATATATTTACTTCTCTCAGAAGATTAATCTTCTTCTTAGTTATTATCATCACTGCTTTGTGATCACCAGAGAATTGTACTAGTTTATATCTCTTCTTATGCCAACTATTAAGCATGTACAAGAGAAACCAGTATACCTTTCATAAATCTAGGGATTATAGCATTTGGAAAATAACGGGAAAGTAAGAGGGAAAAAATGAAAGAATGATTTTATGTATGGATACTTTTCCCTCCCTCCTCCTCCCTACATGCACAGTACCATATAACCCTAAAGAGACAACCTTCCTCCCAGGAGAACTCCAGCAGCATTCCTTTTTCTGATTTTTTTCCCCATTGGGTATAGTGCAGAGAGCACCGACAAGGAGTTTAAAAAACAAAACTGGTTTTGCATCACACAGCGTTAGTATTTGTTTGACTCCAAGTCAGTACTAACCTTTGTTCATCCGTTTTCTTGTCTTCATTTTGAGAATGTTAATATATGCCTAATAAACATATTAGATACATTTTTAAGAGGTGTAAGAGGTAGACTCTGATGGTTGATTTGGAGGCATGAGCGGGTAGGAAAGAATCTAGAATGATCTTTTTTTGCATTTAGTTTGTTCGCAAATAACAAACTTCTTTGGCAATGCCCATCCTCCTGACTACTCAGGATCCTGTACGTCAGTTCAATACATATTCCTTTCCCTAATTCCAAGACACACTTTCCCATACTTGCCCCCTTTTTTTATCTAGGGAAAAAAGCAAGCATTTGATATTTAATTCATTTTGCCTCCCCCAAACCTCTTCTGTATCATCAAGCCTTTTTCTTCTCCCAAAATTCATTCTAACTCCTGCAGATTTTCCTCTTCCGTGTCCCAAGGAATAACTGCCCTGTGAAAAGATTTTTAAAATTTTTCATTGCCTATACCATTTATTGTTGCACCCAGTTATTTTCATTTTATCACTTTGTTGTATTCTGTCATGTGGTTATGATTTTTACACATGTGAGGGGTTCATGCCCATAGCTTTTTTTCATATGTCTCCAAGTGTAATCATAGTGAAAGAATTAAGTATTCATTGGATTGAAACTTGTTGCTCAGCATCCTATGAGAAGCCATCTGTATTCTCAGCCCGTCCCCTGTTTCTCATGCCCCCTGCCTACTGGAACTCATGTAAGTCTAGAAGAGGAATACCCAACTAGATCATGCCTTCTAAAATGTTCTGTGGGGTTTTTTTCCTCAGCTGTTCTCTGGTCCTTAGTAATATTGGAGTGTGAAGGCCCTTTTTAAATGATTTTTGTTGTTGCTGATCATGTAATTTGTGAGAAGCAGAGCAAAATAAAAGATCACCAAGGAGGCTAGTGTGGGGTAAAAAGGTAGCAATTGGTATATCTAATAAAGGACTTGAGTGTCTCTTTTTGAGGTATTGTAGATATTCATTTGGCCTCAAAGATTGCAGGTGGCAAGCATTATATTACATACAACAGAAATCTCATCCTTTCTTCCATTTCAGCATTATGATATTCAAGAACTATTAGCTTTTTAAAATCTTAACTTGACTATCAAAGTTTCCATATATCCTGGTGGAACACAACAGTTTATTTGAAAACCATACCAAAATGGCCAGCTAATCTTGAAATACCATGAGTGTTTCTCGAGGGGAATGAATGTTCTGTAGAAGAAAGCATTTTGTTCTAGGTTTCAAAGTAAAAGCTATGATTTTCTGGCAAGCTTGATAATCATATAATGCCTCATCTGCATTTCTAAAGTGCTTGTTATAGTTGAAGGACCCTAGCAAATCGGAACGTGTGAGAGATTGGTGGTCTGGGTACAGGGAGCACCTTTCTTGGAACTGCTTTAACTGTTTCTGACTAATTTGTAAGAAAATGTCCCCATCAGCTTTATTGTTTACTTTTGAAAATGCCAAACCTTTTTTTAAAGCAATTATGCAGTTATGCATATTTTACCTAGGGTATCGTATATCCATGATTTACTGAAATATTTCTTGAAGGATGAGGTCTTATAAAAGTGGTTCTTTTCATAAATTATTTTCATCAAACTCTCTCTAAATGATTCATTTAAATATGTTTTCCTATCATTTCTTAGTAGTGATTTACCCCCTTGTTTTTTGAGCTAAAAGAAAAGTACTTCTATTCAGTAGGAAATACAGAGGCTTTTTTGGGAGTCAAAAGAGCTGGGTTCAAGTTCTTCATATGCTAGCTGTGAGACCTCAGGAAATCCCCTTAGCTTTTCTAAACTTGAATTTTTCCCATATGAAAATAGGAGGTTTTGAAGAATTATAAGAATTAAATGAAGTAATATAAGTATAAATTATATTTTGTAAGTTATAGTTAGTTACTAATCAAATATTACTTTAACAAAATTATATTAACTTTCATGTTTATTTGATGTTAACATAGCTTTTTTGTATATTAAACTTCATTGACAGACTTTACTTTGTTTGTTCTACTTTAGAATCTTAGTTCTCCTAAATAATTGTATATGTAGTCATCATTAGAAACATGATATGCTTATTTCTGGTTTTCCCTGTTTTGTTTGTTTGCTTCTCATGGAATATTGAATACGAATATCATGTTATTAAAACCAGTTCCAAGAAAAAAAGCCCTTAATATTTCTGCCATAACCATAGCTTGACCTGTTCCTCATTAAGAAAATTATTTATGCTAAAACTAAAAATCTTTTCCTCCTCTTAAATATTTTCCTTAATTTTTCTGTGCTACATATATAAAAGCCAGATTCCTTGCCATGGTCAAGAAGCCCTTTTATAATTTGGTGTTTGTATGTCCATGCAGTTCGTCTGTCTTATCACCTATGTGTCTGGCCCTCTGTCCTGAGTAAGCTACCGCCCCACAGGACTCTCGTTTCCTAGAACACGCTCAGCTTATTCTTGCAGCAAGGCACTTCACCCGTGCTGTTTGGTCTGCCTAGAAGATGCTTCCCGCAGGTCCTCCTGTGACTGACTCCTCCTCGTTCAGGCTTTAGTTCACCTTACCTCTTCACGAAGGCAGTCCCAGCCATAGTATCAAAGGTAGCCCCTCTTCCTGTCTCGGTTACTTTCAAGGCATTTATCACAAAGATTATGCTTTTTATATCTTTGCCCAGTAGAATATACACTCCCCAAGATTAGAAAACTTTTATTTATTGCTATCTCTCTAGCTNTTATTCTTGCAGCAAGGCACTTCACACGTGCTGTTTGGTCTGCCTAGAAGGTGCTCCCCGCAGGTCCTCCTGTGACTGACTCCTCCTCGTTCAGGCTTTAGTTCACCTTACCTCTTCACGAAGGCAGTCCCAGCCATAGTATCAAAGGTAGCCCCTCTTCCTGTCTCGGTTACTTTCAAGGCATTTATCACAAAGATTATGCTTTTTATATCTTTGCCCAGTAGAATATACACTCCCCAAGATTAGAAAACTTTTATTTATTGCTATCTCTCTAGCTTCTTGCATAATAAAATCTTTGTCATTATTTGGTGCATGAGTAAGTATAACTTGAATCTCAAATTACTATTAGATTTTTTATTTCTTTTCAATACATAGGATTTTGGAGATGGAGGTGCTTTTCCAGAGATCCACGTGGCCCAGTATCCACTGGATATGGGACGAAAGAAGAAAATGTCAAATGCTCTGGCCATTCAGGTGGATGCGGAAGGAAAAATTAAATACGATGCAATTGCTCGACAAGGACAGTCAAAAGACAAGGTAATTCTCGATTATTTATCCCCACTGATAATTATTTTGTGAAGAATTTTTTAACTGTATTGAAATAATAAATCTCTATTTAGTGTATGTTAAAGGTAGCAATGAAATTTACTTAGGCTCACTGTAGATAGGACTTTCTAACAATATGAACATGACATTATGACTTCATAATACTACTAACCTTTTTTAAATGCTAGCAAATTTTTAAAAATATAAATCCATATCTAATTTTGCCTAAAGTATCTTCTCTCATATACTTACAAAGTACTTACATACATTGATACCTAATTATTTTATAGTTCATTTGGCTATAATAATTACACAGACTTCTTTTTTTCTTGATCAAGTATAAAACTGGTACTTGGTATTCAGATTTAGGATGGCCCTGCTTATAAAGTAATCCAAAGACCAAAAATAAAATGTACTTAAAATAATCTCATCACAGAACGGCTACACTTAAGCAAGAAACTGTTTTTAAGAAGACCTAGTTTTATTTTGTTTTTCCCATAAATAAATGCTCCAAATAGAGGTAAAAGATTTCTTCAGAGTTGAAGGTATTGGGGAAAATACTTAAAGACCTTCAGTACGTTGCTCGATCTCTTTCCTGGTTTCATTTTACCCTCTAAACTGCAGGAATGATAACCCATCCTTTGTTCCTAGTCCTGGCTGATGAGATTCTTGGAAAACAGTTATGCAGTCAATTTATATCTCAGGTTTCAACTGGGCTCCCTTGGTGTTTCTCCAACTTTTAACTCCTACTCCTGTCTGTCCTCTTTCAGCTTAATAAGGCGACTCTCCATCTATTTCCACATTCGTACCATAAGAAAATTGTCAGCTTTCTCTATCTTGTTCTAGTCTTTTAGTCTTGACTTTTCCTTTCATCTCTATAAGAAAATCTCCTCTCCTACCTAAACCTAATCTTGCCACATGTATTTTAGTGTTTTTTGGATCTCATCCCTTCCCCTTCCCTTTATAACTCCACCTTTTCTTTATTCTTCTTAAGGTTGTACTTTTCACTTCTCTTCTGCAGGCTCCTTCCTGTTAGCATTTGACTGTGCTTGCTTTTCTCATCTTTTGAAAGAAAAGTTTGTCTCTGACTACCTTAAGGCTCCCTCCACCTACTGCCAGATTTCCACCTAATTCTCTTCCCCTTCCTTCAAGCTTCTTGCAGTTGTTTTCTGCTCTCATTGCTTCTTCCCTGTGATATGGCTTCACCTTAACCAGTCTGCTGAGATAGGTCTCTGGTGAAGGTCTTTAAGACTTTTCTTCCTTACAGTGCATTCTCTTTGACTAAAGTAATTCATTCCTTGGCTGATATGTCATTCATGTGCTGACAACTGTCAAATCTGTGTCTGCACAGTTTTCTCTCCTGGGCTCTAGGCCCTTGTAATGGCAGATCTATCTAGATTTCCCTAAGTACTATCTCAAATCCAGAACTAAAGGCATAATTTTTCACTTAATCTGCCTTTCTTATTTTTTAACTCAGTGATACCTTTGTAATTGACTGTACTAAAAGCCAGGGGTCGGTTTTTTCCTTTTATTTTATTGATTAAAAAATACATTAATAATACATTCTTATGGTAAAAGATACCAGTACTTCAAAAGTATATATAGTTCTGCCTACTTCTCCCACTTCCCAGAGGTAGACACTATTACTACAATGATATATAGCCTTCCAGACCTTTGTTATGGATTTCGGTATGTACGTATATGTATTCCCACTTTATACACACACACAAATATATATACCTTTTTTTTACATGAATAAGATTTTAATACCCATAACTTCCATAGACTTGCTTTCTTTTACCTAATAGGTTTTGAAGATCTGTGTTAGTATCTATAGGTTCACTTCATTTTTTAAAAAATTTATATAGAATTAGATGGTGCACTTGTCCCCTAATTTTTTTAAGCATTGGTGGTTTCCATTTTCTTAGTTTTATAAACAGTATCTTATTCAAGACACAAATACAAACATCTTTTTGCACATGAATTTTTTTTTTAATATTTTATTTATTTATCTTTAGAGGGGAAGGGAAGCAGAGAGGGAGAGAAATATCAATGTATGGTTGCCTCTGCCGAGGACACACAATGTATCGTGTGTCCCCTGCCGGGAACTGGCCTGCAACCCAAGCATGTGCCCTGACTGGGAATCGAACCGCGATCCTCTGGTTCACAGGCCCGTGCTCAATCCACTGAGCTACACCAGCCAGGGCCCTGCACATGAATATTTTTGTGTAAAATAAATTGGACTTACTGGATCCAAGAATAATTCAGATTTCACGTATGACACATATGCCAGTATATTCTCTAAAAAGCCTTTGCTTACACCCTGGCTTGTGTGGCTCAGTGGACTGAGCACCTACCTGCAAACTGAAAGGTCTCAGGTTCGATTCCCAGTCAGGGCATATGCCTGGGTTGTGGGCCGGGTTCCTGGTTGGGGGGCATGTGAGAGGCAACTGATCTATGTATCTCTCACACATTAATATTTGTTTCCCTCTTTCTCCCTTCCCTCTCTAAAAATGAATAAATAAATAAAATCTTTTTAATAAAAAGCCTTTGCTTAACAATCATTCCATTTTTGTATGTTTCCCTCAGACTTTCCATCTGTTTAGTCACCATGATCCATCTGTCTTATTTTCTTAACACTGCTCAAGTGTATTCCCTCCTCTGCCACTTAGTTCAGCCCCTATCTTTTTTTGCTTGCATTACTGCGGCAAAATCTGAACCCATCTTCTTGGCATTTGTCTTTGCCTATCTGAGAAAACAAATACATCCATGTTTCTCTGTTTATCTTTCTCTCCTTGAGATCTTGCGCACTTGAAACCTTCCCACAGCCCTTAGGGTAAGAACCAGCCAAGCTCCTTATGGTGTACTTGACCCCTTGTTTACCTTTCTACCCTATACCCTAGCCTCAACTCTCGTTATTAGAAAACTGAAATCCCAAAACAAAAAGTCCAGTTTTAGCCATTCTATTTATTTTCAGTACAAAGTAACCACCATTGTAGGAGGTTGTTAAAGAAGAAAGAACTTCCAGGTATTCCCTATATACCATGAGGAACTACTTGCAGTTCTAGTACAGTACATTCTCTCTCGCCTTGGGAACTGCACAGCCCCCTCCTTAAAGCCCTGTGCTGAGAAAAGCCCTCCCCCTATTCTTTGTCTAACTAAACAACTTATTGCTCTCAAATTACAGCTTGCTCGTCACTATTCCAGGATGCCCACCCTGATCTTCCTTGGCTAGATTAGGAATCTTCCTCCCTGTTACCTATATTTACTGTATCATAGCAGTCATCACCTTTTGTTGTAACTATTCATTAACTAGTGGTCTGTCATTGGCTGTAAACTGTTAGAGGTCAGAGATTATATTTCCCTCTTAGGCACCTAACGTAGTGCCTGACGCCTTGACACAGTCATTCCCCGGTGTTCGTTGGAGGAATGATAGCAGTTTTCATTGAGTAATAGAAAACTGCTTCTGAAGCCAGTTAGGAAGCATTGTCTACTCCTGCAACAGGAAAAACAGATCCCTACATATGCTGGACAGACACTGACAATTTACCCTGTGTGATGGAGACCTTCACTCCAGCTGCCTCCGTTTTGGTGCATCTTTCCATCTTGGGAATAATCACTGTTTTCTGATATGCGCTGCCTCTCCTCTCTCATCTGTTAGGAAAAAGCATTTTAGGACAGTAATTTGGCATTGGCAGGTCATATGATTTTTGAGTGAAATACAGTTTTAGTCCATTTTGCATTATATTCCAGGATTGGCAACCACGAATTTTATCTGATTTCCAGAGAATAGCTGAAAGTTTTTTTCTTTCTCTAACAATCATGTATGTTGGTAATTATTTTGTATTAAAAGTCGAGTAGAAATGTTAAAACTGAACTGTTTCAGATTTCAGTCTCTAAAGAGTTGTTCCTTTTACAGTGAAAGCCTTACATGTTTGCCATAATGCAGGCACCAGAAATGAACCCAAAACTAGTAGTTTATAGAGGGTTCACTCTCGGGTTCTGAGGGAATCTATGCATGTGTAGGGATAGGGTATGAAAGCTCTACCTTTTAATTTTGCTGTGAACCCAAAACTGCTTTAAAAACATAGTCTTAAAACCAATGACTGCAAAAGAGCACAATGAAGACTCTTTTAAAAAAATGAATGGAGTATTCAGTGAATGTGAGAAGACAGATCCTGACTAGAGGGACTTTCTGGACTGTTCTAACATTGTTTTGGGCGGATGTAGTTCCTTGCTGGACTCCATGCCCTGGAGTATACACTTAAATTCTTTGTACAGGTTTTATCAGTATGTACTTTAATTTTTTAATTGGATAAATTAACATATGGAATTTTTAATGCATTTAATAATTCTACATTAACTGAGTACCCACTATGCATTGGCATTTGGAGGTCAGGACACTTCTTGATTATTTGGAACTGTCTTGAGCATTGTATAACATTTAACGTAACTGGCACTACCTTTTAAATGCCATTCCTATTGACTTAACCAGACATACCTCTCATATTTGCAAAGGCCTGGAAAGGGGAGTTGGAAGTGCCAGTAATATTCTATTTTAAAATCACTGGTTTTCCTAATTTAGAAGAAGAAATTGGCTACTAAATATACAAAATGAGTTTTTAAAAATCTTATTCAGGAAGCTGATATGCCTAGTTCTTTACATAGGATGAAAATAGTTTGTTGAATTATTGAACTTACAGTATAGTACAGATACTTCTGATTTATATCAGAAGAATCAGTATTCTTCAGAAAACAGAGAGCTCTCAATGAAATATTGATAGAACAAGAATGGAAAATGCTAATGCTGAGTGTAAGAGGTGAAGAACAGGGCAGGTTTCCAAGGGATAATATTCTAGGGCAAGTCTGTTGTACATATAAAGTAAATCCTGTGTGCAAGACTTAACAGTAATACAAAATTGAGAGGGAAACCATTTTTTGAAGTAAATTTTGGTAGAACTATCAAGATACTTTTCAATTGTAACTTGGGTGATAAGTCTTGAAATAAAAAGCCTTGGTGTTTACAATTTTCCTTCCAAAATAGTTCCATAGGAAATTTCCCATGATACTACCTAAAAGATGCCTTGAACCTCTACTGCCTCCCCAAATCCAACAACTTTAATCCCCAAATGATTTTGTATGCTATTTATTACCTTGTTCGTGTGATTTCACAAACCAGCTTAACCTAAAGGTAGTGTTTTCTTTCTATCTCTGAAGTAGGGCTATGCCATGTGGCCCTTATAGTAATAGCCTTAAACATATAACATGCATTATAATGCACATATATGTGCACACGTATAACATATATGCACATGTGTTGATAGCCATCAACATATTCTGTAAACAAGAGTATATTTATAGTCTTGTCCTTTAGTCAGTCCAGTTCTTTGCCAGCTTTCAGTAATTTAAAAAAAAATTTGTTCCACGGATGAGTTACTTACTGGTTTATCTTTTCACAAAGCTCATTTGTGCTCCTGATACCTTCAGGAATTTTTTGTATTTTTCAGATAACCGTCCCCAGCCCCTTTGCCTCCTGGGATATACTGAATTTCTTCAGCACATTCGGTTCTCTGACAGTAAAAATTGGGGTTTATGTTAATTACCATGGAGGAATCTTGCTCTTCGGATGTCCTTCACTTAGCTTTGCGAGCTGCTAGAATCTTACTGACGCTCATTTAAAGGGTTATTAACTTTGGAATACCCAAATAAGACGCAGTAAATGGCTCTTGTATGCTAAATTAGTATTGAAACTTTATGTTGAGCATGTATGACTACCAGGGAGCCATTTACTTAGAAACTCTTCTTATAATGATTGCTCTGTAAAAGTAATTAACTCCTCATAGTCTGGTATTATTTTCTAGAGAATTCCTGTATAACTTTAGATTTTGTCATGTAGATTTTTTTCATCCTGGTGAAAGATGAGACTTTTGGGGTCAGTGACTAGCTGCTTGATCTTCACGCACAGAGCCTCACTCTTCTCGACTGGAGTGCGCCTTAGGGTCCCTTCTGTAGTGCGCACTTGGAGGTTGGTGGCGCTAGCAGCTCACACATAGTACATGTTTTGTCGTAAATCGTCTCTGCTTCTTACCTGCTCCCTTGTCTACTTCCTGAGAAGAACGAGCTAGAGATTTTAGTCTCTCAACATGAGAGTTTTTTTTCTGGGAAATTAACAGCTAATAGAACATTAAATATGTTCTCACCTTCAGTATGAAATACAGCAGCACTAAAGTTCATAAATTCCTTCTTTTGTACAACAAAATATTGACTGAATGCCTCCTGTGGACCAGACATTGTTACAGATACTTTGTGAATAAGCGATTCCCCATCTGTAATGTAGGTATAATCATTGTGCCTATCTCATAGTGTTGCCGTGAAAGTTAAGTTGGTTAATATGTATAAAGCGGAAGAACAGAGACACAAAATAAGTGCTTAATAAACATCAGCTTTTATTATTGTTACTACTTTAATAGGGGACACAGATAAACAGTAAAACAGATAAATACTTTATACTGAGAGCAGAGCTTTGAAGACAGTGAACAGAGTGCTGTGACACTGAATGATTAGCTGTGTTAGTGAGGGTAGCCCGGGGCTGCCTAAACCAGTGCACGTATGACCTTTGAACTGAGACTTGGAAATTGGGAACTCACTTGAAGAACTGGGAACAACACTTTTATAAAGGCCCAGAATTGGGGAACAGCATGTTGTGTTCAAAAAACAGAGGAGCCCATGTGACTGAAGCACAATGAACGAGGGAGTGAGAGGTACAGAGGGAGGTTGAAGCTGTAGGCAGAACCGGAACAGGCTGTATATGGGTCATGAAGTGGTTTTTGTTCTGATTTAGAGTAGGAAATTAAGAATAGCATGCATTTCCTTTAGCAATTTTAAGGCATGTTGTGACAGAAAGCAATTATTGACGTAAGACTTTGACTTATAGTAGTAAATAGGGTTTTTTGCAGAAAAATTTTAAAGATTTCAGGTACCCAGAAATTTGGTCTTACATATTCATAAGTAATCCCTGATTCAAGCAGCAAAATGTAGAAAGCTATTTGTTGAATTTCTAGTACCTCTTTTTTTTTCTATAAAATCTGTCGTGTAAGTTTTTATGAACGTATTTGAGACGTATAGATGGACACAAAAGTAAGATTTCATTTTTTTGTCCAGGGCCTACCTCATCAGTGTCAGCCTGATGGAAACCATGTTGAGTCTACAAGAAATCACATAGCAGTCCTGAATTTGGATAATGGATATAAAATAAGCTGTGTATATAGAATGTATTTTGAGGAGTTTTTTTCATGTCAAAAATCTCATAAGATTTTTAACAATGGTACATGCTCCTTTTCTTACTGTGAATCGATTTAATGCCAGAAACAAACAAACATTGTAAGTAGGGTGAGTCAATGAAATTTTCCAGGCCCAGTGAATTTGGAAGTACTTGGTAACCTGACTTAAATTCTGATGAGCTCGTAATCCAAAATAATGGTGCTATAGGCAGTTTATATCATCATTAATTTCAAGTCCTGGTAAGTCTCAAATATAGGGATCATTGATGCATAAGATTTTGTTGGCACAATTTATTTGGATCTTAAATAATTTAAATGCATGATGTCAAAGGAAAGTTATTAACTTATATAGCCAAGGCAGCAGTTTGTATATTATTTTACATCTCTTTGGTTTTAAAATCTAGACAAAATATTTGTCCTAAATTTATACATTTGCTGAGAGGACATGTTGACTTCTGAAATGACTTAATGAGGTTTTTTGTTTTGTTTTGTTTTTTCATTCTCTGCTTTTCTTAAGTCTGCTTCTGTTTGAACATTTCAGGTCATTTATAGTAAGTACACTGACCTGGTTCCCAAGGAAGTCATGAATGCAGATGACCCAGACCTGCAAAGGCCTGATGAAGAAGCTATTAAAGAGGTAACTGGGAATTGCCATACAGAATTATTTTAGGTGACCTTTTACATCTTTATTAAATTCCAAACCACTCAATATGGTTTTCCATATTTCAGATAACAGAGAAGACACGGGTGGCCTTAGAAAAATCTGTATCGCAGAAAGTTGCTGCGGCCATGCCAGTTCGAGCAGCTGATAAACTGGCTCCCGCTCAGTATATCAGGTGTGAATTGTGTCTGGAAGTCTCAGTTTCATGTCAGACTTGGTTGGACTTGGGGATCCTGGTATTCTTTCACTGTCCTATTTAGTCACAATTGTAAATGCAGTTTTTAAATGATGACTTGAAGCCTGTTGACTCTGTGCAGTTGAAAGAAAAAAATTCAAGGTACCACTTTTAAGATACTAGTTACGCTATTTTCAAAATATTTTGTTTTTAGAAAAGTAAGTTACTTAGCGTATATCATCCAAACCACAATTACTACTTATGGTTTTCCACTTATATAGTAGATATTATATGTTTACATAATATTTATAAGATATATTAATATATTGGCAATGTTATATAATACAGTGCTATTATATAATAATAAAATATATAGTGTTGATAGTATTGTATTAATATTATTTATATAACAGTAAACATCCTTATTATTTTTTCAGATTTTGAGGGGTTTCACTCAATTAAATATGTGGAAAGATGAATCACAAATAGGTGTTAAAGGAAAATTGAGAGTTGGTAGGGCTGCTGCTATTATTCTTTCTCTGCTCACAACCTATAATTAATCAAAAGCTCCAAACTGTAAGTTGCCTGCTAAGAATATTATGGATCATTTTTTTCCTCAAATGCAGACCTAAAAAATAGGTACTATTTTCTAGACCTCTTATTTGTGAAATTGAACACGGTGCCATCCATGGTGGAAAATGGACAGAGATGGGTTACTAGCACTAATATGACTTGAGTTTACATTTTGCTTGTAACTCATAATTGCTGTTAGTTCTCTTATCTGCATTGCTATCTGCTCTACAATTTTCTGATAATACTTTGTGAAAGAATCGATGATGCAGTTTAGCTTAGGATTATAATTGCAGAAAAATACTTAGGGAAAGCTTGATCTAGCTATACCTTTTGTTTCATTTGTATTCCTCAGATACACACCATCTCAGCAAGGAGTGGCTTTTAACTCGGGAGCAAAACAGAGGGTTATTCGGATGGTGGAAATGCAGAAAGATCCAATGGAGCCTCCAAGGTTCAAGTGAGTAGGTGGCTTTATGGGAACAAACCACTATTCTTAAAAAAGATGGCAAAGGAGAAAAATGTACATTAACAGGTAAATGGATAAATAGATTGTAGGACTTCTATACATGGAACACTATTGAGCAGTAAAAGGAATAAATTTTAATACAATAGCATGAATGCATCTCAAAATAATTATGCTGAGTTAAACACCAGACAAAAAGAATTACATGCTGTGTAATTCAATTCTTATAAAACCCTAGAAAATTCAAACTAATCTGTAATGAGAGGAAATAGATCACTGGTTACCTGTGGAGATGGAGGGGAGGACAAAGGAGATGAGAACAAGAGGTTATGCAGACCTCTGACCAGTATGGCTCATTTGGCTGGGCATCGTTCTGCAAAGCAAAAGGTCACTGGTTCAATTCCTGGTTGGGGCACATGCCTGTGTTGCAGTTCAGTCCCCAGTTGGGGCCTTACCAGGAGGCAACTGATCAATCAGTGTTTCTCTCCCTCCCTTCCCCTCTCTTAAAATAAATAAAAATATATATATTTTTTATTTTTAAAAAAAAGGGCATACAGAAACTTCTGGAGATGTTAGGTGTGTTCATTTTGACTAATGATGGTTTCATAGGTAAATACTTGTGTTGAACCTGAATCAAGTTGTATACTTTAAATATGGATCTATAATTAGTTGCATGTCAGTTATATTTTAATAAAGCTGTTTTCTAAATGGGAAAAAGTATACTATTCTATGAAATTATAACAGAATTGTGGAGATAAGCTAGGTAGTGATGATGACAAGGTTGGCCATGTTTTAGTAATTGTTGAAGCTGAGTGATTGGTGTATTATAAGATGGGCATTCATTAAACACTCTGGTTTTGTATACTCTGTTTTTGTATGTGTTTGAGGCTTTACGTAATAAAAAAAATGAGGAGGGGAGACTTGAGACTTAACTAACTAAAAAGCTAAAAGGGAAAAAACTATAACACTCTGTGCTTTCATTTGTACATCAGGATTAATAAGAAAATTCCCCGGGGACCACCTTCTCCTCCTGCACCTGTCATGCATTCTCCTAGCCGAAAGGTAATCTTTGCCATTTGTAAAATCTTATTTTGTATTCATGACTATTAATTCAATAAATAACTTTCCATAGAATAAAGTCTGTATGGCTGTACAGGTACATTTCTCCACATTTACATGTTGGGTTTTTTTTTTTATTTGTTTTTCAAGATCAAATAGGAACCTACTCAAGACTGTAGTGTATAGTTCCAGAGTGCTCATGAAAATCTATGTAAAATATTAGCTGTTTGTTTTATTATTAACCTAACTCCTGCTTTTAATGGAATGAACAAGGCCTGCTGACATGAAGAATGTTATTATAGTTATAGGATGTGAGTACCCGAGATCGTTAGGTCTCTAATTGATAATCTGAGTGGCTTTTCTTTTCTTAGTGTGTTTTATTACCCAACAAAACAAGTACTCATCTGAAAGAAGTCACATCACTTTAAATATGGAAAAATACTAACCAGTATTTATAACTGTCAAACATACTTAGATTATTTTCTGTTTTTTATATTAAAGTTATTACTAGACTCCATGTAAAAAGGAACATAGTATATAGTGCTACTAAATAAATGGAATGAGTCTTTGCCTAAATTAGCCTTTGACTAAATTTATCCTTGTATCTATCTCCCTTTGAAGAAAATGAGTACACCCGGGTTTTTAGCTGAACTATAAATCTAAGAGTGTCTCCTCTTCTGCTCTTTTCTCAACTCAGATGACTGTGAAGGAACAACAAGAGTGGAAGATTCCTCCTTGTATTTCAAACTGGAAAAATGCAAAGGTAATTAAGTTGTTACAAAATCAGTCTCTTAGTATTAGAACCTACTGGAAAACACCCAGGAGGGAGCTTCAGCCTAGGTAACTTCAGGCGAAACCTCAGTGTCTTACTTAGCTGAATGTTTTCATAAAGGGACACCCAGCCCAGTATGCCAGGGACATGGGTACCATAGGCTCTTAGTCATCAGAAGCACATAGAGAAGGAATAGGTAGGATTAAAAAAAACACATCAGTGAAAGATAGTACTTTTTAGAAAACTCAAATTTACATATAAAATTATTTTTTAAAAAATTAAGTCAATTTAAATGATTATGTGACATACAGCGAATACTAGATATATTTAGTGCTTCAATTTTTCAAACTATTTGCTTTGCAAGCGTAAGTTAGCATGCAAGCTAACATCTATAGCATTGCAAACATAAGTTATTTAAATCCTATATATCTATTGTACTAGCTGCCAAAGCTTCCAGAAGTCTATAAAATGATGTGAAATAATCTTCCTAATCATTATTTCCTTATTTCATGATTCTGTTTTGGATGGGTGAAGACCACTTTAACCCATGGATTACATGTACTCATAAATTATTCCCTGGAGGAATTTATATACTTATCCTAAAACAAAAGAATTGTCATGTGGTTTAATTGGGGTGATTAATATGTAGGAACTATGTGGTATTTTGAGCTGATTTTGTAACACATCCTTGTGTCAGAAATAAACACCTTGGATAAGAGGTCAACATTTGGGAGTGTAGTTAGAAATTTGGAAAAACACAGCTAAGTCTGGAAGTTACATGGGTGTTCAAGCATATTCCTTGAATTGTTGAGATAGAACGCAAAATTTCAGAACACAGAATCTCAGTTGTCTAGCAAATTTTATCTTTTTTCCATTTACTAAAACTTACAAGGCTCCAAGAATCTGACAAAATATTTAAACAGTACTGCAGATTATATTACCTATAGATACTATTATTTAGTTATTTTTTCCACCTTTATGTGACTGTTAACATTTACTCAAGGAACAAATATTTAGCTATTTGATAGTGGTTTTCCTTTTGTTACAATTCACAATTATTTACATGAGAATCTATTTTCTCAGAACGTGAGCTCTGAAATCATACTGAGTTTAAATCCTAGCTCATCCACTTATTTAACTGTATGTCCTTAGGAACATTACCCAACCTCTCTATTTTAGTGCCTGTCTCTATGAAATGGAAACAATAAGGTCACCAGTCTTGCAGAGAGTTACTATGGAGGTTAAATGAGACCATAATGTGTCAAGTGCTAAACAACCCTCCACACAAAGCACTCAGTATTAGCCGCTGCAGTTGCATAAGTGTGAAGAAAAGTGTAAGGAAGAGAAGTCCAGCTAAGTGGTTGTCGGAATGGACGTATTTAAGTATAATTTCAAAGACATCATTGTTGTTCCTGTGCAACTGACATTTTCTGCCTGCGTCACACACTAGGGTTATACAATTCCGTTAGACAAACGTCTGGCTGCTGACGGAAGAGGACTGCAGACCGTTCACATCAATGAGAATTTTGCCAAACTGGCTGAAGCCCTCTACATTGCCGATCGGAAGGTTGGTCTGCTATAATTTAATTGTAAATCCTCCTGAGAATTTGTAAATACGTTCTAGGGTACCTTAAGACTCTGTTATTTTAGCTGTGGTACTGAGTACCTAGAGAACCTCAGCTGTGGCATGAGTGCCAGCGAGGGCGGGTGCTGGCTGCAGCTCTGTACCTGGTCTCAGCCTTCGTGGACTCGATTACACCCCCACTGCTGGCAACCCAGCTTCCTCACCACATTTCAGAATGATAGATTGCCTAGTAAAGACTGATACCATTTTGCGAAGATTGCCAGCTACTGTTACTAGGTTTCATAATTTTCCTCTATTTTAGATGTAGATGTCCCCCAGAAGGTCAGTAGCAGGGACTGACAAACTCTTTGACAAGTCTAATGGTAAAGACAGTGGCATTCTAGTATTGGCTGCCAATTAATATTAAGGATTAATTTGTGACTTTGAAAATCACATAAATCATGCATATGTTTAGAATATAGAAAAGTATTACATCGAGCACCCTTATAAAAATTCTGTTGTACATTAAGGTTTTACGTATCTTGAGGTGACTTGATCGATTTTGAAAATATAACCAGTTCCCCTTATGTTATTGATACTGAAAATTACTTTGGATTGTCTTTAATTTCTTTTTTTGGATTGTTTCTAAGAAAGCATTAACGAAGCACTGACTTTCAAGATTTGGGGGGTGTTGGGGGATGGTCTATAGTTTTAACTACTAAGACATTTCTCAGAGTGTAAAATCCAAGTTTGTAGTGCTCTCTAGTCAAGCTGTCTTTTAGTGGGCAAGAATCTTTGTTCTAAGCATCAACAAATCTGAATTCTGTGTAACTGCTTTCTCAAGCTGGATTTCAGTCAGGGAGTTAGATAATAGCTGTAATTTTTCCCTCAGTAGTGTCTTATTAACTTCTGGCTTCACTAACAGGCTCGCGAAGCTGTGGAAATGCGTGCTCAAGTAGAGAGGAAGATGGCTCAGAAAGAAAAAGAGAAACATGAAGAGAAACTCAGAGAAATGGCCCAGAAAGCCAGGGAGAGGAGGGCTGGGATCAAAACCCACGTGGAAAAGGGTATGGCATTCTCATTACCAAATTGAATTTATTTTGTAAGTAATATGTATCTCATTTTAGAAAATCTCTATTGATTTTTACTGCATACAAAAGTAGCATATACATAAAAAGAAAATGGAGTATTTTAGAAATTGTGTAAAAATGAAAGAGTAACTTCTCCCTTATTAAGTTGAGATAGCAAAAAATAAAGTTATATGTTTAAATGTAGGTGTTCAGTGTGGGACTACAGTGGAAGTTTTTAAAGTTCCAATCCATATACTTAAAAAAACTGCACATTACTCAGGTGATAGCCTTGGTTTTCTCTTGTTGAATTTTTCTTGAAAGTTAGAAAGGAAGTCTCCATGTGAATAATTTAGCTCCACCATATGATAAAATAACCCAGAGTTTTTCTGTCTTGTAGGCTAATATATCTCTAATTGTTAAATCTGCCTGGTTTTTTTCTCTTGCTTTGTTTAGTGGTCTGCACTGGAATGTTAATAATGAATTAACATTATTAAATGTAGAATGAGAAGAGTAATTTAATTCAAGAAAATTGTGAGGGTAGTTATTTGTTTCATTAATAAATCCTTAACTAGTACAATTTTATTCATTCGTTCAGTTCATATTGAACACCTACTACATGCAAGGTTATTTTCTAGATACAAGGTATTCACTAGACAGGTGGGGCCTGAGTATAGTAATGAACATTCTAGGGAGTATAAACAGACTCAGAAAAGTTAAGTGTGTAATGTATTAGAAGGTAATGGTCACTATGGAAAAAATAAAACAGCCCTGGCTCAGTGGATTGAGTGCCAGCCTGTGAACCTAAAGACGGCTGGTTTGATTCCTGCACAGGGCACATGCCTGGGTTGTGCCCGGGTACCCAGGTTGGGGGCATGCAAGAAGCAACTGGTGGATGTAACTCTTGCGCATTGATGTTTCTCTCCCTCCCTTCCCCTCTCTTTCAAAATAAATAAATATTAAATAAATAAGTAGATTTTTAAAAAAAAAAAACAGGGAAGGGGGATAAAAGTGCCAGAAGGAGAGGGTAGCCACAATAGGCCTTACTTCTGAGATGGTACCATTAGCTCAGAAAACTTGAAGGATTTAAGGAAGTGAACCATGTGCCTATCTAGAAGAGCATCCCAGATAGAAGAAATAGAAGCGCAAAGGCCCTGACTTGGGAGTATGCCTGGTGTGTTCAAGGAAAAGCAGGGAGGCCAGAATGGCTGGATTGGAGTGAGAAGGGAGAGTAGTAAGAGATGAGGTGCCAGAGTCATTAGGGCAAATAGGAAGAGTAGTGTCCAGATGATTTTAGCCCCTGTAAGAACATGTAGCTAAGTAAAAGTGTGAACTTTTACTTCAAGATGGGAAGCAATGGAAGGGTAGTGAGCAGAGTGATATGATCTGACATGTGTTAGAAGGCTGTGGGATGGGCAGGGAAACCTTTGGAAGGCTAGTGCATTAATCCAGATAAGAGATGGTGAGAGTAGTGAAAACATGGTCAGGTAGTAGATGTGTTTTTGGAGGTAGAGCTGACAAAATTTGCTTATGGATTGGGTAGAAGTATGAGAGAAAAGCAGGCGTCATGGATGACTCCAGAAATTTTGACTTGAACAATTAGGAACAATTGAGTTGCCATTTACTAATATTGGAAAGACTGCACAATGTAGAGGTTTGGGAGGGAGAGATTAGGTGTTTAGACGTTGACATGATAAACTTGAAAGGTAGGTACTGAGCAGGCAATTAGTTAATAGCAGTCTGGAGTTTAACCCTACAGAAGTAACCAGGATTTTAAGTAGTGATCCACTTCATTGAACCATGTATAAATGACTTAATGAAGCAAGATATAAATACCTGCCTGTTGCACATGTAACCACTGAAGGTAATTAGAAGTAAAACTTCCCTGCATCGAAGTTCTCTAAACTAATAAGAAAAAACCCAGCAGGATTCTTCTTGAGAAATGAATTAAATTTTTGAAAAGGCTATTGTTGTATATTAATAAAAACTAACATTTATTGAGAGGTCATCATGGCAGGTATCACTTGAGCACTTTACCTGGATTACCTGGTATAATCCTACAACAGCCAGATGCAGTGGTACCATTTGCATTGCATCGTCACCGTTTTTACAGAGAAGGAGACTAGGGCTCGGAGTGGTTAAGTAATGCACACAAGGTCACGTTGCCAGTCAGTGGCAGAAACAGAATTTGAATCTAGACAGGCTTTCTCCAACAGTCATGCTCTTATCTACACTATACCTTCAGGCTAGAGAGAACAGAGAAAATGAAGATAGACATAAACACAGTAGACAGAGATCATGATGCAGCCAGCCCCTATGGCCACAAGCAAAGCTAGCAGTCTTTGAATATATAAGGGTAAACTTACACATAATTTTTTTTCCTGACAGGTTATTACAAAAATTATAAAACACATTGAAAAGTAGAAAGAATTGTAAAATGAACACCCATATCTCTATCATCTACATTCTACAGTTAATAATTATTTTTAATAATTAATGTAGCTAAATTTGCTTTATCACATATCTACCATCTCTTTATCTTTCAATCCACCTTACTACTTTGGTGAATTTCAGAGTAAGTTAAAAACATCAGTACACTTTACCCCTAAATACTTAAGTTGCATGCATGATTCTGGAATTCACATTAAAAAATTAAACCAGTATACTGTTGGATTTAAATAAATTGCAAGTAAGATAAAAGGGCTGACTGTCACTACAATAAAGTTCATAGAATTTTTGTCTAAGATTAAAGATTATATTCTCTTGTTCAACATATTATTAATGGGTAATATAGTGATGAAGATATTTTCAACTCTTTCCACACAGAGGATGGGGAGGCACGTGAGAGGGATGAAATTAGGCATGACAGGCGGAAAGAGAGACAGCATGACCGGAATCTTTCTAGAGCAGCTCCTGATAAGAGGTAGGTACTGTTTGAGGTAAACAGGAATTACGAAGACTGGCCTTTGTGAATCTTTTAGAGAGGCTTAGTGCACTGATACCAGTGTTGCTTCTCTTTGGTTTGATAGCTTAATAAATTAGCACGTATTTTCTTGCACTTTACCTAACTTGTCTTAACAGAAGAATTGACTATCCATGGAAGTCATCTTTTCTCCCATCACCTTGTAGGGTCAGCTAGACTTGAGAAAGATGAGGATATAGAAAAGGAAATTCAGATCATGTTTATGAAAGGAGGTACTGGGCAGGAGGACTGTTCTGGTCTGTTCTCTTCCAATTTCAAATGATGAGACAGATTTACTATGTGCCTGTTCCTCTCGACGGGAAATAGGCTGTGATGCCTTTATTGAGATCCTTCTACATGCAGAGCACTCCAGGAAATACAGTGGGAGCAAAGCACGTTTCCTAAGAAGTGAAAATTGGTCTTTTCTCATGAGCAATCTCACTTAAAATTCAAAATGGCAGAGCTACTGTATAAAACGATTTGAGGAAATTGACAAAGCACTTTTTTTTAAATCAAGATAGCTGACATAGTTGACATATAGACAAAGCACTCCTAAGAAGCACAGAGTTGTATAGAACAGACTTCAAATAAAGTAGGGATTAGTGAAGTTTGTAGTTCACCAAAGGCTGAAGACTGAAATTGCTGAAAAGTTGAGGAAATGCTATAATATGGAGGTGAAATTCTGAATGAGGGTTAAATGCAAATATAAAACATTTTTCGCCTGGCTGGCGTAGCTCAGTGGATTGGGCGCAGGCCTTCGAAACAGGGTTGCCAGTTTGATTCCCAGTCAGGGCACATGCCTGGGTTGCAGGCCAGTTCCCGGCAGGGGACGCACGAGAGGCAACCATACATTGATATTTCTCTCCCTCTCTCCTTCCCTCCCCCTCTAAAGATAAATAAAATCTTTAAAAAAAAAAAACAAAACACTTTCTAATGATCAGATTTCAAGACTCATCCTATGAGCAGATACAGTCCATTTTTTCAATTCATAAACATGAAGATGATTTTTCTGCTGGTGGTGTTCTTCGTTGTTTAATGGCATATTTCATCTCCCTGGACAAGTGAAGTCATGGGAAAGCAGAAAATTTGAATTTAGAGTTGTGGGTAAATGTACAGTGTAGAAGGAGGAGGAATGAAGTGTGAAAGCACAGTTAATACACTTTTGGTCTGAAATTCGTAAGCCATAAAAATCAAAATAGCTCTGCATAAATTGGGCCCTTAAAACCAGCGAAGTGGCTATGAGAATTGATAACAGAAAAACTGTAAACTGGTAATTGGATGAAAATCAGGGGGTCTATAGAAATCATTTCAAGATCTGAGTTTATAGCAAAATAAATGACAGTTACCATGGTTTCATTGTGATGTAGATTGCATTACATACAGAAACAGCAGAGGAATTAATATGAATGTCAAAAATCATACTGAGTAATTCAGTCATTGATGTGCTTTCCTAAAAATTTTAACAGGATAAAAGTACTAAATGTGTGATTGGCTAAAAAAAAGAACTGATTCTAGCTTATTGAAAATGATTTGTGTGATATACTTAATTTGTATCCAGTCCCCCTCCCATCCCCATCTAATAATAGCAAATATAGACTACCCCAGTTTCATATCTCAGCATGTGTTGGAAGGTGACTGCTTGTATTTTAAAGACTTCCATGTCAAGAATGAGTCTCTTTGCAATTCTTCTCAGCTAATAGGAGGACATAAGTATAAAACCCTACCTCTTTTAATAATCAACTATCTGAAATGCTGTAAAGGCTGCCAGCCCGATTATGCATTATCAGAGAATATGTTCATGAGATGTTAACAGGACATTCATTTCCTTTGCTTCTGAGATTGGTTGTATTTTTAAAATTGAAACTCAGCTTGTCTGTGAAGGCTTCTCCATTAGTGACATTGTATTTCAAAACAGGTCAAAACTGCAGAGAAATGAAAATCGAGATATCAGTGAGGCCATTGCACTTGGTGTACCCAATCCTCGGACTTCCAATGAAGTTCAGTATGACCAAAGGCTGTTCAACCAATCCAAGGTACAGTAGAAATAGTGTCTTAAGTGTTGGTATGAATACCGATCCTTTGGGAAAAGCATATGAGCATAGCATAGATTTAGATAGGTGTGCTAGCATGATGACAGAAAAAATTGGAAGTTGCATGTTGTAAAGAGACAAGAAAGATGAAACACCTCTAATTTTGACCTTTTACAATTACCTAAGAATCGAGACTCTAGTAAAAAATGAAAGAGATTAGGTTATAAAACTTGGTTCTGGTATGTTATTCTTTTATTTCTAAAATAGAGCCAGTGTCCTACAGGAGTATCTCTTCATTTTTGTTGAACTTTGAAAAAAAGTTGTAATGCTACTGGAACACATAAACTTGGGATCTTTAAAAACTGAAATGTTAAAGGGACTTAATAAGAAAAAGAAGATAAAAATATGAACAGTGAAAGGACAGCAAACTCACAATTATTAACAACCACACCTAAAACAAAAGCAAACTAAGAGGACAGCTAGGTCAGGAGCAGAACCATAGAAATGGAGATCACATGGAGGGTTAGCAACAGGGGCGTGGGAGGAGGAGAAGAGGGGAGAAGGTAGAGAATAAGTAGCATAGATGGTGGGGAGAAAATAGACAGGGGGAAGGGCAAGAATAGTAGGGGAAATATAGAATCTAAAGAACTTGTGACACATGGACATGAATGAAAGGGGGAGGGGAATGAAGGGGGGGAATAGGACAACTGTAATGGCATAATCAATAAAACATTTTTAAAAAATAGAATGTAAAAAAAAACCTGAAACTGTGTAAAACTGGATTAAAATTACTCAGGAAACCTTATTTCTAGTACCAGTTGTCATTAACTAGCTAGGACACAGTACGCTGAAGTAGTGTATAGTACCTTTGTGTTTTAATTCATGCAACATTGGTTATTTACTCTGCATGACTAAGATCAAAGATAGGTGTGCCTTTGCCCTCAAAGAACACTTAAGACTACTGGAGAAGATGACATGTGTATATAAATAAAGACGAGGCAGACTGTGTTAAAAATGTAGAAGTATAAAGTTCTACTGGGTGTAGAGGGAGAAAAGTTGATTGTGACTTGGAGGTTTTAGAATCTGAAGGTAGTGCCCAGACCTGTATAGCTCAGTTGGTTGGACATTGTCCTACAAAGTGAAATGTTGCTGGTTTGATTCCCATTCAGGGCAACACACCTAGGTTGCTGGTTCAGTCCCTGGTCAGGGTGCATTGGAGAAGGGCAACTGGTCAATGTTTCTCACATCATTATATCTCTACCTCTCTCCAAAAATAATTAAAATCCTTAAAAAAAAAAAAACTAGAGATAGCATGAGTAAGCTCTTCTACTTATTAAGTTACTGGATGCTTTTTATATTGCAGGTATTGTTCTTTTACTTATATTATCTTACTTAACCTTTACAAAAACCCCATGAGTCACACTGTTATTACCTGTTAAAAGATGAGGAGATTGTGACAAATAAAGGTTTAGCTAGTAACTAATGGAACTCAGATTTCAAACACCGGCAGTCTTGACTCCAAAGCTTGTGTTCTTAAACATGCAATGTCATCATACCAGTCTGTGCAAAGGGGATTAGGAATGAAAGCTCTGCATAAGTAAATATTTGACAGTCACCCCTTACAAGCTTAGGTTTAAATGTTGTGATGAAAAATTTCCTAAATATATGAAACAGGTTTAAGATTTTCATTATAAACTCTATTATCATGCTATAATAGTGATGTTCTCGGGCAGTTAAGAGGTATGTTACTCTACATCAGGGGCCATATTAGCCTCCTCGCAGTTGCCTTCAAAGGGCTGAATGTAATTTCAACTCCTTAACAGTTAAGGAGTAGTTACATTCAGGACTGTATAAATGTAACTATGTAATGTAACTATTCCTTAACTGTTAAGTAGTTACATTTATACAGTCCTGAATGTAACTACTCCTTAACTGTTAAGGAGTTGAAATTACATTCAGCCCTTTGAAGGCAACCACAAGGAAGCTGATGTGGTCCCTGGTGAAAATGAGTTTGACACCCCTGCTCTAAATAGCATTAGATGTTTTAGTTCTTTCGTCTTCTTGCTTCTATACAAATTGAAATTGTCAAATAGTTACTTATACTAGCATCTCCGTTTTGACTACTTCACTACAGTATAAGACCAGTTAATGAGTCCCTTATCTAAGGACACAAAGATGATTGAACAAAGGTTTATGGACATTTTTTAATAAATTATTTTTTTGAGTTCAATTGAAAATGTGAACTATACATGTAGTCAGATTCACATGAAGGTAGTCTTCACGTGTAGTGAGATGGAGCTTTTAATAATAATACATATACTTTTAATGTCCTCTTTTTCCACAGGGTATGGACAGTGGTTTTGCAGGTGGAGAAGATGAGATTTACAATGTTTATGATCAAGCCTGGAGAGGTGGTAAAGACATGGCCCAGAATATTTACAGGCCCAGTAAGAATTTGGATAAGGACATGTACGGTGATGACCTAGAAGCCAGAATAAAGACCAACAGGTATCAAGTAAACAGCTCAGTTCCGGTGTTTGCACCAGTGAGAACAAAGCATTTCATAGTCCTTTCTTTTTCCGCAGATTTGTTCCCGATAAGGAGTTTTCTGGTTCAGACCGTAGTAGGCAAAGAGGTCGAGAAGGACCAGTTCAGTTTGAGGAAGATCCTTTTGGTTTGGACAAGTTTTTGGAAGAAGCCAAACAGCATGGTGGCTCTAAAAGACCCTCAGATAGCAGCCGCCCCAAGGAACATGAGCATGAAGGCAAGAAGAGGAGGAAGGAGTAGACACACCTCTTCATAGTGAATGGACTATTATCCATAACCCTAATGATGCAAGTCATATGGGGGAACACCTTGTAAATGGGCCAGATACAAACCAAATTTGGGTATCATACCCCAGCACTACTTTTTACTACGGGAGAAAGGGCGGATGGAAAATTCTACTTTGAACTATTTAGTTTTTTTAAAGAGTGAGTTGTGTTTGTGTTTCTCCCACCTTTTGGCATTTATAGAACATACTGTCCCACACATGAAATTAAGACCACTTCCTTTTGTTTGATGTTAGAACTTTGGGGTTAATATTTTGTGTAAGAATGACAGCTTATAAGTCACCCCAACCACAGTGAGTAGAAGGATGTTCACATACTGGAACTGTCCTGCCAAATGATGTTTGCCCTGTTGTGCTGTTTTAATCTGGAGTGGGGAAAATTAAGCGCTTGCTTGGTGCACCTATTTGTTTCAAATAAAAACATTTAGACAAAATTTTCAGTTGTGTTACTTTATTTAATAGGCAATAATAGCCTCAAAAATCTTCATCAGATGTTTGATCCCCTTGCAAAACTTTTGGTCTCTGAGCTTGAACATGGAGCTGAAAAAAATCAAATAAGCACTGTAAAGAAAGGCAATGTCTGCAAAAACATTAAAATTGAAAACTGCTGCCCTGACCAGTGTGCTCAATTGGGTTGGATATTGTCCTGCAAAGCAAAAGGTCACCAGTTCAATTCCTGGTCAGAGCACATACCCGGGTTGCAAGTTTGGTCCCCAGCTAGGGCACCCAATCAATGTTTTTCTCCCTCCCTCCCTTCCCCTTCTCTAAAAATAAATAAAATCTTAAAAAAAAAAACCTGAAGACCGCCACCTTAAGGTTGCATTTTTATTAGGAAGTCAGCACCAATAAGAGGATGTTCTTTGCTCCTAAGACTCCCTAAATTTCAGTTAAAAGTCGTAAGTCAGTTTGACCCAAGGTCATATATATAGTACCTGGAAAAGCCAGGATTTCAACTCTTGGCCTATAAGTAGACTGCTATGTCCACTGTTTGGTGTTCTCCATGCTTGCCAACCACTACAGGGTCTTCCTTTATTTCCCTCCCCAGACCTTTTAGAACTGGGCAATCTACCACCACCTCCACCATTCTTAAATCTCCCCAAATTCCAGTCATTTAACATTTCTGACCTATTTCATTGACACCGAAAGCTCATGATATAATAAAAATACTTACTTTTACTCCATCAATAACATGACTGTCCTGTTGTAGTGCATTCTGAAGTTGTTCTTCTGAAGAAAACTGAATCCAACCCATGCCTCTGTGAAAGCCAGTCTCTTTGTCCTAAAAATTCAAAATTTAGGAAAACAATCATGAACTTGAGAGTTTCCATAAACTCCACGTCAAGCTACCAACTTTCTCATTTACCAAAATGGGATAGAACATTTTCATAAAATCAAAAACCTTAATGTATATTCACTCTCCTAGTTACCCAAAGCTTAATCCCTGTGTTACGTTGATCATATCATTTTCTCTGCTTTCCTGCTGCCACTGAAGAAATGTAAGAATGAGTTTTCTGTGCCGATACAAAACACAGGTAACAGCAATAGTCAAGGGAAATTCTGATCATACAAAGTATTCTTGTTTCTAGCTTCCTCACTTCTAGAAAGGAAATTTAGGCTTTAGAAACTTGTTATATCTCAAGTGATTCTGAGACCAATCACCCTCACCACCACATTGTCTCATACTCATAAAAAAAAATAGCTATATATAATATCCTTATTTACCTAGTTCCAGAATTCTGGTTAATTTCAACAATTTTGCTACTTAGTACAAAAGGCAGAGTGATTATCACTCAGCCTACACACCCACAGAAAAGAGATTCTGGTGTGCTTGGATTTACCCTGCCCCCACCCCCATCAGCCCTACTATGTAAAGGACAGATACCAAGATGTCTACCCACTCAATGTACGTAATCAGTCTTGTTACAAAGTCTTACCATGCTCTGCCCCCTCAACACCAAACTTCTAAAAACTGCCCTCATACTTCAAAAATAACCTAGGTGTTAACCTAAAACACAGGGAAAGTCTCTAGTAATGTCCCAGTGATTCACTCCTTCAGGTAAACAGGACAATCTCTAAAGCACTCTCCTCCACCTTTTGGAGACAAGGCCTTAAAACTTATTTGTGTTAAAGCTTAGATACTACATATCTAAAATGGGAACCTGGTTTTCTAGATTGAAGACAAAGAATTTAGTAAGTAATTTTTTTTCCTGTCACATTTTATTTTGGTTTAAACCTTTTGTTTCAATCTAAGATCTGTTAAGTATAGGGCCTAAATTACTTTGTTTCTACTTTTGAGAGGGAAATGGCAACCAAAAAATAGCTGTAACTTTTTTTGGAGAAACTTTAAGAAGCACATTTCATACTCTTTGTAAAACTGTACAATTATTTAAGCTTATAGATTTTTGTGTCCATAATACACACACCTCATTCCTTTAAATCAACAGTATAAAATTCCACTGTATCAATGAATTAATATCTACTTAATCCCACCAATGTACATTTAAGTTTTTTCCTGTTATAATACTATTAGACAACACTGGTTTGAACATTTTTACCACACACTTCTGTAGATTAAATTTCCTAGAACGAGAACTGGTAAAACAAAGCAAATGCAAATCCTTATTTTTGACAGATTTTCCCAAACTATCCTCCCAAAATGAAGGTACCCATTAAACTTGACAGTTTGGGTGCCAGTTTTCCTACACCTTCGCCAGCACTGGATATGTAATCCATTGGATTCTGGAAGGCAATCAACATTAAAGCGAGAGGTGAGTACTTAATCTAGGTTGATACTTGCCATAGCCTTTTCAATGTCATGGGCAAAATAGGGGGTAGTTTTAGTGAGGCATGTGTAAACTCTACTCACATCATACCCTGCCAAAAAGAGTAATTTTGGAAAGCCACAGAAAAATACAGCACAGGATAAAGTAGAACAAATTATAGATTAGTTTCTAAACCCTCATGAGAAAGCAAAGGAAATGTATAATACTGCAGTAGGCAGAATTCTAAGGCAGCCCATGACCTCCACGTGCCCCACCTTGTTACCCCTGTATAATTCCCACCCCTTGAGTGTGTGTGTGTGGGGGGGGAGGACGGGAGAGGGGGAACCCGTGACATTCTAACCAAAAGAATGTATAGCAAAAGTAATGGGATGCTGCTCCCTTGATCAGGTTATATGGCAACAGTGATGGGGTGTCATTCCCATGACGATAAGACTATCTTAGCAGAATGGAGAAACTCCCTTGCTGACTTGAAGGAAGCAAGCTGCCGTGCTGGGGAACAGCCTACCGAGAAGCCAGATAACAAGAAACTGCAGGCGAGCCCTCCGATCTATGAGCTGCCTCCAGCTGAAAGCCAGCAGGAAAGCAGATACCTCAGCCTGACAGTTGAAAGGTGAGTTCTGCCAACAGCGTGCAGGAGCTTGGAACTCAATCCTCCCAGCTGCGCCTCTGATGAGAGCAAAGCCGCAGCTGCCACTCGGACTGCAGTGATCAGACCTGAGCAGACGACCCAGCAAGACTGCACCCAGACTCCTGATTTACAGAAACCATGACAGAGTATATGTATGTTGTTCTGAGCCACTAAGTTGGTGGTAAACAATTAAACAACAATAAATAACTAGCATAAATGCCTACGATAAAGTTTTTTTTTGCTTTTTAATCAGTATCACCCACAATTTTATCAAAAAAGACTGAACAGCTTCACTCCATTAGACATTCAGATAAGTTGATTGCTCTGACCAAAAAAAATAATCATCAGGAATTAAAGGATAACATTACTAGTGAAAAAAAGTAATACTCACAAAAGGTAGAGTGCACTTTCGTACATGGCCAAACTGTGCGAAGTGTTCTCTCAGCTCACCTGTATTAGAAAACGTATTAAAACTAGTTAATACATTTTGTATCCACCATCCTACATTGTAGATAGAAACCAAAGGGGGTCCTAGAACCCCCAAAACTTCTTGTGAACAAGAGCTACTCTGCATTTCCTGTAGCCTTAAGAGTTAAGAGGCAGCTAAGGTTATTGCCCATAAAGCTGTAATGTACGAGATTTGGGGAGGTGATGCGGTGAGGACACGGACAGAGACAAATTGCTGAGCTGACTGTAGCCTTCATACCCCAGGTACTGTGGTAGGTACAATGGATTGTACTCCCATCACATAGGAGACAATTACAATACAGAGCGTCGCTAACTACATTAGAAATTTCCAAATGATATCTGAGTTTATCTGCCTTTCATAATTCAAAGTTTATACCAGCTTAAATAGTGGTTTTCTAAAAGTTGAGTTGGCCCAACCTGCCCTTCCTGCCCTCTTTCCCACTGATGTACAGCAAAAGAAATTCTGCGTATGCGCCCTGTGGATTCCCATTTTGCAGGTCATTCTTTTTCCTTGACATGTCAGTAATCCTATCTCCTCCTGCCTGAACTGTAACTACCCTTCAAGACTGAGGCCAAATACATACACTGAATATTGTTTTATTGGGCTTCTACTGCAATACAAGACAACATACTAGCCCTGTGAGGGCTCAAAGATGAACAGTGGATAATGTTAAAGACCTCCCCCCAAAAAAACTGCGTGATTTCTTTCTCTTCGGAACTACAGTACTTGTACTTTCTGATTTGCATTTATATTATTTGCTTACTTCCCCTAGTTCCTTTAACTTCATTGGTTCAATAACTGCCTACATTTGTTATTTGTAACTCTCCTCACCTCCACCACTACAGTGCAAGCTCCCTAAGCATTGAGTCCACAGTGATTGAGACGCAGCAATCAGGCGATATTTGCTAAATGGATAAACGTCTAGGAATCTTTCAAAAACCCAAAAAGACTTGATTTCTGAAGTGCTCTAATAGTTGGTCAAATCAGTTGGCAAGATCATAATCTCACAGAACATGTTACTGGAGGATAAACAAAACAGTGTTAAATACACATGTTTTAAAGCAGATATTAAAGCTTCAGAAAACAAGCACTTCTAAAACATACTAGCTCTGGAAAATAACCTTTCCCCCAAATTATCTACAATTTTTATGGAAAAACAGCTACAAGCTCCAGGAATAATGCCTACCATAAAATCAATACTCCTTAAATACTTGCTGAATGAAGGAAGGAAAGAACGAACTTAAGAGCAACTGTTTCAAAGTGGAATGTTATACAGAGACTTTTGGAAGGTTTAAAACCAGCCCATTGTGGTCTGGGATCTGGTATTTGCAAGATGCTGAAGAAATCCCTGAACCTTTCCACAGTTCCATAAGGCCTAAACTAGACATATCACTAGGCGTGGTCTACACCCGTAACATACTGAAAAGGTGGGACACAAACCCCATCCTACCTCCCATCCCACAGTCACAAAAACTTACCTGGGTCACAAATACTAAGAGAAGCATAACCCCTGTTCCACTGTTTAACAGAGCTGGTCTGATACATGGATTATCTACCAAAGTGACCACAAGCAAATGTAAAATTTTAAATTGTTAAAAATGCAAATTGTAAAACTGCTTACTTGGTAAGCAAAGGTAAAAACCTTATCTCAAAACAGGAGCTGACAAAAATCAAAGTTGGTGAGGGATTTCAGTGCTGATTATTCCCAACCCTCTATTCTGCAGCCTATGCCTCTCCCATGAGCTTCAATTTTATAAATCGTGAAAACTACCATGTATTTATTCTGTATCTAGCACAAGTCCAGGCAATTTACATATAAACTCACTTAATCCAATCAACAATCTTAGGAGGAAGATACCATTGACTTCATTTTATAGTAACTGATACGCACTGGTGAACCCTTTACCCAAATTAACTCCCGTTAGTCAGGTTACACAACTATGAAATGGCCAAGTTGGAATTCTAGCCCAAGCAGTATGGCTTAAGAGTGCACTTCTCAACCTATGATACACAACATCCTTTGTCCAACTGCCTGACGAAGACCTTAAGGGGTTTTTCAAACTCAGCACATTTAAACTTTACTCATCTCCTTTCGAATTACTTCTACATTCTAACCACGAAATTCACCAACGCTAAAAACCTGGAATTCATTCCTCCGCTTCCTTCCTTCTGTGCTCTACCCGCCTTCAAGCCGGCCCGAGAAGCTGTCGATTTTGTTTTGGAAACATAGATGAACCTGACCTCTCTACCACCACCACCCTAGTTCAGGTCCTCATCTTTCAACTAAACTACTGAAACTGACTTTTAGTTCGTCTCCTCGCCTCTGCTCGTGCCACTTCGAATTCATCCCCTACACGGTAATCAAAGTAATTTCTTCGAAATAGTAAATCTTAAAAGTTTCAGAGTAATACGCCTTTTTCCACCAAAGCACCCCAAAAGGCAGGAGACCGTGAATTCGTGCTCCAAGAGTTCAAGAGACATGCCTAAACGATTAATTGCAAAAATTCTGCTGCTTGGTAGGCTCAAAAGCAACCGCAGCCAGCCTCCTAATTCAGCACGCTGATTTAAACACTCCACAGGAAGGACTCTTGAGGATTGCTCAGACATAAAAATTCTGCCCCCGCTACATCTCCCTCACTCACTCGAGGCTGCGGTCCAGGGAATTTTTCTTACAAAAGCAATGGGCCGACTAGCATTCGTCCGCAGAGCCGAGGCTGTCCTAACCACCGAAGCCGCCATCTTTAGATGGAGGCACGTACACGACCTGTGCTCGTGACCCCGGAAGAACCTGCCAGATTCAGAGCACGGAAATCTGCTTCCGAGTCACAGGACGCCGACCGGCGAGATGGGAAAGATGGCCACGCTTTTAGGCTCTGTGGCTACTTTGGCGACTGAGCCGGGGGAAGACGCCTTTCGGAAGCTTTTCCGCTTCTACCGGCAGAGCCGCCCCGGGACCACAGACCTGGGAGGGGTCATCGACTTCTCGGCGGCCCAAGCAGCCCTCGGCACGGGGCCCGGTGCCCACAAGGTACGGAGGTAGCGCCGCACGCCTGCTCGTGGTCTTGACTCGCTTTCTGGATTTCAGTGTTCTCCTCACCTCTTACCGCGTACAGACTGATTGTTACCAAGCGATCCCAGACCCCGTGGGCACGGAGTTGAACTGCCCACAAAACGCCACATTTTGACGGAAAGAGCTCTGCTACTGGTTCCTCCACGCGGCCACTCGTTGCTATGCTCTCGATCAAAAGTGTCTGGGAATTGGTATCTACTCCTTCCATTAACTTGCATTTCTACTTATGTTTGTGTAAATTACCGAAAGCCGTATGCGTAGACGTTATGGGTAGCGCTCTGCATCTTGAAAGAGCCAAGTACCCGAGTAATTCCAGACCTGGGAGGGATCGATGTTGTCAAGCTATTGCTCGTAAAACTTCTGGTACTTGTCTGAGCCTTCAAGAAAGAAGGCATTGCAAGACTTGGGTAATCTCTCTAAATTGAAAGTAGAGGGCTGCCGAGTCTAAGCATCGTCCGTTGTTTCTACCTTCCGCCATGGAAATTAAGAAAGTATCATGGGGGTCAGGGGCACAGGGAGAATCACAACTGTAGTGTAATGTATATGTATTTTTTTTTAAGATTTATTTATTTATTTATCTTTAGAGGAGAAGGGAAGGAGGCAGGGAGAGAAATATCAATGTGTGATTGCCTCTCCTGCGTCCCCTTGCAGGGAGCTGGCCTGCAACCCAGGCAAGTGCCCTGACTCGGAATCCAACCACATTCCTTTAGTTCCGCAGGCCGGCGCTCAATCCACTGAGCTACACCAGCCAGAGCAAATATTTTGTTTATTATTTCCAGAGAGAGGGGAAGGGAGAGGGATATTTTTTACAATTGCATTAGCACTGAGGATACCCGAGCCCTTAATTTGCCCTTGGTATTGTACCCAGATGTCTGGATGAAGCATTCTTTCCAAGCTTAGTAATAGTTCTCAATAAAATTGGAATGCCATAATACCACCATATTTGTCTAGAGCTCAGCTTCTTAAGAAACCTCATTAGCCAAAATGGTCTTATCAGTATAACATACAGAAAGTCTGCACCCCAAGAATAATACACTCAATTTGTGGGATAGCCCTCAGGTCCTCATTCAGCAACTTTTGCCCATACTTGACTATAATGCTTAGATATTTTTAGAATGTAAGTCACCTGAGAAGGTGACATCCTGTCTAGCATTTATCTAAAATAGTAACTTCTCAATAAATACACTATTGAGTATTCACTCCTCACCCCCCCCCAAAAAAAAAACAGACTGGAAGTAGCAAATTAGAGAAGAATGTTACTATCTAAAGACCTAATGAGAGCAGTGGAGAAAGTGAGGAAGGCAACAGAAAAACTATTAAAAGCTTAGAATTTGGTTCAATTTAGTATATGATAGGTCCACAAGTTTATTTTGAGGGTATTGCTGAATTACAGTGCACTATTAAGTGTGGTCTGTTTAAGAAATCATCACAAAGTATTTAAAATTAAAACATTTTATTAGCCTCTAGGTACCTGGAAAAAGTTAGCTTGGTCAGGACTCTCAGAGAGTTCCAAGTAGCTATTTTATTATACAAACTAGTTATATACCAGCTACATGTTGGTATTTTGCCTGGAAATCTCCACACTTGGTGGAGTTAATAGGGTAAGAGAGCATATCTCTTTGAAAGAGAACATTTGATGTATTCTAAGGCAAGCCAGACCCTAAATTTATTATTCATGAGAAGAGTAAAGCTGTTTGTGTTTTTCTCCTAAATGTCCTTTAATGACTTCGTATTGAATCTCTTAATAATTTAATGAGCCATTTGTAAGATGCTGTACATGCAAATAAACTTCATCAGGCCCTCAAAAACTTAATTCCTAATTCCTAATTAACAAAGGCAAAAAAGGTAGGAATGTCTATTTGAAGTTTTATCTAAAAGAGAGCAAATATTACACTTTTAGCAAACAGGGTTCCCAGTGTTTTATTGATACATTTGTTTCTGTATGGTTAAGAGTGTTCTCTTTCCATTCTGTCACTGTCCCCAGCAGGGTGTTCCTCATAGTTTTGTTTAAACACCAACAGTGTGCAGATGCCTCAGAAGCATCATTTTTAGCCCTAACCAAAGTAAACAGCATAGTGACTCAGAGTATTCCAGTATGCTTTGATGACCAGAGTCCAATAAGACATCACAAACGTGTGGTATCATAAAAAAAAGTAGTCTTAAAGGCCAAAATCAGCCTGCTTCTCATTACTACTTAGTTTTGTATAGCTCTCAAGTATTTGTTAGTATATAGATGAGGAAACTGAGGCTCTAAGAAGTTAAGTGACTTATCTAAGTCTTACCAAGTAAGTAGTGGTACTAAGTTTAGGACCCCAGACTTAGGACTCCTAACTTTGCCCCATACCCAAAATGTCTGTAAAGGTCCGCGGTTCTCGGAGTTGACCTGTAAAATAACTTTAGCCCTCTGACTTGTTTCCTTCCTGCCAGGTGGTCAGATCTCAGCTAAGTGTGTCCTCAGTCAGTGACCACGATGCACACAGAGCAGGACTTCAGCCAGTCAGCAAGTGGCAAGCTTATGGACTCAAAGACTATCCTGGTGAGTGCAGCAGACCTAGAAGGTGGAATCAGTTTGTTTGTCTAATCTGAGAGGAGGCGCTTGTACACCAGTACGTAGACCAAGAAAAAAGTAAATGCATAGAATGTTCCACTACCCAACCCCTCCTAAATTCTGCATCATCTAAGAATTCCATTTATTTAGCACTCCCAAAGAATAGAACAGAAGTCAGCAGCGCTGCTTATATTACAGAAAGTGGCCCACCAGACACAAATCAAAAACTGACACTGACTCTGGGCTCCCTGCTGCAACTCTCTGAAGACCCACCTCCTGTAGCAAAAGAACTGCTTTGAGCAATAGCATAATTCACAGTGGTCATTCCAGACACACAATCGCTATATTCTCAGATGGCATAACAACAACTTAAAAATTGCTGCTATCATCAAAGCCGAGTATTTTTAAAAAGAATTGTAGTTAACGAGGTTAAAAGTACTAATAGACTAACCTAGAATTTTTGTTATTTTAGTAATGTTGGGTAGCTCACTTTACAGATAGATAAAGGTAATAATGAAGACTGGGAAATGTTGCCCTGGGTGGTGTGGCTCAGTGAATTGAGTGCTGACCTACAGACCAAAAGGTGTCCAGTTTGATTTCTAGTAGGAGCGCACACTGGGGTTGTGGGCCAGATACCCAGTTGGGGACGTGGGAGAGGCAACCGATTGATGTTTCCCTCACACTGAGGTTTCTGTCCCTGTCTCTCCCTCCCTTCCTCTCTTTCTAAAAATAAATAAAGTCTTTTTTAAAAGTGGATAATATTATTAATATAAAATAATTTAACATTTAAAATAATGTACTGCTATTTTAATAAGATTGATTATTATGAATTATTCAGAAAATATGGAACTGCCTAATTTGGCCAAATAATCTTCTGTCATCTTGTTTCTTTCTAGAGGAGATAAAGTTAACATTGTACTTGTGATTTTAAATATGTATTAAAGGCAAGAGATGCTCCTAAAAGGAAATAATTAATTTTTTTGTTGTGCTAAGGGCCAGGTCTGTGTTATAGCTCTTAATACAGTATGACCACTGAAGTGTTTGTTAATAACATGGAAGGTAATTTTTATTTATTTATTTTTATTTTAATTGTTGTTCAAGTAGTTTTCTGCCCTTTACCCCCATCCCCATCCACCCTCCCAGCTGGTGTATTTACTTTTGAGTTTTTCTAGGATTTTACACTTAAGCCACATCATTTGAATTGGTACCTCACTGTGTCCCTAGAGACTTTATTGTCTTCCCAGACATTGTAAGCTGCATTAACCAGAAGTACAATATAATGTCCAAAACATGGGAGATAACAGTCTCTTCTTATTTTAATTTGATTGGAGGGATTTTGTTTACTTATAGATTCTGCCTCTTTTTTATTTTTAAGATTGTATTCATTTATTTTTTTAGAGAGAGGGGAAGGGAGGGAGAAAGAGACAGAGAGAAACGTCGGTGTGTGGGTTGTCTCTCAAGTGCCCCTCTACTGGGGACCTGGCCCACAACCAGCTCATGTGTCCTGATTGGGAATCGCACCAGCAACCCTTTGGTTCACAGGCTGGCACTCAGTCCACTGAGCCGCACCATCCAGGGCAGATTATACTTCTTAGGGGAACTGGGGGTGCTGCAACCTGTCCTTAGGAGACTGGGCAGGAAGCTGATGGTCACAAGACCAGAAATTGAGTCTGGGGAAAAGTAGACTTGAGGGGGACATGATAATGTTAGAAATTTGAAAAGTTGTACACGAGAAGGATGGGAAGCAGTGCATACTAATGAGTAAAGCCTTGGCTCTGGTACCAGGCTACCAGGGTTCATGCCCCAGCTCTACCATCTACTAATATGACCTTGGGCAAGTTTCTTAATCTCTCTTGGCCTCAGATACAAAATCTTATGAAGTACCCACTTCATAAGATTATTGTGAGGATGAAATGTGAATATGCATGTGAAGTGCTTAGGTCAGTGACTAGCACCTAGTAAAGGCTTAATAAATGTCAGCTGTAAAGCTGGAAGTACTCATCAAGCAGAATTAAAACCCGATTTGGGCTTGCTCTATGTGTCAGAACCTAAGGCCAATGCATGAACATTTAAAAGAGGCAAATTTTAACTTGGTGAAAGGAAGACAGTTGTCTGAAATGGACTGCCTGAAAAGGTGTTAAATTTCTTGTCACTATGCAAGCTTGCACTAGATCAGAGGTCTTCTTCCTTTAATCTTATACTGTGGGGGTGTTATAAGCTTTTTAAAATAATGCTGATAGCATATGGTAGATTATTGGGGGGTTTCTTTTTTTTTCTTTGAAAATATTGACAGTCCTGTCACTGTCCTAAATTACTTGGGGAATTTTACTGATACATGAAGTGCAAAAGAGGCCTCCACACTTACAAGCAAATTTCCCCATTTTTATTTTCCAGTTTTCCTTCAGTTCAGCCAGTCCCTTCACTTTTTTGATCCTACCTTCTTTCACCTTTTATATTTTTTAAGACCTTGTTCTGTTCCTTTCCTCGCTTTTATTTTTAACCAGTTTTCTGCAGGCTCTTTCTTCACAATCTATAAGCATGCTTTGGTCATTTTAACCCCTAAAGGCTGTAAACTTTCCCATTATTTCTTTATTCTTCTTTGACTCCTCAGTCTGTGTTTCTTTTCACAGCCAGGCTCTTAAAAGGCATCTGGTCACAGGGGAGGGAAGTAGGGGGCTGGGTGAAAAAGGTGAAGGGATTAAGCAAAAAAACCCCTCAGGTACACAGATAACACCTGGTGATTATCAAAGGGAAAGAGGGGTGGGGAGAGGTAGAAGGTGGTCTGAAAACAATACGATACACAGATGATGTGTTGTAGAATTGTACGCCTGAAACCCATATAACTTTATTAAACCCAGCTCTGCCACTAAAAAATAAATAAATAAAAGACATTATCTGTATTACTGTCTCTACTGCCCTATCTCCAGGTACTTCATGAAGGACAAAGTTTTTCTATCTCTTTATCTCTAATTCTTAAGCAAATACATAGTATGTGTTTGTTGAGTGTTTGGTGAATTAATCCTTACCATGCAGATTCCAGTTAACTATTGTTACCCTCTTTCACAAAGGAGAAACCCGAGGTTGGATTACTTTCAAGGTCACAGGGATCTTCTCAGCACACATGCTGTGGGTGCAAGCGTCGTGCCATACTAAGCAGATATACGTACCATATTCCCTCCCTGATGTTTTAGTCGGGAGGCAGAAATCACACCCCTTCTTTTAACTGCGGTAATTTAAAGAGTCTTCAGCCAGAAAACAGAAAGTGGAAAAGGCACAAAGGGAGCGCTGATATACCAAAGATGGTAATTGCCAGAAGCAGCCGACTCCTCTATAAATAATAACACCTGGTGAAAATTTGCGAGGTGACTTTTGGCATTTTCAGTTCTAAAATTCACTTTTAGGTAACACAGTTGATCATTTGTGGAATGTTTATTTCTCTTGAGAATAACCCTAACCCTGAAAGCCGAAGATATTTGCATACTGGTAGATGTCTAGCGTTCATCAAACTTGTATCAACTTGAAGAAACTCCTCTTTCTCTAGAATTAGAGAATAGGAATGAAAACATTTGCTTACAGGTATGGAAACCAATGGAAGCATTAGCAACAGGCAATGGAGGGTAAATGGTAAAGTAGAGGGTATAAGGAAGTCAACAGAAATAAATTATCTGAATAACTGATGAAGAATTTCCTCTTCTCCTTTCTTTCCCACCGATCTCTTGTTGTATAGGATTTATTTTCATCCCGAATCCCTTCCTCCCAGGTTACCAGTGGCACTGGGTGAAGCAGTGTCTTAAGTTATATTCCCAGAAACCTAATGTGTGTAACCTGGACAAACACATGACGAAAGAAGAGACCCGAGATCTTTGGGAACAGAGCAGAGAGTTTCTAAGGTAGGTTTTGTCAATCACAATAAAAGCGTTAGTATTCACTTAAGTTACTGCAGATCTTTAAGGAACTGTTCTGTAACGAAGTGACGGGAACTGACTGCCGCACAGTTCTGTGCCTTCCCGCAGAACATTTGCACAGGGTCCTTTGACGGTTACAGTAAAGTGAATTGAGATCTCTTTTAGAGATTTCCTTATCAGGGCTAAGACATCAAGTACATTCTCATTAATCATCAGATGACTGATGTTCATTTAGCTCCAGCCCTTTTTTCTACTTCGAGTGAGTTCCTTTGAAGACTATTGGTATCCCAGCAAAAAGTAACTGAAAGCTCTTTACTTTTACGTCCTAGATGAAGTCAGTTCCATTAGCTGTTCTGTGGTGGGTCAGTTCTTCCTGAAAACTAATGTTTGTACCTTATTGTTGTTTCAACGTTCATTCATTCCAGAAATACGTGTTGTGGATCAGTTGTGGATCAGGCGCGATGCTTAGCGTTGGCGGTACAAAGTAGGCCACGGTCCCTGCGCTCAGGAGTGGCAGTAATTCAGTATCAACAGGAATAATTATAATAGAGTTCAGTCAGAAAAATGCTGAGAGAGCCAGAGGAAGAAATAATTATTTTGGGCAAGAGGGAGGTGTCAGAGAAGAAAAAGTTACTTTTTAATTGAGTTCATTGTTGTCTTTTTTTTATTCTGTTCATTGGAACTGGGTCTTCAGAAAAGATGGGTTTGGCCAACCTGAAAAGCAAAAACACTGTTTAGGGTAGAGAAAGTAGCCTGAGCAAAGAGGTAATGTTTAAAACAGAGTAAGTTCTGAGATAGGAGCACAGTGTGCCTTCATGTGTTTATTCTACTCAGACAATTTCGAGTTTCTGCTGTGTGTCAGATACTGTGTTTGAGTGTTAGAGATTCAAAGACAGATAAGACATGGTCACTGCCTTCTAGAAATGGGTGGGTTAGTCAAGGACAAAGACATAACCATGTAATTAAATACAATTTGGCAGGTACCAAAATAGAGTTTATAAGATATGGGAATGGTGGTTTAGGTGGCTGTGTTGGAGGTGGATTGTGGAAAGTGCTTCCTAGAAGTCATGGATAGAATTGGTAAGAGGTGAAGCAGGGAATGTTGACCTCTGTCTAGGTTAGGGCCACACTACAGGGTTAAGTGCTGTGTAGAGCACTAGTTTAGAGAGAGATTGCCTGAGTTCAAATCCCAGCTCTGCCACTTAAAAGCTTTGTAAACTTGAGCAAGATTCTTAACCTTTCTATGCATCAGAATAGTCCTTTTCTCATTCAGTAGTCTGAGGATTAAATAAGAGAGTATGTGAGAAATCCTTGGAACAGCCTCTTAAAACCGTCACACCAGCTTTGTGTGTTCTGTTTGAGCTTAGTTGCTCTTAGTTGTGGTTTAAGTGAAATTAGTCAAAGAGAGCTTAAAGTTTGATGTTAAAGCAGACTGTGTTTTCAAGTAATTTTTTCCTTCTGACAGATGACTTGGCAGAAATTTCAGTTGTCGTCTTCTAAGATAGGTCAGACAAATCCTTATCAAAAATAAAAAATGTGATCTTCATACCTTCTCTTGTCAAGGGTTGGAAGAAATTGATATGCCCAGACATTGCTGGCAGCATTGAGAATTGATAAGGGGCCTTCCTGGTGTGGCTCAGTGGATTGAGCACCTGCCTGCGAACCAGATGGTCGCCAGTTCTTTTCCCAGTAGGGTGTGCCCAAGGGGCAGCCACATATTGATGTTTCTGTCCCTCTCTTCTTTCCCTCCCTTCCCCTCTATCTAAAAATAAAATAAAATCTTTTTAAAAAATTGATTAGGGCCTAAGTTCTCCTTCTGTCACTGCCCAATATGTATTTGGTTTCTCATCTGGGAAACAAAGGGATTGGACTGGGTAAGCCATTCAGAGTGGTTAGATCATGGTCAGAGTACATCCAGCTCTCCCCACATTGCCAGTGCATACCAGGAGGAGGGCCTGTTGTTCAGAAAGATCCTCTTGCATATTGCAATTATCTACCATGTCAACCACAGGGAGAGCCATGGAAGTAGAGGACCTCTGAGGATCCTTTTAATTTCAGCTTCCTATGTTTCTGTGGTCGGGGAGGAAGAAAGTTTAAATAGAAAATAGGAAATACTTGAATTTAGAAGCATAAATATGTTTGTTCACAAAATTAGGGCACCTCAATTCTATGTTTTGTTCAAAGTTTATTATCATTGAATAGTAAGTATAGCTAGAGATTCTTGCACAAGAGTGTAATAGGTATAAACATCTTCACTGTAGCTTTGCCTGTAATGGGGGGAAAAAAATGAGAAGCAACTTGTCAGCAGGAGACCAGACAAATCAGTCATGACAAAACCTAGCAGAACACAAGCCACTGTGCAACAATTTAAAAAGTCTTCAATCCTACCCTCTAGCAAATGTAGTAGAGTCTGTAGTTATTATGAATAAAGTCATTTCTCAGCATCTCCATCATCACCCCCTTAATGTGAGCCACCATCACTTACCACAGTAGCCTGACCAGTTTCCCTGTGTGTGTTCTTGTGCCCCTTCGGTCTGTTTCGGGGTGCAGACATGACATCATCTTTTTTAGCTTCTCATCAGTAGTGCTGCGATTCAGTTCTGATGCCAGCCACCCAGAGTCAGCACAGACATCACAAGTTAAGGGTGTGGTCCCCAAACGTACTGCCCCCACCTCAGACACCAGCCACAAGTTTGGGAGGTCCCCCAGCTTATCCACACTTGTGACCACCTGGCACAAATTTAGGGAAGTTCCCATGACTGCCTTAGGTTCAGTAACTCTCCTGAAATGCTCAGAAATCAAGAAAACATTATGCTAATGGTTTCAGGAGGGTCCTGAATGCAAAGCATCCTTCCATATCTTCTTGCCCTGGAATCAGGACGAGTCACTCTCCCAGGCCTTCGTGTTCAGAGTTTTCATTGGGATTTTACTACTTAAGCATGATTGATTGGATCACTAGTTACATAATTGAACTCAATTTCTGAATACCACTTCTGAAAAGACTCAATCCTCTAATTAGATGGTTGGTCTTTCTAGCTTGACAGGCCTACGGGTGTGGTCCTTGGGCCCACAGTGAATAACAAAGACATTTCTGAGGGTTTAAAAGCTTTCTCCGGAGACCCAGAGTCAAAGGTCAGTCAAGTTCTTTGTTATACAACATTTAGAATAAAATCAGAAGTTTTCACCAAGGTCTACAAGGCCTAGATGACCTGGCTCTAAGCCACCACTCCAGTCTCATCTACCATTCCTTTTTATTGATTCTCCAGCCATACTGACCTCCATGCTATTCGTTAAACACATCGGGTATACTCAGATAAATAGATAGATTGATTGATTGATTTAGAGAGAGAGAGAGAAGGAGAGAAACATCTATTTGCTAGAGAAACACCAATTGATTGCCTCTCACATGCCCCCAACTGGGGTCCTGGCCCTCAACACAGGCATGTGCCCTCACTGGGAATCAAACTGGTGACTTTAATTTATTTTTAGAGAGAGGCAGGGAGAAAGGAGGAGAGGGAGAGAAACATCAACAAGATAAATGTCAATTAGCAGCCTCTCGCACACCCCCAGTCAGGGACCTGACCCGCAACCCAGGCCTGTACCCTGACCAAGAATCAAGCTGGAGGCCTCACAGTCTGTGGAGCAGCACCCAGACCACTTCAGGGCCGTGCTCAGGTTCTCTGTGAACGCTGTTCTGCTACTTGGAAGCTTTTTCTTTTAGATAACCAGTGACTTCTCCCCTTAGGTCTTTGTTCTGGTATCTTACTAGAAGTGATACCCCTACCATTTAATCGTCAGTAGTCCTGTTTTCCCTCCCTCTTTATCCCCTTGTCCTGTGTTTTTATTCTTAAGTGCAAAAGGTACTTACCAGATATTTGTGGAATTAATTAGTTAATGGATACTTTTGTGTACCTTTTGAATTTTGTGAATGTATTATTTAATAAAAAATAACTTCAAAGAATAAGTAAGAAATACAAATTTAAATAAAGCAACTTTGTTCCATAAGCTTATGAAATGCCTTGTATTCATTATATATATATATATATATATATATATATATATATAAACTTTTTATTTTTTTAAATATTGTTTATTTATTTATTTTTACAGAGAGGGGAAGGGAAGGAGAAAGAGTGGGAGAGAAACATCAGTGTGTGGTTGCCTCTGATATGTCCCCCACTCGGGACCCGGCCCACAATCTAGGCATGTGCCCTGACTGGGAATCGAACCAGCGACCCTTTGCTTCACAGGCCCGTGCTCAATCCACTGAGCTACACCAGCCAGGGCCTATATATAAACTTTTTAAATTGATATTCTCACCGTGAAAACAAATAATCTTTTCTCCTTTCTGCTCCTTTTAAATTTTGTTACGGTGCTATTAATAGCATTTATTATAGTGACTCCAGAAAAGAAGGCCACCAGCCCTAGGAAGCATCAGCTCTGGGTAAAAAAATAAAACAGTTTTTGAAAAGTACTGTTAGAGGCTGACAGGAAAATGTTTCTAGACTAAGCTAGGATTTGAAGATCACCACTCAAGTGAAACTAAGATACTCGTTTTGGTAGAGAGGTGATAGCAAAAGTCAGGCTGCAGTGAGGATGGCAAATACTGAGTCCTTTTGTAAAGATTTGATTATAAAGAGAAAGAGCAATAGATGCAGGGCAGAGGGAAGCAGGACATGAAATGGAGGCTTGAGGGGGAGGTCAGCTTGGGAAGTTGGCCTTAGTGGAAAGACATGGGAGCACTGCTGAAACGAGGAGGGGAGGACGGGGTAAAGATTTTGAAAGTTTAGGGGAGGGAAATTGAAATCATTCACTGGATCATTGGATTGGCCCCTGTGCTCATTGTCCTAGAAGGGAGTGAGAGAGGGACTGAGCACTTCATGTGAGTGATGGTTCAGAACAGTAGGTAGATTAGATAAGACTAAATATTTGTGAAATTAGCAAAAGGATGTCTGCAATTAAGGTAGAATTTGATGTCCATTTGCAGCGGTTGACAAAGATCCAGGTTGAGAAGGGAGACAAAACTGGAAACACTCATACTGAAGAAAAAAAGTTCTGGGGACAGGAGATGGAACTTTAAGACAGAAAGTTGTGGTTATGCAGAGAAATATTCAGAATTGTGAAAGACAATTCCCAAGCCTTTAAAAATGACTGAAAACAAAACCTGCAATAGCATTTTGAAGTTTTTCTTTTTAAATCATTTTAAATTTGTTTTTAAACAACTTTAGACTCTTTCTTTCCTGAGTATTTTTGCTTTCACAGTGATTGACTAACATCCCTTGAGGCCGGAAAGAAAATACTAATGCTTAATTACAACACCCAGACTACCACTGCACAGAGTTCATTTCCATCTAAGTAGGGGTTTGGTTGAAAGCAGCGCTGTGGAACGTGATTGCTGAGAGAAATGCCAGCACTTACCCAGAGCACTTACCATGACTGAGAGGGAGCAAACTGCTGTGTGGGCACATTCACGGGGGAGAAGGTGACCAGCCCGCCCATCCATCATCCTCCTGCTAGTGCCTGGAGGGGCAGCCAGGACAGGGAGCATGGCGTGCTTCTGTTTGCAGCAAGAACCAATAATTAGGGTCACACTTGCTTGAAAACATTTTTTTTGATAATTGATAAAGATTTAAAGTTGGGTTAGGTGCCAGCATATTCCCTGCATTCCTAAGGGTGGCTATGGTAGGTTTGTTGGCACTGAGCTGCCTTGGTCTCTTTTTAGACGTGTCAGGTTTAAAAAGAGAACAGCCTGCTCATGCCTTTCATTAATTTCTCAGTATTCTGCTTGGAAATTATTTGGGAGTTGTTAAATTCAGTTTTGGCTTTACACTGTTCACAGTGTTCAGGGGTGACTTTTCTGGACACTTTGTTACCCAAGAGGCCCATGGGAACCAGAAGTGTCCCTAAGATGATACTCAGACAAGAAGTGTCTGGTGTTGGCCACTTCTGCTGCACTCACAGCTGAAAGACAAGCGTTAAAACAGTTATTGCTACTTGGCTTCCCGAAATTCTATACAAAGGCAAGAAGTGAAATCAAGTTCTTAGAAGAGAGTGTGAAGTGAGGGATGAAATCTCATACCTACGTGGGTTTAACACATTACACAAGGATATATATTAAATTTTTTAAATGGCTTAGACACTCAGCGATCACAACTTTCACTAATCAAGTCCTTAAGCTTTGTTTTTCCTTTTTGTTAGGAGAACTGGGTTTAATGCTTTTGAAAGTAAGGCTCTGACATCTTTTATATCCTTGGACCAATCCCCTCTTACAAGGCAAACCCAAAGCCTTCCTTATAGTGATAGTTTGTTTCTAAAAAAGGAACTCTATTTAAAAAGGCATATTATAGGGTGGTTTCATTGATTCTTGATTGCTACCGTAATTTTTATAATTTTATTGGTAATATCCTGAATCTATGTTAAGTACAATTATGTGTACCCTTTTGAAGAACATTAGACTGAATCTTTTGATGGAAAGGCAGCTTGCTGGTGCCGTATCAAATGTCTAAAGTACAGTCACCTTCTATATTATTCCCAGGCCTGCGTGTTATTATCTTTCTTTGTTCAGATCAGTCTGATTTTTATGTAATAGTATGGGTTCTAGAAAAAGATGGAAATGTTTTGTCCTGTTTTTTAAATTTTGTCTAGGATAGTGTTTAAATGTGGTCCCAGAGTGTAGCTTGGGAACTTAGAAATGTACATTCTTAGGCACCACCCTAGACCTACTGCACCACAATGTATAGGTGGAGGCCCAGCGTGTGAATGTTAACAAGCCCTCCAGGTGATTCTGAAGAGCATTAAAGTTTGAAAACCACTTGGCAGAAACTAAGTAGGGTACACACAAGCCCTGTAAAAGCTTTCTGTACAGCTCTTCCCTTTGCTACCTCAGGACACCCATCTATTTTGAAATCTAGATTCCATTTATACACTACTGGCTTTAGCATCTTTCTTTTCTTCCTCATTGAAAACACACAGCTTCAATATCCATGAAATCATTGTTCTGTTCTTCAGCAGCATTTTCTCTTGTCTTTGAGATTTTTTTGCTGTTTTGCTTTTTTTTTCAATTATAGTTTACATTCAATATTACTTTCTGTTAGTTTCAGGTGTATGAGATTATCTTTAAATAAGGAATTAGGTTTTAAATAATATCTTGGAAAGAGGAATAAATAGAATGGATCGCCTCTATAGGGTACTTATGTAACTTATATAAATGCCCCATTATATTCCTATTTATATTACTATTAACTGCAAGATTCACATGAGTCCAGAAATAAGAGGTTATACTTATTTCTCTATCTCAATGCTACTAAAGTAGAATATTTTTTATGGGAGCAGTATCAGGAAATCCTTTTATTGTACCTTTAACTGAAGAAACATTGGTAGAACTCAGGTTGTGTTACTATGTTGCTTTTTTGTTGTTTTTACACACAAAATTTAAATAATGAATGGTGGTTATGCATAACTGTCCACATCTGCTAATTGCAGTCACTGTCCACATCTACATATCTTTTTCCCTAAATTGTTAATAGTTGTCTATCCTGTTATGCCAGAGGTCCCCAAGTTTAGTGATTAATCAGGAGAAGTGACAGGGCTCAGCCTATAGTTGGACGTATGAAAAAAGATAATTGTGATGAAAGAATACAGACCAAAATTAGCGAAGGGAAAAGGACATGGAGCAATGTCCAGGCACAACCAGACTGGAGCTGCAGGGTGCTCTCCCAGTGAGGTCACACAAGGTGCAGCTCATTCCCCTAGCAACGAGTTGTGATGTGTGAAGTGTTATCTGCTAGGGAAACTCAGTGCCCAGGTTTTTACTAGCATGGTCGCAGTGGCAGTCTCTGCCTAGTGTACCAAAATTTCACACTCCCAGAAGGAAAGCAGGTATTCAACATTAACTGTATTGTTAGGACCAACAATTTGGGCACAGTGAGCTACAGATTTGGGAATGGTGTGAGCCTCCAAAACCCAATTTTCAGCAGCCTGCCAAGGGCCATCCTTGTAAGCAGGCCTGTCGGGGGATAGCAGTCAGACCTGCTATGCCTCTTTTCTGCATGGCTGTCCTAAATAAATTTGGGTGTGTTTTATTTCTTTTAGCTACTGGTCTTGATGTGTGTATGTATCACAATGTCCTTAGAATGTAAACTCATGAAGACAGGTAGCATCTATTCTGTAAACTCTTGGTCAAGCATCAAGATGAGTGACATTTAGAGCTGAGACTCTAATAAATCCTTTGTTGCTTCTGCTCCTGCCGGATGTCTGTGTTGCCTAGTGCATCGCTCCCTGTTGAAAGGCTGCCCATTCTTCAGTGCTGCGCTCAACTCCCAACTCTGCCATGAAGCCCCAGCTGATTAGACAATGGACTTTGAGCTCTTCTTTTTCTTAATTCTAGTGGCCCACAAAGTCTTGTGCTGTTCATTCAGGAGTAGATTTTCTACTACTACTTAAATTTTCCCATAATTTCTTATGCTTACCTATCATCTCCTGTCAGAATACAAACTCCTTAAAGTAGTCTAATCTTTTTTAAACAGCAATTCTTGAACAACAAAAAAATTTTGATTGATAAATTACATAGAAAAAATAAACTAAGTAAAATGATTAGACCTAGCATTCTTGTATTTTTAGATATTTAGAAGTAAATCAGACCAACAGCCTTCCTCTTTAGAAAAAGTTTATCCCATAGATTTGATCATATAAGCTTTTAATTGCAGAAAGGAAACATCCTCAGTTTGAACAGGACTGTCAGAAACCAGATGACAGTGGTCCTTAGTGGTTCACTAAGCCTCGGTTGTCTAAGCTGTCTAAGAAGTCATGCCAACCCGGTTATTGATTACATTCTGTGTTTTGCCAAACTTGCCCTGACCTGCAGTTCTGGGAAGCCATCATCATTAAAGTCATAGTGATAGCTGTGATTAATCATATACCACTTTTAGCAAACCAAATTGAACATGTTGTGTTGGGCAAATTCCAATTATCCATTGTGCTCTTGGTCCCATTTCCCATGGACAGATAAACATGTTTCTGTTGCCATTCTTGTTTTATCATTGAGATGCTGGACACTTTCCATTTAAAACTGATTCCACTGAGTAGAGGATTTAGAACCAAGGACAAGAAATCAGAAAATGATACCACTTTTTTTACATTCTTGCCCAACTTATCTATTCTGATCTCCCCTATGGAGATCTTGGCTAACGACATATACCATGGAATACCAAATTTAGACTTCAAGGTCTGAACAAACAACTGTTACTGCCATTTAATATCAATAAAACCCTCCGTTGCCTTTAATTTTTGCAGATATAAAGAAGTGAATAAACGGAGACCCCGAAGCTTACTAGAGAGGCTGCGATGGGTGACCCTAGGCTACCATTATAACTGGGACAGCAAGGTATTCGACTTCTCTTGCTAATTCCATTGTTTTCCATTTTTGTGCTTCTTGGGCCTACAGAGAGGGATTTCTTCCTGGTCAAGATTACAATATCATATTATGCATTCACAGAAGGATCTTTTATATTTATTCCCTCCTAAAATCCTGTTGACACACTATCCCAAGAGGCATGGATCATTTATCAAGAGAAAAAATTTTTTCCTCATACTCTCAGGTTATATTATTATATCAGAAGTCATCAGTACTTTCTGTAAGTAGGTGTTAGGGATATCAATTTTTCTATACTGCCTTCAAGTGCAGTGGTCAATTATGACCTTTATTTCCATTATTGTTTAGTGTTTGTCAAGCATTTATTTCCTATATAATATCTTCCTGGAGTAAAAGAAGATCCAGATACTTCTGGTGTTCTCGTTAATCCACAGAAGGACTTGAAGGATCTGGATGCCTCAGCTTTCTGTGTAAAGTTGGAGCAGGAGACAAGTGGGAAGAATATCATAAAATTAACGAAGTTCCATGGGCGTTTTGTTTCATTTTGTTTTTGAAGTATAGTTTCTTTCCTGACTTCTCTGCTTCAGAGAATGTCTCCTTTATCTCTGATGGTGCAGTGTCTCTTGTTTCAATGAGATATTTGCCACCAAGTAAGAGGACTAATTCTGAGAGTGAACTGAATAAAGCAGAGAAATAGACCATCTTGCTTCTAACCAGTTACTCTCTAAAAGCTCTATAGTTTCAGTCACCCCAGCTTATTAGCATGTATATTATCTGATGAAAATAATGAGTTACGTAAAAATATTCATGATATGCCCTGGCTGGTGTAGCTCAGTGGATTGAGCACAGGCCTGCGAACCACACGATCGAGGTTCGATTCCCAGTCAGGGCACATGCCTGGGTTGCAGGCCAGTTCCCAGCAGGGGACTCATGAGAGGCAACCATACATTTGTAGTTCTCTCCTCTCCTCCCCTTCCCCTCTAAAGATAAATAAATAAAATCTTTAAAAAATAAATAAAAGGAAAAAATATTTGTGATATAATTCCTATTTTCAGTGATAGTGATTTAGTGGAAAACTAGCGTCTTCAGATTAGACAGCCTTGCCTTCAACAAGGATGGTACCTGTCTCATAAGGTCATTGGGATGAATACATGACTAATGCCTGTGCGGTGATTACAACAGTGCCTGGCTGTTCTGAGAGTTAAGTGCGTTAATACAAATGTTAGCTGGTTGTTTTTTATGGTGTTATTTTTATTATTGATATTGTTACTCTTTAAAGACCTCAAAGTGAGCTTCATTTCCTAACAAAAATGTGGAGTGAGAATTATCAAAAGCTAAGTAATCAGAGAAAAGTGAAAGAGAATTAAGAAAGCATAGTGCATAGACAGCGTGGAGAGGGTTCAAAGCCCGAAATAGAAATTACCTCATTGTAGCACAGGTGGTATAGTGTTAGAATAGCAGCTCTGAGTGGTTCATCTTCTTTGAGGATTAAAACTGTAAATGGCAGAGAAAACCTGGAAGGTCTCAACTACACCCTTAACGTTGAGGTGTTAAATAGGAACTGTTTTTCTGTGCAGTTCAGGAAAAGAAGAAAAAGAAAACAGGGAGATTCCAACTGAGGAGGTTTGGCCATCCATCAAAGACTTCTCACAAAAGTCTTCCAGAACCTGAAATGAAAGTTTGCTTCCAGCTGAAGTAAATACATTCTCTCAAGAGCCATGACTTTGTTGCTCCAGATAGAATGTGTCGTGTGAGATACAGAGTGAGACAGAAGTGGATTTTCTAATCAGAGTTGTGGTTGTTGAGCAGAAGAAGTGGGAGGAGCACATCCAGACTAAGGAAGAGAGTCGGGCTGCTGCAGCCCCAGAGCCAGGCAACCTCTCCAACTCACCTGTGCAGGAGATTGCTGTCCTTCTCATGGCGCGTATAGACTTTGTACAGAGACTGAGTTTTCTGGCCTTGATTTTTTTTAAGGTTTGTTTATTGATTTTAGAGAGAGAGTAAGATGGAGAGAGAGAGAAACATATGTGCCCTGACCAGGGATCAAACCTGCAACCTTGGTGTATCGTGTGTGCTCTAACCAACTGAGCTAGGTGGCCAGAGCTGGAGTTTCTTTGTTGTCGTTGTTGTTTGGTTTTTTGTTTTTGTTGTTGTTTAAGAAAAGAGGGTATTTGTGATCCTTAGATGCTAAAAATAAAGGAATTTCAGAGTGGTACGTGCTAAAAATGACTTCCATGTTAAGGTCCTGCTGTGAGGCATGGTGTAAGTCAGTTTCAGTTCAGATGTCTTGAGCACGTTGTCCCCTCAGAGTGACCACCAGTGAACCCAACACTAAACCATATGGCAGTCTCAGGGGTCCATAACCAAACTGGCAATAGTATGTGAGTGGCTTCTTTTGTTGTTGTTGTTAAGATTTTATTTAGGGAGAGGTGAGGAAAGGTGATAGGGAGAGAAACATTAAAGTGTGGTTGCCTTTTCTGCACCCCCTACTGGGTACCTGGCCCGCAACCCAGGCATGTGCCCTTACTGGGCATTGAACCAGTTACTTTGGTTTACAGGCCAGCACTCAATCTGAGTTGCCTTTTTATTTTTTTAAAAGATTTTATTTATTTATTTATCTTTAGAGGGGAAGGAGAGAGGGAGAGAAACATCAATCTATGGTTGCCTTTTGTGCGTCCCCTGCTGGTAGTTAGCCTGCAAGGAACCGGCCTGCAACCCAGGCATGTGCCCTGACTGGGAATCGAACCGCAATCCTCTGGTTCGCAGGCCCGCGCTCAGTCCACTGAGCTATGCCAGCCAGGGCCCCTGAGTTGCCTTTTAAAAAAAAAAAAAGAAACTTTGTATTTTAGGATACATTTAGATTTATAGAAAAGATGAAATGTAGTATAGAGAGTTCTATATACCCTGTGCCCAATTCCTCCTATTATTAACACCTGTCTGTATTATTAAAATGGTACCTTTGTCTCAATTAGTAGACCGATAGTAATACATTATTATAAGAGTAAAGTCCATACATACTTCATTCAAATTTTCTTAGTTTTTAACTGTACGTTTTCTGTTCCAGGACACCACATTACATGTAGTCATTATGTCTCTTTAGGCACCTCTTGGCAGTAACTTTTTTTTTAGAAGTTAGGTCATCATTTTTGTTTTTTATTGATTTGAGAGAGAGAGGGACATCGATGTGAGAGAGAATCATCAATCAGTTACCTCCTGCATGCTCCCCAGCAGGGAATCGAACCTGTAATCTAGATATGAACCCTGTAACCTAGGTGTGTGCCCTGACTGGGAATTGAACCTATAACCTTTGGTATGTGGGTTGATGCTCCAACCAAATGAGCCACTCTGCCAGGGCTGCAGTAACAGTACTGATTTACCTTTTAACCATAAAAGAACTATCCTGTTTGGGATTAAAGTATACTAGAGAGAGGTTGTATCATTGCTTAATGTGTAGACTCCCTGCAGGATGAATTTGTCTGGTTTATCTCTGCATAGCAGTGTCTCCTATCCAATAGACACTCAGTATTTTGAGTGGCTTATTGTTAGATTCTGGAATGCCTCAAGGAATGGATGGGTAAATCATGCTATGCTAATATTCATGTAAGCTAGATGATTTTTAAATGCTAATTAACCTTATTTCACAGTTTCCTACTTTCCTGAGATCATTGTTTTTCTTATTTTCCCTGCTTTTGTTAAAGAAATACTCAGCAGATCATTACACACCTTTCCCTTCTGACCTGGCTTTCCTCTCAGAGCAAGTAGCTGCTGCCTGTGGATTTCAGGGTTTCCGAGCCGAAGCAGGTATCCTGAATTACTACCGATTAGATTCTACGCTGGGCATTCACGTAGATAAATCTGAACTTGATCACTCCAAGCCCCTGCTGTCATTCAGGTAAGTTCATTCTGGAGATTTGGGGTTACTTTTTATCACCTCATTTCGTTTCTAAAGCATGTTTAAAATAAAAACATTAAACTTTTACTTTTTAAAGTATATTTTATTGATTATGCTATTACAGTTTTCCCAGTTTTTTCTTCTCTTTATCCCCCCTCCGCCCTGTGCCCCGCAACCCTCCAGCATTCCCCCCTCCTTAGTTCATGTTCATGGGTTGTACATACAAGTTCTTCAGCTTCTCTGTTTCCCATACTGTTCTTAACCTCTGCCCTTCTATTTTATGCCTACCAATTATGCTTCTTACTCCCTGTACCTTCCCCCCCAATATTTCACCTCCTCCTCCCCACTGAACACCCTCCATGTGATCTCCATTTCTCTGATTCTGTTCTTGTTCTAGTTGTTTACTTAGTTTTTGTTCTTCAGGTTCAGTTGTTGATAGTTGTTTGCTGTCATTTTACTATTCATACCTTTTCATTTTCTTCTATTTCTTAGATAAGTTCCTTTAACATTTCATATAATAAGGGCTTGATGGTGATGAATTCCTTTTACTTGACCTTATCTGGGAAGTACTTTATCTGCTCTTCCATTCTGAACGATAATTTTGCTGTATAGAGTAATCTTGGATGTAGGGTCATGCTTTTTATGACTTCAAATACTTCTTTCCAGTCCCTTCTGGCCTGTAAGGATTCTTTTGAGAAATCAGCTGATAGCCTTATGGGCACTCCTTTGTAGGTAACTGTCTCCTTTCCTCTTGCTACTTTTAAGATTCTCTCTTTATCTTTAATCTTGGGTAGCTTAATGATGATGTGCCTTAGTGTTTTCCCCCTTGGATCCAATTTCTTTGGGAGCCTCTGGGCTTCCTGGACTTCCTGGACTTCCTGGAGTCTATTTCCTTCACAAGATTGGAGAAGTTTTTCTTCATTATTTGTTCAAATAAGTTTTCAACTTCTTGCTCTTGTTCTTCTCCTTCTGTCACCCCTATGATTTAGATGTTAGAGTGTTTATAGTTGTCCCAGAGGTTCCTAAGCCTCTCCTCATTTTTTTGAATACTCATTTCTTCATTCTGGTTGGGTGTTTGTTTCTTCCTTTTGTTTCGAATTGTTGATTTGAGTCCAGGTTTCCCTTCCCTTCACTCTTGGTTAGCTGTATATTTTGCTTTATTTCACTTTGCATAGCCTTCACGTCTTCCTCTATTTTGCAACCATACTCGACCATTTCTGTGAGCATCCTGATTACCAGTGTTTTGAACTCTGTATCTGGTAGGTTGGCTATGTCCTCGTCACTAAGTTCTTTTTCTGGAATTTGGTCTTTTCTTTCATTTGGGCCATATTTCTTTGTCTCGGTGTACCTGTTAATATTGTAGGGGAGCAGGGGCTTAGGTATTTGCCAGGGTGAGGAAACCCTCTTTTGCTGTGATGCGGCGCTGTCTGTGGAGGAAGGGTCAGAGAGGGAACAGTGCAGCTCCCTTGCTCTGCTCTGGCCCCTCTTTGCAACAATCTCTCTTATGTGAGACTGGGAGTCCCCCCACCCCCTTGCCGTGACACCGCCCACAGTAGTTTACAGCTAGCTTGAATTTTTTTAAGGATTTTCTTTTTCTTTAAGGTTTTTATTTATTTGTTTGTTTGTTTGTTTTTATAGAGGGGAAGGAAGAGAAACATCAGTGTGTGGTTGCCTCTCACCTGGGGACCTGGCCTACAACCCAGGCATGTGCCCTAGACCAGGAATCAAACCTCTGACCTTTTGGTTCACAGGCTGGTACTCATTCCACTGAGCCACACCAGCCAGGGCAGCTTGAATGTTTAGTTTCCTGGTCAGCCAGCCCTGCCTCTCTCATACAGTCCACCACCTTGAGGAGGCCTCTCAGCCAGCTCCACCTTGCCCATGTAGTCTGTGCCTTGCCGTGTGACCTCTCTGCTGAGCTGCCTTATTTCCCATCTCTGCCCCTCCTACCAGTCTGGGTGAATGTTTCTTTATCTCCTTGGTTGTCAGAGTTCCATGCAGTTTGATTTTTCTGGCACTTCTGGTTGTTTATTGTTTTTAGATTGGTTGTTATCCTTCTTTTGGTTGTGTGAGGAAGTAAAGGGTTTCTACCTATGCCTCCATCTTGATCAGAACCCCTATATGCATCCAAAAACATTCAACTTTTATTAAAAATGACTGGATCTATAATTTTTCACTTCTGGGCATTTTAACCATGTATCATAAGTAAAGCCAGTATAGTCCTTTAAGAATAACTAGATTAAGGCCCTGGCTGGTGTAGCTCAGTGGATTGAGTACAGGCCTGTGAACCAGAGGATTGCGGTTCGATTCCCAGTCAGGGCATATGCCTGGGTTGCAGGCCAGTTCCTAGCAGGGGATGCATGAAAGGCAACCATACATTGATGTTTCTCTCCCTCTCTCTTTCCCCTCTAAAGATAAATAAATAAATAAATAAATAAAATCTTTAAAAAAAAGAATAACCAAATTACAGTTAATATTTCTGTTGAAGTCTATTTCTGCATGGAGTCTGCCTTTTGTAATGAGAGGTATTGTCAGTGTCTGTGGAATAGGCAAGTGGAAGGCCATACAGCAGAGTAAGCATTTCTTTTGGAATAGAGAAGAGCAAAGCACACAAGCCTAAATAGGTCCCTCTTGTCTCCCTAAACATAAGTTGGAATTTATACAGAGTACTGCACCTGTATCTGACAAAGAAAGTGCCTGACAGAATCTTTTATTATTACCTTATCTTTAAAATGAACAGGAATGATAAATACAGTGGAGGCCTTAAATGTAGTACTCCCCTCTTCTCCACAGAGGATATATTCCATGACTCCCAGGAGATACCCGAAACCACAGACAATGCCAAACCCTAGATATGCTGTTTTTTTCTTACATACATAACCTCCGATAAAGCTGAATTTATAAATTAGGCACAGTAAGAGATTAGAGTTACATGAATGTGGTCAGTAGTTTTGAGGGGTCTCTTGCTAAAGTCTTTGGACAAGCTCAGTGCTTCTGGGCAGAGCAGAACGTGCTGCTGTCAGTCAGAACTCATTGCCGGTTCATGTCTTCCACCCACAAACGTGTGCCTGTTCCATCTTCACTGAGCACTCACCACTCACTGTGGCTGTAACTTTTGTACTTTGAGGGCAACAACAAAACTAGCACAGATGCCTTTGTCCCTCATAAGCTCACGGGTAGAAGATTTGTTCTGACTGTATCTTAGCAACCTTAGTAAGAAATTTTTTTCCTTATTTAATCAAGAACTTCTACCTTTTCACTTAAAGGAACCACTTTTTGGCTTCTGTTTGGCATATCTGAATTGCAAGCATCACTACTTTTATGCTTTGGAGCCATTATTAAGTATAATAAGGGTTACTTGAAACAAATACTGCAATACCCAGACAGTTTGATCCAGTAACTGAGTTACTACTAAGTGACTGGACAGGGAGTGTATACCACATGGATTCGCTGGACAAAGGGATAAAAAATCATGTCCAGGCTGGACAGATCAGGGTGCCCACTACAAGATCTCATCACACTACTCAGAACAGGGTACACTTTAAAATTTATGAATTGTTTATTGAGTCGTTTATTTCTATTTAATAATTTTGGACCACAGTTGACAATGTGTTACACACTGCAGAAACCAAAATTGGATAAAGGCGCGGACTACTATAATTTTATTGGAAGACTTAAATCCTAAAGAGGCATCAATAAAACTTACATGGATAATTTTAAAACTAAATTCTTACTTTGCTTTTTTAACTGCTTCAAATTTTATGTCACTGCAGTCCTGTGGACCATGACAAGTTCAAGTAGCAGATTATAGATTGGTCACTCACACAAAAGCCAAAAGAGAAGAGCGTAGCACCCTTTGAAAAGGAAGATTTAGGAGCAATAAGTATTGAGCTGAAATTAGGAAATGCAGTTAGCAGTATCATCACCAACCACGGTTAGTTAACAGAAACTTACTGTTGTGTGTTGTTTTACCTTTTTTTTTTTTTTTTGTAGCTTTGGACAGTCTGCCATCTTTCTCCTTGGTGGCCTCAAAAGAGATGAAGTGCCCACAGCCATGTTTATGCACAGCGGTGACATCATGGTAATGTCAGGTTTCAGTCGCCTGTTGAACCATGCAGTTCCAAAGGTCCTTCCAAGTTCCAACGGGGACAGCCTGCCTTGCTGCCTAGAAACACCTCCCCCAGCTGTCATCCCTGGAGACTCGGTAGTGCAGTGCTGTTCTGTGGAGGACTGGCAGGTGTGTGCCAGCTACTTGAGGACGGCTCGTGTTAACATGACTGTCCGACAGGTACTGGCCCCCGACCAGGACTTCCCTTTGGAACCCACGGAGGAGAATAAAAGAGACATCACTGCTGAAGGTTTCTGCCACCTTGACGACGAGAATAGCCAAGTAAAACGAGCTAGGTTAAACCCTGACAGCTGAGACTGGGGGTGCCCATTCCTTTTACTTAGGCAGATCTTACGGTAAATGACCGTGCCGTTTTGTATTGCCATTGGCTTCAGCACCAAGACGGGCCAAAACAGAGACGGGAGAAATCATTGATCACACTGTTGCCTTGGAACCCCTTCTTGCAGAGTGAACTGACTTGTCACATACACCAGTGCCTAAGCAGGACTGGACCAGACCGGTGTGTGACACAGTGCTGTCCTGCTTAGGCAGCAACGTATGTGAGAAGCCCAAGAAGGTATGACATTCTACAAGAGCCTTCTCAGCCTCTCCATTACCTCTGAGGGAAGTAGAAATGAGTTTCCATGGCTATGGAGTCTTTAAATACCTCAGATTTTATTAATGGGGAATGTGATAGCCCTCCCACCAACCCATCTAGTGATTTTGTGATAAAATTGCGGTTCCATGAACCAACCATTAGTCTCACGTATTCATTCTTCCCGTTAATGTCAAATCTTTTGATCTTGTCTTTCATCTTTTCTGGCCTTCACAGAAGAATCCTATAACCATTAAGACAATGGAAATGGAAATCTCACCCCCTAGAAAAGAAATTAATCACAGCCATCTCGTTCCTAAAATATAAATATTTATAAACTCAAGGAAAGGGAACGGTAGTTTCCCCAGATGTCTTTTAGGTCTCCAAATTGTTGGCTTTTTAAGGCTATTTTAATTGTTGGACTGAAAGAGTTCCGGGAATGTTCTGTACTGTTTTCTCTGTGAATAAACTTACTCGGTTTTAAATTAAAGATCTGTATCTATCTTTGAGGGTTAATGTATCTGGGAGTAGTTTTTTTTCTGCTTCTGCTTACTGTATTATTCTTGCTTTTAAAGTCCTCTGGCCGTTTCTACCCTACACCATCCTGCTCGCCCTAAGTACTCTTTGTGGCTGTCTCGGAGGAGAGAATATTCTTTGATATCCCGGTCACTGCTGTCTTTATTAACTGTAGGCTTGGAAAATACATGAAGCGTCGAGTTTTAATCTTTGTACCTCCACCAACTCAACTCACTACCCTGAATGAAGTTACTGGACGTTTCTCTGGATCTCAGTTTCCTCATTCATAAAGTGAAGATAATATTTACTTCCATCTTCCTAGAGGGAAATGTATATTTCTGATGATAATGGGAATTTAGTGCTCCTTTCTGGAAGCATCCTGTGCCAATATTTTACTTCCATTTGGATGCTTAGGAACATCCCAGCTTCCTTGTATGGGTGACTGGTTGGAAGCCACTGCGATAGCTGCTGCTTGCAGTGTGGCTTGCGGAATTTTCGTTTCTACTCTGTCCTTTTTCTTATGAGCATTGAACATTGAGTTCATATTGTAATTCGTGGTAGGTTTTTGATTGATAAGTTGATTGATTTCAGAGAAACATTGGTCTGTTGTTCTACTTATTGATGCATTCACTGGCTGGTTTTCCTGCATGTGCCCTGACCAGGGAGCAGACCCACAACCTTGACGTATTGGGACAATGTTCTCACCAACTTAGCTACTTGGCCAGGGCATGTAGGGGGTTTTGTTTGTTTGTTTTAAGGACTAAAATATTAATAGACTAATTCTTATATGTAACTAGTTTCTAAAATTAGTCATTATAGCCCCAGCCAGTGTGGCTCAGTTGATTGGAGTATCATCCCATAACAGAAAGCTTCTGGTTTCAGTTCCCAGTCAGGGCACATATTAGGGTTGCAGGTTCGATCCCTAGTTCAGATGTGTACAGGAGGTGGCTAGTCAATACTTCTTGCATTGATGTTTCTCTCTAAAAAAAGCAATGGAAAAAAATGTCTTCAGGTAAGGATAAAACGTAAGTAAAAATAAAATTAGTACATTATTACATTATAGGAAATGTTTATATAATTTAAATTACCACTGGAAAAATTCTTTAAATTTTCCATAATGTAGATTAGATGTGACCCACTGGAAACCAACATACTGGTTTGTAAACCAACAGTCAGCTTATCCTCCAGCATTATAGTATATTGCTCTTTATTCAATTAAATGTCATATATAGGTGTTGACTTGTGTTTAGGGGCAGCTAGGTGTGTGTGTCATGAGAAGCATGTGGAAACTGGTGTCAGCCCAAAGACCAGCAGGTTTCTCCCCCCCCCCGCCCCGCCCCAGCCCAGCTCCCTTTGTTTTAGTCGCCCACCAGACATTTTCTAGGTCAGGTCAGCAAACTGTGGCCCTCTTCTGAGTTTTGTACTGCCCATGCATAAGAATAGATCCTACATTTTTAAGTGCTTAGGGGGCAAGGAAATCAAAACAAGAATAATATTTTGTGACACATGAAAATTATATGAAATTCAAATTTGTGTCCATAAAGTTTTATTGGAACACAACCAGACTATAATTTGTTTCTGGGTTATCTGGGGTTGCTTTCATGCTAGACTGACAAAGTTGAGTCATTGCAACAGAAACCAGGTAGCCTATATAGGGCCTAAAAGATAGCAGTCTAGCCTCTTACAGAGAACACTTGCCAATACCTGAAAGGAAGCTAGACCCCTCTGGAAAGGAACCTGATGCCAGGGGGAGGGACTAAGGTAATGCATTCTTTTTTCTGTATTGTTTTATACCACCAATGCCAGAGTATATTCATTGTGATCTAGTCTGTATGTGACAAGACACCAAGAGTGGAGTCACAGAGGTTGGGAGTGGGGAAGTTGGTGCTCCGCTAGTGGGAATGTACCTGTATTTTGTCATGTATAATGCATACGTTTTTGCTCAAAATTTTGAGGGAAAAATGAGGATGCATATTATATACATGGATAGTACTAATTCCGTATCTATATAAATGTTTTTAATTCTTTTATTTATGCCTATGCATTAAACTCTAGAAAGCAATAATGATATCTATATGCAAAATAATACCCTGGAATACGATGATGAGTTTTGTTTCTAAATGTAAATAAAATACTGAATTAAAAAATTAAACGAAATATTTTTTTCTAAAAGTCGGGGCCAAAATGTGGGTGTGCATTATACACGGGAGCCCGCATTATACCTGGCAAAATATGGTAAATTGCTATAACCTCTCAGACACAGTTTGCAAGTATGTTAACATGTAATTTCTACATTGCAGCATGACCAGAGCAGTTCTAAAGTATGTCCCCTTTTCCTTTCAGAAGTGATTTGGTTTGATGATAAATTACATGGTCATCCTAATTATGGGTTGTTGTTTTTTTTTAAGATTTTTAGAGACAGGAGAAAGGAGGGAGAAAAAGATGGGGAGGGGAAAAGTCATGTTAGAGAAACATTGAAACATCAGTTTCCTCTCTCACGTACCCATCTGGGGACCTGGCCTGCAGCCCAGGCATGTGCCCTCTCACGGAGTCAAACCAGTGACCTTTTGGTTCACAGGCAAGCACTCAAACACACTGAGCCACACCAGCCAGGGCTTCATCCTAATTATGTTTTAAAATGTGTACCATTTGACCAAATAAATTTTACTTCTGGGAGTTTGAGGAAGTAATTAGAGCTGTCCACAAAAGTTTTGTGTAAGTTTGTTGTGACGGTAAAAGTTTGAAATAATATCCAGCAACAAGGAGTTGTTGGTTGATTAAATTCAAGTGTTCTTTGAATAAATGGTTATTGAGCACTGCTCTTTGCAGTGCCTTTGTGGCTCTTACAGCCTAGTAGGTATGACGTGAGCATTCAGTGGAAAACTAGCCATCAAAAGTCATGTTTTTCAAGAACAGATAGAAGTATGACACTGTACAATACTGAATGAGAAACCCAATTATGAAACTGCCTAGTAACTTCATTTGGTATAGAAAGTTTACATATTTTTAAGAAATTGGAAGGATATGTATACCAAAATGTGAATGGTGGTGGGGTTATAAATGATGTTTATTTGTGCTTTTGTATAGTTCTGATTTTTTTACATTGAAAATCTTTTTAATTTTTAAGAATAAAAAAAATTTATTTAAGAATAACTTTTTTGTTTGTTTTAAGAAATAACTGTGACCTGAAATTCTGCCTGTATCTGAAATTTGTTATAATGCAAATCCAGGAACCTAAACATCGTCTAGCAAAGGAGCTTGTTTGATGCAGTTATTTTATGTAATAAAACGCTATATAGCCACTATCAATCATGTTTTAAAGATATATGTAATAACTGGAAGAAAGCTCAATATATTAAGCACCTTAATAGGTGAGAAAAGCACCTTAAAAACAGCATGCACAGCATTTTACCAGTGTTTTTGTGTATGTAGTGTGCACATGCACAGAAAAGGCTGTAGGGTCATAATGTCATTCATTATTCCAAATTTTCCGTAGCGAGCATAGATTGCTCTTGAAAAAGGCCTTTGTGATGTGTTTGAAAGGGGGCGCTGAGGCGCACACTGAGCTCAGCAGCAGCATCTTTGTAAAGTGTCAGCTCGCCTTTCTAAAGTGCGCCCTCATCAGTTGCACACCAGTCTGAGGCCCTTTGAGTCGCTCCGATCTCCTGATTGCTTTAAAATATAACTGGCTGTGATGGATCCTCTCACTGCTCTTCGCTGACTGTTTCAGAGCCCCTTGCCCGTTTCCAGCCCTTTGCGCATTTTTCTTGGGAGGATCCCAGACCCCAGTGAAACGGGGGTGTGTTGCTGAGTACCTAGGATACACTCAGCAGCTCTTGGCTTGCCACGTTCTGATTTTCCCCATTCCTTTCCCACTAAGATAAGCTGGTCTTATCCCTTTTCTCTTTTCCCTTAATCTAAAAGGTTTGTTTATTAGAAGGAGGGGGGGGGGGCTGGCACCTAATACCCTAGGTGGTTTCGACTAAGGCAAATTAGAATGGTAATGAGGCAGAAAAGGAGCCCAGGGAATTATTGATCTCAGTGTGACTGGAGCTGGAGGAGCTGGGCAGGAATGATACCTCACCTATTCTGCTACAAAAGGTTACAGTGGGGGAAAAGCAGTGCACATCTGTTTTCTTGGCCTGGGTAGTAAATATTTATGAACATTCCTTTTGATTAACTATCCTATCCAAATCTGAGCCCTCATGAAGAAAAGTTCCTTGGGCCTCAATTTATTGGTAAAAATAGCTCTTAATAAGATAAAATGATGCTGTAGATGGAAAATTGAAATGGTGGTTGTCAGAAAACCCGAGTTTTAATAACTCCAGCACTTACTGTGTGCCTTGAGTAAGTCACTCAGCTGAGCCTCAACCTTTTGGAGCCACAGCATTTTTAAGCCCCAGTTTGCTCATCTGGAAGGAGGTTTTACTAAGTAATCCTGTGTTACCTATAGCTCTGCAATGCTGTATTTCTGAAATGCTAGATTAATCTCAGTTTGCATAAATAACAAGCAAAGCCATCCCATGGGCAAGATCTTTGGTAAGTAAATCCAGCATTAACCAAAGAGAAGCAAAACAGGAACTTCTCAAGAAAACAGCATGGCCAGTAAGCATGTGAAAAGATGCTAACCTCACTAGTAGTTACAGAAATACAAATTAAAGCAGCAAGGTATAAATCTGTACCCATCCATTGGCAAAATTAAAAAGATTATCATCTCGACTTGCCTCACTTACACCTGACTTCTAATCCCACGGTAATTGTCGGCTCTACCTTTAAAGTATCCAGAATCTGACCACTTCCATCCACCTCACTGTTACTGCACTGGCCCACGCCACTGTGATCTCTCAACCGGATGATGGCCATACCCTCCTAACCAACTCCTTCCACGCTTGTCCCCACCCCTATTCCCATGGCTGATTCTTAGCATAGCTAAAGTGAGGCTGTGACCACGCAAGCAAGATCATGTGACTCATGCTCAGCATGTCATTCCTTGAACTGAGCTAAAGCCAGAGTCATTTCAGTTCCCTGCAAGCCCCTCCTCAATCTGACCCCCATTTTCTCTTGGTTCTCTCACCTGTTCAAGCCACGCTTCCTCCTTGCCGCACCTCCGACGAGACCAAGCACACTCCTACCCTGAGCCTCTTTTCTTGACTTCTTCATTCACTCAGAACACTCCACCCAGATTTGCACTCTCACCCCCTTCAAAGAAGGCTCATGTACCGACTCTATTCCACATCTCAGTCCCACTGGCATTCCTAGTCTTCTGTTCCATGCTGTAATTTTTTCACAGTATTTTTGACAAAATTCTACATAATTGACAACATGAGGAAATAGATAGTGCCTTATAAGAAAGTGTGATAGGTGATCGTTATTGCTTCCCTCAACTGGACCATCAGCGCCACGAGGAAGAGCCGTGCCCTCACTTCCTGGGACAGTGCCTGCCTGGCACGAGTGATTGCTCCATACTTGGGTCGGCCAGATAGTTTGGGTTTTTGTTTGTTTTTTGTGTGTGATGGCACGTGTCTTTAACGTCACTCGAAACAATTTGTTAGGTCGTATTGTGGCAGCTGTCATATCAGCATGTATTTTTTTAAAAACATCAAAATTGATGATTTTTGTGTAGCCATTTTGATACTGAAGATGGATGAAAGCAGGCAACATTTTCAGTGTACTGTGCTCTATTATTTCAAGAAAGGTAAAAATGCAACTGAAACAATAAAAAAAAGATCTGTGCAGTGTATGGAGAAGGTGCTGTGACTGATCAAACCTGTTCAAAGTGGCTTGTGAAGTTCCGTGCTGGAGATTTCTCACTAGCTGGTGCTCCATGGTTGGGTAGATCAGTTGAAGTTGATAGCAATCAAATCAAGACATTAATTTTGAGCAAAATCAACGTTATATCATGGGAGAGAGAGCGGACATCTCATAACATCCAAATCAATAAAGCTACTGGTGAAAATGAAAAACGTGTCCCTTACGGAAAACACCACACAGACGTGTTGGCCAGCCCAGTGTATCTGGTGAACGAAGGGCTGTCTAGTGTCGGTGGAATATGTGAAAAGGGGCCCTCATTCACTGCTGTGGGGACGTAAATTTCTAAAGCCGTTATCAGTGTTTAGCTGAAGTTTGACCCGGCAGTTCTAGGTATCTTCCCTATAGAAATGCCTTTACAGGGACACAGTGATACGAGTGAAAATGCTCGTCATGATGTTGTTCATTGGAGTGGAAACTGGAAACAGCCCCAGTGCTGATCAGTAGCAATGAGCTCTTTGAGGTATGGCCCATTCACACTATGGACGTTAATACCATGCAGCCCTTTGCAGGGATGCACTGTGACAGGAAAAGGCTCTAAGATACATTGGTTATTGCAAAAAATGAAACTGCAAAACTACATGTACAGTGTAAAAACTGTTGTGCATATATATTTTTTAGACTAATGTATAAACTGAATGACTATTTTCTGAATATGCACATACGTATTCGCAAGTACATGGAGGAAATATATCCAAATATTGATAGTGGGGAAGACAGATGAGGAGGGGTTAGAAGGGATCTTTTACTCTTTATGCTTTTGTGTTGTCTGATTTTTTATAAGAACATATTTATGCATTTTACTTACATAATTTTTTTAAATTATGCATGGCAAACCCTATAAAGAATCATGTACTAATAAAAAAGGAGGAAACTCATCTTTCTCCAAACTCTGGAGGTTTCCCATTATAAATATAAGGCCTGGTGCTGTGTTAAGTGATGCAGAAAACAGCCAGTTCAGTCGCTGCTACAGAGGCTTTTGTTGCGTCTGATCTCTGCGTTGGATTCTCAGGGTGCGGGAACTGGCTAGGGAATCATACAGACCTATGCAGATGAGACAACCAGCCTCCGTCGTATTTGTGCATATCCTAGGCTCAGGTAGCTTGCTGTGCCCAGAAACCTTGTTCTACCTTTGCGGTAAAATGCCAGTGGTGGGCTATGGTTGCGAGGGCGATAAACAGTCGACCTTAAGGATGAACCAATCTGTGAAGGCCGTAGGCCACTGAAAAGAATTAACTATATTTCTCTAGGGACATGGCTGAGCAGATAGCGTTGAATTTCACATGGCCCAGAGATTTTTTATTTCTGTAGCTCTGTAGTGAGAGCAAGAGAGAAGAGAGGCAAAATCTGTTTGGGGCTCACTGGCCGGTGTTTATGCGTGTGCACATTTCCTGGGTGCACTGCGTATGCCTTTCTGTTAGGTGGTAACACTCTGTTCCCCACAGTGAGTTGAGGCCTGCAATTGTGCCCAGCATGTGGTTGGCAGCTTCCCTCTGTTCCCCTCAGCAGTAAGCCAGCACTTCCTGAGAGCCACTAGATACAAGCCTTGTAGACTTTGCTGCTGGTTTTTCAAGAGGTGCCCAGTGACAAGGCTCCAGTCTCAACAGCTGGAAAAGAGCTAACAAACCATCTCTTGGGTTTCTGCTAAGCAAGGTTTTCCTCTTATCTCTGAAGACAATCATGCCAAGCCTATACCATTAACCAATTACCCCTGCCTTTACAGGGGTCACAGGATGGAAGGATTGCCTACAAGGGTAAAAGAAATGCCAGCTCAGGCAACAGCCCTTGTTATTCATTCACCCAGCAGGTATTGAGCATCTGTGAAGTATGAGTCACTGTGCTGTATGACTGTGCCAGGCATTATGTCTGCCTGCAGGGCAGGTCCTACAGTGAGTGGGTAGAATACCTACATAAACCGGCACTGAACTCTGCTGTGATGGGCCAAGTACAAGATGCAGTGGGAGGGGCACTTAACCCAGAGCAGGTAGGGAAAGGCTTCCAGTAGGAAGTGACCTAAAATCTGGTCAGGGATGATGAGAATTAGCTTCGCTCCCCTTCTTTTGGGGTAAAGACCATGTATTACCTCTGTTGTTTCATTGGTCTCAGAATGAAAAACATCTGGAAACTTTTGAGGACCTTTTCAAACCTTAGTAGTTTGTGAATCTGTATGATTTATATTAAGAGATTCATTTATTTTGTTCGAAGTCTTAGCCACGTCTCCTATTACATCTTTTGTTCACTCTATTATCCGTAGGCTCCACAGCAGTGATCCCCAACCTTTGTAGCTTCAAGGGCCAGTTTCATGGAAGACCGTTTGTCCACAGAGGAGTGGAGGAGGGGGTCACGGGGGTGGGGACGGGATTCAGGCGGTAATTAGAGCAAAGCTTTGATCGCTCACCCACCACTCACCTCCTGCTATGTGACTCGGTTCCTAACAGGTCACAGAGCAGTAGGGTTGGGGGACCCTGCTCCAAAGGATAAGCTCCCCAAGGGCAGACGTTTTTCTGTCTTATTCACTGCTATTTCCCTGACTTTCCAAGAAAACTGCTTGGTACGTAGTAACTGCTCAATACACGTTGGATGATTGAAGAAAGTTTTCTTTGCCATGCTCTTAATGTGGCATTGTGCATCACAAAAGTTTCTTACAAATAATTGCAGAAAGGTAACAGCATCATTTTGCAAATACACATGTCCAAGCAGCCTTTTCTGAGGGTCTCACTGCTTATCCTGATCGCAAGCTTGGCAAGTAAGGGACTTCAGCACCGTCAGCCCAACCCTGTCCAAGCACTTACTCTTTCTGCCCTAACCAGGGGTCTTTCCATTCCAAGACACATCCCTATGAAGTTACAAGAAGCGACAAGGGCAGGAAGCATGCTCAGCCGCCCTGTAAACTGGAATCAGGAGAGGCATCTGGACCGCCAGGTTTCCCTCTCCACGCCCCTCCCCTGGTCTCCGCTTCCCGCTGCCTGTCAGTTCCTTCTGACTGGACACTCTGCCGATTTCTCTTACACCAGGCTGTTCCCAAGTGTCACCTGCAGTCCCCCACCTTCCGGGTTGGCTGTGCGTAGATAACTGACCCAAATCCAAATTGCCAGAAGACAATCATCAGCTGGTATTGTTCAGGTCCATTGTCTACCCCTGGCCTAGTGGGCTGTGACCAGGGAGGCAGGGGTACTGTGCACTTCAAAACCAAAGGACAGTGGGCAGAAGGAAAGGAAGTGATTAGCATCCCTGTTGACATTTACTGTGCAGTTTTCCTTCTGAAATGAAGTGCTGGAGGACATTAACCCCAGATCACCGGACCAGGAGATAGTATGAGTGGGCCTGTCCATGTCTCTTCCCAACCGCCTTCACCAGAGGTTACTCCCAGACCCTCCCCCAAACAAAATTCATCCGTGTCCCAGTGACGTCTCGCCTTCTTATCACCACTAGGGCATTGTGGAAGGGTTGGAGACGAGGGCGAGGTGTCTGGTGTCCCCACGGTCCCATTGCTTCAGAGACCAGATGCAATTGAGGCGCTGTCAGCCAGAAAAATATAATTTAAGGGCTAGGCATCTGGCTGGGAGCAGAGAGCTGTGTTGCCATGGCAATGCCTCGCTTCATTTAACAGCAGCACATCCCTGAGTTTGGTCACATCCACACTCAGGCACACGCAGCACCCTGTCAGCAGCCCCCACTGCACACACACATGCCCCTGGCAGGTTCCCCCTGCAGGAGCAGAGCTCACCCTGCGCCCCCTCCTACCCAACACAGACATCCACATCCGCACCCTTTCCTGCAGCTCCAACAGCACCCCAGACAGCACACGCAGGGAGCCGGAGTGCTGCGAGTGCAAACCCTGCGACAGGCCCAGGTAGAGGCCTGCAGAGGTCCACGTGCTTTCTAGCGCTCCTAACACAACCACCTCTCCATCTTCCTTTGCAAATCTCCTTGTAGGTCACCTCCAGGCCTTTAAGAATACCCAGGGGGGTAGGAAGGGGTGGGGGAGCAGTGGTGACCCAGCTGCACAGATGCTTCTCTGTTGTCTTGGGAGGACGGGGCTCAGGACAAAACCCTGCAGGTATTTACCCAGAGGCCCCCAGGCACCCACTGACATTCTTTCTGCTTCTGCCCCCCTCTAACGCAAGCAGTAGCGGACAGAGTGGATTAGAGCAGAAGACCCAAAGGCACAGGGATGTTTATTGAAACATTATTCATAACACTGAAAAATCAGAAGTAGCCTAAGTGTCCATTAGCAAGGAACAGCCAAATAAATGGTGGTGCATTCACGACAGGGAGCTCTGCAGAGATTTTAAAGCGTTATGTAATCTGTATATATTCACATGAAACTGTCAAGTGTGATTCCGCTTAAGTGTTTTACCTTTATGTAATTATATACACATGGATATTCATTACCTATGGGAAACTGTCGAAGAAGAGAGGGGTCAAGGGAGGGGGGATAAGCACCATTTCAGTTATCCTTTGCTTCATAACAAGCCCCCCTAAAACTGGGAACTTTTAAAATGATAAACACTATGGTATTATTTCTCCTGAGCCTACGGGTTGACTAGGCGACTCCTCGCCTGGGTTTCCCTGAGCTCACTGACACAGCTGCATTCAGTTGGTGAGGGCTGCCTCAGTCTCCACAACGTCCTGCCCCGGTGGGCTAGACTGGTTCCCTCCATGGCGTCCCAGGCAGCCGTCCAAGGCGATGAAAGCAGAAGCAGCATGACCTCGGCAGGCCGAGGCTCTGGGACCGCGCCACATCACGCCCGCCACGTTCTGTTGGTCAGAGTGAGTCAAAGGTCAGCCCAAAGCGGGGAGGAGGTCGGCTCCACCTGTCCATGAGAGGCCCGGCAGGGCCCCATTGCGCATGGCACATGGACTGGGAGAAGCCGCAGGTACAGCCTGTGAGTAAGCGGCTGTGCTCACCTTCCACTCACGCTCTGTGCAGTCATGCCTCCTCTGTGTTCATGTACCACATGGGTAAACTTTGTAAATAAAGGGCGGAGTGCATCTAAGATGTATGAAGGAATGATGAGGGCTTTGTGGACACCTAGTCCAGGTAGAAAAGTCGAAGATGACCTCAAGGTTACTAGTCTGGAATACTAAATTGTGGCAAACTTTTTGTTTTTAATCAGCTGTGAGGAAATGGAGATTGGAATATCCAAGGCAAGAGATGCGACAATATTAACTAGTGAATCGGTGGGCAAGAAGCAGGAATCTTAGAGAAAGAGCAAAGGAAGGAAGCAGAGCATGGGTTCCCGAGGATGAGAAAGAAACGTGATCAGACTTTGAAATCGCTGGACATATGAAATGGATGTACATGTCAGTGCTGAGCTGTGAAAATGGATGACAGGGTTCTCCACCCTCTTCTGGTTCCCTGCCGTCACTCGCTGGTCCTTAAGTAATTTGCAACCACATGCCCACCCACAAAATGGAATGATTCTGTATGATACGGTCTTTGTGAAAGAGGAGTGATGATTTCACACCTACGTGATTTTCCTGTAAAGACAATGTGATCCATCAGCATCGGTGACTTAACAAAACAGTGCCCCCAAGGGCTAGGAAGAAGACCAACCAGCTAAAGAGAAAATAAAACGTCTGTCTCAAAATGACATGCGTGAAGCATCGAGATTCCCATTCTGTCCCACACAGAAGGGAGGGTCTACTGTGTGCAGAGCACTGGGCAGAGTACCAGGTTAACAGTTCCCAGGACACGTAAGGAGAGAACAAGACTATTAGGAAGATGCTGACCCCATAGGAAGGACAGGCCATGTGACATGTATGAGATGGGACCATAGAGACCATCCCTTTCCTTTTACTCTTTATAAGTAAGCATGCCCCATCCAAAAGGGGAATTAGGCTCCATCTCTTTCAGAAGGGTGTCACAGACCTGTGGATCTGTCTTAAAACCCCAGAGCCACCCTGGCTGGTGTGGCTCAGTTGATTGTGTGTTGACCTGCGAACCAAAGGGTCAGTGGTTCAATTTCCAGTCAGGGCACATGCCTGGGTTTTGAGCCAGGCCACCAGTAGGGGGTGTGTGAGAGGCAACCACACAGTGATGCTTCTCTCCCTTTCTTTCTCCCTCCTTTCCCCTCTCTCTGACAATAAATAAATACAATATTTAAATTAAAAAAAAAAAACAGAGCCCTCAACAAAGGAAAAGTGACTTGGCTCTGTCACACAAGAAGCCAGTCAAGAATCAAAGAAGGACTCGTTTTTTCAAAGAGCTTCTATTAGAAACCCACTCATTGCGAGGCTCTGCGCTGGATGTCACCTATAAAGACGATTAATGCAAGGTCCTTTTGTGCAGGGTCTGTCCTCTGTCCATGTCCCTCTCTCCAAGGCCATTCACCCACAGGACTGAGTAAGCCCTACCCAGAGCCCTTGGCCCCCGTCTACACTGTGCCCTGAGCACCCAGGCCCCCAGAATTTGCTTCCCAATGGCCTAGCCTGCTCCCTGGGCCGGTGGAGTCCCCACCATCAGGTTCCTCTTCCTGCCAGTGTATGCACCACCCCTGGGTCCATAGCAGTTGTTTGTCGGCATGAGGAGAAAGCTTGGCCATAGAGGCTGGGTGTCCACACACCTGGTGTGGGCCAGCGGCAGGGATGGCCAGAGGGGGATGAGGGAAGAGGTCAAGCACAACAGAGCGTTCCTTCCTGACTTGCCAATGCCCTTGTCTACCACCCAGCAAGTTTGTCTCAGCCTGTGTGAGGGGCTGATGGGAGTGGGGATGTGGCTGCCCCTGGCACCCCTTCTCAGCTGTCAGACACTTGCAAGCCCCTCAACAACCTGCAGTGTGGTGCCACTTCTGAGCCCAGACCTCCCTCTAGTGACCAGTTGGGGAATGACAGTCAGAGGCTCCCAGCCACTCTCCCAAATGGACACCTCTTCTGGAACCTACTTGCTAGGACACATATCTGATCCTGTTGTTCTTTCCTTTGGCGGTTAGAAACCGCCAAAACAAAGCCAGCCGACATTTCCAGGGCCACTGAGTGCCGGTTTCTGCCATACACGTACAGCCATCACCTCCTCCCACCACCTGTTCCCCTCCAGAACATACCTGCGCTCAGTCTTGCCAAATAACTTGCTCTTCACCAACACCATACATGTATTTCATGCCTCTCCTTTGCTACCAATAAACCACCCACAGTTTCCAAACAAACTCTTGCTCCTCCACAGAGATCCATTTCATGCATCTTTGTGGCGTTCCTTGGCCCCCTGTGGGAGACTCCATGGCCCCTCCCAGGGTTCCCCTGACCATTTCTGTGCAGAACAATAGCTACACTAACTGCACACTTAACTCTAGTGCCTCAGCTGAGGATTCTAGAGGCATCATCTCATTTAGTCCTCACATGACCCTAAGGCCAGGTGCTATTGTCCCCATTTTACAGATGAGGAAACAGAGGCCATGGTTTAGTCATGTGCCCACAGTCTCATGGACACCAAGCGAAAGAGCGATGTGGTCACATGTGCTCTTTTTTAAAAAAGATTGTTTTCTTTAGATTTTTTTTAGAGAGGGGGAAGGGAGGAAGAGAGACAGGGAAAGAAATTCCAATATGAGAGAGAAACATGGATTGGTTGCCTCTTGCACGCACCCTGACCAGGGATGGAACACAAAACCCAGGCATGTGCCCTGACCTGGAATTGAACCGGTGACCTTTTCCTTTTGGGATGACACTCACCAACTGAGCCACACTGGTCAGGGCCACAAGTGCTCTCTCTTGAACTCTGTTGGGAACCTCCCTGCCTGGTTTAGGAGCCATAAATGCCCCATGACTAAGGCTGATTGAGCGATCTTTAGACCATAAGCCACTAGGAGACAAAGCTTATCTCCCTGGCAGGAGCACTGCTTCTGCTCCTTTTTCCAGAACTGGCCTCCAGTGCTTGGTGGGTTAGCCAATGACAGGTAAGATTCCCCAACGGGGGAATGACCTAAGATAGGCACGATCATGTGGAAGCCCCAGAGAAGGACTTGGGGGGCTATGGAGAAAGGGGGTGATGAACCCTCACCTTTTGGCTTTGACAAAGCCTGACTCCTCTGAGTCGGAGAGAAGTCTCTGAAAATTCCTTGGCTATCTGCCTCCTCTGCCTGACTTAAGCCTGAAACAATGACAGAGAGCAGTGCAGCCCTGTGCTGGAAAGGGTGGATTCCCCAGGTGATCAGGACTGAGAAAGGATATGTAAAATCCTGGGAAGCCTGCTTTGCTAAGAATGCTCTTAGCTAAATGATAAAGGTCCCAGCAGGAAATTAGTTTGTTTCCGAAAGTCTTGTATCGGTTTAGCTGATAGACCCCAACTCAGAATAGGCCCTCATAGTTCTTTGTATGCTATCTACTGTTTGATCCTTACTGCCTGACAATAAATGAGCTGTACCTGTATTCCTGTGCAAATTAAACCCAATAAAAGCCTGTCTAGGCAAGGGTCAGCGCGCTCTCCCCTTGAGAGGGTGGCCAAGCCGCTCTGAGGCGCTCTCCCCTTGAGGGAGTAGCCGTGCAGTCCCTTTTCCTCCATAGGACTCAGTAGTCCGTGTGAATTTGTCTCATCCATCATGCCTCGGGCACTGCAAGCCGGTGTACACCTCAGGGCTCCACATCTCCTCCACTGTGGCTCTCGTTTCCTGCCTAAGAGCTCCTCCAGGGACAATCCTGTTCTCTTGTCTCTGAGCCCCCAGCATGGAACACAGTGACCCCGTGACTTGTGACTGGACAGCCCTCAGTCTATTGCCTGAACTGAATGGCTGGTGGGAAGGGTTGGCTTTGCATGGCACACTTTTTCTCATCCTCTGGGTCTGGACCCTGATCCAAACCTCCTGTCTTAAGCTAAAAATATTGCTCCCAACTGCAGCCAGTCACACACTCTTAACACACGAGGACAGGAGCTGCAAAGTACATACTTTGCAATGCAAAGATTAACTTAGAGTGAGAAATAGGGCATCAGTTTGTGCTGGCGGCCAAAACAACTGATCTCAATTCCCCCATCTCTAACTCACCCCAAACTGGCCAGGGCAGCCAGGGGGCTGCCTTCCCCAACCCAGGCCCACAGCCCCTTCTGTCCTTTCTCCCTTGGTGGGACCAGCCACCAGCCCTTCTCCCTCCTTTTCTCCCCACCTTCCTGCCAGTCTTCTATTCTGTTTTCTCTAACCAAGGCAACAAACATTAAATAGCCCCCTTTTTGTTCATCTGGGGGGCTTAAGCTACTAGACTGCCTTTGTTCCTTTTTTTTCAGAATGGAATGTTATTTTTTTTCTTCCTAAATATGAGAATAATATGTCTTGTAAAAATAATGCAAACACACAAACATTTAAACTAGAGTGTGAGTCATGCCACAAGGCGTCCACTGTTTTGGTTTGGTTTGCAGCATTCCAGACGTGTGTGTACAATTTCAGTGCAAAACATGAACTGCAAAGGAAACACAAACCCAACTCCAATCAGATTCCATCGGTCTCCTCTCTTCCTTACAGCTGCCTGAATTTGAAGGTCAGTTGTTCTTCCTCATCCTTTCTAGCACTTACCTCATCAACCTGGCCCCTCCAGGTATTAGAATTGCCATGCCCTCTGTATCTTCCTTTTTCTCTTTTTTTTTGGCTGGGTGCAGTGAACTTGATTGATGGTGCATGACAAGGCAGGGCTCTCTAAGCCTCTCCCCTCTTCAGGGACACCAAGACACCATAACTAGCCAGCCAGGCTTTACAACAGCCCTTGGGGGGCAGTTTCCCGCCATAATTCTCCTGACCAGTCTGGAAGACTAGTTCTGCACTGGTTCTGACTGGAAATTCCAGGCCAGGCATATTATCCAAGTGGGTGTGCCCCGGGCCACAAGCCCCCTGCACTCAACCGAATGCAGGAGCCGAGGCCAGTGTATCTTCCAGGAACACGTTCTTACCCCAGGGCAATAAAAAATGAGTGTGTAGCATCACATGGCAACAACGACATAGAAAACTTAATGCTTTTTCTAAGTTGGGTGCTGCCAGTCTGACTTTTTTTTAGGAAAGTTTTTTTTTTGTTTTTTTAAATATATTTTATTGATTATACCATTATCGTTGTCCTATTCCCCCCCTTCATTCCCCTCCACCCTGCACACCCCTCCCCCACCATCCCCCCTTTAGTTTATGTCCCTGTGTCACAAGTTCTTTAGATTCTGTATCTCCCCTACTATTCTTGTCCTCTCCCCTGTCTATTTTCTATCTACTATGCATGCTACTTAGTCTCTGTACCTTCTCCCCCCTTTTCCTCCTCCCACTCCCCTGTTGCTAACCCTCCATATGATCTTCATTTCTATGGTTCCGCTCCTGATCTAGCTGTCCTCTGAGATTGCTTTTGTTTTAGGTGTGGTTGTTAGTAACTGTGTGTTTGCTGTCCTTTCACTGTTCATATTTTTATCTCCTTTTCTTAGATAAGTCCCTTTAACATTTCATATAATAAGGGCCTGGTGATGATGAACTCCTTGAACTTGACCTTATCTGAGAAGCACTTTCTCTGCCCTTCCATTCTAAATGAAAACTTTGCTGGATAGAGTAATCTTGGCTGTAGGTCTTTGGATTTCATGACTTAGAATACTTCCTTCCATCCCCTTCTTGCCTGTAAGGTCTCTTTTGAGAAATCAGCTGACAGTCTGATGGGTACTCCTTTGTAGGTGAATGTCCCCTTATCTCTTGCTGCTTCTAGAATTCTCTCCTTCATTTTAATCTTGGCTAATGTAATTATGATGTGCCTTGGTGTGTCCCTTCTTGGGTCCAACTTCTTTGGGACTCTCTGAGCTTGCTGGATTTCCTGGACATCTATTTCCTTTGCCAGACTGGGGAAGTTCTTCTTTATTATTTGTTCAAATAAGTGTTCCACTCATGGCTGTCTCTTTTCCCCTTCTAGTACCCCTATAATTTGGATGTTGGAATGTTTAAAGATGTCCTGGAGGTTCCTAAGCCTCTCCTCGTTTCTTTGAATTATTGTTTCTTCATTCTTTTCTGTTTGGTCATTTTTTTCTTCTTTCTGGTCCACTCCCTTGATTTGAGTCCCAGTTTCCTTTCCATCACTATTGGTTTTCTGTGCATTTCCCTTCATTTCAATTAGTTTAGCCTTCATTTGTTCCTCTAATTTGTGACTAAAATCAAGCAATTCTGTGTGAATCCTGATCACCAGTATTTTGAACTGTGCATCTGAAAGACTGGCTATTTCTTAGTCGCTTAGTTATGGGCTCTGGGGCTTTGAGATGTTCTTGAGCCATATTTTGGTCTGTTCTCACCTGTTATGTATGAGGGGCGGAGCCTTAGTTGTTCACCAGGGCCAGGGGACCCAGTCGCTGGGTTGTGACGCTGTATGTGGGGGCGGGGTCAGAGAGGGGGAAAAATGGTGCTTTGTTCTGCTCTTTCTCAGATTTCTGTTCCCTCTGCAGCTTCCCACAAGCAAATTGGACTCCTCTGGTGCTGGTTCCTGGGTGTGTGGGCCCGTGTACTCTCCAGGGCCCTGTGGGTCTCTCCAACGAACTCTCTGTGAGCCTGGGAGCCTCTCCCAGCACCTCAACTCCAAAAGTCTTTCTAGTTGGTGCTTTCAGGCTCTAATTCCCGTTACTGAGGCCCTAGCCTGAGCGGTCTGTCTCACTGTTTGCTCCTTCGCCTGGTTTATCTGTGCGGAAATGTGTGACCGCAGTCAGCCAGCCGCCCTGTGCCCTCACTGGATCCGCCCATTGCCACCCCACACCTGGGATCCACCAACCACCGACGCCTCTGCTGCTGGGTTGGTCCAACTGAAAGATCTTTCCTGCCTGACCCCACTCCGACGCTGACTGCGCCCCCCTTACCAGTCTGGCTGAGTGGTTAGTTGTCAGACTTCCGTATAGTTAAGTTTTCTGTGTGTTTTTGTTACTAAAACTTCATTGTTTTTAAACTTAGTTGTGCGAGGAGGCACAGTGTTTCCACCTACGCCTCCATCTTGGCCAGAAGTCCAAAAGGGTTTTTTTTTTTAACAGACTTTATTATTTTTATTATCTATCTATCTATCTATCTATCTATCTATCTTTAGAGGAGAAGGGAAGGAGAGAGGGAGAGAAATATCAATGTGTGGTTGTGTCTCATGCATCCCCTGCTGGGAACTGGCCTGCAACCCAGGCATGTGCCCTGTGACTGGGAATCGAACTGCGATTGTGTGGTTCTCAGTCCCGAGCTCAATCAGTCCGGGCTCCAATCTGACTTTTATATTTATGATAAGTAATAAACTTGGTGCTTGGTAATTCAAGCGTAAACCAAGCTTTCACATTTATTTTTTGAGCATGGTTTGATTAAGTTTTATTTACGTGCAGACCCATGCAACATGCCGGGTTTGGCTGATCAGGGCATGGGGAGTCCTGCCTCCCCAGAAGCCTCCCTCATCCCCTTCCAGTTCATAATCCCACCCAAAGAAACCATGTTTCTGACCTCTAACACCAGAGATTGTTTTTGCTGGCTTTTATAAACTTAAGGTGTAGTGTCTAACAGTGATATGGACTCCCCCTAGGTGTACTGTTTGCAGACTATCGTTTGGGTGGTGCGTATGCACCCCTGCGTACCCACCACCCAAATCAAATCATACAACCTTTCCAGCAGCTCTGAGCTTCCTCCTGCCCTTTCCATCAATTCCTCCCCAGAGGCCGCCACTCTTCTGGTCCCTGTCTCCCTGGGCTACTTTTGCCACAGGTTCCTTTACTTTTCCACCAACCCTTTATCTGCCCGCTCACCTGCTCCACGCCGCTGCCCTGCTCCTGCTGAAGCCCCCTTCCCTTCCCCGGGTCAGGGTTCCCACAGCCCTGCACCGCCGCCCCCCCCCCCCCCCGCCCGCTCGCTCTCGCCCTCACGCACCCACGGCCTCCGGTGACTTCCCACGAGTTCCAGGCGGCCCCTCCCCTCCTGATGCCACGGGCTTGTTTGAGTGCGGGTATCCTCTGTCCCCCTCCTCCCCCGCCACCCAGATAAGCCAACAACCACAGTGCATGCAAGCAGCGACTCCCTGGGCAAACCCAGGCTGGAGACAAACTGCCACCCTAAGACATTTGTGTTTGCGGAGAGGCATAAGTCGGACGGTGTCACTGGAAGTGGCCGCAGCTGGGCACACCGTGAATTCACCGGGTGCTGGGCTGCCGCAGGCCCGGTCTTCCTTCCAGTCAAAGGTGGGCCTGCGTTTCAAAGTCTTCTCGGGACTCCGAAGAGCCCTGGTTAAATGCCGACGCGGAGGCTACCAGAGCTGCCGGGTGGCCCGAAGTCCCAGGCCGGCAGGGGCTTCCCTGAGCCTCGCGCTCCCCGGGGGACCCAGAGGAGTGGCTGCGTGGGCCTTGCACCCCGAGATTGGGTCCGCGAAGCGCTCGCGGTCGGGACCCTCTCTGCGCATGCGCTTTCTCATCTTTATTGCAAGCTTGGGGGTTCATTCAGTCAGAGTCCTGGAGATTTTAGCACTTCTGACGATTTTTCGGTTAATCCAGATTTCTGAAGTATTTTGTTCTGGAAGACTGTTTTGAGTATTCACTGCCTCTCCCTAGGATAGGATTATATTTCCTTGCCTTGTTGACCTCGGGCTTGACAACGTGATTTGACAATAAAATGTGAGTGGAAGTGATGTTAGTGAGCAATTAACCTTTGTTACGCACGTGCCACTGAAGTGTGGAAGTCATTTCTTAAAGCAACATAACCCAACCTGTCTGACCAAGACTTGTGCAAACCAGAAATACCAACTCTGATGCTGAGGCTGATAGTGCAGCAATCTGTACTGATCTCAGTGGCTTGAACACGAGCCTGCAAACCAAAGGGTTGCTGGTTCAATTCCCCGTCAGGTCACATGCCTAGGTTGTGGGCCAGGTCCCCAGATGGGAGCTGCGAGAGGCAACCACGCATTGAAGGTTTCTCTTCTTCCCTTCCTCTCTCTCTAAAAAGAAATAAAATCTTTTAAAAAAACTCATAAAATAATTATATATAATATAATGCTCTCTATGTGACACATAAAATTATAAATATATATAACAATAATTGTCATATACATGGAGACTTACATGTGTGCTTTCTGCATCTCATTTTCTAAGCACCCATTGCTGGCTAAACCCTTTCCACCAGCTGTATCCTTCCTTGAGATAGATCAATGGCTTCGATCAGGCTCTTGGTCAAGCTCTGCTAACCTAGAAGACATTCTGCCTCTTTAAGACAGTTGTGTGTGTGTCTCAGCTGAAATCCATTATGAGTGAACTATTTTTAAATTATTGCAGTCACAGCCCTGACCGGTGTGGCTCAGTTGGTTGGAGCATCATCCCGTGCACCAAAAGGTGGCAGATTCAATTCCTAGTCAGGGCACACACTTTAGGTTGCTGGTTCGGTCCCTGGTCAGGGGATGTACCAGAGGCCCCTGACCCATGTTTCTCTCTCACATCGATGTCTGTCTGTCTCTCCCTCCCCCAGCCCCACCTAAAATCAGTGAATGTATCTTCGGGCAAGGATTTAAAAAAACATGATTGCAGTAATACACCCACGTAGCCAAAAATATATATATATTCCTGAGTATAATATGATTAGTAAATTCTCCCTTCGCCCAACCCCGTGGAAGCGATTACTCCACAGCAGTAATCATGCAAGGAGTTCCTTATCAGGGCCAGCTTCATGGCTGTGCTACCTCCGCAGTGACCCAGGCCCCACGCTTAGGGGGCTCTGCACTTGGTATCATGCTCTGCCACTGCCATCCTGAAATTCTTCATCATTTTTTAAACAAGGGATCTAGAGTTTTCATTTTGCACTGGGCTCCCCAATTTTCCACCTGCTCCTGCTCTTATATATCCTCCTAGAAACATTGGTGTGCATATACAAACATATGCTTGCTTATTTTTTTTTTTAACAAAGTGGCTCTGTGCTCACTAACCCCATTTCTTCTTCCTGGGCCAACAGAAAGATTACGTCTCCCAGCCTCCCTTGCAACTAAGTTGGAAATCTGTGGCATGGACTCCGGCCAAAGGAAGGTGGGCAAAGTGAGATGCACCCCTTCCAGAAGAATTCCCTAATTGGACCTGCCCAGTCTTCTGCACAGTCCTATACTCTGTATGGCTTCCTATGTTCGCATGGAGATAAAGGGCTCTGAGGCAGCCTAGCCACGTGACGGGAGGATCCTGGACCCTAAGTCGCCATTTGGAGAGGTACCACTTGGGAGAAGCCCCGGCCCCTTTAGACTGATGTTAGTAAAAAATAATCCACTGATTGGTCAGGCTGTGGAGACTCTGGGGTTATTTATTACAACAGCTAGTGTTAATTACTGCAAGACACACACAGTGGGATCCTACTATACATGCCTTTCGGTACCTTTAAAAGAATGACCTGTTTTAGAAGTGTTTTCATCATATGCATGTTGAGTTTATAGTTTACCTGCTTGTGCATTTTTGGTGGGCCACTCACCACAGCCCTTGAGTAATGACAACCTAATGAGCCCTGTATGTCCAGCGTAGAGCAGGAGAAGGTCTGTGAAACCTCTTAAGCCAGGCCAAGCCCCAGGATCTGTTCTTCTCCTCCTGCTCCGTGTCAATGTGGGACTGACTCCTATAGACTGCATTTTCCAGGACTTCCCGAGTCAGCTTGCTCCTACTGCCTTCACCAGTTGGAAGATAAGAGATCAAAAGGCAGAAGAAAGGGAAAGCCCCCAATATTTTCTCCTGCTCTCTCTATTTTGGGCAGATTCTTCAATGGCTGCTGCATCTTTTCTGGGCTTCTGGCTCCTGCTGCACAGGGCCACCACAGTTCTCCGTAAACCAATGGACCCCCATCCCTGGGCTCTGTAACACGATCTCTATTCTCTACCCTTCATTGTGGGCTCAATGTCTGTGTCCTCCCCAAACCCCTAAGTGGGAGTCCTAACCCTCAATGTGACTGTATTTGGAGATGGGGCCTATTTGTGAAGGGAAGCAATTAAGGTTAAATGTGGTCATCAAAATGGGGTCCTGATCCAACAGGATCAGTGCCCTTATTAGAAGAGGTGCCCTTGCTCGCTCACTCCTGCACAAAGAAGAGGTCATGTGAGATGACGGCCACCTCCGCCAAGAAAAGAGGTCTCAGAATGGAACCTACCTTTCTGGCATCTTGATCTTGGACCTCCCAGCCTCCAGAACTGTGAGAAATAGATTTCTGCTGTTTAAGCCACCCACTCTGTCGTATTTTGTTACAGCAGTCCAAACGGACTAAGACACTTTTGTATCACAAGTTCTTTGCATTAAGCTCCCTCTGTTTCAGGTACTTGGAATGATTTCCCCTTTCTTGACAGGGAAATGAGTTCCTGGATGATTTACTGTGTCATTCTTAGAGACATTACATGGACTAGGCGACATCCATCTTCAGTCTCTGGCAATACAGTGAACTGCGTGAGAAGTGCACCATCAAACCAGACTGACCCGAGTTTGAATCCTGACCCCACCCACTTCCTTATTCAGTCATTAGAGTATGACATTAGTCTCCGTAAGCCTCAGTTTCTGCAATGGGGATAAAAATCCTACCATCTTTTCTGCAGAGAAAATGATGTTTGAAATGTATTTGGCATGGAGCCTGGCACAGAGAAAGTGTTTAGTTAAGTATTAGCTAATATAGTAGGTCTGGAAGGACAGGGTACAGTGGGATTGTCAGCTGTCGCCACCTGAGTGCTGGTATAATTGACTTACAGCAGTAAATGAATAGGTGTGGCTGTGTGCCAGTAAAACTTTATTTATGGATACCAACATTTGAATTTCATATAACTTTCACCTGTCACAAAACATTCTTCCTCTTCTGGTTACTTTTAACCATTTAAAAATTTAAAAAAAGAAAAACACCCTTAGCTCTCAGAAGCAGACAGCAGGCAGAACCTGGCCTGCAGGCTGTACTTTTCTGTTGGCTTTTACTCAGCTCCTGTGCTCTTTCGGTTGTTGTCGCCTTCTTTCTTCCACGCCGAGTGACACCGGAAAAGTCACTTAGCCTTTATGGGCCTCAGGCTATTTTTATAAATTAAATAATTTATTTATTTTCAGTCTTATTGAGAGATAATTGGCACGCAACACTATGGGTTTAAGATATGCAGGCCAAAGACTTGACAGGCATATACTGTGAACTGATTACCATGGTCATTCTTGCTAATGTCCATCTCGGCCTCGAGTCTGCACTGGTAACCCTGGAGGAGCAGTAGGTGACAGTTTTTGAGAACCAGCCCTTCAGTGAGGATGGGGCAGGAGAACACTGTTGGTTTTGTGTTGTTATTGCTTGTGATCCCTTTTATTTGTCTAGGCCTCCAGTAAAATTTTATTTAAACAAAAATTTCCCTGTCTTACAATTCAGTTTCAGAAATTACTAATTGGTCCAGTGGTTCCAAACCTTTTTTTCCTGGTTTCCTTAGCCTTTACTGGCACACCATAAATCCATCAGTAACATTTCAAGGGTAGAGCTGAAATGTTGTACGCATTTCTTTCCTCCCTGAGTACCCCCTTATTAGACAATCAGTGCATTTGTTTATGTCTTGGGCCCTTTCTTCTAATTACAAGTTTCCGTTCGTTCGGGTATTAAAGAAGTATTTGTTGAGTTCCTTCAATGTGCAGAGCACCGAACAGGACGTTCTGCAGAGAAGGACACTGACGCGATCCCTCCGGGAGGAGCACTGCAAGGCTTGTGCGCAGGCGCCCGAGTGCTGTGTGGACGCCCTAATATGTGGGAATGCAGAGAAAGTGGGGGAGGGAGGGTTAGGGTTAGAGCCAAATCAACCCCAGCTTCGGTGTTCCCAGAATTGTCCAACAGTTACTCCAAAGTCCCTGCTATCTTGCCTCCCTGACTTCCTTCCGGTGCTTTCTCTAAACACGTCCTTTAGTTTCTGGGCCTAGCGCCTTTGCCAGCTCATCCTTTCCACCCCTGACTCTTTTTCCCAGCATGCAAGGGAGAGAGAAAAGAGCATGGAAATTACACCCTTCTCCCCTGCACACTCCCAGCCACCTCTTCCCCCCAAAAATTGCCCCCTGCCCCACCCCTGGCCTCCATCAGATCACGGCCCTTATTGGGGGGGGCGGCCTGTGTGGGAACCTAGCGGCCCTCAGGACAATGGGCTGGCCACCACACAATGTCCTTATCTCTTCGGGTCTAAGGCTGACCCCAGTCTGTCTAAGTGAACTTTTCTAAAGAGAAAAGTTGTCTATCATCCACTTGTAAAAACTACAGGGTAAAGTTGCTGCCAGTAATTGTCAGGAAATACACACAAATTCTAAGCACACTCAGTCTCTGGGACTTCAGCCTAAAATAATCACAACTCCTGCCTTTCACGCTTTTATTTTTATTTTTTGGCGTAGTGCCAGGAGGGTTAGTGTGACATCTAACTACACTCTCTGCTTTGTCTGTGACAACTTTTCTCTTTCTAGTGTCACTACTTTTCTTCTTTGTTTTTTTCTCTACCCACTTCTTTTCCACACTCATTCAAGCAAAGTCCTTAGGAGACTGAATTTTCACTTCTTCTCTGAAGAATTTCTCGGCTGCTCCCTGGGAAAATGTTTACATCTCTCAGTTTTTCCATTTGTTGTTGGAACCTGTTCATCTACCCAGGTTATGTGGCCCCTTCCCACCTGCTCACTCCCTAACATACTTAACCTGATTTTTTTGGTCACTTCCCTTCGTCCTCACCCAATATGGTGGTCACTTAGGAGTATCTTTTTAGCCTGTGCCTCCCCTTTCTCTGAGAATTTCACACTCACACCCTGGGTGGACCCTCAGCAACCATGGTTGAGACGTGACATTTCCCCCCTGGTGTTAATTGGGCCAGGGATGTACACAAGTAACATGACACCTGTGTCAAGCCTATTTCCTTTCTTGACTTTGGAACTCGTCTGTTACATGCAAGAAATGCAAACAGGAGGGCTTTGCCCTGTGGATGTTGAATCGAGGCTGATAAGGGAGTAATTGCCTAGGGGTGTGCCAGCTTTCCGGTTCCAGGTTCCTGACCTTTGAGAGTAGCTGCCCTTGGTTAGGTTCCTTAATATTCACTGTGAATGTTGTGTAAGTCTGAGCTGAGATGTATTTGACTGCAAGTAAGAGATGAACTTAAATGATAGGGGCTTAAACCATTAAAATATGTTGTTTTCCTTAAGAGGTCTGGAGGCCAGCAGAGCCAGGGTGTGTTCAATTCAGCTGTGTCATTGAAGACCCAGGCTCTCTCCATCTTTTGTCTATGCCTCTCAGTATGTTGACTTTTCATTCTGTGCTTGTTGCTTCATGGTCTCAGCATGGTTACCATCGCTCCAGACATCATGTCCTCACATCATTGCATCAAGAAGGAAGAAAGGGAGCAGATGGGACAGAGGTTTAATTTTTGTTAATAAGGAGAAATCTGCCCCAGCTGGTGTGGCTCAGTGGTTGACTGCCAGCCTGTGAATCAAAGGGTCGCTGGTTCGATTCCTGATCTAGGGCACATGCCTGGGTTGTGAGCTCCCTGGTAGGGGGCACATGAGAGGCAACCACACACTGATGTTTCTCTTTCTTTTTCTCTCTCCCTTCCCCTCTATAAACA